>NC_064646.1:418149485-418826820 GCF_023864345.2 Schistocerca serialis cubense | reverse complement strand
AATCACTTGCCGTACTTGCATTGCACCGCCAGACGCGGAGAAACGCCTGTGGCACTGGAACCCGACTACCCGCTAGTCACGGTTGCTGTACCGGAAGCAGAAGTGGCTGGCGAATGACTATTGCCTTTATTGGTAACCAGCTACAGTGGGATACACATGACTTCAGGAGAATGCTGACTCTCCCTTAAAAGTGGCATACAGGGTATTTAGAAACGAATATACGGAATTTAACGCTTTTTAACATTTATACATTCATATTACAGTTATTATAAAGAATACAGCAAACGAAAGAGCATCTCAAACAGTCTTACAAGTGTTCAGTGTGAGCACTATTCGTTACACAGCGAGTCGGTAGGCGGTTTATTCCCAAACTTTAATCAGTGGGTCTGGAGTAACTGTTGCAACAATGCTGTTTCTAATGTGTCGAGTAGATCAGCTGGTAGAGAAAGCACATACACATTATCCTTTATGAACCCTCAAAGGTAAAAATTAAATGACATCTGGTCGTGTGTGAACATGGAGGTCATGTAAAACAAGTTCGGTCACCCGGCTCCTAGTGGTCGGGTACAACGTTATGCCAGTGAGGTAGCCACCATCTTGCTGCCAAATAAAGATATGTGGTTCAATTTAAGATAAGAACACAAGTTACAATTGTTTCACCGAAAAATAATGACCTATAAACTTTCCGCCGAGTATTTGGCACAGAAACATTCATTTTAAGAGAGACACGTGGGGATTTTTTGACTTCCAGATGCTTAAATTGTGTATGTTCACATTTTTACTTAGGCAAAATTTCGATTTACCACTGAAGACGACACGATCCAGAAAATCTTTATAGTCACGCGTTTGCAAAGTTGGCTTGTAAACTGCAGTCTGTAGGCTTTAGATCCTGTAAAAACCGCAAACGCAAGGCTGCTCCCCCCCCCCCCCCCCCCCCCCCCCGCCCTGCCACCCTCCTACTAGCTCTCAGGGAAAGGAAAAAATATCACGTAGTCAGAAGTTTTTATTTTAAGAAAATTATTTAAAACATGAAATTGCGCAGGGTTTTTAAAGGGTCGGAACTGGAACTTTGTATGGCGGTTTACAAGTCCCCATTCGTCTTCCAAAATATTAAAAGCGCTTCATACCCCCAGGTGTAGCCCTCTCTGCCGATTTTTTTCATTTGTAACGGAGAAGTCAGACACCAATGTTCATAGATGTAGCTTCAAAAATACTTTAGCAGTTCATAATGAGGGTATATTTTCTAAAAAAGCTTTCACCCACTGGTTCACCCACATTGGGTTAAATTCCCAAAAATTCTGAAACAGGTATTTCTTTATTTCTGACCGAGAAACCAAATACCAATTTTCGTAGGTCTAGCTTCAAAATTGCCTTAATAATGCCATTTTTCAAAAAAATCTTTATCCCATATTCCACCCCCTTAAGGTTGGAACTTCGAAGAATCCATTCTCAAACGACACCTACAGTATAAGATCTGTATCTCCTCCAAATCTCAACATTTTATACCTAAGAATTTGGGCTGGGGATGATGAGTCAGTCACTCAGTGAGGACATTGCTTTTTATTATTATTGTTATGTGCGATTAGACCCTGTTGGATAACGCAGACCTTCTTGATTCTTTTCCCTTTTTTTCACATTGCTCCCATTTTTTCTCCATGGACTCTCTTCCTTTCCTCTGTCCATTTTGTTTCTGCTTTTTTCAGAGCTTCGTATTCTGAGTTCCCATCTGTTAACTTTCCGCTTAAATACCTTTCTGTCCAAAATATCTGAATAATTTATGTGAGCTTTTTGTAGGTCCTTTTTGACCTCTTGTATCCAGGGTATAGTTTTAAGTCCGTCTGTGTATTTAAGAATTTCGTGCTTAAGGTTTCTTTTCGGAAGCCTATAGACGAGCTCATGAAATTTTAATCGGTTATCTCTAATGTCTGCTGCAAGGTTGGACAATTTCTCAGTTACTTGACGAGACTGTATTTATAGCCCTCTTCTGTTTTCTTTGCCCTTAGTACATTTCTGACTATTTTAGTTCTTTCTTTAACAGGTATTTTAGGTCACCTTTTATGTGGAGTGTCAGGGTTTCACTGGCATACTGGACTTTAGGTTTTAATACTGTATTACAGTGCCTAATTTTAGTAGTTTTGGACATGCATTTTTTATTGAACACCTTGAAGGTTCTTTCACAGGCCCTCTTTAGTTTTTGGAGGCGAATGTTTTGTGCTATTTTCTCTCTCCGCGTAGGTTCAAGGACTTCACCTAAGTATCTAAGTATTTCAAATATGGGACTCTATTGATATGACCGTATTTTTTAGTCAAGTTTTGGGTGTTAGTTTTTGTGCCGATGAACTCAGACTTTAGGAAAGATATTTGCAGACCAACTTTCTCTGCACATTCTTTAAGGGTTTCAACCTGTTCGACTGCCGTTATCATTCGCTAGTACGGCTAAGTCGTCAGCAAAAGCTAAACATGAAATTTTTATGTCATCATTGACTCGCCCCATCTGTATAGGTTTCCAGCAGTTTTTATTCTTCAATACCCTTTCCCATTCGCGGATGATCTTGTCCAGCACAGGGTTGAATAAGAGAGGAGACAGATCATCACCTTGTCGGACGCCAGTTTTGATCAGGGAGGGCTCAGATATTTCACCCATGAATTTCACTTTGGAGATAGTATTGTTCAATGTATCTTTAATGAGGTTATGGGTTTTTGGATCTAAATGGTTCAAATGGCTCTGAGCACTATGGAACTTAACATCTGTGGTCAGCAGTCCCCTAGAACTTAGAACTACTTAAAACTAACTAACCTAAGTACATCACACACATCCATGCTCGAGGCAGGATTCGAACCTGCGACCGTAGCGGTCACGTGGTTCCAGACTGAAGCGCCTAGAACCGCACGGCCACAACGGCCGGCTTTTGGATCTAACCCTTGTTCTTCAAGTATATCGAAAAGAGCTTGTCGTATGTCTTTTTGAAGTCAACAAACGTGCGAATTATTGGGCTGTTTCTGACTGCTTTGTATTTTACCTCTGCTTTTAGACTGAAAAATTTGTTCTGTGCTGGATCTATTGGGGAGAAAGCTATCTTGGTATTCACCAGTTTTATTTTGCAGTTGCTCCTGCCCTCTTTGAAGAAGACAGGCTGATAAAACTTTGTAAGCGAGCTGAAGTAGGGATATACCTCGATCATTATTTACATCAATTTGTCTCCTTTTTTGTGTAATGGATGAATAAGTGCACATTTCCATTCCTGGGTTAATTTTTCTGTCTCCCAAATACCTGCAATGATTTGGGTTAATTCTCTGAGAGAATTTGGTCCTAGAGTTCTCAGTAGCTGAGCTATAATCCCATCTTCACCAGATGTTCTACTCTTTCTTAATTTAATAGTGCGTTTGTGAATTTCTTCTTGTGTTGGTGGGAATGATTCAAGGTGCGTCTAAGTAGGCCTTTCTTTATGTAATCTCGAAGGTGGTTCCGGACAATCAAGGAGTGTCGAAAAATTCCCTACAGTTTTCCTGGGTGAAATTTTTCCATGTATCTGCCCGGCCTTTTTCCAGTTCTTCCCAAGCTTAGTTTCTTTGATTCTCCTGGAGTCAAATTTCTACTGGTGCATTTTCTTGCAGTGGACTCTCTTTGGGTAAATTTCATTTTTAACCGTGTTAGATATTGGTCTGAATCTACGTTTGCACCTTGGTTCAAAATGGTTCAAATGGCTCTGAGCGCTATGGGACTCAACTTCTAAGGTCATCAGTCCCCTAGAACTTAGAACTACTTAAACCTAACTAACCCAAGGACATCACACACATCCATGCCCGAGGCAGGATTCGAACCTGCGACCGTAGCGGACGCGCGGTTCCAGACTGTAGCGCCTTTAACCGCTTGGCCACCACGGCCGGCTACGTTTGCACCTCTACGGACTTGTATGTCATGAACTTCCTTCTGTAGAGAATACGAGATGGCAACATGATCAATCTGATAATCAACGAGCTCTTTAATGGGGGATCTCCAGGTCCTCTGTTTTCGAGGATTCTTCTTGAATGATGTTGACATGATTTTAACGTTGTTTTATTGGCATAGTTCGATAAGCCTTCTCCCGTTTTTGTTGGTAAATTTATCGGCGGGATATTTTCCCACAGATTTACAGTATGTTTTTCTTTGCCTATCTGAGCACTGAAATCACCCAATAAGATTTTGATGTTCTGCTTTGGAAATTTAGTCATTACTTTCTCAAGGTCGGTCCAGAATTTCTCCACAGCCTGTGAATTCTTTTTGTTAGCAATGTTGGTGGGTGTATGAACATTAATTAAGATATATTTCGTGTTAGCGCTCTGCATGCGCATTGTCGTAAGGCGACTTCTTAGGGGGCACATATCTCGAATGGAGTCTGTTACATTATACTGTATGACAAAAGTCATTCCCAGAAGCGGAGCACCTTTAGTGATACGTTTTTCTGTTTTACACTTAAATATGCAGTAATTTCCATAATGTACTGTGGCTTCATCTGTGCATCATGTTTCTCAAAGGCCTAAAATCTGAATTTTTTGTAGATCTAACTCCTGTACTAGGATGTGTAATTTTTCCGGTTGAATTATAGCGTTGATAGTAAATGTGCCTAGATAAGATAGTTTTGGCTGGAAGTCTGTCAGAGAACTCCTACTCTCAAGACCCGGTTACCGCCTGTTGGCGGGTGGATTGAGTAGCATCTCGCGTTTGTCCAATGTTTCCACTGGCATATTAGAATCAGGGATTGTTAGTTCCTGGAGCAATTAATGCAGTCGCCCCTAACATAGGGAACAGACACTGACCAGAAAGCCGCCCATTATGGGTTCAGACGCGTCTGGGTTTGCTATCGTTAGCTTTTATATTAACCCTAAAAGCATGGCTGCCTCTTCCGCCAGTTCCGCCGTACTGATGATCTTTATCTCCGCCTTCACTGCCGTTGAGGTCTTCACCGTTACCCTGGCAAGGGGCCCTCTCAAGGTACTATGACCCGAGCCAAGTGAACCAACGTTTTTTACGAGGTGCGACTCACCCCCCTCCTCCTTTCTCAACCGGGCTTGGTAGCGGCTATGCCTTTTATATATAGAGACCGTTATGTAAGCACTGTTTTTCTAGTTTAGAGTTAATGTTTACTCCCTTTATTTACTTTTCAACTTTTTGCCTTTGTAATTAAATTACCACTGCACTGTCAAGGACAAAATTTAATGTGTATTTTTGCTCCATTTTACATGAGCAGCATATTTTTACTGTGCTGTTTAGAAATATTCTAACTTCTTTGACGATGATAATTAGTGTGGTGATGGCACTGCAAACCTTAAATTGGTTAACTAAATAAATTGATCTGTAGAACATACACAATATTGTGCCTTTCATTTATATATAATAAAAAACATAACATGTCGTTTTTGTTGCACAGGAAAAGCAGTGCCCGAAATGTTGGAATATCTTCCATCACAACAATTAACGCAAGCACGATAAACATATATGCACAAGAAGAAAAACTGATATGTCGAAAATTTTAAATCATTGTTGGTTGATAACAAAATTCACTGTCTGAATTATCTCAAATCTCTATTGGAATTCAAAATGACAGAGGGAATGATCTGGCTACCAAAAATGTTGTGAGTTAAATTGACTGAAAGATTAATATATGGAAACATTTATATTTATTTCTATATCGACAACACAAATATTGTTCTCGCGGCCTGCTTACTGGGCATGAACACCACTCAGTAATTGGAAAAGTAAGAAGGAAATGGACCATCTCACCTCACCACTCGACTAAGTTAATTATCCATGAAACAATGTGTGACAAATATGAGATCGATAGAATGTGTCAGTCACCCCACCTCATTTGTTTCACTGCTGGTTGACAGACGGCAGTTTTCATCTTCCGTGTTCTGTGGTTCAAACTCCTTTATCTGTGCTGGCTGATTGCCGACCTAAATTCTTTATGGTATAGCCTGGCAGCCAATGCAATATTACCGACCCAGCGATGGAGTCTGTTGTCTGCAGGGATTATTTCACACAAGCGGTGTCAGTGTAGTACAGATATTTGGATGCTGAGATAAGACGACGAAGTGCAGACAGATGCTTAAAGATTCGAGCATCAGGCAGCAAAGAGTGTTTATTTAGTATGAAGTGGAAAGTGACGATTGACATCAGAATGAATGCAGTGATCTGGCTTAATGTCTGAAGACTCAGTCGACTATAGTTTGGTGTGCTTCCACAAGGCAAACACATTGTCTCTCTTCTCCTGTCCGATTCCTCTCTCTCTGTATTGCTGGCTCATTGACTCTCTGTATTGCTGGCTCATTGACTGATTCACTTCAGGATGACTGATGGATCTCTGATTTCTCGTGTCATTGATCACTCACTGTTTATGTTTGCCCGCTTGGCTACCCTCTGCCGCAGTGTTGTTACTGTTGTGTCTAGACAAGACAGCCTAGACACAATGAGAGGAAGCCGAAAGGCACGCGCTCAAACTCACGCAGGCTGGCGTGAGGTCTGAAACAGGATACGTAATGAATGCTATAAAGAAAAGTACGTAGCTTCTGGAATACTTAACTTTAATCCACATTTGTAGAACATCGCTCTTGATGATACATTTAGAATCTCAATATCAATTGAACACGGCGCCTTGCTAGGTCGTAGCAAATGTAGCTGAAGGCTATGCTAACTATCGTCTCGGCAAATGAGAGCGTATTTGTCAGTGAACCATTGCTATGAACGTCGGCTGTACAACTTGGGCGAGTGCTCGTAAGTCTCTCTAGACCTGCCGTGTGGTGGCGGTCGGTCTGCTATCACTGACAGTGGCGACACGCGGGTCCGGCGTATACTAATGGACCGCGGCCGATTTAAAGCTACCACCTAGCAAGTGTGGTGTCTGGCGGTGACACCACAGTTACCATGATTCCCCACTCTTTCCGCGAGGTTGCTGAATTTTCCGTTGTACATCTTTGTCATTGGTGGGATCAATTTACTATCCCACTCAGTGAACAACCGATGTTAAGTGACCACGCATCCCATACTTCATACAAGATTAAGATTTCGATCTTTCTATGGCTGGCTTGTAACCTGGAAACTCCTGCATTGCTTTAAGGTTTGCCTCGTTGTGGCCTTATCCAACTCTGACTGCTGGGCTCTTTGAGTATTGCACACCGCTAGGGTTTTCTTGAAGTGTTTTTCTGCATTCCAAACTTATTAAGAACGTAGAGAGACAGCAACAAACTCACTTGCTTCTCTCACCTGTCTCCAGATGTCTGTGAGTCGACAGCATCCCTCTTGCTGTTGGTCAGACTTTAAACGGTGCAACCGAATCCAAGTATAGCAAACACTTTGGTTAAGAGATCCATATCTGGTGGTGGCTTAGTCACCCCTCATACCCTGAGTGCCTTGCAGCAAAGTATTACAAATCAAAACATTTAAATAAAATGCACAATGCATGCACACTTCTTTGACACCAGCTGTAAACAGCAAAGGAAACCAAGTATAACATCGTATTTTGTCTAACAGTTACCATGCACTTAAACATTACACTCATTTATGAAACATCTACTGCAACTTACAATCTCCATGTGTTACAGAAACTATAATATAAATGCTAGGCACTGGGCGATCTCCAATGTGTACACGTGACATCGAAGGTATATCAATGTCAGCTTCACAGCAATGCTCTGAAAACGTCGTGCTGTACTTGATCTGCTGCATTTTCTTACAAGCCTTGATCCACAATCTTTCCCTTGCACTGCTCTTCATTAACATATATACGTATGAAGCAACATGCACCTATATTCAGAATTGCTCCCAAACCCCAAGATCGATTTCAACCAAATCTGGGACATAAAGAGCTAGCTACATTAGTATCAGCACTGTGGGCTCCTAGCTCCATTAGGAGCGCAGATAAGGACAAAAATGTGTTTTTTCCGACACATGCTGTACAGACTGCCCTACACAACAGTCATATTTAGTGGGAATAGTGTCGACCTGCCTTATCGACCTGCTTTTGGGGGCCCTTTATGTCAGAGGCAAAAAAACTGTTTTCAAGTTCCTGACATGTAGACTGCCCAGCACGACAGGCATGTTCTGGGAGTAGTATTAGCTTGCTCTATCAACCTGTTTTATTGGGGCTATACTTGTGGAAAAGGATGAGGTGGATAGAGGAGCAAAGCAGCAGAGAAAAGGTCAGTTGTAAACATAAAGCAGTGAACGAAAAAATCGAAACACTTAGACTGTATTTAAACCAAAAGTATTAGTTTAGCTGCACCGTTTATATGTAAAAAGCTATCTGAGCATCTGTAAACTAAACGAGTAACCATTTCCATGCAAATTTTTGAATTCATTTCGATGAATAACACTACAGTACAGATATTTGACACAGTGTTTTTGGCCCTTCTAATATGGCTAAGTGAAATAATTGTTGACTTCGTGATTACTGGGCCCTGCATGCTGCGAACATGCAAGGAGTACAGCTTAGGCTCTGAATATAATGAATTACTTGTTCTGAAAACTTTCCGATCATTGGATGCCACTGTATTTTTTTTTCTTTTTTTTTTTACACACACAATGAGCAATTTGTATATTATATGAACAAAACTTCTTTCTCATCTGCATACATGTTCTATTTTTCCGCTAGCGCAATAACATTATTCTTACAGGGACAGCGGTAAAGGTCGCAGCAAGTATATAGTAATTTGTTAATTTTAATTGTTCAGTGAATTCGAGTGTTAGGTAAAGGAGACGATTAATCAGTCCAAGGTACACTACGGGCCATTAAAATTGCTACACCACAAATATGACGTGCTACAGACGCGAAATTTAACGGACAGGAAGAAGATGCTGCGATACGCAAATGATTAGCTTTTCAGAGCATTCACACAAGGTTGGCGCCGGTGACGACACCTACAACGTGCTAACATTAGGAAAGTTTCCAACCGATTTCTCATACACAAACTGCAGTTGACCGGCGTTGCCTGGTGAAACGTTGTTGTGATGCCTCGTGTAAGAAGGAGAAAGCGTACCATCACGTTTCCGACTATGATAAAGGTCGGATTTTAGCCTATCGCGATTGCGGTTTATCGTATCGCGACATTGCTGTTCGCGTTGGTCGAGATCCAATGACTGTTAGCAGAATATTGAATCGGTGGGTTCAGGAGGATAATACGGAACGCTGGATCCCAAAGGCCTCGTATCACTAGCAGTCGAGATGACAGGAATCTTATCCGCATGGCTGTAACGGATCGTGCAGCTACGTCTCGATCCCTGAGTCAACAGATGGGGACGTTTGCAAGACAACAACCATCTGCACGAACAGTTCGACGACGTTTGCAGCAGCATGGACTATCAGCTCGGAGACCATGGCTGCGGTTACTCTTGACGCTGCATCACAGACAGGAGCGCCTGCGATGGTGTACTCAACGACGAACCTGGGTGCACGAATGGAAAAATGTCATTTTTTCGGATGAATCCAGGTTCTGTTTACAGCAACATGATAGTCGCATCCGTGTTTGGCGACATCGCTCGAACGCACATTGGAAGAGTGTATTCGTCATCGCCATACTGGCGTACCACCCAGCGTGATGGTATGGTGTGCCATTGGTTACACGTCTCGGTCACCTCTTGTTCGCATTGACCGCACTTTGAACAGTGGACACTACATTTCAGATTCGTCACGACCTATGGCTCTACCCTTCATTCGATCCCTGCGAACCCTACATTTCAGCAGGATAATGCACGACCGCATGTTGCAGGTCCTGTACGGGTCTTTCTGGATACAGAAAATGTTCGAGTGCTTCCCTGTCCAGCACATTCTCCAGATCTCTCACCAACTGAAAACGTCTGGTCAATGGTGGCCGAGCAACTGGCTGGTCACAATACGCCAGTCACTACTCTTGATGAACTGTGGTATCGTGTTGAAGCTGCATGGGCAGCTGTACCTATACACGCCATCCAAGCTTTGTTTGACTCAATGCCCAGGCGTATGAAAGCCGTTATTACGGCCATAGGTGGTTGTTTTGGGTACTGATTTCTCAGGATCTATGCACCGAAATTGCGTGAAAATGTAATCACATGCCAGTTCTTGTATAATATATTAGTGCAATGAATACCCGTTTATCAGCTGCATTTCTTCTTGGTGTCGCAATTTTAATAGCCAGTAGTGTACTTGTGTCTAAGGAAAGAGGCAACGTACTAAGATGCAGCGTGGACTGGTTTGTCCACAGGGAAGAGTACGGCGCGGCGGTCGCCTGCCCTACGGCCCTATCCCAACTGGGAGACGAACCGTCTGGGCAGGGGGCCCACCAGCAGGGGCAGCGCACCGCGCATCACCTCCACCTATCGCGTCTGGGTGGATCCATGCGACCGCCTCTGGGTCGTCGACACCGGGCTCGCCGATCCTGGCAACGGCACTGTCGTCACCATCACCGCACCGCAGATCCTCGTTTTCAACCTGCTAAACGACCGGCCCATCTTCAAGTACAGTCTTTCTTCTTTTTTTTCCTCATTGGTCTTCTGATTTGATGCAGTCCGCCACGAATTCCTCTTCTGTGCCAACCCTCTCATCTCAAGGAGCAGTTGCAACCTACATCCTCAATTCTTTACTGGATGTATTCCATTCTCTGCCTTCCTCTACAGTTTTTAACCTCTGCACCTCCCTCTAATACCATGGAAGTTCTTCGCTGATGTCTTAACACATGTCCTATCATCCTCTCCTTTCTTCTTTTCAGTGTTTTCCATGTATTCCTTTCATCTCCGATTCTGCACACAACCTCCACATTCCTTCCTAATCAGTCCACTGAATTTCCAAAACTAGTCTGTAGTATCATGCCTCAAATGCTCCCATTCTGTTCTGTTCATATTTTCCACGGTCCATGTGTGCTGTGCTCCAAACGTAAATTCTCAGAAATTTCTTCCTCAAATTGACGCTTATGTTTGGTTCAAAGGTTCAAATGGCTCCGAGCACTATGGGACTTAACATCTGTGGTCATCAGTCCCCTAGAACTTAGAACTACTTAAACCTAACTAACCTAAGGACATCACACACATCCATGCGCGAGGCAGGATTCGAACCTGCGACCGTAGCGGTCACGCGGTTCCAAACTGAAGCGCCTAGAACCGCACGGCCACACCGGCCGGCTATGTTTGGTTCTAGTAGACTTCTCTTTCCCGGGAATGTCCTTTTTCCAGTGCTAGTCTGCTTTTCATGTCCTCCTTGCCCCGTACGTCATTGGTTATTTTGCTGCCTAGGTACCAGAATTCCTTAACTTCGAGTGCTTTGTGATTCCCAATTATGATGTTATGTTCCTCGCTATTCTCATTTCTGCTGCTTCTCGTTACTTTCGTCTTTCTTCGATTTACTCTCAGTCCATATTCTTCACTCATTAAAAAAATTCCATTCAACAGATCCTGTAGTTCTTCTTCACTTTCACTGAAGATAGCAACGTCTGACACCTTTTCTAACCTGAGCGCTTCGTGTTTGGTCTTCCACTCTTATTTTTCCCTCTTGGATCTTGTACACACAGTACGTTACCTGTCTTTCCCTAAAGCTTAGCCGGCCGCGGTGGTCTCGCGGTTCTAGGCGCTCAGTCCGGAGCTGCGCGACTGCTATGGTCGCAGGTTCGAATCCTGCCTCGGGCATGGATGTGTGTGATGTCCTTAGGTTAGTTAGGTTTAAGTAGTTCTAAGTTCTAGGGGACTGATGACCACTGATGTTAAGTCCCATAGTGCTCAGAGCCATTTTGAACCTAAAGCTTACCCCTATTTTTCTCAGAAGAGACTGTGTAGAGCGAAGCGTCTCTGGGACTCTATTATTAAAGAGGCAGTGAAGATACAGGTCAGTGATAACCTGGTCAACCGCGATGGCGGCACCCAACTCAGCACCGCACGGAACACAACATTAGCGAGAATAAGACGAGAGCGCACCGTTGGAGGCAGTTCGGTGGCGGTGGATCGAATAAACAGGCCACATCGAGACGAGACGCCAGGACTCGACGCCCGCAGCTGCCCCCCACCACCACCACCACCCGCTGCCGCGCCGATTCCGCTAGCGCCTAATTGGCACCGAGGATGCAGAGAAACCTGTGCTCCAGCGGCTATAAAGATCAGGACGAGACGTGAACCTGACACTCGCTGAGTGGCACTGAAGGGTTGAGCTTGCTCCTCTTTCTCGCGCACTGTCAGCCATAGGCCCCCGCTTGCACGGGAGTACAAACAGAAGTGTTTTAGGGCTCAGTTTTTATTAAAACACTGACAGGCACTTGCACCGAGGTCTAGCAGCTCAGCAAAACAGCACTTGGGAAGTTTTGCATGGCGTCGCCTGACAGCAGAATTGTCGTGTCTTCTCGTCGAGGTGGTATGTCGAGCTTTGGTGGTGCCTTGGAGTGGCGACGGTCTCTTTCCGCTGACGACACGAGGCGCATTTTCTTGTTGCCGCTGGCCGCGCCGCCGGCCGTTTCGAGTGCTTCGGCTACCTCACAGTTAGTCTCTGCTCCCCCCAAGAATAGGGAAAAAGTAGGCCAGGACCTGGAAGCAGGCCGCGGAGCCACAGGAAGGCTTTCCGCAGCCTCCGTCCAGAATTCCGCGTCTACCATCGTTCTCCTAGGGTCAGCAATGCAACCGGAAAACCCGACGGTGACAACTAAAGTTGTAACTGACAATCACCTGGCAGCAAACCCCCTTTCCGCTCCAGACATGGCAAACACACGCATATCACAAACAAATACTTGTTAGTATTTGCGATCCCCCCCCCCTTCCCCCCTAGACCGCTCCTGCTTGCCAACGGCCAAAATCGCCTCGCCGAACACATCCTCCGACTAAGTGGCAAGCAGAAGTCC
Source organism: Schistocerca serialis cubense (assembly GCF_023864345.2). Lineage (NCBI taxonomy): Eukaryota > Metazoa > Arthropoda > Insecta > Orthoptera > Acrididae > Schistocerca > Schistocerca serialis. The sequence goes on along the minus strand of NC_064646.1, from coordinate 418,813,998 downwards.
CGTCAACCGACCAAAATCCTTCCTAAACGCGCAACTGCTAACCAACCCCCTACCCGATCTCAGTTCCTCAAATCCCTGGACTCAAGTCCACCTCATCAAAACAGCGGCGTGCAAGGAAGGACAGGAAGGAGAAGCACTCAGAACCACTCCACCACCCCCACCCCAACCACTCCAGCACACTGTGAGGAACCTGCGCCCCGACTGCACCTTTCGTCGGCCTGGGAGGGGACCAGGAAACAACGGCAATGGAAGGGAACCACGTAAACGGGCAAGACTCGGACGGTTTCGTGCTGGCGAAGAAAACCTTTCGCCACCCGAGGCTTCCGGCGGTTCGGGAAGTGGGACCCACCCCGAACAGGTTTCAGGCGGTGGCTGATGAGCCAGAGACATCACACGACACAACACAAACCCAAAACCATGTCACCCACCACTTCCCTCCGACTGTCGCAGAGTTTACCCAGAACTATGAGGAACTTTCGAGATGCTAAAAACAGAAATCGGGGGAGGCAGTGTCCAGGCAAAACCTGCTGGTGGTGACAAAATCAAAATAACAGTACGCACACTTGAACACTACACCACAATCAAAACACTTCTTAACAACAAAAACATACCCCACTACACATTCCCCACAACAAAGACACGTAACAAGAACATTGTGATCCGAGACCTCCCGAGGCGACTGTCCCCCCAGGCGATCAAAACAGACTTGACTGCCCAGGGGTACGTCGTCAATGCGGTCCAGCAGATGGGCAACACAGGGAGCAAATGGCCCCTATATCAGGTCACACTGCCAGATATCCCGCAAAACAAGAGGGAAATACAATCCTGGCTGTCCCTGTGACGACTGAACCACTGCGCCGCAAAAACAAGATGGTGCAGTGCTTCAGGTACCAGGGCCTGAATCACACTGCAGCACACTGCACCATGGCAGTAAGGTGCAGAAAATGCGCCGAGGCCCATGACACAAGGACATGCACACTAAAACACACGGACCTACAAATGAGATGCGCGCTGTGTGGTGAGAAACATGACGAACAGTGTGTGGATGGCGAGAACACCAAGATGTGAATATATGGCAGTGATAAAAGTGGCCGGCCAGTGTGGCCGAGCGGTTCTATGCGCTTCAGTCTGGAACCACGCGACCGCTACGGTCGCAGGTTCAAATCCTGCCTCGGGCATGGATGTGTGTCGATGTCCTTAGGTGAGTTAGGTTTAAGTAGTTCTACGTTCTAGGGGACTGAAGACCTCAGGTCTTAAGTCCCATAGTGTTATGTGCTGCGAATACATAGAAAGATACATCCCTTATCATTTAGCTGCAATATAACAGGTCAGCAACTGGAAGCAGTTAATTCCATAAATTATCTGGGAGTACGCATTAGGAGTGATTTAAAATGGAATGATCATATAAAGCTGATCGTTGGTAAAGCAGATGCCAGACTGAGATTCATTGGAAGAATCATAAGGAAATGCAATCCGAAAACAAAGTAAGTAGGTTACAGTACGCTTGTTCTCCCACTGCTTGAATACTGCTGAGCATTGTGGGATCCGTACCAGATAGGGTTGATAGAAGAGATAGAGAAGATCCAACGGAGAGCAGCGCGCTTAGTTACAGGGTCATTTAGTAATCGCGAAAGCGTTACGGAGATGATAGATAAACTCCAGTGGAAGACTCTGCAGGAGAGACGCTCAGTAGCTCGGTACGGGCTTTTGTTGAAGTTTCGGGAACATACGCTCACCAAAGAGTCAAGCAGCATATTGCTCCCTCCTACGTATATCTCGCGAAGAGACCATGAGGATAAAATCAGAGAGATTAGAGCCCACACAGAAGCATACCGACAATCCTTCTTTTCACGAACAATACGAGACTGGAATAGAAGGGAGAACCGATAGAGGTACTCAAGGTACCCTCCGCAACACACCGTCAGGTGGCTTGCGGAGTATGGATGTAGATGTAGATGTAGATAGTGCTCAGACCCATTTGATAAAAGTGGTAGTGCGACCTCCAGACCAGATGTGAGGAAACGCAAATCAGCAAATCGTAAGTAATTACTTTTTTTACAAAAAATCGCGAACTGAACTGTTTTATAATCTATAACTAACAAGACTGTATCGTTATAGATCCCGCTGATGATACCTTAGAACAGGAGAAGGCGAAAAGCGTATGGGAGATATAATGTAACTAGCAGCAGGAAAAGGCAATTTGATTTGCAAAACAAGTTCAAAATGGCTCTGAGCACTATGCGACTTCTGAGGTCATCAGTTGTCTAGAACTTAGAACTAATTAAACCTAACTAACCTAAGGACATAATACACATCCATGCCCGAGGCAGGATTCGAACCTGCGACCGTAGCGGTCGCGCGGTTCGAGACTGCAGCGCCTAGAACTGCACGGCCTGCAAAACAAGTATTTATATAATTGCGTAGGCTTCCGCGGCCAGAGTCACTCGACATAAAAGTTTTCTAGGTTTCGTACCGCGTCATAATGTAAAAAACTACTGCTGCTATAGAAAAACCAACGTTTTCGGCCACGATTGAAGCGGCCTTCTTCTGGGTCTAATGGTGCGTTCCAGCTGTGCAGTGTCCTTTATATTTTGTTGTTAATGTTCACTGCGCATGGAATTACATCATAATTTTAAAAAGGTAAATAGTTGCATTGGTCACTTAAGGAAGAAGGAGAGGGAACTTTATTTTAGTAATAACCTATTAAAATAACCACCTGGAAAAATAAAGTTCCCTCTCCTTCTTCCGTAAGTGACCAATGAAACTATCTACCTTTTTAAAATTATGATGTAATTCCATGCGCAGTGAACATTAACAATAAAATATGAAGGACACTGCATAGCTAGAACGCATCATTAGACCCAGAAGAAGGCCGCTGCAATCGTGGCCGAAACGTTGGTTTTTCTATAGCAGCAGTAGTTTTTTACATTACGACGCGGTACCAAATCCAGAAAACTTTTATGTCGCAGTATTTATATGCTTGCTGCGGAGGATGGCCACACAAACAAACTTGATATTATAAGTCTTTTGGTGTCCCTGTCAGTGGTAGTCTGTACAATCGCAAGTAAATTACCCTACATTTATCGATGTAGATATTGCAGATACTGTGTATCTGCACTGCCTTACGTGCTGACGCGCGGCCGTGTGCCCGCAGCTACTACCTGAAGGAGGCGGACTACCGACCGAACTCGTTCTTCGCGCACATCGCGGTGGACGTGACGGCGGACAGGTGCGCCGAGGCGTTCGCCTACCTGCCGGACCTGGGCTCCTACGCCATGGTGGTGTTCGACCTGGCGCGCATGTCGTCGTTCCGCGTGCAGCACCACTTCTTCTTCTTCGAGCCGCAGCACGGCGACTACCGCATCGCCGGGCTGGACTTCCAGTGGACGGACGGCGTCTTCTCGGCGGCGCTGTCGGCGCCAGACCCCGCGGACGGCGGCTTCCGCACCCTCTACTTCCACGCGCTGTCCGCCACCACCGAGTACGCCGTCTCCACCAGACTCCTGCGCAACAGGTTGGTTCACTCTGCCCCACAGTGAATTACGTGTGCCGAGAGACATTAAAAATGGCCAAACGATTTGCAAACGAATTGTCTGACAGCAAGAAATAAAATACACTACTGGCCATTAAAATTGCTACACCACGAAGATGACGTGCTACAGACGCGAAATTTAATCGACAGGAAGAAGATGCTGTGATACGCAAACGATTAGCTTTTCAGAGCATTCACACAAGGTTGGCGCCGGTGGTGACACTTACAACGTGCTGACATGAGGAAAGCTTCCAACCGATTTCTCATACACAAACTGCAGTTGGCCGGCGTTGCCTGGTGAAACGTTGTTGTGATTCCTTGCGTAAGGAGGAGAAATGCGTACCATCACGTTTCCGACATTGATAAAGGTCGGATGGTAGCCTATCGCGATTGCGGTTTATCGAATCGCGACATTGTTGCTCGAGTTGGTCGAGATCCAGTGACTGTTAGCAGAAAATGAAATCGGTGAGTTCAGGAGGGTAATACGGAACGCCGTGCTGGATCCCAACGGCCTCGTATCACTAGCAGTCGAGATGACAGGAATCTTATCCGCATGGCTGTAACGGATCGTGCAGCCACGTCTCGATCCCTGAATCAACAGATGGGGACGCTTGCAAGACAACAACCATTTGCACGAACAGTTCGACGACGTTTGCAGCAGCATGGACTATCAGCTCGGAGACCTCGGCTGCGGCTACCCTTGACGCTGCATCACAGAGAGGAGCAACTGCGATGGTGTACTCAACGACGAACCTGGATGCATGAATGGCAAAACGTCACTTTTTCGGATAAATCCAGGTTCTGTTTACAGAATCATGATGGTCGCATCCGTGTTTGGCGACATCGCGGTGAACGCACATTGGAAGCGTGTATTCGTCATCGCCATACTGGCGTATCACCCGGCGTGGTGGTATGGGGTGCCATTGGTTACACGTCACGGTCACCTCTTGTTCGCATTGACGGCACTTTGAGCGGTGGACGTTACATTTCAGATGTGTTACGACCAGTGGTCCTACCCTTCATTCGATCCCTGCGAAACCCTACATTTCAGCAGGATAATGCACGACCGCATGTTTCAGGTCCTGTACGGGCCTTTCTTGATACAGAAAATGTTCGACTGCTGCCCTGGTCAACACATTCTCCTGATATCTCACCAACTGAAAACGTCTGATCGATGGTGGGCGAGCAACTGGCTCGTCAAAATACGCCACTCTTGATGAACTGCGGTATCGTGTTGAAACTGCATGTGCACCTGTACCTGTACACGCCATCCAAGATCTGTTTGACTCAATGACCAGGAGTATCAAGGCCGTTATTACGGCCAGAGGTGGTTGTTCTGGGTACTGATTTATCAGGATCTATGCACCAAAATCGCGTGAAAACGTAATCACATGTCAGTTCTAGTATAATATATTTGTCCGATGAATACCAGTTTATTATCTGCATTTCTTCTTGGTGTAGCAATTGTAATGGCTAGGTTACAGAAACATTTGAATGATGCAACACCGACAAAGATCCCCTAATACTATTCGTGATTCTAACACTGAAGTTTAAATTTTCAAGTGGCACCTCAAAAAATGGTTTAAATGGCTCTGAGCTCTATGGGACTTAACATCTGAGGTCATCAGTCCCCTAGAACTTAGAACTACTCAAAGCCAACTAACCTAGGGATATCACACACATCCATGCCCGAGGCAGGATTCTAACCTGCGACCGTATCAGTCGCACGGTTCCGGACTGAAGCGCCTAGAACCGCTCGGGCCACCGCTGCCAGCTAGTGGCACCTCATTTGCTGTACATAAGAGGGGCGTTCAGTAAGTAATGCAAGCGGTTCCTTTTATTTAGGATTCCAATACACCACATTATCTCCCCACTCCTTTGGATGCAAAACCGTATTTTTCACCTTCCGGGGAGGGCTCCTATGCCACACGGTACCACTCTAATAATCGACATCGAAGCCAACGTCTTGCTTCATCAATAACCTTCCTATCATCCATGTACTTCTTCCTGCAGAGTGCATTGGCCCAAACAGAAAGGTGTGAGATCTGGGCTGTAGGACGGATAAGGAAGACGAGTCCAATGAAGTTTCGTGAGCTCCTCTCGAGGGCCTATATTTGTGCGAGGGCTTGCGCTGCCATGGAGAAGGAGCAGTTCGTTTGAACTTTTCTGGCGACGAACACGCTGAAATCGTTTCTTCACTTTCACTTCAACAGACTTCAAAGTTTAGCGTTGTACCATGACGGAGCGCATCAAATAGAATAACCCCTTCAGAATTCCAAAAGCTCGCCGGCATGGCTTTACCACCAGAGGGTGTGGTTTTGAATTCTTTTTCGGGAGAGAGGTAGTGTGGCGGCACCCTATGGATTGCCGTTTTGTTTTCGGTTCGATATTATGAACCCATGTTTTCATCGCCGGTGATAATGGTCACCAAAAAATTCTCACAATTAGCGTTGTAACGTGCAAGCAGTTTAGCACAAATGGTTGTCCATTGCTCTCTATCGCATTCTGTTGAGGGACGGAGAGGGCACCGATCTTTGAGTGCCCCAACTAGAGGACAAATGTGTCAGCCCTACCAACAGAGACGTCCAATTGTGCAGCGAGTGGTGTTTGATTGTGATCCGTGGATCAACTCGAATGAGAGTGTCCGCACGTTCCAACGTTGCAGGAGTCACAGCTGTGTCAGCCGGCCGGCACGAGGGAGATCAGATGGGTTATCTCGCTGCGATGAAGACAGGGGTCTCGTCCAACGACTCACCGTGGCTTTGTTCACTGCCAGGTCTCCATACACATTCTTCAGGTGCCTAGGCATATCTGCGATGTTCTCGTTTTCTGCCAAAAGAAACTCAATGACAGATCTCTGCTTGGAAAGCACCTCTGTCACAGACGCCATTTTGTAGGCTACCTGTAGCGCCGCCACCTATTGGAACATTATGAAACCTTACGGGCTGAAGAGGGAATATTCCACGATATCCCACGACAAATTTCGGGTTTTTCAACCAAAATTAGCTGAGGAAAAATGTGTTGCATTGCTTATTTCACACGCCAAAATTTCGAGCACCATTCTATGACACGTCAAGCGTTTCTCTAATCCGTTTCATTGATTACTTGTAGACAAATCATTTCACAAAGCATTTCACGGTTTAAAAAAAGTTATTTCAGAATTGTTTCTTGACCGTTAAATATCGCGTAAATTGAACTTTTTACGGGAAATATAGCTCTATACCGTGGAGAAACGAATTTATTGACACTTCATTTATGAAATATCCCATTTTTTCTGAAATCATTACAGAGAATTTCTTAAATATCCAGATTACTTTCAAGTAGTTACGTACACCCTCTTCAAATTTTAAGTTTATATTCATAGCAGTTTTCGCTGGGCACTGATGTGTCAGTGAATCAGTGAGACCCTGCTGCACCCTCCTATGGGTTTATTTTATAAAAACAGTGAAACAAACTTTTTTATTTCTAACAGAGGAGCCAAGTTTTCATAGATTTAGCTTCAAAAATGCTTCTATAACGGAATACTTCCATAAAAACTTTCATCGCCTGTTCACTGCCATACGGGTTGAATTTCCAAAAACAGTGAAACACGTATTTTTTTATGTATTACTGAGACTCCAAATACAAGTGTTCTTGGGTTTAGCTACAAAATACTTTCGTAATGTTACATTTTGGTAAACATTTTCATCCCCTATTTCACCCCCGTAAGGCTTGAATTTCCAAAAACGCTTAAACATTTTTTTTATTTGCAACCGAGAATTTAAATGTGAATTCTAAAATTTTCCTGTCGAATTTAACAGAGGATTTAAATATCAATTTTCACTGTTGTATCTTTAACAATATTTCAATTGTTCTTTAATAACGATCTATTTTCACAAATGACTTTCGCCCACCATTTCACACCCACAGAGGGTTAAATTTCCAAAAACGCTGAAATACATCTTTCTTCAGAGACCAAATACCAATTTTCGTCGATCTAGTTCCAAAATTACCTTAATAGCGCTATATTTTCAAAAAAACCTTTCATCTCCTAATTTACCCCTAAAGGGCGAAATTTCAAAAAATCCTTTGTTAAACAACACCTACAGTATGATATCAACACCCTCTCCAAATTTCTGGTTTCTATCCTTAGCGGCTTGGGCTGGGCGATAATGAGTCAGACGGTCAGGACATTTGCACTGCAAGTAATCTTTGGGTGTAAAATGACAACAGGAAAAGGGCAACAACAATAAAAGAATTATAAATGTTTTGACGATATAAACATTACCCTATAAAAGTGTACAAAATATTATGAACCCAAACAATCAACAGTAAAAGGTTATTTAACATTTTACAAGGTGCTTATCCAAACAGTGAGCTACGCCGTCGATGGGAAAACAGCGGCTTGCAGAAGGTCCACAGCCAAAAAAAAATTTTCTTTTTTTTTTGTTTCTTTACAATGCGCGCCTTTAATTCAGCATTATGTTCAAATGTACGATCATGCAAGGGGGCAGTAACACACACGTAAGGCAATTTACAATCACAAACTCAAAGCAGAGAAACGTTGCCACACAGTTATTAATAGCTCCCACAACACCGGGAGATAGGCCCCGCCAGACGACGACCGTTGCACTAACTAGATGAAAAATCTTACTTTCAGTGACGACACCACCTTCTGAACGTTATTGGCTGCCGCAGGCGGACTTCATAGCTTCCCCAGCCCATGAACGAAAAAAAGAAAAAAAACGCGCTGCAGAAAGGTCGTCCAGGGCGAAACACTCGTCTCAACTGCCTCGTCCGCCCTCAGCACGGCACACTGCGCCTCCTCCCAGCGGCCGCGCTAGCAGCGCGCTCGTGTAGTCTCCGCAACGCCCTCTAGCAAAGCGCAGAAGCTCCAAACACGAGTAAGCCAAGGGAAAAACAGGAACAGTGGCAAACGACACGGTTCAAGGTAGAGCTGCAGAGGATCGACGCTTGGGGCAGGGGTTGCCCTCTAGGAAAGCGCGGAAACTCCAAACATGAGTAAACCATGGGGAAAACAGGAACAGTGGCAAACCACACGGTTCAAGGGAGACCTGCAAAGAATCGACGCTTCGGGCAGGGGTTGCCCTCTAGGAAAGTGCGGGAACTCCAAACACAAGTAAACCAAGGGAGAAACAGGAACAGTGGCAAACGACGCGGTTCAAGGGAGGCCTGCAGAGGATCGACGCTTCAGGCAGGTGTTGCCCTCTAGCAAAGCGCGGAAACTCCAAACACGAGTAAACCAAGGGAGAAACAGGAACAGTGGCAAACGACATGGTTCAAGGGAGAGCTGCAGAGGATCGACGCTTGGGGCAGGGGTTGCCCTCTAGGAAAGTGCAGAAACTCCAAACACAAGTAAACCAAGGGAAAAACAGGAACAGTGCCAAACGGCACAGTTCAAGGGAGACGTGCAGAGGATCAACACTTGCGGCAGGGGTTGCCCTCTAGGAAAACGCGGAAACTCCAAACATGAGTAAACCAAGGGAAAAACAGGAACAATGGAAAACGACACGGTTCAAGGAAGACCTGCAGAGGATCGACGCTTCTGGCAGGGGTTGCCCTCTAGGAAAGTGCGGAAACTCCAAACACGAGTAAACCATGGGAAAATCAGGAACAGTGGCAAACGACAGGGTCCAAGGGAGACCTGCAGAGGATCGACGCTTGGGGCAGGGGTTGCCCTCTAGGAAAGCGCAGAAAGTCCAAACACGAGTAAACCAAGGGAAAAACAGAAACTGCGGCGAACGATACGGTTCAAGAGAGACCTGTAGTATATCGACGCTTGGGGCAGGGGTTGCCGCTACGAAGGAGAGAGCTTACTAAACCTTCGCTCAAATAATTGTTGACTGTTGCTCGTCGTTCCGAGATCCATACTACACACAACAAAAAAGTTTTGCGTCACCTCGGTTCCAAGAGTTACGGAACCTGTACAGAAAATTGGAATCGAGATCAACATAAACACCATTTCCGCCATTTTTATTGCTCATGAGAACCACACATTGCATGTAGTGCCACCATATAGCGAGACCTTAAGAGGTGGTGGTCCAGATTGCTGTACACTCCGGTACCTCTGATACTCAGTAGTACATCCTCTTGTATCAATGCATGCCTGCATTCGCCGTGGCATACTATCCACAAGTTCATCAAGGTACTGGTCCACATTGTCCCACTGCTCAACGGCGATTGAGTTGGTGTGGTAAGCGTCGTCCATAAAGAGCCATTTTCATTCTATCCGAGGCATGTTCGATAGGGTCATGTCTGGAGAACATTCTGGCCTCTCTAGTCGAGCAATGTCGTTATCCCGAAGGAAGTCATTCACGAGATGTGGACGATGGGGTCGCGAATTTTCGTCCATGAAGACGAATGCCTTGCCAATATGCTGCCGATGTGGTTGCACTATCGGTTGGAAGACGGCATTCACGTATCGTACAGCCTTTACGATGCCTTCCATGAGCACCAGCGGCGTACGTCGGCCCCATATAATGCCACCCCAAAACAGCAGGAAACCTTGCACTCGCTGAACAGTGTGTATAAGGCGTTCAGCCTGACCTGGTTGCCTCCAATCACGTCTCCAACTATTGTCTGGTTGAAGACATATGCGACACTCATCGGTGTGGAGAACGTGATGCCAATTCTGAGTGGTCCATTAGGCATGTTGTTGGGCCCATCTGTAAAGCGCTGCATGGTGTCGTAGTTACAAAGATGGGCCTCGCCATGGATGTCGGAAGTGAAGCTGCGTATCATGCAAAAAATTGCGCACATTTTGAGTCGTAACACGATGTCCTGCAACTGCCCGAATAGAATTATTAAACACGATGGCGTTGCTGTCAGGGTTCCGCCGAGCCATAATCCGTAGGTAGCAGTCATCCACTGCAGTAGTAGCCCTTGGACGGCCTGAGCGAGGCATGTCATCGACAGTTCCTGTCTCTCTGTATCTCCTCCACGTCCGAACAACATCGCTTTGGTATCTATCATATTGTATTGTATGTTAACCGGGGACCTAGAAACGACGAAGAGGCTCCGTCCCCGCCGCTGCCGCACCACAACCCCACGACGACTACCGCCGTCCACTTCACCCCTCCGCCGCCCCACACCGAATCCAGCGTTATTGTGCGGTTCGGTCCCCGGTGGACCCCCCAGGGAACGCCTCACACCAGACGAGTGTAACCCCTATGTTTGCGTGGTAGAGTAATGGCGGTGTACGCGTACGTGGAGAACTTGTTTGCGCAGCAATCGCCGACATAGTGTAACTGAGGCGGAATAAGGGAAACCAGCCCGCATTCTCCGAGGCAGATGGAAAACCGCCTAAAAACCATCCACAGACTGGCCGGGTCACCGGACCTCGACACAAATCCGCCTTGTGGATTCGTGCCGGGGACCAGGCGCTCCTTCCCGCCCGGAAAGCCGTGCGTTAGACCGCACGGCCAACCCGGCAGGCTTCGCTTTGGTTTACTCAGAGACGCCTGGCACAAAGTAACAATGGGGGCGCGATCGAACTACGGTATTGACCGTCTAGGCATGGTTGAACTACAGACGACACGAGCTGTGTACCTCCTTCCTGGTGGAATGACTGGAATTGATCGGCTGTCGGACCCCCTCCGTCTAATAGGCGCTCCTCATCCATGGTTGTTTAAGTCTTTGGGTGGGTTTAGTGACATCTCTGAATAGCCAAAGGCTCTGTGTCTGTGATACAATATTCAATGTCAACGTCTATCTTCAGGAGTTCTTGGAACTGGGGTGAAAAAAAAGTGGTTCAAATGGCTCTGAGCACTATGGGACTTAACTTCTGAGGTCATCAGTCCCCTAGAACTTAGAACCATTTAAACCTAACTAACCTAAGGACATCACACATATCCATGCCCGAGGCTGTAGCGCCTAGAACCGGGGTGATGCAAAACTTTTTTTCATGTGTACAAACTGATAGAGGAAATAAAGAAGACTCAAAGAAGAGCAGCGCGTTTTGTCATAGGTTCATTCAGTAAGCACGAAAGCGTCACGAAACTGCTCAGCCAACTGTAATGGCAGGTGCTACCAGAGAGGTGTTCTGCAGCGTGGTGTGGTTTACTGTTAAAGTTCCGAGAGTGCACATTCCTGGAAGAATCACTCAACGTAGTTGTTCCTTCTCCATATATCTCGCGAAGAGACCATGAAGGTAAAAGTAGAGTCTTAACAACAATCTTTCTTCCCGCGTACCACCCGCGACTGGAACAGCAAAGGGGGAAGCGACAGTGGTAGACAATGTGCCCTCTGCGACGTACCATAAAATAGCTTGCGGAGTACAGATGTATATGAAAATCTCTGAACTTCGCCACCATCATCGGTGGCTGGGTGTTAAACAGTGGTATGCTGGTGGCTATCCCAATTGTCCTGTAAGCTTTGTGTCAGATGGTTATGCACCGAAACTACATCTACATCCACATTTATACTCCGCAAGCCACCCAACGGTGTGTGGCGGAGGGCACTTTACGTGTCACTGTCATTACCTCCCTTTGCTGTTCCACACGCGTATGGTTTGCGGGAAGAACGACTGCCGGAAAGCCTCCGTGCGCGCTCGAATCTCTCTAATTTTACATTCGTGATCTTCTCGGAAGTATAAGTAGGGGGAAGCAATATATTCGATACCTCATCCAGAAACACACCCTGTCGAAACCTGGACAGCAAGCTACACTGCGATGCAGAGCGCCTGTCTTGAAGAATCTGCCACTTGAGTTTGCTAAACATCTCCGTAACGCTGTCACGCTTACCAATAACCCTGTGACGAAACGCGCCGCTCTTCTTTGGATCTTCTCTATCTCCTCTGTCAACCCGACCTGGTACGGATGTCGCAGCCATGAGAGTACTTCAGAATGGCCGGCGTTTGCAGGACCGCGGCTGGCACGACGCCCTGGTTCCGCTCCTTCCGGGCAGTGGGATCGCGCGGGCCCAGCGGCCAGTCGACTGGCAGCTTCCTGGACGAGGAGACGGGCGTGCTCTTCCAGATGGAGGTGAACAACCACCGCGTCACCTGCTGGAACTCGCGCACCGGCCTCCCCATGTCCCCTGCCACCATAGGCGTCGTCGCCCCTGACGACGGTCGCTCCTTCGTCTACCCCAGCGACATCAAGGTAACTAACCGGCACCTGCGCTCCTGCTTGCCGCAATTGTGTAACAACGTCTTCACAGAGTTGCTTCACATACATGATTTTCAATAAAAATTAATAACCGCAAAAATGCTAGTTACTTGGAAAAATACAATACATGTGAGGTAAAATTCTAATAATTAAACGAAGTATTTAGATATTTTAATATTTTAAACAAATATGAGCTCGGTTGTGAGCTCTGCAAGATCCATGAACTATTTTATATTTACGTGACAAACCCTAATTCTAGGGCTGTATTTTATTTTTGACACATGGAGCTATCCCGACAATTGTAAAAACGGCGATGGTACATTAGTCCTTACTAATGTAAAATTGCTACCTTCTGAAGAAGACAAATTTATATTTGTCGAAACGTAGGTAAAGAATTTCTTTATCCATTGCAACTGGTCGGCTGTTTATAATTTTATTACTATGAAACATTTAGACTTATTTCAGGAGCTTTATTATTATTGCACGAATTAGATTTCGAGTTATAAGTTCGTTTCCTACTACACAACTGATCCCAAAGATGGCAACCAAACAAGGATAAAAGTGTAAACTTTCTTAATTTATTGATTCTTGGTTCAAATGGCTCTAAGCACTACGGGACTTAACATCTGCGGTCATCAGTCCCCTAGACTTACAACTAGTTAAACCAAACTAACTTAAGGACATCACACACATCCAAGCCCAAGGTACCGAGCGAGGTGGCGCAGTGGATAGCACACTAGACTCGCATTCTGGAGGACGACGGTTCATCTACATCTACATGGATACTCTGGGAAACACACTTAAGTGCCTGGCAGAGGGTTCATCGAACCACCTTCACAATTCTCTTTCATTCCAATCTCGTATAGCGCGCGGAAAGAATGAACACCTATATCTTTCCGTACGAGCTCTGCTTTCCCTTATTTTATCGCGGTGATCGTTCCTCTCTATTTAGGTCGGTGTCAACAAAATATTTTCGCATTCGGGGGAGAAAGTTGCTGATTGGAATTTCGTGAGAAGATTCCGTCGCAACGAAAACCGCCTTTCTTTCAATGATGTCCAGCCCAAATCCTGTATAATTTCTGTGACATTCTCCTCCAAATTTCACGATAATACAGAACGTGCCGCCTTTCTTTGAACTTTTTCGATGTACTCCGTCAGTCCTATCTGGTAAGGATTCCACACCGCGCAGCAGTATTCTAAAAGAGGACGAACAAGCGTAGTGTAGGCAATATCCTTAGTAGGTCTGTTACATTTTGTAAGTGCCTGCCAATAAATCCTGATTTAGCTTTTCCGTGCTCTCCCTAAATCGCTCCAGGCAAATGGCGGGACGGTTCCTTTGAAAGGATACGGCCGACTTCCTTCCCTAATCCGATGAGACCGATGACCCCGCTGTTTGGTCTCCCCCCCCAAACAACCCAACCCCAAGCCCAAGGTGGGATTCGAGCCTGCGACCGTAGCAGCAGCGCGGTTCCAGACTGAAGCGCCTAGATCCACTCGGCCACAGCGGCCGGCTATTGATTATTGGCCTCTGTTAGATTAAAGAGAGCCGTTATGATGTCACAAACTTGAAGCCGACGCCCGCCATGTTAGCTGCCCTAAACTTTAGCTTCTGTTGAAATATTTTTATCAGAAACGCCAGCTTGCGTCATTTACGGTTATACTAATCATCCTGATTACACTCTAATTTTGTAAAGGAATCAATTTCAGTCGTAAGTGGGCTCATTGAAGAGAGATTTTCTTTTACATGCCGTTCCATGAGATTTGATTGCACTGTTCACTTTTACTGTAGAAGTTTTAGTTTTGTCATTTGACTTCCTATCAGTCTACTCGAAAAGCTCTCTCGGTGAACGCTGTGAGAAGGAAACACTGGAAACCGTCCAAACATAGCAAAATATGTTCTCATCATTTTCGGGAGGGTAAAATAAACCAAACATCAGTTTCGCCTGCCCGTATTAAGGGAAGCCTTTTCATATCGTTCACTTCTCTTCTTGGTCATTCCAAACGTATAAAAAGGAGAAAGTTACGTTAAGGCGAAATGCATCGTATTATTCGATCAAATATGCTTTTAACAATGTCTTAAAATGCCTTGTCGACGGTGTGTTATTCGCTAAAGCACTGCAAGACTTTCTATTTGAAGCAACTGTTCTGTGCACACGACAGAAGTTAAGAACAAAAAGCAATCATAAACAGCGGTCTGCTAATTTTTTGGGGCATATAGCATGGCGTCCCCGACTTCAAAGCAACTTACAGCTTAAGTCCTTAGTACCATCTTCCCTTATCATACTTTCATGGATTCCTGACTTAAATTATAAATGTTATCTCTGTTGAAAGTCTTGACACAGTAACATTTCTTTTCTACCACATCCATTAGGAAATCATTTATAATAACTATGGACAACATACAGTGGGATAAGGCCATTTGTGTCGTTAACTACTCGTGAATGAAGACATCCACGTTTTGCTCCTATGTAGATGTAACATTTTCTAAAAGGGATGAAAAACTGAATAAAGTCTGCTCGTTCAATAGCAATTGCGGGAAAAGATAATTTTTTTTTTTTTTTAATTTCTAAGATTTCGAATTGAGTGAGCCTTGCGACATTTCCCTCCGCGTGTAGGACTTCTACATCTATTATGTTTTTGTGGTTTTGGTTTAAGCACTGTTCGGCAATGGCTGAATCTGATTTCTTTAATCTCCAGCTTCTGTGGTGTTCTTTGAGCCTAGTACACATCGACATCCAAGTCTCTCCAGTATATCAGGACTGATACCACTTGCAGATGAACTTGTAAATCCCTCTTTTCATTATGACTGGATGTTTATCTTTTGAACTGAAGCAAGATGTACCTAATGGCTGTCGGACATATGGAAACAGAGAGAAACCCTTTGCCTTGAAAATGTTGCTTGGCCTTCTAGACGTTTCATCTGTAGAGGATAAACGGCACCACTTCCTTTTCGATCCTTGTACGTTGTTCACTGGGTACGGTAGGTATCTGGCTTGCTTCTTCAGTTTTTTATTCACAATGTTCTCAATAATTTTGGATTCAGATTCATTACTTCTAGCAAATGATTTGTTATATTACGTTTCTCGTCATAGTCTTCTGAGGATAAGTGGACAGCAAAGAGACGGTGATCCCTATGATAGAATGCTGCATGTTTGTAGGCTGTTGGATGTTGAGAGGAAGTTTGGATGAATGTGTCAGTGAAGGAGTATTTCCGGTAGACTTTAAACTTATAGTTGCTATTTTCTGTCTGTTAGTTGATATATAGAGAATTAGTGGTGGAATCTCCTGACTTTATGTTAGTATGGTCCAAATGGCTCTGAGCACTATGGGACTTAACATCTATGGTCATCAGTCCCCTAGAACTTAGAACTACTTAAACCTAACTAACCTAAGGACAGCACACAACACCCAGTCATCACGAGGCAGAGAAAATACCTGACCCCGCCGGGAATCGAACCCGAGATGTTAGTATGCTACTGGTTCATATTTTCCAGGAACTTCTGGAGTTGTCTGATGGAACACTTCTCCATTAAAAGAATATCATCGGAATATCTTTACCTATACACAACATGTTTTGCCACTGGTTCACTTTTAAGAAAATCAGCCTCCTACTTCCCCACGAAAATTTCTGATAGCAACGGCGATAAGGTTGAGTTCATTGCCAGACGATGTGCCTTTTTTGTAGTAGCTGTCTTGAAGTCACTTAACCACTGTATTGCTGCACAGAAATTTCTGTCTTCCTGTTTTTGTCACCAGCCCTCTGACTGGTTTGATGCGGTCCACTTCCAAACGAGAGTTCCTCTCCTGTACCAATCTCTTCGCCTCAGTACTAGCACCCTACATCCTCAATTATTTGTTGGATATATTCCAGTCTGTGCCTTCACATACCGTTTTTCCTCTATAGCTCCCTCTAGTACCATAAACGTTGTTCCTTGACGTCTTATGTCGTATTGTACTGTCTATTCTTCTTGTCGAAGCATTCCACATGTTCCTCTCTACGCCGATTTTGCAGAAAAACTCTTCATTTCCTACCTTATCAGTACACTTAATTTTCAACTTCCTTCTGTTGCATTACATCTCAAACACTTCGATCCTCTTCCTTTCCTGAATTTTTGTAAACAATGGATTCCTCGAAATTTCTTTCTCAAATTAAGGCCAACGTTTGATCCTAGTGGACATCTCTTACGAATGAATGCCCTCATTTTCCTATGCTAGTCTGCTTTTTATGCCCTCCTTGCGTCTTTCATCACTTGTAATATTCCTTACAAAGGTAGTAGAATTCCTTCACGCCATCAACTATGTGGTCCCCAATGTCGATGTTAAGTTTCTCGCTAATCTCCTTCCATTTTAAACCCACTTCTCCTTGATTTGTGTGTCTTCGCTTCTTCGATGCGGGGACAGAACAACAGGGGCAAACCACTACATCCTTGTCTCATGCCTTCATGATACGCGCATTTCGTCGCTGGCCTTCCATTTTAAAGAGGTACACCTGAGAAACAGCTCTTACGCTGTGAAGGAGCGATGCCTTGATAGAACAAGGCATTAGGCGGCTCGAAAAGCCTTTCGAAATTCTCTGACTAACAAAGACTTACGGCTGTTTCTTTTTTCTGAAGATAAGTGGGAACCGTGAGTATGCAAGACCGTCACAGAAACAAGTTGAAATTTTCGTCCGATTTTCGTAATGGTCAAGTAGAAACACTCGGCTAAAAGTTTTCATAGCAGTCTCTCTACATATTCTAATGTCCCGTACTGTATCAAACTACTTTTATGTTCTGCACATATAACATATCATAGGTAAACTAGTTTACACAAAATGACGGCCTTCTGATTATTTTTTTAAACACTGAAAGACTACCATTAAATTATGTGGACCTCGGTATCACAGAACATATACACTGAAGAGCCAAAGAACTGGTACACCTGCCTAATACCGTATAGGGCCCCCGCGAGCACGCAGAAGTGCCGCAGCACGACGTGGCATGGACTCGACTAATTTATGAAGCAGTGCTAGAGGAAATTGAAACCATGAATTCTGCAGGGCTGTCCATTAAAGGTATGAGGGGATGGAGATCTCTTCTGAACAGCACATTGCAAGGCATCCCAGATATACTCAATAATGTTTATGTCTGGGGAGTCTGGTGGCCAGCGGAAGCATTTAAACTCGGAAGAGTGGTCCTGGAGCCATCCTTTAGCAATTCTGGACGTGTGGGGTGCCGCATTGTCCTGCTGGAATTTCCAAAAGCCGTCAAAATTCACAACGAATATGAATGTATGCTGGTGCTCAGACAGGATACTTACGTACGTGTCACCCGTCAGAGTCGTATCAGTGGTCCCGTATCACTCCAACTGAACCTGTTCCATATCATTACGGAGCCTCCACCAGCTTTAACAGTCCACTGCTGGCATGTAGGGTCCTTGGATTGATGAGGATGTCTCCATACCCGCACACGTCAATCCGTGCGATGCAATTTGAAACGAGACTCGTCCGACCAGGCAACATGTTTCCAGTCATCAACAGTCCAACGTCAGTGCTGACAGGCCCAGGCGAGGCGTAAAGCTTTGTGTCATGCAGTCATCAAGGGTACAGGAGTGGGCCTTTGGCTCCCAAAGCCCATATCGATGACGCTTCGTTGATTGGTTCGCACGTTGACACTTGTTGATGGTTCAGCATTGAAAACTGCACAATTTGGCTATCACGCTGAACAATTCTCTTCAGTCGTCGTTGGTCCCGTTCTAGCAGGATCTTTTTCCGTCCGCAGCGATGTCGGAGATTTGATGTTTTTCCAGATTCCTGATATTCAAGGTACACTCGTCAAATGATCCTACGGGAAAGTCCCTACTTCATCGTTATCTCGGAAATGCCATCGCTCGTGTGCCGACTATAACACCAAGTTCAAACGGACTTAAATCTTGATAACCTGGCATTGTAGCAGCAGTAGCCGGTCCAACAACTGCACCACACACTTGTCTTATATAGGAGTTGCCGACCGTATTCTGCCTGTTTACTTAGCTCTGTATTTGAATATGCATGTCTATACCAGTTTCTTTGGCGCTTCAGTGGATATGGTTACTTTGTTGATTCCAGTATGGGAGACCGGAAGAATACCGACATCTGTCATCTTAAGAGCTTTTTCTTTTTTTAATCTCTCTTTTCTATGAAAAAATCCATGACACGCTGTTTCACATAGGAATGTTAGACTTATACCTGTACAAGAAAAATCGAAAAATATTGAATACTAAC
The DNA here is from genome assembly GCF_023864345.2 of Schistocerca serialis cubense. Taxonomy (NCBI): domain Eukaryota; kingdom Metazoa; phylum Arthropoda; class Insecta; order Orthoptera; family Acrididae; genus Schistocerca; species Schistocerca serialis. Next base: position 418,795,118 of record NC_064646.1, on the reverse strand, counting down.
ATCGCCAGTATTGCAGGATAGCAGTATACAATGCAAATAGAGTAAAATTTCTGTTCCCAGAAAGTAACATATTTTACTGTCTTAATGTGTATCAAAATACATACACAGCATGTTTTCCGCAAGTGGTGTTGAAGTTGGGAAAAAAGCAGTCAACTTCAGCTGTCCTGAAGTCCATATCTCTGTTGATATTTGCTTGATGGTTTTATTAAGCTTATTTTAGGATTTTTTAAACCAGAAACCCAGCCTTTGCCAGCCATTTTGGTAGTTTTCTTGAAACTGTGCTTAAGGCCTATTTTTCATAGGCAATTCACTGCAACACTACAAGAGCACTCTCCGTATTGCCTAGCCCAGAAAATTGATAGAGTGAATTCCAACAAGAAAATCTGAAGAATGAGCGTCTCTGACCTGAGACAGATGTTTAGGAAGCGAATCAGGAACCTTAATTTTGCTAACACTTCCCCTTTCCACACGAAACAGAGGACTGGATTGCAGGCAACACACATTGCATTTGCAAGCCGGAGAGTGCCTACGCCCTGCCACTTCCCAAGGGCAAAAACAACACCTTGTATAAGTGTGTGTGTAGCATCATGTTTAAAGTGATTAATAATCGTGAAAGAACTGTTGACAGCAGCATTAAACAAAGCACACTTTAACCATAATAAAAGGAGAAAAATTGGTTTTAAAATCCATATGAATATGACACAAATAATGTCTACACCTACATCCATACTGTACCAGTCTCTGTAAATGATGACTAAAGAAGTTATTTCAGTCATAAAATATTGTTAATTCATCTTTAAGTCACCAAAGCAGTTACGAAAACATTCTAAGACAGAAACCGACTCTGCCGCCGGAGATTCGAGTCCTCCCTCGGGCATGGATCTGAGTGTTGTTCTAAGCATAAGTTAAAATTAGTTTAAACAGTGTGTAAGTCTAGGGACTGATGACCTCAGCAGTTTGGTCCCTCAGGAATTCACACACATTTGAACATGTTTTTAACAGTAACCGACACACCACGAAGGAGTCATCCGAATGGGAAGGAAATCGGTAAATGTTATGTTCATGTACAGAGAAACAAATGATTACAATTTCAGAAAAAAATTGGATGATTTATTCAAGAAGAAGTGCTTCACAAATGGAGCAAGTCAATAATGCGTTGGTTCACTTCTGGTTTAAAATGGTTCAAATGCTCTGAGCGCTATGGGACTTAACTTCTGAAGTCATCAGTCCCCTAGTACTTAGAACTAATTAAACCTAACTAACCTAAGGACATCACACACATCCATGCCCGAGGCAGGATTAGAACCTGCGACTGTAGCGGTCGCGCGGTTCCAGACTGTAGCGCCTAGAACCGTTCGGCCACCCCGGCCGGCTCCACTTCTGGTCTCTGGCCCTTATGCAAGTAGTTGTTCGGCTTAGCCTTGGTTGATAGAGTTGTTGTATGCCCTCCTGAGGGAGTGCCAACCTCTGTCCAATTGGCACGTTAGATCGTCAACATTCCGAGCAGGTTAGAAGGCTCCGCCCATGATTAACGCTCCAAACGTCTCAATTGGAGAGAAATCCGACGTCCTTGCTGGCAAATTTACGGTTTGGCAAGCACGAAGACAAGCAGCTGAAAATCTCACCTTGTGTGGGCAGGCATTATCTTGCTCAAATGTAAGCCCAGGATGGGTTGCCATGAAAGGCAACAAAAGCGGCGTAGAATATCGTCGACGTACGTATAAGGATGCCGCAGGTGACAACCAAAGGGGTCCTGCTATGAAATGAAATGACACCCCACACCATCACTCCTGGTTGTCGGACCATATGTTGGGCGGCAGTCGGGTTGGTATCCCACCGCTGTCCGGGGCGTCTCTGGACACGTCTTCGCTAGTCATCGGGGCTCAGTACGAAACGGGACTCATCACTGAAGACATTTCAGTTGCAGTCAATGAGATTTCAGGCCGAAAGTGCCTACACGACTGCAAATGGTCTTGTTAGAGTACGGATGTCAATGGTAGTTGGCGCAAGGGTCACCATGAGGTCAGCCCCCTTTCTGTGAACTGCCTATTAATGGTCCTTGTGGTCAATCAAGCACCAGTTGCACGTAGGATCGATGGTAAAGGTGAACCTGGGTCTCTGAGAGACTCTCCGACGATTCAATGAATGCAACTCCATCTTCTGGCTGTTGGTCGGTCATCACCTTCTGTGGTCTCTCTAGGTCGACCGCTTTCTTCTTGACACTGTGGTTGACCCATTTCTGCCAAAATTGGCGAATAGTGGCATCGTTCCTATTCAAATATCGAGCGATCCGCCGATTATTCATCTGGTTACTTTGAGCGCAACTACACGTCCTCCCTCAGATTCTGACACCTACATATGTTGATCACCCATCTGTCTGCGAGGCATAGTTACTGTCCAGCGCCGGCCGTTGTGACCGTGCGGTTCTAGGCGCTTCAGTCCGGAACCGCGCTGCTACTACGGTCGCAGGTTCGAATCCTGCCTCGGGCATGGATGTGTGTGATGTCCTTAGGTTAGTTAGGTTTAAGTAGTTCTAAGTCTTGGGGACTGATGACCTCAGCAGTTAAGTCCCATAGTGCTCAGAGCCATTTGAACCATTACTGTCCAGCTGAGAACACGGAATGAAATTCGCAAAGATTTTATGCCCTGATAACGACATTTCCCTTGTCTCTTATCCTTGCCAGTTGTGCGATCAAATTGCACTGCAGCATCACACATATTTCATCGACGGCCAAGGTTTACAACTTTTGACGAACTGCCTGTTGGCTTCTGTCTCAGGTTCTTGGCCGACGTTCGTCTGATGATGTTTCTGACGTCTCGCTGGCATGACTGGCTGGCGTTGTCAAAGTTTCACCCTCCGTTGCTGTTGTGAATATCAGTTTCATGACTAATTTGCATAACTTCTTCTTGGTGTGTCGGTATTTTTTAATTTTTTTTAGAGTGTATGTTATTACATTAAGCAACCTGAAGAAGGAGGAAAACCAGAAACACATCTTATCAAAATGAAGTTCTCTTATTCTTCATTGGTCAGGGCTCTATTTGTACAGACAGAATTGCATCGTATCCTCCTGGTTGCAGGTGGACGCCCGCGGGGACCTGTGGTTCGTGAACAACGTGCTGCCGGTGCTGCTGTACGGCGAGGTCGACAGCAAGGCGTACAACTACCACGTCTTCACGGGCCGCGTCTCTGACGTCATCAGAGGCACTGTCTGCGAGCCTCACCGCCCGGCCCACAGATGGCAGCTGCCGCCGACGCCCGCCGCACGTCTAAGCCTAATCAGCGTGCCTTTTGGATAGGCGCCGAGATCAATGTGCGGGAAGCTGGAATGTCTGTCGATGGACGAGAGGACCAGGATATTTTCGGAACAATTTGTATGGTTTTTTTCGTGTAATGTGCATTGATGCCATATCTGCCTGCAGTGTCAGAGTAGAGACGACTGAGCTTGTTTGTTACCATTATCTTTGTTTTGTTATGTCATACTCATCATCATCAGATACTATCATCACTTCAGCATTTTATCACACATCCGTGGATTATAAATATTTGCTATTAATCGCCTATCTTTGTCTGCTTTTCTCTTGCTATTGGTCTCCTAAACTGATACCCACAATCTTTGTATTTAGACACTTCCAGCGTATACTACTGAAGTCTTCGCCAGAAGATGATGAATACAACACTCGACGAAACGTTGCGGTTTTTTCATCACTATCTCACAGCTGTAAACTCCAAATCCTTTCGTCACCTACGACCTTTTTCTACTCTCTCTTCAGTATATTTATTTTATAAGCAATATAATTTATCTTAAATGTCAATATCAGAAGCATAAAAGTCATAAAAAAATTGGTACAATAACATACAGGGCGAACACTAACAAAACTGTCAAACCGCAGCGACGGATTTCTAATTGGAACTGGAGGAAAAAAGGTCCTATGACAATGTGTCTGGAAATGGACGGTGGGCGTGCAACGAGAACTTATCGTACTGGAAGACAGAACAGAGCTGCATCGCATCCACGTCATTACAGATGTTCAAAGTGACCTCCATGGGATTGCAGATGATAGGGGTAGTAGCGGTTGTCAGGCAGGATAGACATAACGTACTTTGGCTTACACCATGTTAGCGGGCCACTTGTCTGAAGCTTGTACTAGGAATCGTATCAATATTTTGCAGAACCTGGTCCTCCAAATCTGGTGTACGCCTACTTGCACGTTTTGTTTTGGCATAGCCATGCTGCCTCTAGACCGTTTCCGTCTGCTTGGCTGTACACAATCTCGGCTTGTTCCCAACGTGAATACCGGACCGTTCCGCTGCTTACAGTACGCTGCCTCGATCACACAGGCCGTAACACACAAAGAATACACGGCACGTGGTCAGAGAAACCTATCATGGCAACGATGCATTCCGGACATATGTTCGCAGGGCTTTCTTCTTTCATTTCCGGGCAGGAATGCGGCCCTGCAGTTTGTCGGTTTTATTAATGTTCGCCCTGTATACGAGCGGAAAAATTCTCATGTCACAGAACAGAAAAGACGAATATGTTCCTCTTTAAAAGACTCTCACCTATAGAATTCGTTTTATATAAGCAGCACGCAAGTGGGAAACTGAAACTTCCTGGCAGATTAAAACTGTGTGCCGGACCTAGACTCGGACTCGGGACCTTTGCCTTTCGGGGACAAGTGCTCTACCATCTGAGCTACCCAAGCACAGCTTCAATTCTGCCAGTACCTCGTCTCCTACTTTCCAAACTTCACAGAAGCTGTTCTGCGAACCTTACAGAACTAGCACTCTTGGAAGAAAGGGTACTGCAGAGACATGGCTTAGCCACAGCCTGGGGGATGTTCCCAGAATGAGATTTTCACTCTGCAGCGGAGTGTACGCTGATATGAAACTGCCTAGCAGATTAAAACTGTGTTCCGGACCGAGACACCACGTCTCCGCAATATCCTTTCTTCCAGGAGTGCTAGTTCAGCAAGGTTCGCAGAAGAGCTTCTGTGCAGTTTGGAATGTAGGAGACGAGGTACTCGCGGAATTGAAGCTGTGAGGACGGGTCGTGAGTCTTGCTTGGGTAGCTCTCGGTGTATCATATTCGCGCTTCGCGCGTCGGACGACTAGGTTGTGCCCTTAGTTCCGCCTCTACCGTAGCGCTGCGTGTTTTCCTCGTGTCCGTTTAGTGTCGTGTTGGTCTCCGTGCGCGTCGCATCGCTGGTTGTCGGCTAGTGTTTGGTGTTCGTGCGGCCCTTCCTGTCGCGGCGTCGTCTCGCGCCGTGATATCCAACACGGTTCCCACGAAAATTCCGCGTGCAGTTACTGTCAGCTTCACTTTCGACAAATCCACGCGTCACATCCAGCCCGGTTCTTTGGAGATACATGACTGGTTAGTCGATACAATTAAGTCGCTACTGATCAGGTGCATACTGCATATTTTGACAGCGAATTATATGTGTTTTTTGTTGTTTCTTGACTCGCTCTAGGTTGATAAGATACTTTCTCGTCACGGTTCTCAGGTACCCTTTACGCACCGTGATGTTTCCACTAGCATGGTTCTCTTGGTAAAGGCATAAGTTATACATACGAATGTCAGGGTGTTTAACCCTCCGCCCGAGGTGTAGGACAATTTTCTGAGGCCCGTTTTGCTTCCTTATGGGGAAATACGTAATATTCGAAAGGAATGCTGTTCCGCTCAGCACCGCTTTCAGTTCTATAGTGGTATTCGGTCGGTGGAAATGGTGGTCAAAACATATTCCTTCTTATCTATAGGTATTTGGTTATAGGGTCCATATTACGTACAGTGGCAAAGAAGGCACATGTTATTATTGTAATCAAACCGCTCATTTCAGTACTAATTGTCCGTGGCATGTGGTGATATTAAAGGGTCGACAGAGGCGTCCGATCCCAGGCGTCGGTTTTGACCCGTGACGTAAGGGTGTTGTGTGTGACGTCATGACGGCGCGGAGTTTGGTTTGTGAGTGTGGCGTGTTTGTAGATGTCGTCGTGTTGTGGGTTGTTGTGCTCTCTGGTGGTATGTTCAGGGTTTTCGTTTGTGTGTTGTAATGGGCTCAGTTTGCTTTTGCTCATTATCCAGAATTGTTCGAGTGTCGGCTGTGTTTGTAGTGGAATTCGTTTCAGTGAGTTAACGATTTTGTGTGATGGTTAATTTAGTGTTGTTCGCTGCATATCGTGTGGTAATTGTAGTAAAATTGATCGGTTGTTGTTTTTGTTCAGGAATGGATATGACTGATAAAATTAACAGTGCGCAGGTCACGAGAAGTGTTCGATCCCAATGTGTGGCTGTGTATGTTGATATTGGTATCGGGAGATATTTTTCAGCTATATAGGCCAAGGGAAGTGTTTGATCCTAATTTATGGGATCGGGAGCTGCTGTTGAGCTATATAGGTCAAGGGAAGTGTCCGATTCCAGATGATAATGTGTTAGTGGTATTTGGGGAGTTTTGTGATGTCGGATTTTTTCGTCGTTTTGTGTGGTTTTGTATGGGAGTGGGTGTCTAAATTTGTTTATATTTAGTTTGTCCCCACCCAAAAACACCCCATTTCCCGCGCTTGTCCCGTTAGTGTCATTAGGCTTTTTGTGGAAAGTGTGTGTTTGTTTTTCGATGTATTTTCGTCCTCATAATGTGTACGTTCCGACTTTATATGCGCCATATTGGAATCGTGGTTTATGGTCGTTTCCGCCATATTTGTGCCGTCATGGGTCAAAGCAGACGGGCGGGATCGGACGCTTCCGTATTTCCGCTCCCTGTTACTAAGGGACGCAGTGATCCGTTGACCGACAACGCCCGTGATTTTCTCCCGCTGTCCTTGCGTCAGGATGTTGACGCCGTTAATTCCGATGTGCCCGCCATGATTTCTCACAACAAGCGTCACCGAACACAGGATAATGCGGCAGATGGTTTGCAGTAAAGGACCCCCTTTCTCAGTCTGAAACCGTGGATGAGAACAGGTGCTTTCACGCCTGTTCAGAAGATCCCAGACACCTTATCTGGCGTTGTTCCTGTTGTCGAGGCCGCCCCTTCGGAGACGCCCGTGAAGGAACCTGCTTTCGGTTCCCACGTGTCTTCTCCGGTTCTCTCGGACACTTCTCCTTTAGACTCTGTTTCCTATCCTCCTTCTGCGACCTCTGTCGCCCCCTCTTGGTCACAGCCTTCCCCCGTGAAACAACTGATTGATTCTCAAGAGCCAGTGGATTCCGTTTTTATTCACTAACCGTCCCGCCGTGAGCTCATGTCTGCGGACGAGTGGGATGTAAAGGCCTCTCCCTTGCAATCTGAAACGGAATACCTAAATGATGGTCCCTCGCGTCCGAACGCGGCAGCGTAGGCGCCGCGGAGCCGCAGTATAATCCGTAAACAGCCACGGAGAGCCGCTTCACGGCCGAAGAAAAAACAGTGCGAAGATGAGGGTTGTGTTTCGAAGTTCTTGTCTATCTTGTTCGGCGATTGATTCTGGTATGGTTACTTATATGTTGCTCCGTCAACTGACGGATCTCTAGCGTTCTTTGTTCTTCCTTCTCGGTTGAAGTTCCATGCAAGTATACACATTTCTTACTCTGAATATTAACAGAATATGTACTTGCCGCTTTGCGACAGTTTATATATCAATCTGGGGCAGATGTTTTTTTACAGGAAGTCTTATTCGACCACTTTTCTATTCCTGGGTTAACCCTTTTTAATGTAGCTTCCGAAACTTTCCACGGGCACTGCCCTGTTTTGTATGGATGGCACTGCGTTGATGGATTTCTAAGTACTCGACAGTGGATGGGGGATCGGGTGCCCGTTTTGTGATCTCAATTTACTCCTTCTTTATGCCTCTTCTGGCACGAGTCGTACTAACGTACGTTCGAGTTTCTATAAAGAAGAAATCATTTACCTGCTTCGTAAATTCCCGACAAAGATTATCTTAGGAGGGGACATCAGTTGTGTTCTACGGCCTGTGGATCGGTCTCCCAATTTTAATTTCAGTAAAGAACTCTAAGACCTAGTGCGCTCCTTGAGCCTGCGTGACGTGTGGGTTTCTCGCTATCCTTGTGCGACATACATACTTTACTCCTACGTCTATCAGTCGACTCGATCGCTTTTACCTTCCCGATTCCTTGTGTGGGCAACTTCTGGATGTTGATGTGATACCAGCCTCTTTTACTGATCATTGCGCCGTAGCCGTCACTTTTAATTACGAGCGGCAACCGGTAAAATACACTCCTGGAAATTGAAATAAGAACACCGTGAATTCATTGTCCCAGGAAGGGGAAACTTTATTGACACATTCCTGGGGTCAGATACACCACATGATCACACTGACAGAACTACAGGCACATAGACACAGGCAACAGAGCATGCACAATGTCGGCACTAGTGCAGTGTATATCCACCTTTCGCAGCAATGCAGGCTGCTATTCTCCCATGGAGACGATCGTAGAGATGCTGGATGTAGTCCTGTGGAACGGCTTGCCATGCCATTTCCACCTGGCGCCTCAGTTGGACCAGCGTTCGTGCTGGACGTGCAGACCGCGTGAGACGACGCTTCATCCAGTCCCAAACATGCTCAATGGGGGACAGATCCGGAGATCTTGCTGGCCAGGGTAGTTGACTTACACCTTCTAGAGCACGTTGGGTGGCACGGGATACATGCGGACGTGCATTGTCCTGTTGGAACAGCAAGTTCCCTTGCCGGTCTAGGAATGGTAGAACGATGGGTTCGATGACGGTTTGGATGTACCGTGCACTATTCAGTGTCCCCTCGACGATCACCAGTGGTGTACGGCCAGTGTAGGAGATCGCTCCCCACACCATGATGCCGGGTGTTGGCCCTGTGTGCCTCGGTCGTATGCAGTCCTGATTGTGGCGCTCACCTGCACGGCGCCAAACACGCATACGACCATCATTGGCACCAAGGCAGAAGCGACTCTCATCGCTGAAGACGACACGTCTCCATTCGTCCCTCCATTCACGCCTGTCGCGACACCACTGGAGGCGGGCTGCACAATGTTGGGGCGTGAGCGGAAGACGGCCTAACGGTGTGCGGGACCGTAGTCCAGCTTCATGGAGACGGTTGCGAATGGTCCTCGCCGATACCCCAGGAGCAACAGTGTCCCTAATTTGCTGGGAAGTGGCGGTGCGGTCCCCTACGGCACTGCGTAGGATCCTACGATCTTGGCGTGCATCCGTGCGTCGCTGCGGTCCGGTCCCAGGTCGACGGGCACGTGCACCTTCCGCCGACCACTGGCGACAACATCGATGTACTGTGGAGACCTCACGCCCCACGTGTTGAGCAATTCGGCGGTACGTCCACCCGGCCTCCCGCATGCCCACTATACGCCCTCGCTCAAAGTCCGTCAACTGCACATACGGTTCACGTCCACGCTGTCACGGCATGCTACCAGTGTTAAAGACTGCGATGGAGCTCCGTATGCCACGGCAAACTGGCTGACACTGACGGCGGCGGTGCACAAATGCTGCGCAGCTAGCGCCATTCGACGGCCAACACCGCGGTTCCTGGTGTGTCCGCTGTGCCGTGCGTGTGATCATTGCTTGTACAGCCCTCTCGCAGTGTCCGGAGCAAGTATGGTGGGTCTGACACACCGGTGTCAATGTGTTCTTTTTTCCATTTCCAGGAGTGTAGTTTCGTCCTCCCTGCATGCTCAATAAAGCCTATTTGCAAGATACCTCTCACGGTATCGTCCTGGTGAACGTATGGGGTCGTTGTTCTCGTACTATGGACCAGTACTCGTCTGTTGCGACATGGTGGACACTTTATGTTAAACCACAAATACGTCAGGCTCTCATGCGTTTTGGAGCTGCGAAGGTGGTAGACGATCGACGAACGCAAGAATTTTTCTACTCAGTCTTACATCAGCTGTACTGCTCCCCTACATTACTGATCTACAGCGGATCAAATCCAAATTGCTGCGCCTTAAACGCATTCAAATGGAGAGACTGCGGACGAGGTCTCAACCACGCTCCCTTTTACAAGACCACATGACGTCACTATACCATCTAGCCCTTTTACGGGCGCGCCGGAAACGTGTGTGCCTTGCCTCCCTCACAACCGCTGACGGCCACATGTTCATCTCTCACCGCGACATTTCCGACTTTATTTACAAGCATTTTACTGATCTGTAAGATACCATTGTCCCGGCTGAAAACTCTCTCGACGACTTAACATCCTTGCTGCTTCGCGTCGTCACTCCTCAGTTAAATGACGCCATTCTGCGTCCCTTTCACAAGGCTGATATATAGGATGTTGTTACAGGATCTCAGTCCCGCAAGTCGCCTGGATTAGATGGTGTTCCTCAGGAGTTTTGTGTTCAATTTTGGCCACTCATTGGTGACAACGTCAATGGTAAATGAAGTGATGCGGGAGTCTCCCTTCCTGCTTCTCTTCAGGAAGGTAAACTGACCCTCCTCCCGAAATCTACAGGTCGACCTGCGATTGATTCCCTCCGTCCTATTTCTCTCCTTAACTTCGATTATAAAATTGTCGCTCGAGCAATTAATATCCGTCTCTCTAAGCTGCTTGATACCATTATTGCCGGCTACCAAAGCAGTGTGCCTGAGCGCAAGATACTGACTTCTGTTCTCAAATGTCGCGATGTAATTTCAGTGGCGGCTGCAGCTAATATCCGAGGGGCTTTGCTTTTTCTTGATTTCCAGAAAGCGTTTGATCGTGTCAGCCATGATTTTTTAAAGAGAGTGCTCACCGCTGTCAGCTTTAATAATGATGCTCGACAGGTCTTAACTCGTCGCGCTACAACGTGAGGAGGAGGCGTTCACGCCAGACAGTTTATAAAGCTATTGACAATATTGATATGAAAGTTAATAGCGTTAATGGGCAGGTGTTTCTGCATGGCCCTTCTGTTTTTTGTGGAGGAGTGTTTAATTTCACTCTACAAAATAATGATCAGAATAGAGCTGGCAATGGATGGGTGACTGTAGCAATTGTACGTTACCCAGGAGACAGTGTCTACAGTTGAAGGACTTGAGGCTTCTTACGATAGAGACATTATTGCTTATCGCACCTATCATATTGCTGAAGTGTTTAACAGAGATATGGGAGCTTCCTATTTTATCTCTACTATGCCTCTTGTTCTAAGGACAATTAATCACCGTAGAGTAGGTGAATGTGAGTCTGTATCAGTGCGGTGATTGTGAACGCTCACCCTATCCCCGGATATCGATAGGCAGGGTTTACCCCAGGGAAACCCCTTATCCATGTCCCTTTTTGTCTTGTTCTTGGAGCCCTTATTTCGCCACCTCGCCATGCAATTGCGTGGCTGGACTATATTGGGTGGAACTTTCTTCGGTCCGTGCATGCGCCGATGACGTCATAGTTTTAGTATGACACGTCGAGGACATACAGAGGCTTAAGGATAACTTCGATCCATTTTGTCGTCTTGCTGGTGCTCGCATCAATGACCGTAAATGCACGTTCCTACCGTTGAGAGGCTTCGATCATGTCGCCATTCATTGGGCGGCGGTCGTCAATCGCCATAAGACCTTAGGGATCTTAGTGGATCGCAATCCGATAAAAATGACTACACTAAATTGGCGTGAGGTTAAGATTCGTGTTCACATGGCGATCCTTTAACATGAACGCCGTTCCCTTAGCCTCCTTCACAAGGTACGGGCTTTAGGAACCTATGTCTTCAGTAAAGTATGTCACGTTGCGCAGGTCTTCCGCTTCCCGCGATAATAGCCCGCAGACTGAAACAGCTGTCTGGTCAATTCCTGTGGCACCACCATATCTTTCGTGTCCGGTATAAAGTAGTGGCCAGGCCTCGAAAGTTTGGAGGATTGGGTCTTTCCGATGTCAAAATGAAGACATTGCCTGTCGCAATGTTTTAACCTGTACGCGGGCTCCGCATTCAGTTACCTCTCGTTTACGTTTCCGCCTCCGGCCGGTCTGTCTGACCCCCTCCTGTTGATTTTGGACGGATTAATCGTAAATTGCGGCACATTCGTGAATACTTTCTAATTATCGGTATCCTAGGTGCTGATATACTTTCTATAACACACATTAATACCAACATGCTATCACCCCGTTGGGGTGCACCATGTCCCATTTTTTCCGTTGAACTTGCTTTCCCGTCAACGTCTTGGAAAACGGTCTGGTCTCATCTTAGTCTTCCTACATTGCCGATGGAGATTGCTTCAACGTGATATAAGGTCATTCACCGTCTGATACTTACTGGTGATCGTCTTTTTCGTATTGGCCTTCGTCCGACTGATCAGTGTGGGGAATGTCGTCAAACTGACACCTTACTTCACAGGTCTGTTGCTTGCGGACGGGATCATTGGCTCTGGGTCCGCCGTCAGTTAGCTTTCCATACTCGAGGGCCTGAAACCGCTTTCCCAGACGACATTCTCCAAGACATATCCTTTTTTCCTCAAAGGAAAACGAACACGATTGTCTGACTCTTGGGTTACCATGTTCACTATGTCGTTGAAGGCGGGAATGACCCGGATCACCGCGTTTTTCACCATTATCTGACAACTGCGCATTGAAAATGACAGCGGTTGCCACGATACCGAAAGCTTTTTGCGAATATGCTTTTTCTTGTGTTTAACCGTCAGGGTGTTTGTTAAGCACCCCTGTGATCCCTGTTTCTTCCCTGAGGTTGAGTCCCCTCCCATGTAGCTTTGTCTTGTCACTTTTTCTCTTCCACATATATACCAAAAAAAAAATTGACAAGAAGGGTGGGATAATGGGTTAGTCTTCCCATTCAGAATTTAATAATTGTTTGTGCTTGAACTAATTTGTTGATTTTCTTTTTGTAGCTGATATTAAATGATGATTTGACTATGGTTGTCTGATTTTCATGAAAATACTAAGTCAATCTGATAATAAAAAAAGATGGTAGAGCACTTGCCTGTGAAAGGCAATGGTCCCGAGTTCGAGTCTTGGTCCGGCAAACAGTTTTAATCCGCCAGGAAGTTTCATATCAGCGCACACTCCGCTGAAGAGTGAAAATCTCATTGTGAAAGCGGGAAACTAACTGTCTCAATCCTCATTTCTCTTTCCTCACCAAAAATTTTGGCATCCAATCATATTCGCACTCTTTGAAAACACAACGTTGTAAATCATGTTACGCAGTCTTTCGTTGCAGTTAAGCCTTCATACTCACCATCTCCCTCTCACCGCCACTGTCTATATATATCTCTCTCATTGCTTCCTTTTTCTCCCTTTGATTTCCAGTCTACCCCACTGCCACTGTCTATATATGCCTCTCCCCCACTGCTTTCTTTTCCTCCCTTTGATTTCCAGTATTTCCCATTGCCGCTGTCTCCTCTATCACTTAAATTGACTCCTTTTGTCTTTCTTTCCCACTGCCACTGTCTCCACCATACCTCGGCGTTCAAAACTTCCAGGTTGTCCAACTTTTTTCCTTCTACACACATATTTAAAAATGCGCCCCCTCCTACACCTACGTCTCAAAGTTCGCCGATCTGGGCGGGTCCAGACCTCTCAAGTCCAGGTATCGTCTCCACTCAACTGTATTTCTCATTTCCATTGTCTCCTCTCTCTTTCTCTCCCATAGGTACTTTCTCCTCTCTCTTCCACCGTCACTCTCTACTATATTCTTTCAACCCAAAAGAAAGAGAAAGAGAGATGGCTGAAAATGATAGTGGGGGACAAAGAGGGAAGAGGTATTGTTGACCAGTGAGAAAGTGGCAGTAAAAGAGAAAGAGAAATGGCTGGAGACACGAGCAATGGGAGCAAATGAGAGAAGAGATAGTGGAAATGAAAAATACAGATGAGAGAGACTGTACATAGGCTTGGGGGGTTTGAATCTTCCTAGGCCAACGAACTTTAACACACAGGTGTAGGGGTGGAAGCATTTTGGACCAAAAGCTTAAACACGTGGATATAGGGGATTCCCTCCCATCCCCCCCTCCCCCCCTAGAATTTTTGAGCGCTGAGGTATGGTGGAGACAGTGTCAGTGGGAAAGGAAGACAAAGTGTAAGTGGTAGAGGAGGCACTGGCAGTTGGAAATATTGGAAATAAATGGGAGGAAAAGTAAGCAGTGGGAGAGAGACACATACGGACAGTGACAGTGAGACGAAGCTGCTGAGTATGAAGGCGTGACTACAACGAAAGACTGCGTAAAAGCATTTAGAATGTTCCGTGTTAAAAAAGACCGAATGCTGATACGTTCACATGTCAAATATTTTAGGGCGGCTCACCACTTTTCTGTAAGTCTTTTAAAGAGGAACCTATTTGCCTATTCTGTGCTCTGACAAGACCCTTTTTCCACTGGTTCTCTTATTTTTCCTGCTACCATAGATAGTGTTCCTTGTATAAAACTGATTCCATAGGTCAGTAAAGTTTTGACAGGTTATTTGTGAACTTACAGACATGTATATACTTTGCCACATATAAACATATAAGTACATACACTGATGTCCAAGATTAAAGCAGCAAAACTGCTATTTCCCCGTATGTGCCTAATTCACGATATAATCATACAAATTGTCAACAGATGGCGTTACGGTCGTGTTCTGCACGGAATATAGCATTCCGATCAACGGACAACAACGCCAGCAAGAAGGGAGTGTTTCCATGGTAGTCCCACATCCACAATCGCTGTGTACACGGTCACAGACTGTGCAATATGGCACAGAGAAGATGCCTGCGCTACCTCTACTGTGAAGGGTCATAGGAAAAATGGAAACAGGAGAGTGACAAACTCATGTGGCCCTATGGCTTAATGTCAATCGTTCTGTTTTTTCTCGTATGAGGTGACAGTTTATAGAGACCGGAACTGTATCTTGGAGACCAGAACAGGACCGACCGCGTGTGACTTCAGAAAGAGTGGACCGTTATTTGTCTTACTACTACACTGCAACTGCCATCTGACCTCAGAGCATCCCCTGCACGTGTTGTATCGATGTAAACGGTGCACAGAAGGCTTCAGCAGAGTGGCCTGCTGTCTGTTTACCTCTGGCGTGTGTACATAGAAGGGAACTTCTACAGTCGTCAACATGCCACCTGGACGACTGGACGATGGGGCAATGTTCTTTTCGCAGATGAGTCCCGATTAGGTCTGGAGAGCGATTCTCGACGGATTCGCATCTGGAGGGCATGTGAACACGGCTCCAGGACCCAAACATTGTAGACAGAGGCCGATATCGAGGAGGATCCCTATTTGTGTAGACAGGGATTATGCTGACCACCTGAACACATCATGGAATGCTGTCAGGTACCGTGAGGAGATCTTGGGATCTCATGCACGGTTGTTGCGATGTGCTGTGGGCCCAGACTTCTTATTGATGGACGAGTAAGCTCGACCTCGTAGAGCACGTGCGGTTGATGTTTCCATGGAATCGGAAGATACTGCACGCATGGTGTGGCCTGCTCGCTCTCCCAATTTGAATCCCATAGAGCATGTCTGGTATGCACTGAGGAGGCAGGCTGCATAATGTCAACATCTACCAACCACTTTCCAAGACTTGTGAGCAGCTCTGCAGGAAGAATGGGGTTTACCGTGTCAGCATGAGATTGATGACATCATTCAAGCATGTCCCATCGACGTCAGGCCTGTATTGGTGCCAGATACGGCCACATCCCATTCTGGGCACATTAACCAGTTGTCAGAATATGTGTGCAAACCTGTTAAGTTGAAAAAAAAAAGAACATCATTTTTGTGCACCGTTATGTATATTGCAGCTCATTTCGTTCTGTATTCTTTACATTCCAGAATGAGATTTTCACTCTGCAGCGGAGTGTGCGCTGATATGAAACTTCCTGACAGATTAAAACAGTGTGCACCGACCGAGACTCGAACTCGGGACCTTTGCCTTTCGCGGGCAAGTGCTCGCTGGTAGAGCACTTGCCCGCGAAAGACAAAGGTCCCGAGTTCGAGTCTCGGTCGGTGCACACAGTTTTAATCTGCCAGGAAGTTTCATATTCTTTACATTGTTTCTACTTTATCATCACTTGTGTATACTATTATGTAACAAAACAAACGCAATCTTGTAAACTTTCCTTTTGTTGCTTTAATGTTAGACGCCAGTTTATGATATAAGCACTCTGTCTTCAGGCCACAAGTGGTCCATCGGGACCATCCGACCGCCGTGTCATCATCAGCTGAGGATGCGGATAGGAGGGGCGCGTGGTCAGCACACCGCTCTCCCGATCGTTATGATGGTTATCTATGACCGGAGTCGTTACTATTCGGTCGAGTAGCTCCTCAATTAGCATCACGAGGCTGAGTGCACCCCGAAAAGTGGCAACAACACATAGCGGCCTGGATAGTCACCCATCCAAGTGCCAGCCACTCACGACAGCGCTTAACTTCGGTGATCTGACGGGAACTGGTGTATTCACTGCGGCAAGGCCGTTGCCTTTATGATATAAGGTAAATACAAAATTGTTTATTTTACATTTTTTCTGGATACTTTGCTCACCGACTACAATTTATCGAAACTCCTGGCTTATGTATTGTATCCTAAAAGAGTTAAAATGTTATTAGAAATATTTTACTGAATTCGCAGTCTTTTCATTTTTACATAAATTTTGGCAGTCATTTTAAGTACTTTTCAGGCACGTTAAGATCAATTGTTAACCCTTATTTTATCACTACAGTAGCATTTTGAGCATATTTGTATAGGCCTGAAGAGCTCTTATACACAGACAGCGCGTCATTAAGTTATATTGATAAATAATGCTGAATAAATCGCAGTTTGGAGATCTCATGACCCTTGCCACGTGTTCATTGTGGCGGTTAGGAACTACATTTACGTCTCAGATCGGATATTACGTTCATAAGTACGGTAACTTCGAACCTCTGGATCACGGCAATAGATAATGATAAAGAAAAAAGTTTCAGAGTTACCCGAGAATATTATCTTAAAAACATACAATAAGTTTCCTTTAATTTACGTCTATGGCCACAAACTTTTTGTTAACAGATTACCGGTTTCGGTCTATAATGATCACCATCAGATCTGTTTTATAAAAACAAAGTCCTAATGTCATGCAGCCCTAGTGGCATCGTCAAATGTTAAATGCACGAGTGATTTTGTCACTAGAACTCCTGTTCAAAACAGTAGTGCTACTGACAACATGACTCGTGCACATGATGTTATTCATACACGGGGTGATCAAAAAGTCAGTATAAATTTGAAAACTGAATAAACCACGGAATAATGTAGATAGAGAGGTAAAAATTGACACACATGCTTGGAATGACATGGGGTTTTATTAGAACAAAAAAAAATATTGCTAGACGCGTGAAAGATCGCGCGTCGTTTGGTTATGATCGTGTGCTCAGCCGCCACTTTCGTCATGCTTGGCCTCCCAGGTCCCCAGACCTCAGTCCGTGCGATTATTGGCTTTGGGGTTACCTGAAGTCGCAAGTGCATCTCTAGGGATGCTGAAAGACAATATCCGAAGCCAATGCCTCAGCATGCCTCAGCCTCAGCATAACAGTGCTGTTCACAACATTATTCCTCGACTACAGCTATTGTTGAGGAATGATGGTGGACATATTGAACATTCCCTGAAAAGAATATCATCTTTGCTTTGTCTTACTTTGTTATGCTAATTATTGCTATTCTGATCAGATGAAGAGCCATCTGTCGGACATTTTTGAACGATCGTATTTTTTTGATTCTAATAAAACCCCATGTCATTCCAAGCACGTGTGTCATTTTGTACCTCTCTGTCTACATTATTCCGTGATTTATTCAGTTTTCAAATTTATACTGACTTTTTGATCACCCGGTGTATTTGACGATGCTGGTGCTGATTTTGCATTTAACGTTTGACGATGCCACTATGGCTGAAGTATATTAGTACTTTGTTTTTATAAAACAGATCTGATGATGGTCATTATAGACCGAAACCGGCAATTTGTTAACAAAAAGGTTGTGACGTCAGACGTAAATTAAAGGTGACTTATTGTATATACGGGTCACTGTTTTATTCGCGACAATGTCGCAGCTTGTTAAAAACATACGGTAAAAGTTTCGACAGTTTGCCACGAATGTAAATTATAGAAGTGACTATCCCCACAATTGGTGCTTTTCGTGCCCAAAAATCATGGTTTTTCGAGGTTTTCTCAGAAACCACCACTGAACAAATGGTGTTTTTATAGGCTGCCTAATGTCTACCCTGAACAACATCTAATGCAAAAGGAGCAACTGATTTGCTCAAATTACCTAGGCTGGTGGAAGATTGTAACGTTTAAGTTTTGATCGTGTACTGCGGGCTAGCTACAGTATGTCATTCTTCCAATGGATACACACACGGTAGCTAGGCCAAGGGCTGTCCTAAACACTTGCATCATTATCTCTGTCATCAATGGGACCCAAGATACGACCCCCTGAAAAGTCGCATTTCCGTGCGCGGTTTTTCGGGATATATTGTACCGTGCACGACAGGTGCACGGACCGATGGTAAGAAAAATAAAGATAGCACTGGTATACACATAAATAAGTAAGTACAGTGATCTAACACTCGTAAACAGTTTCATTGTAATACCCCACTCACTACACCCACCAACACCTAAGAAACAAACAATAGGATTGAAAGTATGCTTACGGGACAGATCTCCCTCTCCGTGGGTAAGTACAATTAACACAACAAAAATTAGCACATGAATTTGTGTGAGTACCTATTGTTGTATTCTCGTCTTCTCTGCAGTACCAACCAAAGTTTATGCAACCAGTTCTGCCATTAAACAGCAATACATGCTGAAGATTTCTGCATCTCTCCCATCTAACGCGTTCGAAACAACAGATAAATGAGAAGGTAACGAACATCATTTTTTATAAGTAAAATATAAAGATCGGCTGCAGAGAATTTCTTTTAAATTTATGTTAGGCTGGTATGAGGCCAGGCGCCCATCTTCAGTGGCACACTGTAAGAACTGATGTCACCTGAACAATATCTACAACGTGATGCCCAGCATGATCATGCGACACAACACTGATCTGCCATAATAGATTTAAATTTATAATTAGTTTGATATTATATCTCTAAAATAATAAATCTAATGTAGCCAATGTCGACATTTTAGTCATCCGACATTGCAGTGTCTGTGTTGTTCCGAATTACGATGCAATGTCGTAGTTATCTGCCGACACCGGACAAGCGACTTTCAAGTAAAATACGCCGCCTGTGCGGGAATAAACATAATGGATGTACGAGCAAAGATTGTAGACATCTGGTTGACGATATATGGCAGTAGGAGGCTGGCTGTGAGTCTTGCACGGGTTGCCTAATGGTAAGGCGACCGCTTGCGATAAGAGGGCAATCCGGGTTCCAGTCCCCGGCCGTCACAAATTTCACTGTCGTCATTCCATTACACAGCTGATAGTTGACCGTATTCGCAATTACGAATACATTTCATGTATTCTGGATTCTCTTTCCCTTGCCTCCTATCGGTGGATACTGCCACAGTTAGGTCAATTGGTAGGAAATAAATTACATCAAGGGTAGCAGAAAATTTTAAATTTCAGCTCAGTTGGGTGTTACGTCATTAATCAATATGCAAAGGGGTTGGAGAGGTGTGTGCGCTCGCAATACCACTATCGGAAACAATAAATTGATCGACGGGAAATTTGGAGAAATGATTGGGTTTTTAAAGCATTATAGAATTCCCAAAAGGGTTCCCCCACCTGGGTAGAGATCACGTCTGCACCCCTTCCCCACCCCTTGCTTACCACATGACATAATGGAATGAAGTGTGGTAAAGTAGCCACCGACTGGGGTCTCCTGCATGTATGCCAATCGTCACGGCGCCACCGCAAATTTCAAAAGCGCCCAATAGCCAGACTATAAGATAACTTTAATAAATAACACTGACCACAGACTGGACATCGACTGCTTTTATCTCATAATCTCCAAACAAAGCTTCAAATAGCGACGTTCTGTCAGTCGGGAAATTCCGGACTCGCTTCCTGTCTCTCTCAAGAGGCCACTTCCCATTTGTCTCGGTGAACCACAAAGCGAGGTGGTGCAGTGGTCAGCACACTGGACTTGCATTCGGAAGGATGACAGTTCAAACCTGTATATGGCCATCCTGATTTAGGTTTTCCGTGATTTCCCTAAGTCGCTTCAGGCAAATACGGGGATGGTCCCTTTGAAATGGCACCGCCGATTTCCTTCCCTATGCTTTCCTATTCCGAGATTGTGTTCACTCTCTAATGACCTCGTTGTCGATGGGACGTTAAACACTGATCTCCTCCTCCTGGTACTTTTATAATTGTAGCCGTGCATAGGTCTCTATCGTGAAATTTCCAACTATTTTTTAAGAACTTCGATTCTTTGTTGTGCTATCTCTCAGACAGAGGAAACCAAATTATTGTTTGTGGGGATTTCAATCTAGATTTTCTGAAAGATTCCCATAGAAACATTGACCTTTAAGTATTACTTGGTTCTTTCAATTTGACATCAGTTATTGATTTTCCTAATCGGGTGGTATAGGAAAGCAGCACATTAATAAATAATGTTTTCTTAGACCAAGATAAATTTCATCAAATAAAAACTTTTCCTGTTAAGAATGGTTTCTATGATCATGACGCACAGCTAGCTACAGTATATGACATAGCTCCATATAATAATGCAAAACAGTCCTCCAAAATAATGCATTCAATTAACCATTTAACAATTCAAACTTTTAGGGAAAGCATCCAACATTTACACTGGGATTAGGTGTACAGGGATCATTATGCTAATTTAAAATTTAACGTATTTCATGAGACCTTTGGAGTATATTCGAAAACAGTTTCCCTAAGAAAACAGTGAAATATAATTGTAAGAAACCATCTAAAAAGCCATGGCATATTAAAGGGATAAAAATATCTTGTAAACAGAAAAGGGAAATGTATCTTATAGTTACAAGGAGTGATTATCCCAAAACAGTGAAACATTATAAAAACTACTGCACTGTGTTATGGAAAGTTATTAAAAAGTCGAAAAGTATGTGCATTATACCTTAGATTAGCACATATGATAATAAAATTAAAAAGCTTGGAATATTGTGGAAAGGGAAACAGGGCAACTGAGAGCACAAGAAAACTATTTCTATCACACACAATGAAAAGTTAGCTAACAGGAAATCAGAAGTAGAAAACATTTTTAATAATCATTTTTAAGGGTTGTAGTGAAAATATGATCCAGTTATTTATTAGAAAATGGAAGGCAGTATATGGAAGAGGCAATTTGATAAAAATTGAAATTCAACCCACCTCTCCTACTGAAATTAGTAAAATAATAATTTCACTCACATGGAATTGTTGACATTTCTAACAGAGAAGTAAAAGCTTGTTGCCAACAAATAAGTTGGAGTCTCAGCCACATACATAATAGCTCATTGAAACAGGGCATTTTCCCAGATAGACTGATATACACTATTGATAATCCATTAGCAAAAAACGGGGGGGGGGGGGGGGGGGGCTTAGGTTTGATGTTAACAACTACTGCCCAATCTCACTTCTCGCAGCTTTATCCAAATTTCTTGAAAAAGTAATGTATTCAAGAGTAATATCACATATTTGTAAAAATGAATTACCAACAGAATGCCAGTTTGGTTTTCAGACAGGCTTCTCAACAGAAAATGCTATATATGCTTTCACTGCTCAAATGTTAAATGCTTTGAATAACCTAACATCACTCACTGGCATATTTTGTGATCTCTCAAAGGCTTTTGACTGCGTGAATCATGAAATTCTCCTAGATAAGCTTGAGTATTGTGGTATGAGTGGGACAGTGCACAAATGGTTTAATTCATACTTAACTGGAAGAATGCAGAAGGTTGAAATTAACGGTACAGATAGTCTGCAAAAATCAGCAGAGTCCTCTAACAGGGGAGGTATCAAGAATAGTGTCCCACAGGGTTCAGTCTTGGGTCCATTATTGTTCTTAATATACAGGGTGTTACAAAAAGGTACGGCCAAACTTTCAGGAAACATTCCTCACACACAAAGAAAGAAAATATGTTATGTGGACATGTCTGGAAACGCTTACTTTCCATGTTAGAGCTCATCTTATTACTTCTCTTCAAATCACATTAATCATGGAATGGAAACACACAGCAACAGAACGTACCAGCGTGACTTCAAACACTTTGTTACAGGAAATGTTCAAAATGTCCTCCGTTAGCGAGGATACATGCATCCACCCTCCATCGCATGGAATCCCTAATGCGCTGATGTAGCCCTGGAGAATGGCGTATTGTATCACAACCGTCCACAATACGAGCACGAAGAGTCTCTACATTTGGTACCAGGGTTGCGTAGACAAGAGCTTTCAAATGCCCCCATAAATGAAAGTCAAGAGGGTTGAGGTCAGAAGAGCGTGGAGGCCATGGAGCTGGTCTGCCTCTACCAATCCATCGGTCACCAAATCTGTTGTTGAGAAGCGTACGAACACTTCGACTGAAATGTGCAGGAGCTCCATCGTGCATGAACCACATGTTGTGTCGTACTCGTAAAGGCACATGTTCTAGCAGCACAGGTAGAGTATCCCGTATGAAATCATGATAACGTACTCCATTGAGCGTAGGTGGAAGAACATGGGGCCCAATCAAGACGACATCAACAATGCCTGCCCAAACGTTCACAGAAAATCTGTGTTGATGACGTGATTGCACAATTGCGTGCGGATTCTCGTCAGCCCACACATGTTGATTGTGGGAATTTACAACTTTATCACGTTGGAATGAAGCCTCATTCGTAAAGAGAACATTTGCACTGAAATGAGAATTGACACATTGTTGGATGAACCATTCGCAGAAGTGTACCCTTGGAGGCCATTCAGCTGCTGATAGTGCCTGAACACGCTGTACATGGTACGGAAACAACTGGTTCTCCCGTAGCACTCTCCATACAGTGACGTGGTCAACGTTACCTTGTACAACAGCAACTTCTCTGACGCTGACATTAGGGTTATCGTCAACTGCACGAAGAATTGAATCGTCCATTGCATGTGTCCTGGTCGTTCTAGGTCTTCCCCAGTCGCGAGTCATAGGCTGGAATGTTCCGTGCTCCCTAAGACGCCGATCAATTGCTTCGAAAGTCTTCCTGTCGGGACACCTTCGTTCTGGAAATCTGTCTCGATACAAACGTACCACGCCACGGCCAATGCCCCGTGCTAATCCATACATCAAATTGTCATCTGCCAACTCCGCATTTGTAAACATTGCACTGACTGCAAAACCACGTTCGTGGTGATCACTAACCTGTTGATGCTACGTAATGATGTGCTTGATGCTAGTACTGTAGAGCAATGAGTCGCATGTCAACACGAGCACCGAAGTCAACATTATCTTCCTTCAATTGGGCCGACTGGCGGTGAACCGAGGAAGTACAGTACATACTGACGAAACTAAAATGAGTTCTAACGTGGACATTAAGCGATTCCGGACACATGTCCACATAACATCTTTGCTTTATTTGTATGTGAGGAATGTCTCCCGAAAGTTTGGCCGTATCTTTTTGTAACACCCTGTATATTAACGACTTGCCACTCTATTTTTGATAATGATACAAATATAGTAATCACACTCAACAAGCAAGAATCAGCTGAGGAAATTGCAAATAATGTCTTTCAGAAAATTATTAAGTGGTTCTCTGCAAAAGAACTCACACTAAATTTTGGGAAAACACAGTTTATTCAATTCTGTACAGTAAATGGCATAACACCATTGATAAATACAGACTATGAAAAGAAATCTGTTGCTAAGGCAGAATACTCGAAATTTCTGGGTGTGTGTGCAATGGTGAGAAATTGAATTGGAAGAAACACATCGATGATCTACAGAAACGATTACTTAGTTCTGCTATTAGGGTTATTGCAAATTTTGGTGCTAAACATATCAGTGAATTAGCCTACTATGCCTATATTTCCATTCACTGCTTTTATATGGCACTATATTTTGGGCAATTCGTCATTGAGAGAGAGAGTATGCATTGCACAAAAGCGTGC
Organism: Schistocerca serialis cubense; assembly: GCF_023864345.2. Taxonomy (NCBI): domain Eukaryota; kingdom Metazoa; phylum Arthropoda; class Insecta; order Orthoptera; family Acrididae; genus Schistocerca; species Schistocerca serialis. The sequence goes on along the minus strand of NC_064646.1, from coordinate 418,771,173 downwards.
AATCAGAATAATAGCTGGAGCCCACCCAAGATCACCTTCCAGACATTTATTTAAGAAACTTGGGATATTCATAGTGCCTTTGCAATACATGTATTCACTTATGAAATTTGTCATTAATAACCCATCCCCATTCAGAAATAATAGTTAAGTGCACAGCTACAACACTAGAAGAAAGGATGATATACACTATTCTGGATTAAACCTCACTTTGGCACAGAAAGGGATGAATTATGCTGCCACAAAAATCTTTGGTCATTTGCAGAATACTATTATCAGTCTGACAGATAGCCAGCCATCATTTAGAAGCAAATTAAAAGAATTCCTTCTTCTCAATAGATGAATTAGGTTTTTTTGTCTCTCCACAGAATATTGTATCCCTATTTGCTATCGCTGGAGACAAAGGGAAAGATCAAAAGTAGAATGAAATAACCTATTTGCACTACCCTACCAAATTAATTGTTTAAAAATTCACATGTGTCAAATAGATTGCTTAAAAGATTCACATCCACCTTACAATAATCCTTCTTAGCAATAAAACGTATTTTCAACGTTTGAGTATCACATGCAAACACAATGCAAATCAACTAATGAAATTTCCGCCACAAATAAATCGCAGCGCTAAATATATCCAAGATCTTGTATTCACCGATGTTGGAGAGAACAAACACTCTCCTCCATCACAATTTTTCCACAAAACATATCAGGTGAAAAAAATCCAGTCGATCTCATAAACTCGCGATTGTGAAGAGCGTGCCATCCGCCAATTGCAAGGAGCTGTGGTCCCACCAACCGGGGTATAGCGCCATCTCGCAAGCGACAATGAGGAGAGACCCACACATGCATCGGCTATGCCGGTAGATCCACGCGCATCCCCCAGCTTCCACACACCTGCCATACCGAAATGATCAGAGGTCAGAGAGAGACTGTCACCAAGCAGTCAACCAATCAATTTACACAGGGTGTAACACTCATCATCACACGTCTGCTTCTATCGCCACTCACGCAGCACGCTGATCATTTCACTAGCCCCGCCGTCACAGGCAAGAGCAGACAGGTTGGTGCATTCCTTGTACCTAACTGCCCATCACAATCTGAGCTAATTCTTTACTTCCAGCCTTTAACTCCTCATAACCACTCCTGCTGCAGCACACTGTGAGTAGAACAGCAGCAGCATGAATGTACACAACAGTTCTAACAAGTTTCGCCCTGACATACTCCCCCCCCCCCCCAGTTCAAAATTCCACGTTTTCCAATTCGAGATAGCGATGTTGTTGACCCTACAACTGGAATTTCACACACAAAATGAAGATTTCTTCCCTTTTATACATTTACGAAGACAGAAAAAAACGGGGCATACATGCGTTTTCACATCACTAAAGTATCATTACTTGTGAAAATCCTTAACAGTGTGGCATAGTCTATATTTCCTCTAAGTATTCTTTCACCAGGTAAAAAAATCGTTTCTAATCAGCTTAATATCTGTTACATCACAGGACTAGAATATTAAACTCATTTTAGCTCATGACTGAGTGCTAAAATCTCCCTCTGTCACAGGACACCACTTCACTTTCAAACTCTCTTAAAGTAACCAAATGCTTAGCTGCATATGAAGTCTCTGGTTACCTTGTCGACCTTCATTATGAATAACTTCTTGCGGAGGCGCCCGACCGCAGCTGTGTTCTTTGATTTGGAGAAGGCTTACGACACCTGTTGGAGGGCGGGCATTTTCTGCACCAAACATGGGGCCTTCGCGGTCGCCTCCCTCTTTTTATTCGTGCCTTTTTAATGGATCGACAGTTCAGGGTACGTGTGGGTTCTGTCCTGTCCGACGCCTTTCGCCCGGAGAATGGGGTGCCACAGGGCTCAGTTTTAAGCGTCGATCTCTTCGCCATAGCGATCAATCCAATAATGGACTGCCTCCCAGCTGATGTATCAGGCTCCCTTTTCGTGGACGATTTTACCATCTATTGCAGCGCGCAGCGTACATGTTTCCTGGAGCGATGTCTTCAGCGTTGTCTTGACCGTCTTTACTCCTGGAGTGTCGCCAATGGCTTCCGTTTTTGTGCCGAGAAGACGATCTGTATTAACTTCTGGCGCTACAAAGAGTTTCTCCCACCGTCCTTACGACTCAGTCCCGTTGCTCTCCCATTCGTGGAGACAACAAAATTTGTAAGTCTTACATTTGACAGGAAACTTAGCTGGTCTCCACATGTGTCATATTTGGCTGCCCGTTGTACCCGTTCTCTAAATGTCCTCCGCGTTCTCAGTGGTATGTCGTGGGGAGCGGATCGAACCGTCCTACTTCGCCTATATCGGTCGATCGTCCGATCCAAGCTGGATTATGGCAGCTTCGTATACTCCTCTGCACGGCCGTCCATCTTACGCCGCCTCAACTCCATATAACATCGAGGTTTACGTCTTGCGATCGGAGCGTTCTATACTAGTCCCGTCGAGAGTCTTCATGCTGAAGCCGGTGAATTGCCACTAACCTACCGGCGCGATATACTGCTTTGTCGGTATGCCTGTCGGCTATTGTCGATGCCTGACCACCCGTCTTATCGTTCCTTTTTTGACGACTCTCTCGACCGTCAATACGGGTTGTATGTCTTTGCCCTGCAACCCCTGGAGTTCGCTTTCGTCGCCTCCTTCAGCACCTTGATTTTTCACTCCCTGCAACCTTTCGAGTGGGTGAGAGCCAAACGTCACCTTGGCTCCAGGCTCAGGTTCGCGTTCACCTTGACCTCAGCTCGCTCCCAAAGGAGGTTACCCCCGGTTCAGTATACCGCTCCCGTTTTGTCGAACTTCGTTCGAAGTTCATTAACATGATCTCCATTTATACAGATGACTCTAAGACCAATGACGGTGTCGGGTGTTCTTTTATTGTTGGGGCACACAGTTTCAAATACCGGCTCCATGGCCATTGTTCGGTCTTCACAGCTGAGCTATTTGCCCTCTACCAGGCTGTTATTTACATCTGCCGCCACCGACATTCTGCTTATGTCATCTGCTCCGATTCCCTGAGCACCATCCAGAGCCTCAGTGATCCGTATCTGGTTCACCCTTTCGTACACCGGATCCAACGCTCTCTTCAGCAGCTGGTGGACGACGGTTCTCCGGTTACCTTTATGTGGGTTCCTGGCCATGTCTGTATCTCTGGGAACGAAGCTGCAGATGCCGTGACCAAGGCTGCGGTCCTCCAGCCTCGGACAGCTTCTTGTTGTGTCCCTTCATCTGATTGTAGCAGGGTAATTTGTCAGCGTATTTTATCGCTGTGGCATGCTGATTCGGCTGCACTTACGGACAACAAGCTTCGGGCCTTGAAACCTCTTCCCGCGGCTTGGACGACCTCTTCACGCCCTTCTCGGCGGGAGGAGGTCGTTTTGGCCCGGTTACGAATTGGACACTGCCGGTTCAGCAATCGCCATCTGCTGGCGGCTGCGCCGGCGCCGTTCTGCCCATGTGGGCAATTGCTGACGGTACGCCACATTTTAACGTCCTGTCCGAATTACTAATACACTGCGCGTTGATCTTGGCCTGCCATGTACTCTGGATGCCATTTTAGCGGATGACCCAGGAGCAGCTGCTCGCGTTCTTCGTTTTATCAACTTGACAAACCTGTCTAAGGGCATTTGATTATGCAGTTTTTTAATCCTCTGCCTCTCTATGTCTTTTATGGTATTGTCCCTTTTAGTTGCTGTTTTCACCTTGTGCCTCGCGGTGCATTCCTAACTTAGTCTGGGCGTTAATGACCATTGTAGTTGTGCGCCCTAAAACCACAAAAAAAGAGGCCACTCTCTGTTGGTCTGTATGAACCAATGTCTCCAGACATGTAAATGGGATTTTCATCTCTCCTCAGGATACTCTCTTCCTATTGGATAATGTTGGAAACAATGGGAACGCTGACACAATTACCATATCAAAAAAAAGTGAAATAATCCCTTTGCACTACACTGTCACATTAATTTTTTAACAACTGACAGGGGTCTAATAGACACTCACTTCAACCTAACGCTGATCCTTCTTCATATAAAACAGATTTTCAACTTTTGAGTATCACATGCCAACATTATGCAAATCTAGTAATGAAATCACTTAATAAAGGCAAGGCCTCCGGTCGAGATTGTATACCAGTCAGGTTCCTCTCAGAGTATGCTGACAAAATAGCTCCATATTTAGCAATTATATACAACCAGTCGCTCACAGAAAGATCCGAACCTAAAGACTGGAAAATTGCTCAAGTCACACCTATACCGAAAAAGGGAAGTAGGAGTAATCCGCTGAATTACAGGCGTATATCACTAACGTCGATCTGCAGTAGAGTTTTGGAACATATACTGTATTCGAACATTATGAAGTACCTCGAAGAAAACGATTTATTGACACATAGTAAACACGGTTTCAGAAAATATCGTTCTAGTGAAACACAACTGGCTCTTTATACTCATGAAGTAATAAGTGCTATCGACAGGGGATGATAAATTGATTTCATATTTTCAGATTTCCAGAAGGCTTTCGACACCGTTTCTCACAAGCGTCTTCTAACCAAACTGCGTGCCTACAGAGTATCGCCTCAGTTGTGCGACTGGATTCGCGATTTCCTGCCAGAAAGGTCATAGTTCGTAGTAATAGACGGAAAGTCATGGAGTAAAACAGAAATAATATCCGGCGTTCCCCGAGGACGTGTTATAGGCCCTCTGTTGTTCCTGATCCGTATTAACGACATAGGAGACAATCTGAGTAACCGTCTTAGACTCTTTGCCGTCTTGTAAAGTCATCAGATGATCAAAACGACTTTCAAAATGATTTATATAAGATATCTATATGGTGTGAAAAGTGGCATTTGACCCTGAATAAGGAAAAGTGTGAAGTTATTTACATGAGTACTAAAAGAAATCAGCTAAATTTTGATTACGCGATGTTGTTGTTGTTGTTGTTGTTGTTGTTGTGGTCTTCAGTCCTGAGACTGGTTTGATGCAGCTCTCCATGCTACTCTATCCTGTGCAAGCTTCTTCATTTCCCAGTACGTACTGCAGCCTACATCCTCCTGAATCTGCTTAATGTATTCATCTCTTGGCCTCCCTCTACGATTTTTACCCTCCACACTGCCCTCCAGTACTAAATTGGTGATCCCTTGATGCCTCAGAACATGTCCTACCAACCGATCCCTTCTTCTTGTCAAGTTGTGCCACAAACTCCTCTTCTCCCCAATCCTATTCAATACCTCCTCATTAGTTATGTGATCTACCCATCTAATCGTCAGCATTCTTCTGTAGCACCACATTTCGAAAGCTTCTATTCTCTTCTTGTCCAAACTGTTTATCGTCCATGTTTCACTTCCATACATGGCTACATTCCATACGAATACTTTCAGAAACGACTTCCTGACACTTAAATCTATACTCGATGTTAACAAATTTCTCTTCTTCAGAAACGCTTTCCTTGCCACTGCCAGTCTACATTTTATATCTTCTCTACTTCGACCATCATCAGTTATATTGCTTCCCAAACAGCAAAACTCCTTTACTACTTTAAGTGTCTCATTTTCTAATCTAATTCACTCAGCATCACCCGACTTAATTCGACTACATTCCATTATCCTCGTTTTGCTTTTGTTGGTGTTCATCTTATATCCTCCTTTCAAGACACTATCCATTCCGTTCAACTGCTCTTGCAAGTCCCTTGCTGTCTCTGACAGAACTACAATGTCATCGGCGAACCTCAAACTTTTTATTTCTTCTCCATGAATTTTAATACCTACTCCGAACTTTTCTTTTGTTTCCTTTACTGCTTGCTCAATATACAGATTGAATAGCATCGGGGAGAGGCTACAACCCTGTCTCACTCCCTTCCCAACCACTGCTTCCCTTTCATACCCCTCGACTCTTATAACTGCCATCTGGTTTCTGTACAAATTGTAAATAGCCATTCGCTCACTGTATTTTACCCCTGCCAGCTTTAGAGTTTGAAAGAAAGTATTCCAGACAACATTGTCAAAAGCTTTCTCCAAGTCCATAAATGCTAGAAACGTAGGTTAGCCTTTTCTTAGTCTAGCTTCCAAGATAAGTCGTAGGTTCAGTATTGCCTCACGTGTTCCCATATTTCTACGGAATCCAAACTGATCTTTCCCGAGGTCGGCTTCTACCAGTTTTTCCATTCCTCTGTAAAGAATTCGCGTTAGTATTTTACAGCCGTAACTTATTAAACTGATAGTTCGGTAATTTTCACATTTGTCAACGCCTGCTTTATTTGGGATTGGAATTATTATATTCTTCTTGAAGTCTGAGGGTATTTCGCCTGTCTCATACATTTTCCTCACCAGATGGTAGAGTTTTGTTAGGACTGGCTCTCCCAAGGCCGTCAGTAGTTCTAATGGAATGTTGTATACTCCTGGGGCTTTGTTTCGACTGAGGTCTTTCAGTGCTCTGTCAAACTCTTCGCGCAGTATCGTATCTCCCATTTCATCTTCATCTACATTCTCTTCCCTTTCTATAACATTGCCCTCAAGTACATCGCCCTTGTATAGACCCTCTATATACTCCTTCCACCTTTCTGCTTTCCCTTCTTTGCTTAGAACTGGGTTTCCATCTGAGCTCTTGATATTTATACAAGTGGTTCTCTTTTCTCCAAAGGTCTCTTTAATTTTCCTGTAGGCAATATCTATCTTACCTCTAGTGAGATAAGCCTCTACATCTTTACATTTGTCCTCTAGCCATGCCTGCTTGGCCATTTTGCACTTCCTGTCAATCTCATTTTTGAGACGTTTGTATTCCTTTTCGCCTGCTTCATTTACTGCATTTTTGTATTTTCTCCTTTCATCAATTAAATTCAACATTTCTTCTGTTACCCATGGGTTTCTACTAACCCTCGTCTATTTACCTATTTGATCCTCTGCTGCCTTTACTGGCCAATATTATCACACAGATAATATTGTGGGTAGAGCAAACCAAAGACTGCGATTCATTGGCAGAACACTTAGAAGGTGCAACAGGTATACCAAAGAGTGCTTACACTACGATTGTCCGCCCTACTCTGGAGTATTGCTGTTCGTTATGGGATCCGCATCAGGTGGGACTGACGGATGACATCTAAAAAGTACAAAGAAGGGCAGTTCGTTTTGTATTATCGCGAAATATGGGAGATAGTGTCACAGACATGATACGTGAATTGGAGTGGCAATCATCAAAACAAAGGCGTTTTTCGTTGCGACGGGATCTTCTCATGAAATTTCAATCACCAGTTTTCTCCTCCGATTGCGAAAACATTCTGTTGGCACCCACCTACACAGGGAGAAATGATCATCACGATAAAATTAGAGAAATCAGGGCTTGAACAGAAAAATTCAAGCGCTCGTTTTCCCGAGGGCCGTTCGAGAGTGAAACGGTAGAGAGACAGCTTGAAGGTGGTTCATTGAACCGTCTACCAGGCACTTTAATGTGAATAGCACAGTAATCACGCAGATGTAGATGTAGAAATTTCCGTCACAAAAAGATCGTAGTGTTAAATACATCTGAGGTTTAGTATGCACCGACGTTTGAGAGCATAAAGACCCTCCTCCACCGCAATGTTTCCTCTAAACATATCGTGAAAAAGAATCCTGGCGATCACAAAGCGCGCAATCCGCCGACATCAGGGTACCCCCATCTGCACCAGCTGGGAGAGGCAGACCGACGACCGCGCCGGCCTTGCCCGCCTGTACCGAAATATCGGAAACTATAAATTCATCAGTCGTGAAATTTTACGTCATGACTGGGTCTTTAACGTACTATAGGCTTGCTAAATTTATTGTCTCCGCTACATTCGGAAGAAGGAGGCGGAGGAGAGTTCCACTACGTGATAGGATAGAGACAATAACAAATACCACTGCAAGACAGAGTCCACGACGATGTATTGAGAATTGTTAAACACGATACACTCAAACCACGATCGAATCCGTAGTAGTAGTAGTTGTCGTGGCTAAATGTCGGAGATTGGAGTCAACAGGGGAATTGGCGTCGCGACTAGATTTTTAAAGCACCACAGGATTCCTGAATTGGTTCTAAAATGGTTCAAATGGCTCTGCGCACTATGGGGCTTAACTGCTGAGGTCATCAGTCCCCTAGAACTTAGAACTACTTAAACGGAGTGGCCGAGCGGTTCTAGGCGCTACAGTCTGGAACCACGCGACCGCTACAGTCGCAGGTTCGAATCCTGCCTCGGGCATGGATGTGTGTGATGTCCTTAGGTTAGTTAGGTTTGAGTAGTTCTAAGTTCTAGGGGACTGATGACTTGAGAAGTTAAGTCCCATAGTGCTCAGAGCCATTTGAACCATTTTTAAACTACTTAAACCTAACTAACCTAAGGACAACACACATCCATTGCCGAGGCACGATTCGAACCTGCGACCGTAGCGGTCGCGCGGCTCCAGACTGTAGCGCCTAGAACCGCTCGGCCACTCCGGCCGGCGAATTGGTTCTCTTCGCTACATTCGGAAGAAGGGTAGATCTATTGCGTGATAGGACAGACACAACAACAATACCACTGCAAGTCAGAGTCCACTGCGATGTATTGAGCAGCGCTAAACATGACACACTTCAACCACGGCCGAATCCGTAGCAGTAGTTGCCGTGGGTTCATGTCAGAGGACTCTGAAACACTCGCACATACGACGCACTCACCTCCCTGACAATCTCACACGACGCGCCCGTCCACTCAAACACTGCCAACGCCGATGTTCAGGGACCAGAGGAAACTACAGCTGCGGCCACAGCCGTATTTGTGAATGGGTATTTGTGAATCGTTCCAACGAAAAAAACGCCAAGTCAATAATCATATCTGTGGTGCCCTACCCATCACCTCCAGCCGCCAGGTGTCATGTCACTGATATCAAATGGATAGGGTAATTAATTAAATTGATCATGAAAGTCACTTCGCATGTCGCGAAATTTTTCTCCTACAGTAGTCGAATTACGTTCACCACGTAGTTCAAATTGGAATCCCTGGAGCAAAGACGAAGGTCTTTTCGAAAAATATATTTCGCAGGAAACCAGGGTTATCGGCAACAGCCTTATAAATTTTTATAAAGTGTCCTTAGCTTAGCCAGAGTGCAACATCCCTAGCCATGGAGGACATCCGGAGATGAATGGAGTGGTAGGAGTTCGCCTGTTCAGTCCGGAACCGCGCGACCGCTACGGTCGCAGGTTCGAATCCTGCCTCGGTCATGCATGTGTGTGATGTCCTTAGGTTAGTGAGGTTTAAGTAGTTCTAAGTTCTAGGGGACTGATGACCACAGATTTTAAGTCGCATAGTGCTCAGAGCCATTTGAACCATTTTAGTTCGCCTGTTATCAATACATCTAGCGCAAATATCCATCATTTTGAATCTTCTCTCACGCAGCACACGCACGCCCGCCTCTGTCGCACTCACCTAGCACACTTGTCACTTCGTCAGCCATTGCTGCCATAGGCAAGGTGAGACAGGTCGGCACATTCTTTGTACCCTGCCCAGGCTGAGCTACTCCGTTACTTCCGGTTCCCGTCTCCTCGTGACCGCCGCTTCAGCCAGCCACGGTGCACTGCGAAACAAGCAGTTGCAGCTTGAACGTATACTGCAGTTCTAAACAATTCCACCCCAACATAGACCCACCATTTTAAAATATCTACTTTGCCCAAACGGAGGCAGTGATGTTATTGACCAAACATCTCGAATTTCTCGCGCGAAATGTAGATTTCTCCCTTTCATACGAGATATTTTCGAAGGTAGAAAAAATCGGACCAGACACGCATTTCCCTATTGCTAAAGCATCGTTACTTGTTGCGAAAATTCTGTACAGGACTGCAGCATAGTGTATATCCCCGCTAAGTATTCTCTCGTCAGGCAGAAAAATATATTTTCCTGTCTGTCATGTGCTGCATCACAGGACTAGAATATTGGACTCATTTTTGGCTCATGATGGAGCACTAAGATCTACCATTCTCACTGGAGGCCTCTCCACTTTGACAGTCTCTTAAGGTAACAGCACAGAGAAGTTGTAAATACAAGGTTTGTACTACCTCTAATTTTCTTACGATGGCCGTCTCTCCCTCTGTAGGTGAGAGATTCAAATATCCTTAAAATATATCGTCCCAACGAAAAAAACGCCAAGTCAATAATCATATCTGTGGTGCCCTACCCATCACCTCTAGCCGCCAGATGTCACTGATATCAAATGGATAGGATAATTAATTAAATTGATCATGAAAGTCACTTCGCATGTCGCGAAATTTCTCTTCTACAGTAGTCGAATTACGTTCACCACGTAGTTCAAATGGGAATCCCTGGAGCAAAGACGAAGGTCTTTTCGAAGAACACTTTATATGTCGCATGAAACCAGGGTTATCGGCAACAGCCTTATAAATTTTTATAAAGTGTCCTTAGCTAAAATCTGAACTCCTTCCGCACAGGCCATGAAGCCCCAAAGGGACCGACCGGCCGCCATGTCATCCTCAGCCCACAGGCGTCACTGGCTGCTGATATGGAGGGGCATGTGGTCAGCACACCACTCTCCCGGCCGTATGTCAGTTTCCGAGACCAGAGCCGCTACTTCTCAATCCTTAACTAAAGAGCGTTGTATTACTGGCAGGGGTGATTGCAGTATACAGCTACAGAATGGATCGCGTGTTTGACCCTGTGCAAGACTGTTTAGGTGCTTTAAACCCTAACAAACAGTACAACGTGCTTCTCTGTACTCTCCGTCAATCACAACCTTGGGTATCAGCTAACAAACATTTTCTATATGGCAACATTCTACTGTATGTCTATTTAGGTAATAATAATACATGCAAGATGACTGCTGTCTTTTGCTTTCCTGGAAAATAGAGCCACCTGCCTCGAAACTTTCATGGATCTGCGTTAAAGGACGATAGGAAGTAGATGATCAGTTGAGATGGAGAGAAGAAGGTATTGCTGCAGGTCATTTATCATGCATTTAACCATTTTTTCCATTGTTCTCGCGGGGTGCATTAGTTGTGATCGACTCGTATACAACTACGCGTTCTGTGTATGAATTAAATCCTATCTACATGCGTAACAGCAAACCTATCTAAACCACTGTCATCAAAAGACTTCCAACTTCTGTGTGATGAAACATTTTTATCGATGGAAAAGCTGTTTCGGTACCTTTCTCTAGACAAACGAAGTTCTATGCAACACACTCCTTTTTTCTGCCACATCTTGGGCATCAAATCGAGTTTATTTCATAACTACGGTGATTCTAAGTTAACAACAGGTGTTTATGAGGCTGCAATCCCCGTGTATACATCTGCTTGACAGGTGTCCTGTCAATGGAGTTAGTGGCGGCATGACGTGTAATTTCACATGTCAATTACCGCTATTATGCGTTTGCCTCTTTCCTTGTAAGAGACATTCTCTGTTACTAACAATCATTTTATAGGAAGTGATGCGAGCATACTATAATTTCTGAACCGTGATCGGATGTGAATAGTGTGCACTATGCAGAACCATGTAGCCTTAGGAGTGCATGTGCGTATGTTCTCTCTTACCAATACCTTCTTGCTACTGAGCCCAGACACTAGAACTATACTTTAGAATTGATAGCGCAGTTGATTTAGGTACAATTCTTCAAACTCCATCCGTCTGGAGATCCATCATGCATGAAAACCGCACTTTTCTTCTTCGTAACAGTCTGCTGTATCACCACAATTCTTTCACGTCTACTGTACACCGATAATGTATGCTAACCTCCTCAACATGCGCGCATCTGGAGAAATACTGTGCACTTGGATGGGTGCCATGAGTAAAATTGGTGCGGAACAGAAGTTACAGACTCAGCTCGCTCTGCCCCTTCACAAAACATAGAATGTGGCGGTCTGCTTCTGGTCAGCTGCAGATTAAATCGGTGATGATACTTTTTTAATTTAATCGAATGGCTAGGGCTCTCCATCGGGCAGACCGTTCGCCGGGTGCCGGTTTTCAATTTGACGCCACTTTGACGACCTGCAATCGATGAGGATGACAGCACAGCACCCAGTCCCTGGGCGGGAAAAATTCCCCGACACAGCCGGGAATCGAACCCGGGCCCAGAGGATTGACAATCCGTCACGCTGACCATTCAGCAACCGGGGGCGGACTTGGTTATACTGAGAATGAGAGAATACTCTGTGACTCCCATCCATATAGGGGAAGACGGACAATTTTAATCATAAATTACGCACTATGACCAAATAGGTAAAAATATGAACACAGCTGTCTGGTATTCTTTGGCATAAATTTTAGAGAATTAACACTAAATGGATGTACTGCACAGTCATCTATCTGCGTTAGCAATGGTACTCGCAAAGTAGTGGAGGGGCGGTTTAGCGAAGATACAGAAACCGGGAACCATGCTGCCATGTCACTGGTTAGCGTTGAAATTAGAGAAAAAAACTGTCAAAGTTGCTAAAACTGTTTACACTATCAGCTATGATTCTTATTACAGTACATCGACAGTGTCTTTTACATCCCATACATGCACTGCTTTGCTGTTGATTACTGCATAATGACTGACTGACATCACTTGTTTGAGATGGGGAAAGAGTCTGTGTGGAGGTGCAACACATTCTGGGGATGGCTAGCACCGAATTTGTGATCGCATACACGAGTGCATATGATGAATCAATCTAATCACTGTGAAAGACGAGTTTAAATGTAGAGGTCATCAATCAACTTGGTGTTTGGAAACGCTCCACAAAGTCGCAAAACTCTTCCAGTTTCCTTATGCTGTAACTGTATTTTATTCCAATCATGTGTGTTGTGGGAGCAGCAGCGTAATTTACAACGTGCAATGTCCAGCTTTCAGTTAGATCCAATGGATCTAAACGTGTTAATGTCAGTTTAAAACCTGACACAGACATCCAGGTTGTGGTGGGAAAAACAAAAAGTATGGTGGTGTAAAAGCTGTAGTCATACGCTGCTTGGACGTGTTACAGCAGAAAAAAAGCATGTCAAGCAACAACACAGGGACCCTATCTTGCGATTGAGTGTCTGTGGGATATGGTCCTCCTACAGTACAGGCGATGACACTTTACTGTGGTCTGTGCAAGTGACTTTGATCACTGAGTGGGGTCGGCGCATATGCTCGATGCCAGCATGCAGATGGTATTTGTTTTCGATATATATACCGGAAGACAGGGACGCAGTAACATCTTATCAAGTCTCTGTCAGATGACATTAACGGAGCTTTTGTAGTTCGTAGTTTTTTATTCTCTGTTGGGTGGCACAAAATAACGATAATAGAGAGAATGTTTGGGTGACACACATGAATGCACCCTGAGAGATGCAGATTTGCTTCGAATTTTAGTAGCTGTATGTAGTTTCGAGATGCACAGCAATGCAGTAGCAAAATCCCCATCTTTCTTTCAGTTCCCATACTGTCTTTTTCTACTACTACCTCGTGTTGTAGGAGAAAACTTCGTTTTGGCTCTGGCCTTACACATCATACACCGCTGGAGGAGCTACAACAAAATATCTGCATTTACACCAAGTGGTCAGAAAAGAGGGTCCTGTCGCATTGACTCAGCTCAACCTGTGTCTACATGGGATGCAGAAGGAGGTAGATATAGCGCTTTGCGTCTTTTGTTCAGTTCCAACTTAAATTGGAACGGTCATATGGATGAAGCTGCAGGGATGCTGGGCAGAGACTGAGGGACAATTACAAGATGCATAGGGACTGTCTAAAGCCACATTCCAGATAGGTCAGAAAAAGGTGACTCGTTTCGCGCTATGAGAGTGCCACGAATATGACTCACTAGTGGCTGCAGTGATTGAAAGAGATCTCCGTAGGATCCAACTCAGATAGATACATAAATGGAAAGACTTCATCCCAAATCGCTGACAGCATTTCTATAAAAAATCGTAACGCTATCGGCGACTCGTGTGTGTGAATGTAGAGCATGACCACTTTTTATTTAGGGTGACCTTAATATAGTGGTTGTGACTGCGTTTTTTAGCACTGTCCTTACGCAAAATGTACGTTGCTGGCGATAGAATACTTCTGTGGTCAACTTCAAATGTCAGATATCAGTAGTTTTCCTCAACAACAACAAAATCGTCTCTCCTCCAGGAATTCCCATTTAAACTGCCTGGTGATTGCAATCCAACTACTGAAAGCCGGTCGTTGTGGCGAAGCGGTTCTAGGCGCTTCAGTCCGGAAGCGCGCTGCTGCTACGGTCGCAGGTTCGAATCCTGCCTCCGGCATGGATGTTGTAATCTCCGTAGGGTAGTTAGGTTTAAGTAGTTCTAAGTTCTAGGGGACTGATGGACTCAGATGTCCCATAGTGCTCAGAGCCATTTAAACCATCCGACCACCGAAAAAGAAAATTTTGGCGCCATGCGAAGTGTCTCTCATGATCAATTTAATTTATTAGTCTATCAATATGATATCAGTGACATGCCACCTGGTGATTGAGGTGATGGCTGGGACACAATGGATGTGATTCTTGACTTGGGGATTTTTGCCTTGTGGCGATATCTTTTAACGATATTTGAATCTCTCACCTACAGAGGGAGAGACGACCATGGTCATAAAATCAGATGTACTATCGATTTTATAAAGTGATACGTAGGGTAAACCTTATATTTATACCACTTCTCTGTGCTGTTACCTGAGGGTCTGAAAGTGAGGAGGCGTCCTGTGAGAGTGGTAGATCTTAGTGCTCCATCATGAGCCAAAAAGAGTTGAATATTCTAGTCCTGTGATGCAGCACATGACAGACAGAAAAATATATTTTTCTGCGTGACGAGAGAATACTTAGTGGGGATATACCCTATGCTGCAGTCCTGTACAGAATTTTCGCAACAATAGCAATATGGAAATACGTGTCTGGTCCGATTTTTTCTACCTTCGAAAATGGCTCGTGTAAAAGGGAGAAAGCTACATTTTGCGTGAGAAATTCGAGGTGTATGGTCAATAACATCACTGCCTCCGATTGGGTAAAGTAGATATTTTAAAATGGTCGGTCCATGTTTGGGTGGAATTGCTTAGAACTGCTGTGTACGTTCAAGCTGCAGCTGCTTGTTTCGCGGCTGGCTGAAGCGGCGGTCACGAGCAGTCCGGAACTGGAAGTAACGGAGTAGTACAGCCTGGGCCGGGTACAAAGTATGTGCCGACCTGTCTCATCTGCCTATGGCAGCAATGGCTGATGAAGTGACCAGTGGGCTAGGCGAGTGTGACAGGCAGAAGTGCGTGTGCTGCGTGAGAGAAGATTCAAAATGATGGATGTTTGCGCTGGATGTATTTGATAACATCCAAATTTCTACCACTCCAATCATCTCTGGATGCCCTCCATGGCCAGGAATGGTGCATTCTGGCATACGTACGGGTCCATGACTGCGGCTGCGACAATGGCTGCAATTTCTTGATGCAATATTTACCAACAGCCGTATGTATTGTAGTTATTTATTTTATTTTATGAACTTCTATGTGCTACCAGTTTCGGCATTACATTGATGGCATCTGCACGCCCCAATCGTCATAGTCGTAAAATCGCTTTACACGGAAGGAGCCATATAAATGGATCCGTGAATCAAATCGTTCTGCAACAGCTCTTGGTGGCCAGGCGACACTGAGGGGGTGAGAGGGGGGAGAGAGAGAGAGAGAGAGAGAGAGAGAGAGAGAGAGAGAGAGAGAGACAGAGAGAGAGAGAGCACGTTGTAGAGAGAAATTTCTCAGGTATCAAGTATCAAAGAGCTGCTGCCAACTGATGCTTTGTTCAGGGATTAGCGTGACATTCAGTCTGTCACTCATGGGGCCCAAGCGGATGCCTCTTCGCCACCAGCACATGGCACGACCTCTGGCGGAAACGTCGCTTTAGGAGACCCAGAGCCACCTGCACATACAGTGGCGGAAGCCACCACTGGCTGCAGGATGATGGACAGTGTGTTCTTCAAGATCCAAAGATTTTTAACGCTCTAATTACGTGTCATGGGTATTTCATGGTGGTATTCCTTGCGCAATCGGGATTAAAAAAAATAGCGATCGATTTAATGTATTTTACAAGTCCTGCAGCTTCCCAAACGATAATGATGAGCAAGAGAGATGCAACACCTGCAAAATGATTTTTTATAAATAAACAATATGCACTATGTGATCAAAAGTATCCGGACACCCCCAAAAACATACGTTTTTCATACTGGGTGCATTGTGCTGCCACCTACTGCCAGGTACTCCATATCAGCGACCACAGTAGTCATCAGATATTGTGAGAGAGCAGAAGGGGTGCTCTGCAAAACTCAGACTTTGAACGTGGTCAGGTGATTGGGTGTCACTTGTGCCATACGTCTGTACGCGAGATTTTCACACTCCTAAACATCCCTATGTCCACTGTTTCCGATGGGGTAGTGAAGTGGAAACGTGAAAGGGCATGTACAGCACAAAAGCGTACAGGCCGACCTCGTCTGTTGACTGACAGAGACCGCTGACAGTTGAAAAGGGTCGTGATGTGTAATAGGCAGACATCTATCCAGACCATCACACAGGAATTCCAAACTGCATCAGGATCCACTGCAAGTACTATAACAGTTAGGTAGGAGGTGAGAAAACTTTGGTTTCATGGTCGAGTGACTGCTCATAAGCCACACATCACACCGGTAAATGCCACACGACGCCTCGCTTGGTGTAAGGAGTGCAAACACTGGACGATTGCACAATGGAAAAACGTTACGTGGAGTGACGAATCACAGTACACAATGTGTGGCGATCAGATGGCAGGGTGTGGGTATGGCGAATGACCAGTAAACAGCATCTGCCAGCGTGTGTAGTGCCAACAGTAAAATTCGGAGGCAGCGATGTTATGGTGTGGTTGTGTTTTCCATGGAGGGGGCTTGCACCCCTTGTTTTTTTGCGTGGCACTATCACAGCACAGGCCTACATTGATGTTTTAAGCACCTTGTTGCTTCCCACTGTTGAAGTGCAATTTGGGGATGGCTATTGCATCTTCCAACACCCGTGTCGGAGTGGTTACACGACAATAACATCCCTCTAATGGATTGGCCTGCACAGAGTGCTGACCTGAATCCTATAGAACACCTTTGGGATGTTTTGGAACGTGGACTTCGTTCCAGGCCTCACTGACCGACATTAATACATCTCCTCAGTGCAGCATTCCGTGAAGAATGGGCTGCCATTTCCCAAGAAACCTTCCAGCACCTGATTGAACGTATGCCTGCGAGAGTGGAGGCTGTCATCAAGGTTAAGCATGAGCCACTACCATACTGAATACCAGCACTGCCGATAGGGGACGCTGTGAAATTGTAAGTCATCTTTCAACCAGGTGCCTGAATACTTTTGATCACATAGTGTACCTTCTGCTTTGTAGTTGAATTTCCTGTTATGAGATCCTTCCCCTCCAGCACAGAGCCGCAAATTTCCAGATACTGAAAAGGGAGAGAGGAGGGAAGGGTTGGGAGTTTACCAGTGGTAGCAAGTGTTAATTGATAGATTTAATTAAGCAGTCAATGAAATTGATATCAAAAGTGAGCTAGTATCAGCGAGGTGAGTTCCCAGAGGGATGAAGGTTTTGTGAAGGCTCCCAAATCCAAGATCCTCGGCGGTACTTTTGAGGCAGCCACCACAAATTGTATAAAGCGTGGGTAGTGACCAGGATGTAGCTATGTCTGTCGGCCGAAAAATAATTAATGACAAGAATTGCACCAGCTAGAATGAAGAGATAACTTATCTTTATTTCTGATGAAACGTGCACCAGTAATACAAGTCCAAGTAATATCCAAGAGTAATCCGTGTACTGAGCCTAGTCAAGTATAATAGCAAATATCATACTGCAATGACTCTGCTATAAACTCCACAAAAGGCTAGCAATAGACAATCGACAATAGACTGCCCATCTCAGGGCCAGTGTTCCTCCTTATATGCAAGGCAGAGGGTGCTGCAGACCCGAGCTCAGCCAGTCGGTGGTCACGCCCTGAGACGCCGACGGCCACGACAGGAACTGTGGCCAGCAATGTCACGGTCAGGGCGTGCGTGCGCGAGTTGGTTGGTTGGTTGGTTGGTTGGTTGGTTGGTTGGGTCCATGGATACGAGCAGCATGAGGGGGAGTGGAGGAGAATGGGGAGGGGGATGTGTGGGAAAACAATAGCTTAAGGACCTATTAATCAAAAGCGAGGGTTATCCCCAGGGGTTCATAATCCTCTTGGCAGAATAATAGGTTGAAGACCTGTCAATGAAAGGATAATGATAGGTTTGCCCCTGTATGTTTGCTTGCCCCTGAATGTAGGCAACCTGCACTAACAAACTGTGCTTGTGTCGGCCTCTTCCCCCTACTCGCATCTCTGGAATGCCTCCCCTTTCCACTATTAAAGTGTGTTCATATAGCATGAGTCTACTCTCCTCTTAAAGGAGATCCAATTTTATTGATTTCGCTCAGTGCTAATTTAATTGTGTTTTTCTCTAATTCTATGTATTCTCAATCAATTTTCATAATTTTACTAGGTTTTTCGCTATTTTACATGTTTCATTGTGCTCCCCCTCAATTTTTACGTATTTCACATTAATTTTTCGTTATTATACCAGATTTTCCTCTAATTTAACCGATTTTATTTCGTTTTTCGTATTTTTGCACAGTTTTCCATATTTATATGGTCATACTACTCACATGCCCATGTGATGTTTCATATTTGCGCATGTTATACATTAGTCTACTAAAAAATTCTAGGACTTGCCCACTCCCTGATGATCCACAGCCATACATTTTGGATAGGATGATCATGAAAAGTATAGTAACAGCCACTTCATACCTATGTGAAACTAATGACTCTATTTATGTCCAAGATGTGACAGAGAAATGAAGTACTTCACGTACATCATCATTCATCTAGAGGAGGGTGATGAAATAGGTTTTCCATCAATGAACATGATTCATCACACATGCGTTGGAAACCCTCTGTTTGCAGTGGTATGGAGATGTTTGCTGGTCCCGGCCGCCTACGGTGGACTGGATGGCCGAGGGGTGACCTCTCCAGTTGTGAGGATGCTAGGAAATGACTGTGGAGGCGTCAGAAACGCCAAAGAAACATTATTAATTCATAATTCCTTTATTCCTGGCGAGTACAATGTGGCTTGGTGATATCAACGACCTTCCCGAGTCCTCGCTGACTCGTAGCGATGACACCAGCTCCGGGCCGCACAGTCTCACTAGCGGAGCGCCGCGTCCTGTGACGTAGCGCAGGAATGCCCTTACTTCGGCCGCGCGTGGCTGGCAGCATTTGGCTGGCCAGCCGGCTTGGTGGCGGACAGCAAGCTGCTGCGTATGGAGGCTCCGGGTTCCGGCGCTGTCGGCACGAGAGGCGTTCTCGTAGTGCGGAGTGTATCCCACCCCGTCTTCTTCCCTGCTCCTCCCGGTGGCTCGTTCGCGGTGGACGGGCGGAACGGGCTACAATCCCCCAGCGTCGTCGGTCACCCGGTTGTGACGGCGGATGCACAGGGCCTAGGCCCCGCACGATTTCGACGACGGCTCACTGATGTGGTCAGCATTGGCGGCGAGCGAGTCTGCCGCAATGTCTGCTAATCCTGGGTTGATGATTGACAGCGGCAGCAGAGAGGGCCAGAGCTGGTACTGTCCCCTCACGTCTGCTGCTGGATGGGCCGCCCTTACTGCAACATCTCCTTAATAAAGATTAACATGTCTATCACAGAGCTGAGGGCTACACAGCGACCCAGTACACATCTAACCGCAAGTCTAACTGCGAGTGCCTTGTTGCTATCAAAGCTGGCGTATTTAAAGGAAGCACGAGCGACGTCCTGACTTCATGGTCGTTTGTAATGAACGCATTCGTTCCACTTATACTGCTGATTCATCTGTCGTTTTCGCCCCTTAGGTGTTCTTACGACAGAGTTACGTGTTGTTACAGCAGACTTACGTGAAGTTGCGAAATGCAGTACAGCTGATGCTATACCTCTGTCTTGCTCTCTACAAAAGGCTCCGTCCAACACAAACCCGCATGCTAAGCAATCCTCTCTCGCCTGTTGTGTGTAACCAGGCCATTGCCCCTGCGTGACGACACATTCCAATATATGTGCAATCCTCTTACCCCTTGGGCTAACCTACTGCCTCTGGCTCTCGGCATAGACTACGAAACTTTGACAATATTCCACGTTTCCAACTCTTTACTATTCCGCGACACTATAGTAGATAGCGCTATAAGTCACACACAGAATTGTATACAAGTCGATCACAAATTTTACCACACAACTGATGCACCCAAAGAGAACAACGGAAAAAAGTGATTAAATTCGTGATAAATGATGTGCAGAATCGTGTCCCTCTCTCTAGAACGCATCATCAGTCCACCATTAAATCATACATTGTTACAACCCGTCTCAACCGATCATTCCATCTACTTTCTGTCGTCCTTTAACGCAGATCCATGTCAATTTAGAGACAGATGTTTCTCTTTTCTAGGAAATCATCAAAGACAGCAGTCAACTGGCATGTATCACTATTATCTCAATAGACATACAGTAGAACGTTGTTTAAAAAATGTAGAAACTGTTCTGTGGGGTATTTATAATCTGATACCTCGTGATTGCGATCGGTAGAGAGTACAAAGAAACACATTGTAATTACCAATTGTAAGGGTTTAAAACTCCTAAACAGTCCTGCGCAAAGTCAATCACGCAATCCATTCTGTAGCTGTATACTGCAGTCACCTCAGCCGATAATACAATGCTCTTTAGCTAAGGACACTTTATAAACATTTGTAACGCAGTTGCCAATAACTTTGGTCTCCACCTGGGCTTTTGATGCAACGTATATAAATTTATTACTCTACATTTGGTGGTCATCCTCATTAACCATTCTGTTCCAACAGTCTTATCGCTGTTGACAAAAATGACAGTTTCCCTGGTTCCCAGTGCTTTCATGTCACCCATTTCTCGTATTTTTCATACTGTCACATACTCATTCCCAAGTACATGAATTTTCTTGTACCAAGCAGAAGATATGCAAATACTCCCTCGTTCACCCTCAACTTCCCCCACGTTTTGGGGAATTTACCCTCACTTCATACGTATTTTCCATTTTTTTGTAGTTTCGTCAATTTATGTCATTTCTGATCATGCGATCGTGGCATCACTCCTTGGCGCTTATCCTAAAATTGCTTGTAAATGTTGTACAATTCTCAACATCTAGCGCAAATGTAGGTAATGTATTAGCTAAGCTTGTGACAGGTAGTTACGAGTAAAGAATATGATGACCTGTCTGCTCTTGCCTGTGGCATCGAGGCTAGTGAAATGTCCAGTATGCTGGGTGAATGGCGATAGAAGCAGACGTGTGTGTGTTGCATTAGAAGATTAAAAAGGACAGCTGTTTGTGTTGTGCAAATTGATCGGTTGACTGCTTGCCCACAGTCTCTCTCCAACCTCTGAGAATTTGGTACAGCAAGTGTGTGGAGGCCGGGGGCTGCACATGCATCTGCCGGCATAGCTGATACATGTGTGGGTCTCTCCTCACAGGCGCTTCTAAGATGACGTGATGTCCCTGCTGTGGGGATGACGCGACTGTAGTTCCAGGCAGTCGGCAGTTGGTGCGCTCTTAACAATGGCGATTTTATGTGATTGGCTGTAGTTTTTCACCTGATATGTTTAGTGGGAACATTGTGGTGGAGAACGGTGTTTGTGCTCTCATACGTCGGTGCATACATGGCCTCGGAAATATATAGCACTACAATATATTTGTGGCGCAAATTTCATTCTTGATTTGCATAAGGTTTGCATGTGATGCTCAAACGTTGAAAATACGTTTTATTGCGAAGAAGGATCATGGTAAGATAGAGGTGAGTGTTTTAAGCAATCTACTTGACTCCCATAAATTTTTAAACAATTAATTTGATATGGTAGTGCAAATGGACTGTTACACTCGGTTTTTGATATGGAAATTGCTTGAGCTCTCCAGTATTAACCAGTAGGAACACAGTGTTCTGAGAAGAGAAGAAAGCCTCCGTCCGTGTGTTTAAAGACGTTGGTTCACACAGACAAACAATTAGTGTCACCTTGAGAAAGACAGAGACAGGAAGCGAGTCTGGAATTTCCTGAAAGTTACTACTTGATGCTTTGTTTGGGGATCATGAGATCAAAGGAGGGTCTTGTACAGTCCATAGTCAGTGGTGTTTTGTAAAGTGATGTGTTACTAGGATATTTGGAGGTTTTGGCAATCACAGTGGTGCTCTGACGATAGACATACAAGCAGATGACCCCAAATGATGGCTACTGTACCGCACTTCACTCCATATCTAGATGATTACAGTTATTACATCATGGAAAGTGGGGGTGGAATCCAGACATGAGCTCCCCCAAGTAGGGGAATTTCTTGAGCAATTCTATAGTGCTTTAGAAACCCAACCAATTTCAGATTGATCAATTTATTGTTTCTGATAGTGCAAGCACACACACCAGCCCAGTCCCTCTGCATATTGTTTAAAGATATAGCTTGCAACTGAGCTGAAATTTAAAATTTCCAGCTACCTCCAACTTAATGGGTTTCCTATCAAATGACCAAACTGTGCCAGCATCAACCGACAGAAGGCAAGGGAGAAAAAATACAGTGGGATTTGGAAACTGGGTGGTTGCCAGATCGAACCCCACCAACATTTCAATCCCAGTACCCATCAATAAGAAGCAAGGAAATGTGACAAATGTGGCCACTTGAGAGAGAGAGAGAGAGAGAGAGAGAGAGCGAGAGCGCATGTGCTGTCACTTGTGCAGCCACTGATAGACATGTCGTATTGTGGGACGCCGAGCAGTCTATGCCTGCTTGGCCATCGAAAGATTTTTGACAGTGTAATTACACATGATGGGTTATATCGATGGTATTCCTTGCCCAATCAGAATATAAAGAAAGCAATCGAATTAATTAATTCTTTTCGATCTATTTTACAAGATCTGCATCTTCCCAAACAGCAGAGAATGACAAGGGAGAGAGATCCAACCTCTGAAAAAAATATATAAGTAAGCAATATATCCTTTGCTATATAATTGAATTTCCTGTCATGAGATCCATCCTCTCATGCACAGACCTGTGAATTTCCAGATGGCAGGAGGGGAGGGCCTTGGGATTTACCAGAGAAGAAGGGGTTAATTAATTCATCAATTTAATTAATTAGTCAATCAAATTGACAGAGTGGGAGGGAGCTATTCAAATAACTCAGGCCTGATAGTTTACTTATATCAGCAAGAGGGAGGAAGGGGGCGGAGGTTTGTAGAGAGGATGGGAGGAGGAATGTGGGGGAGAGGGAGGGGTGGAGGGAGGTTTCTCATAAGGATGTATTATCTGCAGAGGGTCATAATCCACTAGTCAAACAATAAGTCAAGGGCTGTCAATCAAAAGAAAACAATAGGTTTGCCTCTGAATGTATACTTGCCCCTGATGTGGGCAACTTGCACTATCAAAACGCGCTGTTTCCTGCTTTGCTCTACTACATAGATTGCTACCACAGGTCCTATGGAAGTCCAGGTGAATGACCCTCATAGAACGTTAGTGTTCCACTAGCCTGTGTCTATTGCAGGATGCATGTTTAGAGCAGCAGTTCCCCTGTATGATGGTGTATCCTGTTATGAATATCGACCTGGTGTAGCAAGGAACATAATTCATCTGAACGGGTGACAAGTTTCCATTGATCCAAGATACAATTTGATTATACCATGCCTGCTGGAATCATAACTGACGACGTCGTTGGGTTAACATGCGACCACATGGTCTTTGTCTATCATGAAGCTCCATATTGAACAGTGTGTACTGAACAGTATGCTCCAAAGCACTGCATTGTACTCAGTCATCACATCAGATGTTCAGCGCGCAAGAGAATCAAGTCAAATAAGAAATTTTTGAGAAAAACAGGCATAAATCTTTTGCTCAGTAATTAATTACGGGAAAATGTTCCCACCACTTTAAAACACTTGAATCGTGAAGATATTTTGTATAATGTATTCTCATATTGAATAAGGATAAATTCAAGTGCTGGTACAGGCCACTGTGGATAGAAAAGTTAAAGTTTGGAGTTGACTGTTTTGTGCATTAAATGTATTGTACCTTCATTGTAGTCCTCACGTTTTGTTGTTGTTCTTGTTGTTGTTCTTGTTGTTGTTGTTGTTGTTGTTGTGGTCTTCAGTCCAGAGACTGGTTTGATGCAGCTCTCCATGCTACTCTATCCTGTGCAAGCTTCCTCATCTCCCAGTACCTACAGCAACTTACATCCTTCTGAATCTGCTTAGTGTATTCGTCTCTTGGTCTCCCTCAACGATCCTTACCCTTCACGCTGCGCTCCAATACTAAATTGGTGGTGATCCCTTGATGCCTCAGACCATGTCCTACCAACCGATCCCTTCTTGTAGTCACGATGTGCCACAAATTTCTCTTCTCCCTAATACTATCCAATAACTCCTCATTTAGTTATGTGATCTACCCATCTAATCTTCAGCTTTCTTCTGTAACACCACATTTAAAAAGCTTGCATTCTCTCCTTGTCCAAACTATTTATCGTCCACGTTTCACTTCTGTACATGGCCACATTCCAGTCAAATACTTTCAGAAACGACTTCCTGACACTTAAATCTATACTCGATGTTAACAAATTTGTCTTCTTCAGAAACGCTTTCCTTGCCACTGCCAGTCTACATTTTATATCTTCTCTACTTCGACCATGATCAGTTATTTTGCTCCCCAAATACCAAAACTCATTTACTACCTTAAGTGTCTCGTTTCCTAATCTAATACCCTCAGCATCACCCAATTTAATTCGACTACATTCCATTATCCTCGTCTTTCTTTTGCTGTTGTTCGTCTTATAACCTCATTTCAGGACACTGTCCATTCCGTTCAACTGCTCTTCCAGGTTCTTTGCTGTCTCTGACAAATTACAATGTCATCGGCGAACCTCAAAGTTTTTATTTCTTCTCCATGGATTTTAATTCCTACTCCGAATTTTTCTTTTGTTTCCTTTACGGCTTGCTCAATATACAGCTTGAGTAACGTTGCGGATTGGCTACAAACCTGTCTTACTCG
Source organism: Schistocerca serialis cubense (assembly GCF_023864345.2). Classification (NCBI taxonomy): domain Eukaryota; kingdom Metazoa; phylum Arthropoda; class Insecta; order Orthoptera; family Acrididae; genus Schistocerca; species Schistocerca serialis. The sequence goes on along the minus strand of NC_064646.1, from coordinate 418,746,151 downwards.
CTTCCAAACCACTCTTTCCCTTTCATGCCATCTGGTTTCTGTACAAATTGTAAATAGCCTTTTGCTCCCTGTGTTTTACCCCTGCCACCTACAGAGTTTGAAAGAGAGTATTCCAGTCAACATTGTCAAAAGCTTTCTCTTAGTCTACAAATGCTAGAAACGTAGGTTTGCCTTTCCTTAATCTATTTTCTAAGATAAGTCGTAGGGTCAGTATTTCCTCAAATGTTCCAACATTTCTACGGAATCCAAACTGATCTTCCCCAAGGTCGGCCTCTACTAGTTTTTCCATTCGTCTGTAAAGAATTCGTGTCAGTATTTTGCAGTCGTGGCTTATTAAACTGATAGTTCGGTAATTTTCACATCTGTCAACACCTGCTTTCTTTCGAATTGGAATTATTATATTCTTCTTTACGTCTAAGGGTATTTCGTCGGTCTCATACATCTTGCTCACCAGATGCTAGAGTTTTGTCAGGGCTGGCCCTCCCAAGGCTATCAGTAGTTCTAATGGAATGTTTGTTTTGGCTTAGGTCTTTCAGTGCTCTGTCAAACTCTTCACGCAGTATCGTATCTCCCATTTCATCTTCATCTACATCCTGTTCCATTTCCATAATGTTGTCCTCAAGTACATCGCCCTTGTATAGACCCTCTATATACTCCTTCCACCTTTCTGCTTTCTCTTCTTTGCTTAGAACTGAATTTCCATCTTGATATTCATGCAAGTAATTCTCTTTTCTCCAAAAGTCTCTTTAATTTTCCTGTAGGCAGTATCTATCTTACCCCTAGTGAGATATGCCTCTACATCCTTACATTTGTCCTCTAACCATCCCCGCGTAGCCATTTTGCACGTCCTGTCGATCTCATTTTTGAGAAGTTTGTATTCCTTTTTGCCTACTTCATTTACTGCATTTTTATATTTTCTCCTTTCGTCAGATAAATTCAATATATCTTCTGTTACCCACGGATTTCTACTAGCTCTCGTCTTTTTACCTACTTGATCCTCTGCCGCCCTCACTATTTCATCCCTAAAAGCTACCCATTCTTCTTCTACTCTATTTCTTTACCCCATTCCTGTCAATCGTTCCCTAATGCTCTCCCTGAAACACTCAACAATCTCTGGTTGTCAGTTTATCGAGACCCCATCTCCTTAAAATCCCACCTTTTGCAGTTTCTTCAGTTTTAATCTACAGTTCATATCCAATAGATTGTGGTCAGAGTCCACGTCTGCCCCTGGAAATGTCTTGCAATTTAAAACCTGGTTCCTGAATCTCTGACTTACCATTATATAATATATCTGAAACCTTCAAGTGTCTCCAGACCTCTTTCATATATACATCCTTCTTTTATGATTCTTGAACCAAGTGTTAGCTATGATTAAGTTATGCTCCATGCAAAATTCTACCAGGCGACTTCCTCTTTCATTTCTTACCCCCATTCCGTATTCACCTACTACGTTTCATTCCCTTCCTTTTCCTACTACCGATTTCCAGTCACCCATGACTATCAAATTTTCGTCTCCCTTCACTAACTGAATAATTTCTTTTATCTCATCATACATTTTATTAATCTTTTCGTCAGCTGTGGAGCTGTTTGGCATATGTACTCTTGTGATAGGCGTGGGTTTCGTGTCATCTTGGCCACAATAATGCGTTCACTATACTGTTTGTAGTAGATTACCCACACTCCTATTTTTTTATTCATTACTATACCTACTCTTGCATTAACCCTAATTGATTTTGTGTTTATAACCCTGTATTCACCTGACCAGAAGTCTTGTTCCTCCTGCCACCGAACTTCAGTAATGCCCACTATATCTAACTTTAAGCTACATATTTTCCTTTTTAAATTTTGTAACCTACCTGCCCGATTAAGAGATCTGACGTTCCGCGTTCCGACCCGTAGAACGCCAGTTTTCGTTCTCCTGATGACGTCCCGAGTAGTCCCCGCTCGGAGATCCGAATGGGGGACTATTTTACCTCCGGAATATTTTACCCAAGAGAACGCCATCATCATTTAACCATTTAGGCTGTAGTTTCCCTTTGCTTTCAGCCATTCGCAGTACCAACACAGAAAGGCCGTTTTGGTTAGTGTTTCAAGGCCAGATCAGTCAACTGCCCCTGCAACTATTAAAAAGGCTGCTGCCTTCTTCAGGAACCACACGTTTGTCTGGCCTCTCAACAGATACCCCTCCATTGTGGTTGCACCTACGGTAAGGCTATCTATATCGCTGAGGCACGTGAGCCTCCCCACCAATGGCAAGGTCCATGGTTCATGGGAGGGGCACGTTTTACTACAGGAATAGTAAAGAAGTAATTTTTTTTAAATGCATAATTATAATTTTGTTCCTTGTGTTTGCTTGTAACAAATATTTCCAAACAGGAATCTATGCATTTAAAATTGAAAGAAAAATGCATTTGATTTCATCTGCTTGCTCTTGAAAAGCTGACGAAGTTCTTGTGGCAGTGTCACACAGTAGGTTCTTGAAAAAATGGTGATATGCACGTGGAATACCTAGGAGTAAATCCTCCGTGTCCTTTTTCTTCATTTTTGTTACTGCACCACGTTGTCTACAAAGAGAGCGTTTCTGGATTTTGCAAAAGTATATCATGCACTTCTTTTTTAAGTCAACGTCGTCAAATTGCACATGATCATTCAGAGTCTGCTTAAACATTGGGGCAATAGCAAATTCGAATATCATAATGTAACCATCTCTTAGTCAGCCAGCTGATGCCATAACCTTCAACTATTTCTTTTCTTCATAACTGGATTCTCCAAGTTTCTGGAGGATAAGAAGCCTGATAATTCCATTTCAATGACTGGGGAACGTTTTCTTTGCTTGCCTAACATATCCATCCACTCATTTGGTGTGTAAATGTAAGAAATTTTCCTAGTGGCTTTCTCCACGAAACCAAAATCATTATCATAAGGTATGGAAGAATGTCCTGATACCAATAACTTGGATCAGTGGCTGAAACTTCACGCTTGGATCTTGACATGACTTCGTGGCAGACAACGATATTTTAATATTCTTGTTTTGGTCCGCACAATAGTGAATATAAGATTATTTTATTGTGACTAGACGCTTCACACCCTTACAGATCTCACTCCAAACCTCAAGAAGTATTTAAAGCTAGCGTCCTTGGAATTTTTTGGAACCAACTATTTTCCGAGATCTCATAATCACACATGACTAAACAAGTCATTTAACCAACCGTAGTCACCAAGTTTCCAGAAGGAATTGAATATGATTTTTCTCTTCTTCTTTAATCCTATTGTGACATTGTAATTTTCAGAAGGAGGCGTTAGCAAGAAGGTTTTTATCAGAAACACTCACACACGTCCTCATGGTATACCAGTGCTCACTTATCTGCTACCCTTGTTCAATTTCTAAGGACGTCGCGAACTTCTTCTTCCTCTGCTCTCTGTTCCTCCTTGATTACAGACGTTATTGTCATCTCCTACAGAAGCCCCACCTTCCTCAGTATGTGTGTCCTCTCCTGCAAAAAAAAGAAAAATATGCTGAAATATTATTCTATGGCTGTGAAAATGCTGTAAAATATTGTTACCATACTTTTAAGCTCAAAATCCCTGTCTGGTTGTTAAGCCTCGTGTATCAAATTCACAAAGTAATTATTAGTTTACCTGAGCTGACATTCCGATGCATTGCCTTCAATATCTACAGATAAATCACCCATAATCATCAGTCTGTCGTAATTAATAATTCACACTCTGACCAAACAAACAATGCAAACTGCGACAATGGACGTGCACCCATCGTGCTCTGAAGAAAAGACTGCTTCCATCAATGCACAAGTGTTGCCAACAACAGAGCAGTTATTTACATCATCAGGTTATGGCTGTTTTATGCTCTGCAAGCAGTTTCACAAAGAATACTTAAAAGTGGAGTGAATCTAAATTGACCAAACATGGACCTGATTCCCTTCTGCTCTGAACACCCCAATATCTGCCATAGAACGCAGCCTATCCTGCTTTACAGAGAGGACTAACCTCTCATGTTCTCTCATCAGGCGTGTATGTCGAAGTCCTTGTCACTTACTCCAGTCGCTTTCCATAGATGCTGACGACAATAGCATGCGAACATCCGAACAGTTTCGACTTTTCCAAGATGCTCATTTCCAGAGGCCAGAACTTAACAATCTGTCCTCTGTTAAAGTCCCTTATTTCAATTGATTTCTCTAGTTTCAGTCCATATCGTGTGTAAAATGTTTCCTCAGTCGTTTCTGCTCATCTTATGTACTTTCGTTACGAAGTCACGTGGCTGCAACGCCATTTGGCATCGATTACTCTCAACCTGAGCGGTGGTCATAATTTTCTTCCACATCGCAGTTCATAAACACATCTGATCAAAAGTATTCGGGCATCTGCTAGTGGACATTACTATATGATGTGTCCATGATGGCTTGAACACTACTGAAACACTTTCTATGAGGTGTCTGAGTATCTGTTGAGGAATGGCAGCTCATTCTTCATCAAAAACCATAACCAGAGAGGGTAGCGATACTGCACACTGGGGTCTGAAGCGAAGTCAATGTTCCAACTCATTTCAAAGGTGTTGCTCTTAGCATAAGTTAGTTTAAGTATTGTATAAGTCTAGGGACCGATGACCTCAGCAGTTTGGTCGCTTAGAAATTCACACACATTTGAACATTTGTTCATATTCTTCCGTATCCAGTATTTTTTTAAGCGCAATAAGGGAACTACACGTCTCTATTGTACACAGTACACAATGGTGTAGAATATGCTCGTATCCTTCCACATACAGTGTTTTCGTAAGTGCAATAAGGGCATCAAACGCTTGCCATGGAAATACCTCCTCTGTACCTCGCTTTTGACGCTACACATTATGGCAGGTAACATCCTACAGTCATTCACCAAACTCAAATGCTCCTGTCGGATTGCCACAGACCATACAGTGTCAGCACTCCAAATCATTCGATTCCTATCATTCACTGTCCAGTAGCATCCCACATTACACTTCCTCAAGCCTTTTTAACAGCTGGTCCGCTGGCACCCATTTGGGACTCACGAGTGATCCTTTCCGCCGATTTCGTGGATTTTTTTTTCAACCCACTGTTGGCCGAGAAAGCGCGGTGGGACCAAACGCAGAGCGGCCAGCGAACAAACAAACGAACGGAAATGACGGAACAGAGACAACTAAACGAATCCAAGACGTCCACTAGCAATGAAAACAAACAACGGCAGACACTATGTCTGTTGTCGAGGCGATATGTCAAGACGCACGCAACGATTAGACTCACTGGCTGAGCGAGAGGCAGGCGCTTAAATACACGATGGGAGGGCGCCGCTAAAGGCCGCTGTGACCACGTGTTCCACTGTGGCACCCTCACACTAAATATAAGCCAGAGGCGCGCGCCGCCACGGCTTACGGTGCGATGGTGCAGAGACCTCTAGGGGTCTTCGACATTCATGACGTCTGGCGCGGATTCAAATTCCGCGGCGCACGGTACCAGACCCATACTTCGCAATGCTCGACGGTCCCTGCCCACCAGTACACGAGATCTGCGTGGTATTGCTTTATCTAAGGTTGTTTCTTCGCGTTTCCACTTCACAAGGACATCTCCAACAGTTGGCTATGGCAGTTTTGTCAACAAGTGTTGAAATGTCCCTGATGGACATCTAATGGACAGTCCATTTTCGAAATCGGTGAGCTTTCCTGACCGACCCAATCTCTAGTTTCTGCTTCTCTACTGAGAATCCAATACTCCCCCCTCGTTTTAGGCGAGCAGGTTTATGTCTCGTTACATCTAGTTGACAGTTTTCTGCATTCCATAGGGGTGTCCTGATACTTTTCATCGCATAGTGTATGGTCTGATGTATAATATCGCAAGCCGCATGAAGCTGTTCTCAGCTGTTAGGGTTTCATCTGAGAGGGTCGCAACGCTGGAAAATTGTGCGAAGGTCAGGCTGCCCTACAGAGGATCGACAGTAGGCCCCGTGACTGACAATTAACTCGCACATAAACACGCATAATTTGTTGTACTTAAGTATGCAGTAAGTGTATTACTGTTCTATAACGGTATTTAAACAGCAATAATCATAAAATATCTATGCAGCTCCTCGCAGTCGGCGCATTTTTCTCTTAGTTTACTTTCTGACTGTTTCACACTAACGACGCCTCTAGGCTTCCAGAACATTCACATGAGAATTATTGGCATGTAATTGTTAGAACAGACTGCTTCGATACATACTACAGAACATGTGGCCAAATTTGACTCGGTGGACAATACTAATTGCAATTTCATTAATTTTCTTCCTGGAGATAACTGTAAAAGCTTAATAATGCTTCCGGGATGGAACCTGAACACATCAACTTAGCTCCTCGCCCTTGACATCATCGTTGACTAATTTCAAAAACTGCAAGGAGACATGACGTCAGGATGATGAAATAAATTCAACATTTCAGGATCAAAATGCCTCCATATTTATTCCTTTATTAAAATTGTTCCTACATTGCAAACAAACGCCAAATACATGCCATTAAAGTGCTTGTGAATCGTTTTAGACACTTAGTTTGGTAACCCTTTGTTTTATATGGTGCTTGTGTTCAATACAACGCTCTGCAATAGTGTGAATTGTTTGTCGGATATACATGCGCCTCATTCACAGGGTACACTATACGAGATATATTGCACTCTGTTAAAGACATCATTGCTCTTCGAGTGTCCGGTGTGTATGGTGTACCCTGTACAAAGGGAGCATGATAAGTCGGCCATAGTGGAGCATTGCCTAGAAAACGGACATAAAATACAGTTTGAAAATACAAAGTGTTGGCTTATGCGTCTACATATTGGGCCTCTGTTATAAAAGAAGTGGCCTAGATTCCTTTAAACAACTTCAACAGAGACCATGGGTACACACTCAGCAGGGCATGGGGACGGGCGTTGGACATCGAAAGAAAGCAGATATGCCACGTGGGAGCGGCAGTCTCAAACATGGCGCCTGCCCCTGGCGCCACCTGACGTCAACGGTGCTGCCACGGGCAATAGCTGCGCTAACTGCCCGGGTCGACTTAACGCGCATGTGCGCCACATTGGGTGTATCTTATTGGCTGCTGATATCATGCCTATATAAGCGAGAAACCGTAGCGGCCCGGCAGTTGGTGAACTCTTGACGATGGTGAAGATGGCCATCAAAAGCTCGAGGATTTTATTCGAGTTGACGTGGCTTGAAAACTGAGAATGTTTTATTCAGATATTGCATTGTAAGGCGAATCAGGAGCAGATATAGACTCGGATTTACAGTTTAGTAATGATTGAAAAGCAGGATCATATTTAGAAACTAGTCAGAAAGAATCAATGATCAAATAAGTGGAATACGGAAGCACTATGGGATGAAGAGATGGAGCAGGTCGCTCCATCTTATCTGTGGCTATAGATACTGCGATAATGAACAGCCCAGTAGGCGGTTCAGTGAAGAGGAATGGATATCTCTAAAATGGATAATCACAGAAGTTGGAAAGAAAACCGTAGGTACAAGGAAGGCAACTGTGAAGAAACCATGGCTAACAGATGGAAATACTCCGGCTGACTGACAAAAGAAGGAAGTACAAAAATGGTCAGTAAAAGACAGTAATGCAGAAATACAAGTCACTTAGGAATGAAACAAATAGAAATTCAGGGAATCAAAGGGGAAATGGCTACATGAAAACTCGGTAACATTAATGATGCAATGGTAATTGCTCTGTCAAATACAGAGGAGTGAACGGCTAGGTGGAAAGAGTAAATGAAGGATTTTGTGGTGGGGACCACTTGCCTGATGACGTAATGGAAGTAGAAACAGATGCTGACAGGGAAAAGATAGGAGATCCAGTAATAAAATCAAAATTTAAGAGAGCTTTGGACAACTTGAGATCCAGTAAGGCGTAATGGATAGGTACTATTGCATTGGAATTCCTAAAATGATTGGGGGAAATGGCAACGAAATGACTATTCACGCTGGTGTGTAAAATGTATGAGACTAGTGATATACGACCATCAGACTTTCGGAAAAACACCATCCATCTAATTCCGAAGATCGTACGAGACGACAAGTGCGCGAATTATCACACAATCAGCTTAACGTTTCAGATGTCAGATGGTGCAAGGTGTTCGAAATACTGAGGAAAATAGGGGTGAGCTATAGGGAGAAACGGGTAATATACAATATGTAAAAGGAGCAAGGGGGAACAGTAACACTGGAAGAACGAAGTGCTCTGATTAAAAAGGGTGTAAGATAGTGATGCAGTCTTTCGCCCCTAGTGTTCAATCTACATGTCGAAGAAGCAATTACGGCCCCCCAGGGGGTCCACAACTCTTTTGTGGACACGTGCGTAGCGAGCACGGGACCCCGAGCTAATGTGGCCCTCCTTCCTTTCCGGGCTGCATACCTTCCCTTCCCTTTCCGCATCCCTCCCCGTCCCCCATCTTCGCCCCCCCCCCCTCGCCTCTGGCTCTTTCCTTCCCTTTCTCCCCCTCTGGGAGTATGGTTTGTGCCTACGTCCGGAGACGGACGCTCGAAACTGTTCCAAATTCCTTGCTTTTACACTTGCAAGTCCTCATCCTTCCTCTGTCCTTCTCTTTTCCTTCCCTCTTCTCCTTACCCTTTTCTCCGCTGCGGCGTTTGAGACCCCCTTTTCTTTCCTTTCCCTTTCTCTTTTTTCCTCCCTGTGCGTGTCTGAAGGCCGACCCACGCACTTCCATGCGTAGCCGGTGACGGGGTAACGTGTAATTCCCCGCCCCGGGTAGACAGGTAGGACACGTACGTACCCCCTGGTAACGGCCAGGCCAAGGGAGGGGTGATTACCCGAGCTGATACCTTCCGAAAGTGCCGATTGGTCCTTGCGTCCGTTTGTCGGGAGGTGTGACCTGAGGTGTGAACAATCACCTAAGGCAGGTGTGCCCTCGGTGAGGGCCCCCACAAGGGAGGAGCGCGCCATCGGAGACGCCGGTAATCATGGGGGATTCTTCCGCAATGGTTTCCTCACCTTCCACTATGTCTGCTCACAAACGTAAGTTCACTGAGTCTCAGCCACAGACGGTTCTTCCATCGTTGCCACAGTTCCTTGTTGTTTCTCGGTCTGACGAAGGTCACGACTTTTCCACGGTCAACCCTTTCATTATTCAGAAAGGTGTCGACGCAATTGCGGGTCCTGTAAAGTCTTGTTCCAGATTACGGAATGGCACCCTGTTGTTAGAAACACACAGTGCCCTCCAGGCTCAAAAATTTCTGCGTACTTCTCTGCTCCACACCTTCCCTGTCCGGGTGGAACCGCACCGTACCTTAAATTCCTCGCGTGGAGTCGTTTATACACGCTCCCTCGATGGATTGTCTGATGAAGAAATTCAGCACTACCTGTCTGACCAGGGCGTCACGGCTGTTCATCGGGTTATGAAAAGGGTTGACTCGAACATCATTCCAACCCACACTGTCTTCTTGACATTTGACAAAGTTCAACTCCCATCAAAAATCAAAGCAGGCTATGAGATAATTTCTGTTCGCCCTTATGTCCCAAACCCTACGCGTTGCTATCGATGTCAGCGGTTCAATCACACCAGCCAGTCCTGTTCCAATCCGGCCAAATGTGTTACGTGTGGCAAGGATGCCCATGAGGGTGCTTGTCCACCTCCATCCCCTCGCTGCATCAACTGTATGGGTGACCACGCTGCTTCCTCTCGAGATTGCCCTGTTTTTAAGGACGAAAAGCTCATCCAGGAAATAAGAGTGAAGGAAAAGGTGTCGACCTTTGCTGCTCGAAAGTTACTCGCCAGTCGACAGCCCACCGTGCCTCAGAAAGGAAAATACAGCTCTGTCCTTGCTTCTCCTCGGCCAACAAAGGAGGCGGCCACGCAGACTTGCGACCTCACCTTTAGTACCACAGTCGTCAGATCGGCCAGCGCAAAGATCGCCCGTTCAACCTCACCACTTTCGCCTGCCCACTCTATGGCTCACCCTTCGTCGGGTTCTGCTAAATCTCGAGCCCAAAAGTCAGACGCCAAGTCTTCGAAAAAAGAGCATTCTCGTGCAGAGTTTTTACGTACTGCAACTTCACAACCATCGGTTCCTCCTTCATCTAAACATCATACCTCCAAGAAGGCTACGAAAAAACACAGTTCCTCTCCTTCTCCGCCAAGGCGTGTCCCATCTACAGCACCACCTGGCGGAAATCGCCCTCGGCCATCTTCTGTGTCGCCGAGGCGCACTGCTGGTGGCCGGTCAACTGGCCGATCGTTGGTGGCAGGAGCTGCTCCTGACCAACCTATGGATCAGGATCTTCTGCCTTCGACTGAATGCCATTCCATGCTGTCGGTCGCAAGCTCTGAGCAGTCGTTGAGTTGACAGCACCCTTGGTCACGTTCCTCCATTTTCTGTTCACCCTATGTCCATTATCCACTGGAATATCCGCGCCATTCGCGCCAATCGGGATGAATTGTCGATCCTCTTACGATCCTACTCGCCGGTCATCTTCTGTCTTCAGGAAACAAAGCTGCGTCCCCATGACCGCTTTGTTCTCCCTCAAAAAAAAATGGTTCAAATGGCTCTGAGCACTATGGGACTTAACAGCTATGGTCATCAGTCCCCTAGAACTTAGAACTACTTAAACCTAACTAACCTAAGGACAGCACACAACACCCAGCCATCACGAGGCAGAGAAAATCCCTGACCCCGCCGGGAATCGAACCCGGGAACCCGGGCGTGGGAAGCGAGAACGCTACCGCACGACCACGAGATGCGGGCTGTTCTCCCTCATTTTCAGTCCGTCCGATATGACCTCCCCTCTGTTGAAGGCACTCCAGCCCATGGAGGACTCATGATTCTGCTCCATGATACTCTCCATTATCACCCAGTCCCCTTAAACACTTCCTTCCAAGCTGTCGCCGTCCGTCTTTCCCTTTCTGGATACACGTTCTCTCTTTGTACGGTATACATTCCATCGTCTACACCACTGGCACGAGCTGATCTCCTTCATCTTCTTGATCAGCTTCCACCCCCCCTATTTGCTGGTTGGGGACTTCAATGCCCACCACCCGCTTTGGGGATCTCCACATCCTTGTCCACGTGGCTCACTATTGCTAGACGTCTTCCACCAAGCGGATCTAGTCTGCCTCAACACTGGGGTCCCCACATTTTTGTCTGCCTCCACGGCAAATTTATCTCATTTGGACCTTGCGGTCGGTACTGTTCCGCTAGCTCGGCGCTTCGAATGGTTCGCCCTTGATGATACACACTCGAGTGACCACTTTCCATGTGTTCTTCGACTGCAGCCTCAACTGCCATATATGCGCTCGCGACGCTGGAAGTTTGCCCAAGCCGATTGGACACTTTTTTCGTCTCTAGCGACATTCGATTACCGTCGCTTTCCCAGCGTCGACGATGAGGTCACACATTTTACCGACGTTATTCTCACAGCTGCGGAACGTTCAATACCACGCACCTCCGAATTGCCCCGGCGCCCCCCAGTTCCTTGGTGGAACGAGGCATGCCGTGACGCAATACGTGAGCGGCGACGTGCTCTTCGCATTTTCCGTCACCATCCAACTTTGGCCAACTGTATCCGATATAAGCAGCTCCGTGCGCGATGCCGTCGCGTCATCCGCGATAGCAAGAAGGCAAGCTGGAAATTCTTTATTAGCTCATTTAACACCTTCACTCCCTCCTCGGAAGTTTGGAGTCGGCTTCGACGGTTCTCAGGCGCGCCTAGTTTCTCCCCGGTCTCTGGGCTCACTGTCGCGCATGATACCTTAGTGGACTCCGTCGCAATTTCTAACTCATTGGGTCAGCACTTTGCTGAGATTTCGAGCTCTTCAAATTACCCGCCAGCGTTTCTCCCGAAGAAACGTGCAGCGGAAGTGCGACATCTTGCTTTCTCCTCTCCAAATCGCGAAAGCTACAATACTGTTTTCTCCATGCGCGAACTCCAACATGCACTCTCTTCTTCTCGCTCCTCCGCCCCAGGACCGGATGGTATCCATGTCCAAATGTTGCTGCATTTATCAACCCATAGCCTGTGTTACCTCCTTCGCCTTTATAATCGAATTTGGACCGACAGTACCTTTCCCAGGCGATGGCGGGAAGCTATTGTCGTTCCCGTTCCGAAACCTGGAAAGGACAAACATCTCCCCTCTAGCTATCGCCCCATTTCTCTCACGAGTAGTGTCTGTAAGGTTTTGGAGCGTATGGTGAATTACCGTTTAGCTTGGTGGCTGAAATCCCACAGTTTTTTAACACCAGCCCAATGCGGATTCCGAAAGCATCGTTCTGCCGTTGACCATCTTGTTGCTCTCTCCACTTATATCATGAACAATTTTCTCCGGAAACGCCAAACGGTAGCAATATTTTTTGATCTGGAGAGAGCATACGATACCTGTTGGAGGACAGGCATCCTCCACACACTGTTCTCTTGGGGCTTTCGAGGCCGGCTGCCCCTTTTTCTTCGCGAATTTATGGCAGAGCGCACATTTAGGGTGCGGGTGAACACTACTCTCTTCCGTACTTTCTCCCAAGAAAACGGGGTACCCCAGGGCTCCGTGCTGAGTGTTGTACTGTTTGCCATCGCCATTAATCCAATTATGGATTGTCTCCTTCCTGATGTCTCGGGCTCCCTCTTTGTGGACGATTTTGCGATCTACTACAGCTCTCAACGGACCAGCCTTCTTGAAAGACGTCTTCAAGGATGTCTCGATCGCCTCCACTCGTGGAGCATCGAAACCGGCTTCCGTTTCTCACCCAGTAAGACCGTTTGTGTTAATTTTTGGCGACGTAAGGGGTTTCTTCCGCCCTCCTTACATCTAGGTCCTGTCAACCTTCCGTTTTCCGACGTCGCTAAATTCTTGGGTCTTATGTTTGACAGAAAACTGTGCTGGTCCTCCCACGTTTCCTATCTTTCGGCTCGCCCTTAACACCCTCCGTGTCCTGAATGGTACCTCTTGGGGAGCGGACCGAGTGGTCCTTCTCCGCCTCTATCGCGCCTTAGTGCGCTCGAAATTGGATTATGGAAGCATAGTCTACTCCTCTGCTCGGCCGTCTATTCTTCGGCGTCTCGACTCTATCCACCACTGTGGATTACGTTTAGTGTCTGGAGCTTTTTACACCAGCCCTGTGGAAAGCCTTTATGCTGAGACTGCTGAACCTCCGCTGTCCAATCGGCGGGCAGTCCTTCTGAGTCGTTATGCTAGCCATCTGTCTTCCATGCCTGCTAATCCAGCCCATGACCTTTTTTTCGACGCCTCCTTCGATGTCGGGTATGCAGGCCGCTCCTCCTCCCTACTACCCCCGGGAGTCCGCTTCCGTCAACTGCTCCATTCTCTTTCCTTCCGCTTTCCTAAAACCTTCTTGACAACTTGGGGTACAGCACCGCCTTGGCTCCGTCCCTGGATCGACTTGCTCAGAGACCTATGTCAATTTCCCAAGGATGGTACCCCTACACTTGTTTACCGTCGGGCATTTGCTGCTCTATGTGCACAAATGACGGAAGCCACATTTATTTACACCGATGGCTCGAAAACATCGTTAGGTGTAGGGAGTGCCTATATTGTTGGCGACACCCCAAATCACTTTCGGCTTCCCGACCAGTGTTCGGTTTATACTGCGGAGCTTTACGCTGTTCTCCAGGCTGTCCACTACATCCGCCGCCATCAGCGGATACAGTACGTAATCTGCTCAGATTCTCTCAGCTCTCTCCTAAGTCTCCAAGCTCTTTACCCTGTGCACCCTCTGGTCCACCGGATTCAGGACTGTCTGCGCTTGCTCCACCTGGGGGGCGTCTCAGTGGCGTTCCTCTGGCTCCCGGGACACGCTGGTATCTGTGGAAATGAGGCGGCCGATATAGCGGCCAAGGCTGCAGTCTCTCTTCCTCGGCCAGCTATTCAGTCTCTTCCGTTTACCGATCTACGGAGCGGTTTATGTCGCCAAGTTGCTCATTTATGGGATGCGCATTGGTCAACACTTCCCCATAATAAACTGCGGGAAGTGAAAGCCCTTCCTTGCGCTTGGACCTCTTCCTCCCGAACGCGCCGTCGGGAGGAGGTAATTTTAGCTAGACTCCGGATAGGGCACTGTCTTTTTAGCCATCGACATCTTTTAAGCGGTGATCCTCCCCCACTCTGTCCCCACTGCTCTCAGCTGTGGACGGTCAGACACCTTTTAATTGAATGCCCCTATTTTAATCCGTTACGCTCCCGTCTACAGCTATCGCCTGATCTATCGTCGATTTTAGCAGATGACACGCGCTCAGCTGACCGCGTTCTACAGTTTATTAGTGACAGTGAAATGACGTCAGTCATTTGAAGCTTTTTTGGGGGGACAACCAACCCCTTTCTATAGTGGATTTTTAAGCATTCCTTCTGCCTTCAGTTTCTCAAATTTTATGACTTTGTTCCCATTGCTGCTGATTTTAAATTTCGTTTTTTTCCTGTTTTCTACGTCACGGGCTGGGCGCTAATTACCATAGAAGTTTTGCGCCCTAAAACCACAAACAAAAAAAAAATAAAAAACAAAAAAAAAGCAATTACGGGAATAAAAGACTCAAGAGTTGAATTACAATTCAAGGTGACTGGATAGCAATAACAAGGTTCATTGATGACGTTGCTATCCTCAGTGAAAATGAAGAGGAGTTACAGGATCTGCTGAAAGGAATTATCAGCTTAATGGGTACAGAATATTGACTGAGAATAAATCGAAAAAGTTGCAGCTATTGATAAGTAGCAGAAATGAAAATAGGGAGAAACATAATATCAGAATTGCGACTCACAAAGTAGATGAAGTTAAGGATTTCTGCTATCTTGGAAGCAAAATAACCCATGATGGATGGAGCAAGGCGGGCATGAAAAACAGTGCTGGAAAAAGGACTTTTCTAGCCAAAAGAAGAACACTAATATCAAACAAAGGGTCTTAATTTGACGTTAAATTTCTAGAATCCATGGTTTAGAAATGAAATTTTGATTGCAGGAAAACAGGAAACGAAAGGGTCGAAGCGTTTGAAACGTGGTGTTACAAAAGGATGCTGAAAATTAGGTTGATTGAGAAGGTAAGGAATGGGCAGGTTTTCCTCACTATCAACAAGGAAAGGAACGTATGGAAAACGCTGACAAGGAGAAGCGGCAGGATGATAGGACATCTTTTAAGACATCAGGAAATAACTTCCGCGGTACTAGGCGGAGCTGTAGAGGCTTAAAACTGTAGAGGAAGAAAGAAATTGGAATACACACAACAGATAATTGAGGAAGTAGAGTGCATTTGCTATTCTGAGATGAAAATGTTGATACAGGAGAGGAATTAGTGGTCGGCCGAATAAAACAAGTCAGAAAATGAATCATAATAATAATAATAATAATAATAATAATAATAAAACCCGTGGAGGCCCGGGAAAAGAATAGGCCTCCGGTATGTTCTGCCAGACGTAAAAGGTGACGAAAAGAACAAACCACTAATAGGGCTAGCCCCCCCCCCCTTTTAGTGCGATTAGTTGGTTCAGGACAGAACTAGTGAAGCCTCGGACAAGCGCTGTCATGGGATGACGCTTGAACCCTATGCCCATCCACAATGGTAACGACACTGCTAGCCACACAGAAAATGATTCAAATCCAAATAGAGGTGTTTTGCAGGATATGCTTCCTGCAACCACTCTAGAAGGAAAACAAAGACAGATGATGAGATGGTCAGACAAAGTTAACCGACACCTCATGTTCCGTTATTACCAAGCAACAAACTTAGGAACCAACACAACTGGATACAGATCACAAATATACAAAACATTTATTACCAGATACCCTGGGGGACTGATGACCTTCGCTGTTTAGTCCCCCTTAAACATCCCAACAACCACCACCACCAGATACCCAGAATTACAATTTTCAACAGTACAACAACTAGCTGATCAGATCCGTGTAATAATCAAAAATAACAGGATACCCCAGCCAGAATTAGAAAACATCAAACAACAAGTACAACAAATACTGTAAAAAAATAATGTGCAATCAGAAGAAGAAGAAAATACAGTAATGGACTCAAAAATCCCAGAGCAAACAAATAAAGAACAACACGCATCAATTAAACAATCAGAGGAAAGCGAAATCTTAAGACAGCTACCAGAACAAGCACAAATGGAACACGAAGTGACACACGTGTTAGATATAGAAGAAAAATTTCAGCTGACATATATGGAATACAAAGACACAAATACAGACATTAGACCATTCTTGCATAGACCACCAAATAACCCACAAGTCGAAACAACAATAACAACCATCAACACAATCATACACAACAAAATAAATGAAAATACAACTATGGAAGAGTTACAACTACTGGTTTATATAGGAGCACTCACTACACTAAATATACACACTAGGCAGAGATCAGAACCAACCAACACACAGAAGAAACCCACAAAACCAGCATGGCAACACAGGCTACAGATCAGAATAGAGAAACTTAGAAAAGACATCGGACAGCTTACACAATTTATAAGAAATGAAATATCAGACAAAAAACGAAAAACGTTAGGTAAAATCTCACAACAAGAAGCAATAGAGCAATTAGATGAAAGGAAGCAGAAATTACAAGCATTGGCCAAACAGCTTAGAAGATGTATAAAAAAGTGAAAATAGAAGGAAACAAAGCAAAATATTCAACACAAACCAAAAGAAATTTTACCAGACAATAGATAACGCACACATTAAAATAGACAATCCACCAAACATAACAGACATGGAACACTTCTGGAGCAACATATGGTCAAACCCGGTACAACATAACAGGCATGCACAGTGGATACAAGCAGAAACAGACACATACAAGATGATACCACAAATGCCTGAAGTGATAATTTTACAACATTAAGTCACCTGAGCAATTAATTCTACACAGAATTGGAAAAGATAAAATAGCAAATTACTGGCTAAAGAAGTTCACCTCAACACATTCACATCTAACTAAATTATTTAACAGTTACATTGCAGACCCATAAACATTCCCTGGTACACTCACACATGGAATAACTTATCTGAAACCTAAAGATCAAGCAAACCCACCAAAATATCGCCCCATAACATGCCTACCAACAATATACAAAATATTAACTTCAGTCATTACACAGAAATTAATGACACGTACAACACAGAACAAAATTATAAATGCAGAACAAAAAGGCTATTGCAAAGAAGCACGAGGATGTAAAGAACAACTGATAATAGATGCAGAGGTGACATATCAAGCTAAAACTAAACAAAGGTCACTACACTACGCATACATTGATTACCAAAAAGCTTATGATAGCGTATCCCACTCATGGTTACTACAAATATTGTAAATATACAAAGTAGATCCTAAATTGATATGGTTCCTAAAGATAGTAATGAAAAATTGGAAAACCACACTCAATATCCAAACAAATTCAAATAATGTCACATCACAGCCAATACAGATTAAGTGTGGCATGTACCAAGGAAACTCATAAAGTCCTTTTTGGTTCTGCCTTGCTCTGAACCCACTATCCAACATGCTAAATAATACAAATTATGGATACAATATTATTAGAACATACCAACACAAAATCACACATTTGCTATACATGGGTGATCTAAAACTACTGGCAGCAACCAATCAACAACTCAACCATTTACTAAAGATAACAGAAATATTCAGCAATGATATAAATATGGCTTTTGGAACAGACAAATGTAAGAAAAATTGCATAGTCAAGGGAAAACACACTAAACAAGAAGATTACATATTGGATAACCACAGTGACTCCATAGAAGCGATGGATACAGACAAAAAATACGAATAGATAATACAAATATTAAAGAAGAACTAAAAGAAAAATATAGACAAAGACTAACAAAAATACTGAAAACAGAATTGACAGCAAGAAACAAGACAAAAGCTATAAATACTTACGCTATCCAATATTGACCTACTCATTTGGAGTAATGAAATGGAGTAACACAGACCTAGAAGCACTCAATACACTTACACAATCACAATGCCACAAATATAGAATACATCACATACATTCAGCAACAGAAAGATTCACATTAAGCAGAAAGGAAGGAGGAAGAGGGTTTATTGACATATAAAACCTACATTATGGACAGGTAGAAAATTTAAGAAAATTATTTATAGAACGAGCAGAAACCAGCAATACCTCATATAAATACATCAGCTACACCACTGCAATTTCATAACCGCCTCTACAACCCTTTAGATCACATAATATCAACAGATACAAAGAAATTGGAAAAAGAAAACACTACATGGCAAGCACCCGTATCGACTAACACAGCTGCACATCGATCAAGACGCATCCAACACATGGCTAAGAAAAGGCAACATATACAGTGAGATGGAAGGATTCACGATTGCAATACAGGATCGAAGGATAAACACCAGATATTACAGCAAGCATATTATTAAAGATCCCAATACCACAACAGATAAATGCAGACTTTGCGAACAACAAACAGAAACAGTAGATCACATCATAAGCGGATGTACAATACTATCAAATACAGAATACACCAGAAGCCATGACAATGTAGCAAAAATAATACACCAACTGCTTGCCATACAACATAAACTAATAAAACAACACGTTCCCACATACAAGTATGCACCACTAAATGTACTGGAGAATGATGAATACAAATTATACTGGAACAGAACCATTATAACAGATAAAACACCACCACATAACAAACCTGACATCATACTCACCAATAAAAAGAAGAAATTAACACAACTAATAGAAATATCCATACCCAATACAACAAATACACAGAAGAAAACAGGAGAAAAAATTGAAAAATACATCCAACTGGCTGAGGAAGTCAAGGACATGTGGCATCAGGATAAAGTTGACATTATACCAATTACACTATCAACTACAGGAGTCATACCACACAATATCCACCAGTACATCAACGCAATACAGCTACATCCAAACGTATATATACAACTACAGAAACCTGTAATTATTGATACATGTTCAATTACCCGAAAGTTCCTAAATACAATGTAACATGTACCGTACAGTTAAAAGGAAGTCACGTTTGATCAAGGTCCGCGTCACTCACCATTACTTTAAACCAGACGAAACGTCTGAGAAAGGAAAGAAATAATAATAATAATAATAATAATTAATAATAATAATAATAATAATGCTTGGTCGCAGCTTGGGACGACATCATCCCACAATTCTGGATTACTCATCAGCAAGCCGATCTCCCGTATGGAGCACAAATAACATAAGAAAAACAACTGAACAAGAAAAAATAGAACGTCTACCCCCTGTAGAGAAGCTGTTCCGAACGTCGCCATAGAGTCAAAATTAAATTTTCTAGTGGTAAAAAATGAAAGTATTTGTTCGTGTTTCGATCACGAAAATAAATTATTATTAAAAGTTGATTACTATTCCTGCTATTTCAAAGCAAAGTAATACTGATTACATAAAATACCAACAATTAATTTTTTCATATGCAAGTACAGATGAGCGACACAATGTGATCGAGTATGCAGCTTGTGAAGCGAATGTATGAACAACATCGTCCTCCAGTAACCCACCCACTACACACACACTTTGTACCATGCATCTATGACAGTAAAACTGAGACATACACATCACAGTTTAAATGATCCCGAAAATGCCTGCTCTCGATTGTAGATAGTCTCAGAATAAAGGAGATATTGCTTCACTATTCACTTCCCCATAGATTAACGAATTACTTGACACCACAGCACAATAGTAACGATGTAATTATCAGCATTATTAATTTTTTTTACTGCGAATAGGCCATCTGAGGACCAAGTTCCAATTTCATTTCTTCGTTCTTTGTTCTTTTTTCTTTTCTTTTCTTCTAGTATGCCTTTAACTTTTCACTATGTTTCTTCTATCTGTCTTTAGACCATTTTGAACCAGTCTTTTTAGGTACACTGCCTTGAAACCCTTCCATTTTGAACACTTTTTCCGAAAAGCTTCTCTGTTGTTTATATTGTTTCTTCGTAAATCCTTTTTAACTTCGTCGATCCAGCTTGTTGTGGGCTTCTTACCTCACAAATCTTAGTAGTTAATCTACTGTCTTGCATTCAAAATATATGTCCAAAAAACAACAGTCTTCTTTTTCTCATTACAATTTAAATATTTTCTACATTTTGATATATTTCAGCATTGCTTTGTAATTTCCAACCTTGTGCTTTGTTTTGTGGTCCTAATATTTTCATTGAATTTCGCCTCTCTAGTACTTATATCTACGAGATTATATTTTAAAGGCAGGCATTCGCTTGCATATAAGCATTCTGGCTTCTCTAATGTTTTGTAATGCCTTATTTTTGCATTTTTAATGGCGACCTTTTACTGTAGAGATCTTTGGTGATACCATATTCTCTCTCCAGTTTTAAGCAAACTTTCCTCTATTCCAGATTTTTCCATAGCATTTTCTTAGATTATCTCCCCTAAATACTTGGATTTTCTTAATCTCTCTATTTGGCTAATATTTGTTTTCAGAAATTTTGGAGCATCTTTAACATTTGTTACAATTTTTTTCTGCAGAAATTTTTAAGGCAGTTTGCTGTTTATTTCTTCCAGGAGATTTATTTGTGTTACAGGAGTTCGGAAAGTATAGCAAAATCATCTGCAAATGCAAGACAGTTTATTTTGGGTTTTTTCTTTTTTTCCATCCTCTTCATAACATTGTAGGTGGCATGTTGAGTTCAATAAGTTTTTCTTTCCAAATTCTTACTATTTTCTCTAACATACTATTAATAAGAATTGGGTATAGGCCGTCACCTTCATGTAGGCCTGTTTTTTATTGAAAATCCGAAACATTTCTCCAATAAATTTTACTTTACAGTTGTATCTGTAAATGTTTCAGGGATTAGGTTTGCCAGTTTAGACTTTACACCAAATACTTGAATTATTTTATCTATAGTTTCTCTGCCAACAAACTCAAAAGCCTTTTTCAAATCTACATGAGTAACTAAAATATCCTTTAAGTAATTTGTGGTGCATTACTGACTTAAGATTAAATATTTATTCTGAGAATAAACGTCCTTTCCGAAAACCATTTTGATATTCACCTAAATGATGTCTAGTGGTTTTTTTCCCATCCTGTTTAGTAAAATCTTGGGAAATACTTTATATGCTACTGGCAGTAAAAAGACTCCTCTGTAATTTTTTCCATTCTGTTTATTACCTTTTTTGTAGAGGCAACTTTCCCTTCCTCTGAGATTTTTTCTGTTTACCAGATTTCTGCAAAGAGTAAATTTAGCTCCTTTCCTGTACTGGCAGGGAACACTTCAAAAGTTCAGCTGTAATAGAAGCTTCTCCACCGGCTTTGATGTTTTTGAGAGTCTTAATTACTTCTTGAATTTCTTCTATAGTTGGTGGAATATCATCTCCCCATTAATATCTGAGAATTCGATTTTATAACTTCATTAAGGACAGCTCAGGAACTGATGAAAATATCTAGCTAGTGTTTCACAATTTTCAGTATTGCTTAACCCAATTTGTCGTTTTCGTTTTTAAAACAGACTTCAGAGTTTGTAACTCCCTTAATTTGTTCTTAAAAGTTTGATAAAAAAATGAGTATTATATCTTACAAAATCTTTGTCTGTTTCCAAAAGTTTCTCCTTCTCAAAGGCTCATTTGGTTTTCTGATTAAGCTGGCTCTTTCCTATCTTTGTTGTTTAAATTGATCATAATCTTCAACTTTTTTAGCATTTTCATTTTTCCCATTTTTTAATCCTCTCTGCTATGGCTTCTTCTCATATTTCATTCCACTGCATTTTCCCTTTGTTTTAATTGACCCAAATATTTTCTGTGGAGGATTATTAATTCCTTTGGTTATTTCATGCCAGCTGCCATTTACCCACTTCAATTTTTTATTGACAGTTTTTCACTGATTAAGCCTGTCTGTAGTATATTTTATTAACCTTTGTGACTTTCTTTGTTCTTTATCAGATAGGACTTTGACTTTAATCTCAGATAGGTTATGATCAGAATCAAATTCACCATTCCTTACTACTTTCATATTCATAATTTCCATTACACTTTTTTGCAAAATAGCCACATGGTCAAACTGAAATTTACTTAACATTGAGTTGGGAGATATCCACGTTTTACCTTTTCTTGGGAATTTCCTAAAGACAGTTGACATTAGTTTCAGGTGAGGGCTTTGACACAAGGTGATTAGTCTCAAACCAACTGCGTTGGTTCTTCTGTAAGCTGGGTAGTGTCCCACTACATTTCTGAATTTCTTTTCTCTGCCTATTTGGCCATTGAAGTAGCCTAATAGTAATATGGTGTTCATCTTTGGAATTTTGAATATTTCCGTTTCTAAAAGATCCCAGAATTCCTCTGTTTTTTTCGTGTTGTCTTCATTTATTGGTGCATGGAGATTAACAAGTGTGTATATCTTATGTTAGCATTTTACTAATAGGGAAGATACTCTCTCTGAGGTGGATTTAAATTCCATATTTCCTATTATACTCTTATCAACATAGAAAGCTGTACCCAATAATGGAATCTGATTCATAATTTTAATTGCTGGTTTGCCTTTGAAGATTCTATAGTTACAAGTATCTGCTACATTTTCGTCTAGGAACCTCGTTTCCTGAACTACTAAAATCTGAATTTTGCTTTTCTCCAAAAGTATTTCTAGTTCCTTTTTTACCAGTCTTGATTGGAGAATTTACATTTAAAGTGCCAAGAAAGAATTTGCTTTTGAATTTTATTTTAGAAAGATTTCAAGGTTGCTCTGATTCTACCTTCTGACTACAGTTTTTGGGACTCCCTAGAACCCTTGGTCCCGGTGCACTCCGTGATGCAATGGTGGATTTCTCTCTCAAGTTATCACCTGGGATAGAGCACTGATTTTGCAGACTTTCCATACTGCAATTGAAACTGTATTACATTCAAAGTAAGGAATTATATTCCAAAATAGATCCCACTGTTAGTCCAAAATTTGATTTTTTTGTTCGTGGTTCACTCCACTAGGGTCTTGCGTTCTCTCCACCATTGGAAATTAAATCAGACTTCCTCTTCCGCCACCAAGGCCATTGACGGTATATAATCAGGAACTCTAAGCATGGGTCCTCACAGGATACTAACATCCAGACCCAGATGGACTCAGGATTTTTAATGAGTTTGCTACTCCTCCCCTGTCACTTGCTAGATGGGGCTCCGGGCTTGGTAGAGGTAATAGAGGAGTTCATTATTATTATTTCTTTCCTTTGTCAGACGTTATGTCTGGTTAAAAATAGAAAGTGATGCGGACCTTGATCAAGCGTGACTTCCTTTTAAATGTACAGCATATGTTACATTGCATTTAGGAACTTTTGGGTAATTGAACATGTATCAATAATTACAGATTTCTATAGTTGTATATATACGTTTGGATGTAGCTGTATTGCGTTGATGTACTGGTGGATATTGTGTGGAATGACTCCTGTAGTTAATAGTATAGTTTGCTATAATGTCAACTTTATCTTGATGCCACATGTCCTTGACTTCCTCAGCCAGTTGGATGTATTTTTTGATTTTTTCTCCTGTTTTCTTCTGTATATTTGTTGTATTGGGTATGGATATTTCTATTAGTTGTGTTGTATTGGTGAGTATGATGCCAGGTTTGTTATGTGGTGTTGTTTTATCTGTTATAATGGTTCTGTTCCAGTATAATTTGTATTCATCATTCTCCAATATATTTTGTGGTGCATAATTGTATGTGGAAACGTGTTGTTTTATTATTTTATGTTGTATGGCAAGTTGTTGATGTTTTATTTTTGCTACATTGTCATGGCTTCTGGTGTATTCTGTATTTGCTAGCATTGTACATCCGCTTGTGATGTGATCTACTGTTTCTATTTGTTGTCTGCAAAGTCTGCATTTATCTGTTGTGGTATTGGGATCTTTAATAATATGCTTGCTGTAATATCCGGTGTTTATTATTTGATCCTGTACTGCAATCATGAATCCTTCCATCTCACTGTATATATTGCCTTTTCTTAGCCATGTATTATTATTATTATTATTATTATTAGTGGCAGCCGTCAGACACGAAGCACTGGCAACTTGAAGTTCTTCAGTTTCTGTCAGTACAGAAGTAAGAATTCCGGGAACCAAGTGATTTACAAACAATAAGTAAAACACACGAATTTTAACTTGGTTGAATCAATATGGTGCAGTGTGTGGGTGAATCAGTCGTCGCTAGGGAAGCAAGATTAGGGATTAAAGTCTCGTTGATGCAGAGGACATAAGAGACAGAGCAGAATCTTTGATTAAAAACCAATAAAAACAGTCTCAGTCATATTTTCAGATATTTTATTTCTTATTTGTTGGCACTGCAGTGACAACCGTACTTCTACGTACCTCGCTCCGTTTTCTGCCACCAGCAGTCATAATGGCAGTGTAAGCTTGAAGATGGTCTGAGGAAAGAGCCGAAACCTGTTGCCAACAAATAAGAAATAAAAAATCTGATAAAGCAATCGAGACCGTTTTTATTGATTTTTAACATTTTATACCGATCGGTGCTTCCTAAAATCTTAGAAGCTCTGATTGTTTCAAGGATGGGGAAGGAAATCAGCTGTGCCCTTTCAAAGGAACGATCTGGTATTTACCTGGAAAAGTTTAGGCAAATCGTGCAAAACCTAAATCTGGATGCCTGGATGCAGACATGAGCTACACCCCTCCCAAATGCGAGACCATCATGCCAACCACTGCGCTCTGCAAGAAATTCATCCTGCATCTCTGTTTCGACGAATATAGGCTCCTTGACAAGTAAACAGCAATTAACACCCTACTGCATGTGCGGATGATACAGTAACTGAATTCCGCCCGTCGCGTCGTAGTCATTAAGACACAACACGTGAAAAAACTCCTCTTATACCGAATTACAACAGGCCATACGAAACGTCGACTCTGCAGATTGATCCCAGGACCGGTTTAACGTTTCAAAACCAGAGCCCATCTAACGCAACGGCAATGGAATTCCTGTCTCACTATCACGATGTGTGTGTTGTGTGTACAAATGGGTCCATCTCTAGTGATGGCGCTGATTGTCCCCCGAAACTAATGAAGAGCCCTACACATGCTGGACCCAAACTCCACTGTTAAGACAGCCGAGCTGATTGCCTTTTTGGAAGCCCTGATACTCGCACAAGCGACCACAGCAGACACAACAGTCATAATACCTGATCATATGTCAGCCCTACAACTGATTAGAAACCATCGTAACAGTAGTACAACCCCATAGTTGCAGCAGTTATAAACATTGTGTTTCCAATGCAGAGCAACTATCACATCATCATGATGCCGTGGCCAAAATGCCACTCTGGGATACCTGGAAATGAACAAGTGGGTGGCCTGACAAAGCAAGCATCCTTCATGGAGCTGTTAAATATGAAAAAACTCCCGCTCAGCTCTGAAAGCTGATGTCATTGGACTGGTAAGAGTAATGTTCGAGGACATGTAAAATCAAAGGCAGTCGCTGCAGACTAATTCATCCCATGTTTCCAAGAGTTTCATGGTCTAATAAGACATAAACATCGAGGAGTTTCACAACAGTTTTAGCGCAGCTGAAATTCAGTCATTGGTAGTTCAACAAACCCCTCTATCGGCTCACCCTATGCACCACCGCTCTATGTGTTTGCAGAGAGGAAAGAGATCCAAACCATATACTTAACACATACATCAGTGTGTGTGTGTGTGTGTGTGTGTGTGTGTGTGTGTGTGTGTGTGTAATCTAATGCTCTTGGTAATTAGAATACTAGGAGAAGAGCAAACCACACTTAATTAACTATATTTCCACATGCTACTCAACTGGATGTGGAATGTTCAGCCTCTAACTGTATGTCACCATGTACCTCCTACATGTATGTGTCTGAATACTGGTGTATCAATAGGTATGGCCCTCTTACCCAAGTCTGGTTACTGTATGTCCGTAGCTCGTGGTCGTGCGGTAGCGTTCTCGCTTCCCGCCCCCGGGTTCCCGGGTTCGATTCCCGGCGGGGTCAGGGATTTACTCTGCCTCGTGATGACTGGGTGTTGTGTGACGTCCTTGGTTAGTTAGGTTTAAGTAGTTCTAAATTCTAGGGAACTGACGACCATAGATGTTAAGTCCCATAGTGCTCAAAGCCTTTTTTTTTTTTTTTTTTTTTTTTGGTTACTGTATATTGTTTTCATGTTCTATATAGATGGTACATACAGACCTGCACAAATGTTCAGTTATCTACCTGCAGCTTTCGAAACAATTCTTGCAGGACATACAAAAGAACATTTTATTGCTAATTAGAGTACTTAGTCATTAATATGGATTGAATTTGGAATATTCCGAATATGTACCAGTGATGTTTTATCATTTTTATCGTGTTGCCAGTGTGATTTTAACAGCATACACCACTGTGTATCCTTGTTACATTTTGGTCTTGTTTACTCTTTTTAGTATACTGTGGATATAAAACTTGTCTTATGTCGGAATTTGTCCTTTATTAAGACTATTTAACTTCGTATCAGGGTACAACTCAATCTAATGTATGCTCTGGATTGTCAAAACAAACTTTAGAATCACAGAAGAGGAGTGGCGCAAATTTTAAAAATAAAAGTGTTCACAGAAAATTCTTTTTCATTCTAAAGTGTAGTTAGGTACCAGCAACGTCTGATTGCTCTCAGGGGTAATGGTCCGAGAAAGGTTAGGAACCACTGCAGTAGAGTCTTATAGGTCTACAGTAAAACTTGATGAACTGCCAGAAGTAATGCACAGCATGATTGGCCATGAGGAAAACTAGGTGTAAATACAACCGTTCCATCTGAGCAAACGCGTTGTGCTGTCACTTCACGTAATTACGTCAGGCGAAGCAGGCAAGTGCATACTACCGCTGTGCAACCGAAATTCTATTGGAGAGAGTTTGCAAAAGATTACACTCCATTCATCATAAGAATAAACCTGATGTAAACATTGCACTACGTGTTCTCCAGCATTTGCTGGAACCTCATTGGATTTCAATTTCACGTAGGCCTGCAGCAAGCTGTCTCAAGTACTGTCAAGTATGGTAATAAGGGTACGTTTTGTGATACCCGTTACGCGCACATCGACTTGGCAACAGTACGGAACAACAGCTTTACCGGCGCATTTAACTTGGACAGCACTGGCCGGTCAGCTGGTACAGCTAGACTGCAGTGACGTGGCCAGCTGCAGTTTACAGGTAAAAAGAGATGAGCAGAGGAGCAATACCGCTTCGAATGCCATTTAATTTTTAAGCAGAATGAAATTTTTAAGCAGAATCTCCCACAATAGGCTCCATAGACGACTAGACGAAAACCGCAAGACGTTATCGTTTTTATCTAACGTACTATTGTAATTAAAGACAAGAATGATGAAAATTCCTGTCTTAACCACAGCGTAATTTTTCTGCATAAGCTGTGTGTAGCGTAAGAGAGTATTGAAGGATTCCACCATATAGTTAAATACTGAAACCACTGATGGTATTACTTACACAAGGCAGTCGTCTGGTAATTTTTAGCTCCTTCCTTATCCGAA
The DNA here is from genome assembly GCF_023864345.2 of Schistocerca serialis cubense. Classification (NCBI taxonomy): domain Eukaryota; kingdom Metazoa; phylum Arthropoda; class Insecta; order Orthoptera; family Acrididae; genus Schistocerca; species Schistocerca serialis. The sequence continues at coordinate 418,718,609 of NC_064646.1, read as the reverse complement.
TCCGAGAAATACATTTCAGTTGTGGAAGTGTTACCTGCTACATTGATAATGAGCCTATCAACAACAAAACCCACGAAGCCAACCACACGCAGCATTTTCTCTTCTTTTATGACGAGCCATTCTACATCCCACCAGCGTTTGGCAGTAACGTGACAAAAAGCTGCGTGCGTTAGTTCCAGTACATCTGGCAGCTTAACAGTCTTGTTACTCCTCGGGCCAAATCCCACAGCTTGGCTCCAGATCAGTTCTGTTGGGTTCATATTGTAATGGTACAGTAACAAATGTAAAAATGCATCATTTGTATGACGTGCTCGATGCTGTGAAAATGATTGTTTTTCGTGTTTCTACAATAGTTATCTATCTATGTGGTATAAAACGATGGACATGGTCCAAATAAAGAGGATTTGGTTTCTCATTTTTGCCTTAAAGAATTAACTGTTACGTTTTCTTAATTTAAACAACTTTTATGAAGTCATTCATAAAACATCGATAATTAAGAATTTGTATTTGAAATCAAAACAGAAATTTCGCGTCCAGTATGTAATTAGAAACAAGAAAACATGAATTATTCATAAAAAATTATGATGATTTTTATAATTACGAGATGTGTGTATTTCAAATTGAACGAGAAATAAATAGTAACAATGGGGAGATTTGAACCAACGAACGAATTACCAGGTTGTCGTACACATTCCATTACGCTACCGACTGCACTATACGTTCAACACGACATGTTTCCCTGAATCGCAATGTACTTACAGGTCTCGCAAAAATTTCAGAGCCGAAATATCTCCGTAAATTTATTAAATACACAAAGAACAGCTTATTTCTCGGCAATTTTTAACCGTGTTCCACGCACGTGTCTCACTACGGAACAGAAAGCAGCCTCAGTCATTTCCAGCATTAACCCTCTATTGCCCAAATTATTATTTCCTGTATAAAAAAAATATTTATATGCACAGAATGTTAGAGAATAATGTATTTAACACATATAAGGTGAATTTTTGTTTTTGAAATAATTTATTTTTAAAAATAGTTCTGTGACTCTGAGGTCACAGTGGGCAGTTCCATTTTTTGTTCAGTCTTGTACAAATAATTTAGTAGTTCTAATTCGAGACAAGAATGGAGCTGCACGTTACGGTAAAATTGGAAGTAAGTAAAGAATAATGGGATAACAATCAATTACAGATAAAAACATACGCAATACAATAATTTAAAAAATACAAACTTAAAAATTGATTTTAATGTCAGCAAATTTCTGGTTATTTTTAGTTTCTGACATGAACTACTGAGGATGAAAATAAAAACAAAACAGTTAGAATTTGGTGTGAAGCAAAGATGCACTTTACATTTTGTGCAAAGCAGTTTTGGTGCACCATTACATCCTGGTTTTTTGCAACGACCTCTTTTTTCTGAAAATTGAGGCCAGTGGCCAATTCCATCCTTCCTCACTTCTTTTTCAGGCAGTGGTGCTGCTGACCCAGTCTTCTTCTTCAACTGAATTGCAGTTTCCATTGTCGAACTACTAGGTTTTTCCCCTTTTCTGTCCATCCTTATTCTGTTTGCAAAGACAAGCAGCAACAGTAGCTTTGAAGTCCAATAGGCTGAGCTGATCTAGTTTTCTCACGTTACACTCTGTACAATCTCTTCTGTATAGTAACCAAGCATTGACTACAGTCAGATCAGGCAAGTTAAATACAATTCTCAAATACCATTTCTTCGACCGGATCTTGATGCGATACAATGCTATCAGTGAGTCCAACAGATCAATACCACCCATGCACTGATTGTAATAGTGAACAATACTGGGGCATTCAACATTTATTTTTTCTTTCTTTGTACAGTCCCATCTCTCCACTGTTGATGTTGGATGAGCACCAGCAAAAGTACTGAGCAAATAAACAGGCTTGTTATCGTACCATTTTGCTGCACTCAAAGTAATGCCATCAATTTTAGATAAATGTTCCTCATAACTCCCTCGACCCTTCTTTTTCATGACTTTGCCAGAAGTGAACATACAGCCTTTGAGCCGATTAGGTCTCACAGTTCCTAAAGACTGAATACCCATCTCTTCTAGTTCAACTTCTAACTGAACTCCTGTGAACCAATTATCAAAATACAGTTTGTGAAACATGTGTCTAGGTATTACAGAAGCCAATCTGAGAACAACATTTCCACTCACACCTACATCAGGTAAGGATGGGTGATGTTTCACTTTCCCTGAATATGTCTATAAATTATGTGCAATTCCATGTGAATCACACAAGACAAATGCTTTGTAACCCCATTTTTTAGGTTTATTTTTGACATAATTCTTCAACGTGTGTCTTCCCTTGAAAGGAATCATCTGTTCATCCACTGACAATTTTTCACACATGGGAATTCTTCGAAAATTTTCAGCCAATGGCTCCAGAAAGGGTCTGATCTTGTACAATGCATCAGCTTGATCTATAGTTTCGTTATCATTGAAATGGAGTCCTAATTTTAGCTGCTCCCACCTATTGAGGCTCATTACATCAGCAACAGCTGGAATCTGAATAGTAGTTTTCCAATACATACGAGACAATGGAAGTCCATAAATGGACAAGTACATACAACAACCAAAAATTGTTCAATCTCATTTTTATCAGTGTTTATTGGTTTAGAAATGTCTTTCGTTATTGCATATAAGTTGGTTTGATCTACAGCATTTTCCACAATTTTATCATCTAACAGCTGCCTAAAATAGGTCATAGGTAGGTGAGGTTCTTCCGGTGCACAAGGGAGACAACACTTCCATGGTTGAACAGGACGAATAATACGATTGCTAGAACGTCTCCAATCATAATTGACTTGAAATTCATCACTAACATTCTCGTTATCACTTTCATTATTCATAAGTACAGCATTATCACCATCCTCTGCACTATCATTATGACTCTCGCCTATAATTACGACACTTTTCTACTATCTCAATATCATCCACACTATCTGAATCTAAGACAGAATCTTCTAATTCATGCCCAAGAATAGTTCTAACTTCATATTCTGCACCTTTCTTACGTTTTCCATAAAACTTATTGGGCTCCAAGACTCTGTAACAAAGTGAGGTTATGATTCCATTGTTGCCCAAGGTGACTTCAGAGAAACGGACCCAAATTCGCTCATAGCACATGCAATATTTATAGTTACATGAAATGCAGTGTTTATATTGAAGAATGATACTTACATTTCTAAGTATTTTTGTTTCTTGAAAAATGACAATAGCATCACTGTAAATAATAGCTAAACTTGCACCAGCACAGGAAGACGACAAATGACTGCAGTCCAACATTCAATGCTAGCTACCAAAGATAATATCATTCTGGTGCCAGTGCAAACAACCTAAATATAAAGCAGCCATATTGTAACACTCAAGTCGCACTGGTCAAGAAAGAAATAACGATCCTAATGCGAAATATTACGATAAAATTTGACGTGACTTCAGAGTCATGGTGGGCAGTAGAGGGTTAACAGCACGACAGCCAGAGCACAACCATGCAGAGGCTGTGACTGTACACGATTTTTTAAATAAAAACTACGTAGCTGAAGCGTGATTAAGAAAACAGTTGATGGCTGTTAATACATTTGAATATCTTAAAGTTTCAGTTAAAGTAACTTAGTAATAAGAAACCTCTTACATAAGTAGGATCTACTTCCAAGGGCGTAACAACACCAGTGTATGTGTGCTATGGCTTCCGACCAATCATAGCGTTTGTGTTTGTTTAAAGCAGGTTTATCCTAATGACGAACGGATTATAGTTTCAAAGTAATGGAAAACAAATCACGTTGAATGTGATGACGCCAACTTGCCCCCTATCCCTTAGCGGGATGACGGGAGAGTGGAGGAGGAAAGATGTCCCTGTGTTTAAGTTCGACACCATGTGGTGGCCCTAGTAAAACTTCTCCCCCCATCTGAGGTCAAGACTGAATGCAACAGTCTTGTCCTTTACTGATTTACGTAATCTTGAGGCTTTCTTATTTTAACTGATATTAAAATTAATCTACCCCCATACTTAGGCAACGCATTGGTAGTCTTGGCAAATTAATAATATAAGGTAAATTTGCTAATTAAGTCTTTCAACTTGTTAATTACGTAATTACACAAGTGGTCTGTAGTTATTAATTTTATCCTCTGTATTAATTTGTGATTTTAAACATTGTTTATTAAGTAATTAATCACAACATTATTCGCTGCATCAAACAATCAACAGATGATGACTAATCTGCAGTGGCACATGAAACACTAAGGGTGTTATATTGCACATCAACTGTTAGTTGCCATTGCTTTAACTCGGGCTCAATGTCAGCTTGCATGCCTGTAATTTGAATAATATCAATAACAGCTCCTATTAAAACATTGCTCAGTGTCATGTAGCAGTATCCTTACTATATTAGTTTATTATGGTATCATGAGGAATTCTTCGAGTTGATCTGGTTTGTATCTCCCCAGCAGGAGATAAGCATGTCCATAAGAAAAAAGTCTTTTACAAGTTTTTGACATCTGCACATGACACTGATCCCAAACGAAATCGCCGGCCGCGGTGGCCGAGCGGTTCTAGGCGCGTCAGTCTGGAACCGCGCGACCGCTACGGTCGCAGGTTCGAATCCTGCCTTGGGCATGGATGTATGTGATGTCCTTAGGTTAGTTAGGTTTAAGTAGTTCTAAGTTCTAGGGGGCTGATGACCTCAGAAGTTATGTCCCATAGTGCTCAGAACCATTTGAACCATTTTTGAATCAAACGAAATCGACCCCTCTTCCTGCTCACCCTATGGAAGTGCTTCCTTGAAACATGCGTTAATACTTGGTCTCTTCAACACTCATCTTCAACTATCAGCTGGAGTCAGAAAAATCCTGCACTTATCGGTGAAGAGAACCTGACAACATTGACACGGTTTGCATTGCTGATGTTCCATTACCCACCTTCTCCATGCACCACAATGCTGGGGCCTTTGTGCTGTTGTTTGCAGCAGACGCCTAGGTACTTCATATGTCGTATGGAGATGGTTGTCTACATTCTGCATCGAATAATCCCCAAAGGGCAGTGTACAGATCTGTTGTATTCTCCTTGAAGGTCCTATGAGCTATAACACACACATCAACGAAAGTGTTGTATCACCACGATATGCTGTGCAGCTGTGTTGCTATTGTGACTGTTTCTGTACCTATCAGAAGACTGTCCCTGACGTTGTTTGTAACCGTACACTCAGTTATAATGCGTGATACCTACGGTACTGCACTCGAATGGACTCTAGCATTTCAGTTGAAAGTAAAGCACCAGTGGACATGTGGAGAAGTCTGTGGAACAGTAGAGTGCACATGGATCATTACACAAAGGACAGTTGTAACCAATGATCAGGGCTGCATCATCAAGTTACGTGCAGAAGGTTTGTCAACCAGGGAAGTTGCTCGACATGTTCTTTGGAGTCAAAGTGATGGGGTCCGGACACGAATTTGGTTCAAAATGACAACTGGTGTTGAAGACTTACACCGCAAAGGCTGTCCACCTTCGACAGGTGCACAGGATGATTGATGTATATGACATTTGAGTCAAAGGAACTGTGGATCGACTACTCCAGAACTAAATCCAACATTCTAAGAGGTTACAGGAAATCACGTATCGCATCAAACTGTTAGAAAACGACTGCATGATGTAAATCTCCATTCCCTACCACCACCATGTCGTATACCAGAACACCACGGACTTCGTTACAGATGGACATGAAATCATGCTGAATTGATGCCCCAGGATTGGCGTAAGTTGCTGTTCATGGACGAAAGTCAGATCTGTTGTAACCTGATAACTGCAGACAATCTATGTAGAGACTATCTGCTAATATCTACCGCTTCCAGCACTGTGTGTCACATCTAAAACAAAGTGGTGATGGAGTTATGTTCTGGTGTAGCATTACATGAGGCCACTGTACAGCTCTCGTGGTTGTTGAGGGCAATCTCACTTTCTGCAGTGCAGGTATGAGATTTTGCAGCCAACAGTGGGATTGAGTCACTAACGGTTTGGTGAGAATTTCAGCTTGATGAACTGTAGCTCGCGTACTGCTTTCGTGGAAACAGTCCTTCAGCCCGCTGGTATCACCAGAATTGAGTGTGCTGCCTGTTTGCTGAGCATGAACCCAATCGAACATGATGTGTGAATATCGACAACAACCACATATTGTGTGCGACTTATACATAAGTGCATTGAGGAGTGGGACAATTGGGCCAGGGCTTGATGACTTCAGTGATGGCATGTCATGATGGATTCAAACCTTCATCTCGGCAAGGGGAAGTTCAACCACATATTGATGTTGCTCACGAGTCCCCTATGGAAACAGACGATTTTGTCAATACAAAAATGCTTGTTCTTTTGATTTGGTGATCTGTACACATTAAGAAAGAATATAGACACATGCCTCGGTGCTCGTTTTTTTGTTTTATACCGTGAATTTCGAAATAAAGTTGTGATGCAAAACTTTTGTTGATATGTGTATATAGGTAGCATGTATCAATTGATGTTGTGGACCACGAGCGATCTCTAGAAGGAAGATCTTCAATATTTGGTGCCAGGTAAATTTTCAAATGGCGTCAAATATAGAATACTCAATTCACTGTGTGCATAATTATTCCCATGTTGAAATCGTCCCTACACAGCAAACAAATGCCAAATATTGACCACTATGAGAATGACCTTCAATGTTTAGTGTCCAACAATAGCAGCTGAATGTTCAGATGATATCAATGTGGAGTACACTAATTTGGTGTGCAGCTTCCCACGCTGACAAATCTCATTACAATAAAGGCTGATGGTCACATGGCATAATCTCAGACTCAGCCACTGAGATATGATGACAAACTAACTAGTGAACATAAGCCACATTGTCCCATTCACTACTGGAAACAGCACACACACTACTGCACTGCACTGATAATGCAGCATTAGTTTCACTGCCAAAACACAATTTGGCTGTTCATAGTGGTTTCTTTTAGTCAAACTACGTTGATAAAGAGGTGTCCAATTAAAAAAAATAACTTTTGAAGGTGATGTATAAGTCTTTCTGTGTGATTTATATACATTATTTTTGTACCGTCGCCAAAATCTCCCTCATAAAAACTCCTCTCCATACAATTCTATCACTTCATCAGACAAATCCTCGATCTTGTAGAAGTCTTCATTGTATTCTTTCCAACTAACTGCTCTTTCCTTTCTGTTGAACAGTGAAACTCCCACTGCAATCTTAGGGTATGTTCATGCTGCAGACTTTCTACTGACACCTCACTGCCAGCACATTGCACCTCTCTGCTCACCAGGAGCCTTGTTACACTTACACTCCAGCCTGGCTGCTCACTGATAATAATTACCCTGTAGCCTTTTATGTAGCTAACTGAATGCTTGCAGAATCAAACATGGCACTGCTGGAGTGACCTTGAAGCGGCCAATTATGACCTAAGTTTCAGGCCATGCAGCGATGGTCACGGCGCAAAATAACAAATGAGCCGGATATCACCGTCTGGCGAAAATTGTAGGGAGCAGTTGGGCAAGCATCAATAGATTGTTTTAATTTGGTATACGCCGAATCAGTCGTTGTACTGTCGACCATTTCTTTTATGACATCTTCACATTTTTCTTGCATTGGTTGTGGCTTGACTTCCCCACACGTCCTATTTTTTACATTCCTTAGTGACTCACATCGCTATATTTCTGTCTTTTGTTGGACTTTTTGTACTTTGTTTTGTCAAGCAGTTTAATTAATTCTTCTGTTACCCAATGTTTCTTCATAGTCACTTTCCATGTACCTATGTTTGTCAGTCTAGCTTCTGTGATTATGTTCAAAATTTTTTAATTGGATAGGTAAAAAAATCTACTCACCAAGCTGGTGCCGTTTGGTGAGTAGATTTTTTATCCAACCAATTAAATAATTTTGTCAATAATTATTTGTTTATGTGATTATGTGTGTTAGCGATGTCTATTCCTCTTCAGCTTAACTGCCTAGTGTGGTATTCATTAGGACAATATCCACAGCCTTGGAGACCTTCAAATACATCTCATCATTCCTTGGTATTACAATATCTCACATCTTCTTACGTTGATTCTTCTGGAAGATTATTTTAAATTTCAGTTTACTGTTCATCATTACCAAGTTGTGATCTGAGTCTATATCTGCTCCTGGATATGCCTTACAATATAATATATGACTCTGGAATGTCCATCTGAGCATGATGCAATGTAAGTGTAATCTTCTCATTCCTCGTTTGCCATTCAGCATGTATAACTGAGCTATTGTTGTTGGTGTAGATTTTCTGTTGATTCTGATAAGAGCAACTCTTATCATCTTTCATATTAGCTCACTCTGTGCCCACCCCAGTTATATCATCTTCTGCTTCTGTTGGTATTACCTTATATTTGGATGAGCAGTAAGTACTATATTCTTTCCGTATCATTTCACTTATCCTCACAATACCTATATTGACCTCTGCATTTGCCTCTTCGGACTTTCTCACTTTCCTGCGATCTGACAGTCCACACTCTGACACGTAGAATGATAAACTTTCGTTGCTTATTCAATCTTTTATTCATGTTTACCTCCCACTTGATTGTCCTCTCCCAGAAATCTGAATTGGGGACTAATCCAGAATCATTTGGCCATGGGAAGACTACCATGACACTTTTTCAATTACCAATACAGGTTACATGTCCAGTGAATACACACAATGTGGCTTTAGTACATTGATTCCAATTGCCTTCTGTATCCCCATGCTGTTGTTCATTGCTGATACTTCCACCTTTCAACAGTAGTTTACCGCCCAAAATTTAAGCAGTGTCTGGAATCTAACCTCAATAGTTTCAATTGCTTGTCAAACACATTCCCCCTTTTTTTTTAATTTTCTGTATTTTTTTTTCCTTCCATAACTAAACTAATCCATCCCTATCTTCTGTCACGTAATGTATTCAAACAGAGAGTAACACAAAGTGTTCTCATAGACATCCCAGAAGAAGAGGTTTTGAATGAGATATGTTCCCCAGTAACAGTCCTTAATGTGAGAAGACTCTCAGAATGGTCTTAGGGGAAAACAAAAAATAAATAAAACTACAAACAAGTGTGTTAACCTTTTACTCTCAAACTCTCCTGCAAAATGTATATTTATTTGGTACAAGATGTGAGGTGTCACATCAAGTATCACAAACGGTAACCCACCTCCATTTTGGGAAACAAAGATGAGTATAATAGACACACATTGTCAGACTTAGTTTCCACATATCAATGGCAGTGTGGCGATGTTCAGAGAAGTGGTTAGACATCTACCGTCACCAGCTATGAAGGTTTGATTTCTCTTTGCCATGTTCTTTGGAGCATCAAGTGAAGACCCACGTCTTGGCGCCCTTTCCTTAGTCTATGTGCTGTATACATTGTGCCATCAAGTACAATAAATCAGTGTTTTTAGCAATGGGTGTATTATTCGGTATTATAGTACCTACTTATACCCCGTATTGGTGACCCCGAGTTCGTTATTCCACCTTTTTGCACGAGTTAAGTGTTTGGGACTACCGCATCGTGAAAAACACTATTTACATCCATCGACTCAACCGCATCACGGAGACCATGGCCATGGGCTACACACGCCTGGAGTTCAGCGTCGACCAGCACAATGAAGAAAGCGTGTTTAACCCGCTGTATTTCCAACACCCTGCTACAGTGAAATCAACTCACGCTACATCGCCAGAACCTGCTTCCACGCCACTTCGAGTACATAACCTAGAGAACAATCCGAGAGACTCCGGTTTTGTGACGCCATGCTTCCCCCACGTTACACCAAAATATGAATCACACCAGCGGAACAACCCCTTCACATTTCCTACACCTACAGCAGTGCAACGAAACATTAATTACAGTGTGCAAGCAGACAGCATTAATTCCGTAGATGGACCTGCTTCTGTCCCATATATACTTCAACAGTATCCTTCTGTGAATGTGACACAGCAACAAGTTGCACAGTTCACGAACGCCTCTATAGACTTATCAGGCAGTTACTCTAATAATGCGAGTGTTAGCATACCTTCGCCAGTGAACGTACCTCAGTACTTTTTCGTACCAGTTCATGGAACCTCTTTTTATACGTGCCATGTGAACATTGTAAAGATGCACCATGATCACGTAGTACCGCACCGCTCCAGTCGAGCACAGTGAACTATTCCGCCAGGGGACCAAGTAACGTCAATTGTGAACGCTGGCCTAATGTTCAGCCATGTACCACAACACGTGTTGTGCCAGCTGCGTCGATTCACTGCTTCATTGCACCGAGCTACTCTACCGCCCAACAGTGCCACCGAGCACGTCGGCCACGCCACGAAGTCTAGAAGATACAGCAAACCCCCCCACATGGCACCTGACATCCGCGCCCACACCTAACCTATCTGCTGCTTTCAAACCGCTGCCACCCAAGAGGCTACCGAAACTACCAGCATTCACACTAGAACACCCCGAATTCTGTTTCGCTCTTGCAGAACAAACTTTTCAGTACTATTCGCTCAATGATGACTCAAGATTCATCTGTCCGCTGACCAACCTCCACGACCATGTAGACCTGATCCATGATTTAGTAAGCACATCCCCACAGGTAGACAAATACCCAACTGCCAAGGAGATAATATTGGAAAGTGTCATCCAGACGTCAATGGAAAAGGTTCAGAGCCTCATCTACAAGGAGCACCTCAGTGACAAAACTCTGTCTCAGATGTGGCAACGCCTATGACTCCTCGTCAACAAACAGGCCCTGCCCAATGACACCCTCATGTCGATATGGATCGGGAAACTGCCTCTCTCCACCCAAACTGCCATCGCCAGCAACGAAGATCAATCAACTGAAGAATGCATCCGCGCTGCTGCCCGAGCGCACTCCGCTCTCCAGCGCGAACGCCACGCGCAGCAACCCCCCCCCCCCCTCCACCTCGCGCTACAACATTCCGCCCCCCCCCCCCCCCAACGGCAGGCCGCAGACGACGCCACAACTTAGACGCCGGGCACAACTCACCAGGCCAGCCAAACCAACTACAAACCGCACAAACAGCAGTGACTACACCACCTCCGTCCCTTCCCCCTAGTCTCAACACTTCTGATGATCCAGAGCCCAAAGAGCACCCACAACACTACCCATTCTGCTGCTACCATACCAAGTTCGATCGGGCGCTAAGAGATGCAGCCCTCCTTGCTACCACCCACCTTTGGGGTCTTCCTTATAGATCGCACAAATGCTGAGTAGCACAAGGGGAAGGACCTCCATCCATAGAGAGTCATGGCATCGAAGAGCCGCCTTGAAAGTGCGGTGCCAGCGCTCAATTAGCCCATTGCTTTGCAGGTGATATGTTGTGGTATGGATGCGCCAGATGCAGCAAATGTTACAAATCTCATTGAACAGGGCAGACTCAAATTGTCTGCCCTGGTCAGTCGTGATGATAACTGGACGTCCAAAACGCGATACCCATGACTTCATGAAAGCTCGAGCAACAGTTTCTGCCGTAATATTGAGGAGGGGGACAGCCTCGACCGAGCAAGGGGGGGGGGGGGGCGGGCAACAATGTCAATCCAGGAGGGATCGAAAAGGCACTGAGGGGGGGGGGGGCGGTGAAGTGTGCTTGTATACTTTGCAGCGTTAACACGCGATGCAGAGCATAACTGTCGTTGCACAAGTTCTCACCAGAAATGCCAGGGAAGGTGGTGCGGACGAAGTGTAGTGAAGAGGTAGAATCTGAAATTCGGTTTTATGTTTCCCAGTCGGTGGGTTGGAGGTTAAGCAGTTCAGAGAAGTCGAACAGTGAATGGACTGCGTCGACTCGTGAAAGGAAATCTGCAACTATATTGTCAGCACCCTTTATGTGTCTGACATTGGTAGTGAACTGAGATATGAAATCCATGTATCTGAAGCGGCGAGGAGCCGGATCAGCTGGCGGGTTTGTAATGGCCACAGCCAGGGGTTTGTGGTCCGTTAAAACACAGAAAGGGCGTCCCTCAATGTCAGTCTTAAAATGCTTGATCACTTCGTAGACTGTGAGCAACTCCCTGTCAAATACGGAATATTTCCGTTGTGCATTGGTGAGCTTGCGCAAGAACAACTGCAGAGGCGAAGTTTGGCCGTCGACTGTCTGGCTAAGGACAGCGCCGATGGCAGTATCGCTCATGTCCGTGGTGATGAAAAGCTGCAGATTGGGATGAGGATGGGTGATGGTGCAGGCCTCGGCAAGAAAATTTTTGAGGGCAGTTAGTCCTAGCAGGGGTCCATGGAATGGGCCGAGATCCAGAAGTGTCGGTGCCTGCCAAGGCATCCGTCAGTGGAGCATGAATCTCCACAGCCCGAGGTAGATGTTGGCTATAATAATTAACCATCCCCAGATAGTGCTGGAGCTCTTTGAATGACGAAGGTCTGGGTAGGTTTAGTATTGTTTGTACTTTCTCAGGGGCAGCGAAATGCTGTCGGCAGAGACCCGAAAACTAAGAAAAGTGACAGCAGGCTGATGTAGCTGCAATTTGTCCTGGTTGGTCTCGATGCCTGCTGCTGTGAGAATGTTCATAACAGTTTACACATGTCGAATGTTGTCCTCAACATAGGAGCTGAACACAATAATGTCATCAAGATATGCAAAGCAGAATTTTAGGTCGAATAGCACTTTATTGATGAAGCGTTGCTATGTCTGGGTTGCGTTTCTCAAACCGGAGGGCATCAATTGAAACTGAAATAACCCAATTGTGGTGGTGATTGCTGTCTTCTTGATGTCTTCAGGTGCCATGGGGATCTGGTGGTAGGCCCGTTTGGAATCAATGACAGAGAACGTGGTCGCACCTGTGAGGGAACTGGTAAAGTCGGCAATGTTGGATATGGGATAGGTGTCCATAATTGTTCATGCGTTTGGTTGACAGTAATCTCCACACATGTGCCAGGACCCGTCTTTCTTGGGTGTCATATGAATGGGCGTAGACCAGCTACTGGCAGAGGGTTCAATGACGCCGGAGCTTAGTAGTTCAGAAATCTGATTTTTAAGGTCAGAGAGGCGCTCGGGACAAAGTCGACGTGATTTACTAGAGATTGGGGGACCTGGCGTGAGCTGAAGCTTGTGAACCGTGCCGTTGGTGACGACGGAAATGTTGCCGGCGGCGCGGGAGGCGGTTTGTTTACAATGTGTGGTGGGCAAGGCAGGCGAGGCGTGGTTGTGGTGTTTGGAACCACTTGGCAGATCCGACGGGAGCCGAGGCAGCAATGTGTGCCAGGAGTCAACACAACAAGATGGCCCCCAGCCCGCAGCAGTGGCACTGTGGTTGGGTGAGCTCGGTAGAGCTTGTGAGCCACTAGTGAGTCTATTGTCCGAGGGTGTGGCCTGTGACAGCACGGTCACGGGCAAAACGCTTGGCGGGAGTGCACTGTTTGTGTTGTCAGTGGTGGTTGCACGGCGGTGCGCCGGAGCCGAAGTTGCATAGTTTGAGGTGCCGTCCGCGAGGGGCGGGGTAGGAGCCGTCAGTTCGGGAACACGTGATGCTCGTCACGCATGCGCACTTGTGTCCAGCCGAGTGTCAAATGCTGCCATGTTAGGACGGTGTGGCCCTGCGGAGCTGTCAGTACATGTTACGGCAGTCTTGATAGTACGGTTGCGAGGGGTACCAGGAGATAAACACACAGATGCTCGATTGCTGCGACTGCAAGCAGATTCGGCGCACTTATTGATCTTGCTTTGTCCTTGCTGTAGTGTCTGTAATTCCTCTGCTGCATCGGAGAGCTGTAGCTGAGATTCGTGGAGCCAGAGGGAGAGCTTGAAGTTTTCCTTGTGTAGGTGAGCAACGTTTTCAAGCTCGACAAGACACCTGTGCATTGTTTCTTGTAACATCGTCGACAGAGATGAGCATGTACGGATGAGATGAGCCCAGACCGATGTGTCACGGGGGAGTTTGCTCGATGGAGCACAGGGGAAGTGAGTCTTGGACAGGTGATGAAACACGGTGTTTCGCACTAGGTTTGGTGAAAGTTTGTGGTGTCGCAAGAAGTCAATGCTTAGTATAGGTTCATCAATATCGCACACTAAAAAGTCCACTCGATTTTGCAGTTTGTGAAGAATGAGATGATGTGGGAAGTTGAACCTGAGTATTGTAGTTTAGTTGAATTCAGGGCCTGCAGTGAAGTATAATGATGGCGGATGTTCGATGACACTAAGGACGTAGGCAGCAGCGAAACATCGGCGCCTGTGTCCACTAGGAAAAGGTATCCCAACGAAATGTCTTTAGTGTAAAGTCGTCCGCAATTATCTGGTCTTTCATGGACAGAATGGAGCACTGGGGGGTGCCTGTCATGTTGTGCAAGAGGGGGCGTGACCGTGGGCGGAGCAGGTGATGTCCCAGTAGCTTGTTTACTGCTTCCCAGAGCGAGCGCAACGGTCGGCACAGTGCGGCCCCGGCCGCGTCCGGCCGCAGGACGATGAGCCTGAACCAAAGACTTGTCAGGTAGGCAGCGGCCAGCGAAATAGAGCAGTGATGCATCGTGTAGCTTGTCAGCAATTGTCATTCTTTGCTCGACAGGTTCGGGAGACCTCTGAGCCAGAGCAAAGCGGATGTGAGGAGATATTTTATCTGACCAGATGGCGAGGAGAACTGTGTCAGAGAGTAGATCGACGCTGACCAGGGCACGTAGCCGTCTCCAGAGCTGGAAAGGTTTGTCGTTGCCTAGTTGCTCGACGTGGAGCACTTGCTTTGTTGCTGCCTCAGTTGAGCGTGCAAGCCGATGTAGAACTGTCTTTTTGGCTAGAGTGTACTCGGTAGATGAGTCTGGGGCGTCGACCAGGTCAGCAATCAAGTCCTCCTGGTCGTGCAGGTGGGTGATGAGACACAGAAACCTGGTTCACTCGTCGAGTTTGTAATGGTCGAACACTTCGTCCGCAATTTTGAACAAGGTTTTAGCTCTGTCGGGATTAAACGGCGGCAGCGTCGGTAAGCATTGTAGAATGTTTGGAAGAACAGATAGAGTTCGTTGGGGCACTGCCTAAAACGAGCTGTTGTTGCTGTAGTGTTCCAGGAGAGTGTGCCTCCAGGGGTTGTGGCAACGATGACTGTTTGGGTGACAGCGTGAAGGTGACACGTCGTGGTTGAGCGTGATCCGTCGTGATGTGGAAGGCCGACGCGGGTGAGACACCGTAATGTGTCAACTGCGGTTGCGGAAGCTCAACGCGTTGCAGCTGTGTTCGGATTGACATGTCGTGGAAGACCGACGCGGATGAGGCACCGAGATGTTCCGAGAACGGTAGCGGAAGCTCGACTGGAACCGGCGCGGGGGCAACAGGTGAGAAAAAGTTAAAAGTTTGAGAATGCGTGTTAGTCCGCGGAAAGCTCGACGAATGATCAGAGCTGGGGCCACCTGTGTTGCAGGGAGGCTACGGGGGTGTGGGCTGTCCGGTAGCACACTGTGGGAAATGATGTCGAACGTGGGATGGAATGTGTGAATGTTCACTGTTCTTAGTCACTCCACTCAAAATGGTGTGTGGATAAGGTGAATGCCGTAGCACAAAACACTGAGGTGTAGCAGTGGGACGGAAGTGGAGGTCAGGCACAGATAACAAGTTATTGTTCCTGTTGCAGGCCGAGGTATTGAAGTAGGAAGGCATCTGCTGATGCTGAACCAAGGCAGGCGTGGGCATGGTCGGATGCTGAGGAGGTTGACCTGTGAATAAAGCAGTTCTGGCCATGTGGCAGGTGTCCATGTGGTATTGCACGGATTGGGGCGTGGCAAATCGTTGTCCTGGCGGCGGTAGGTTGTCCAACAAAGCATTTGCAGAAATCAGCATTGGTCCCGCACTGCACGGAGATCCGTAAGAGGTAACTGCACAGTCGGTGAGGGAGGGCACATGTGGCGGGAACAAAGGCGTTTGATAGCCAGAGTCATGCACACTCCTAACCTCACTAATTGTTGCAGGCTCGAAAACGCCAAGCGAAATGGGCGCAATCGTCGAGAGAGAGGCATCGTGTTGCAGTCCTGGCAGGTGTACATCGCCCGCAACATGATGCATGTCGATCAAAATATCCGGCGTTAGGCGCTGGGCCTAAATCATTGTTCGAATGCTGTGTTGATGTAATACAAGCGAAAATAAGTGACGTGGAGGTTGCGGACACAGTAAAACGGCGAAAACGGAAGACATTACAACTCGGGGTCACCAGTGAGGGAAATGTTCAGGTTAGTTACACCAAACAACCTCCATTTGGCAGTAGTTCATTTATTCACCCAAACACAAGCAAGGCTCACAAAGAACTGACATGGCAGAACAGGCCAATGATAATCTTAGCATAGTTCAAAGATGGATGCATCGATGTTGGTGTCGATTTCATCTGCGCTACAACTGCACTGTATTCACCTGTTTCTACAATCTCCCGACAAATGATCAGGGTATAAGTATTATATTCAAATGTTTTAGTTTTTTATCTTATACTTTCTGACATGTTCCACACCCACAAGAATAATCTCAATTTTTGTGTCTATGGAAGAAAACTGAATCTAAGCTAATCTGGACTAATCAAGTAGACTACAAAATAGAACAATCAATTGATGTAATGAAGTCTATAGCCGGCGCTTGGTGGGGTACTCATCTCTCTGTTCTGCTGATATTACACAGAGTACTAATAACAATAGTACTAGACTAAGGAAGCTTTCTTTGTGGTAATGGTTCAAAAAAGCTCTGTCTAGATAATCTTCAATATTGTTGTCTTGGGATATGTAAATAAGGAATGCAATCCACAGCCATAAATGCATTGTTGGCTGAAGCAGTAGGAAAGCCCCTTTCAGAAAGAAGGCTTCAAATAACAAAGAAGATCTTACAATGGAAGAGACAAGACTCAGGTCTTACTTCACATCGTCTCCTACACCAATTACAATCACTGGATGTGTCAGTAGTTCAAATTCAAATCAATCTCACAACTGTAATCTTACCCTCCCACACATCACCATTAAAATTCACTGTTGGTTCATTATTTTCAAAAGCTTTGAGAGGCATAAGATGCACAAAAGAAAACCTTTTTAATAATCTTCATTATCTCAGTGTTGATGGTACCAAGTCTTAAATATAGGGTACATTCTTGAGGCTGAAATTTTTATAACGTTGCGGATTCTAGTTGAACTGAATAACTGATGAAAATTTGCTATGAATATCTTTTTATTTTATCCCAGTCTTTTATATCACACTGACTTTAGAATTCCACTTCAGAACACGAATTCACTTTGTTGTTGTCAAGATTAGAAATTCGTCTACTTCCATCAGAGGCATGCCCACTACTACTACATTCTGCAGCACTCACACTGTTCCAAAGAGTTTACAAAGCAAAAGATTTTTATGTACTGTTTTGAAAAAAGAAGAATCGTCACCAAGATATAACATTATTTTATAAATTAATCCAGAAATAAATTTAATAATTGGCATAATATTGTGCAATTAATAACATGAATTTTAAATGTGCCAGAAATTTCGTAATTTCAAATATTTTTAAAACAAGAGTAATTTTAACTGTATGTACAGAGAAATAACAAATTAATTTCTTTTTACATATTTTAGCCCAAAACACAACACATCACATACGAAATCATTTGAAGTTCATTCAGTTAGACAGCTGATACAATGTTCACCTATACAATGAATCAAGAGAATACATGGCATAGGTTATTTCTATAAAAAAAAGGGTAATATTAGAGGAGAGTGACCCATTACACAACCTCTCCTTTCATTAGCAGCCATTCAAGAGGTCCAATTAAATTTCCATTCAGTTGCCAGTTGAGTAATGCTACAACTTTTTATTGTAACCTGACAAGGTGCTCTTCTTATAAATGGAACAAGGATGACATGAATTGAATTTTTGAAGTTTCTTCTAAGGCGTTGTTAATATTTACAGATGGGTCAAAAAGGAGATTCAGTGGTTCTGTTGGCTGTGCTTCCTTATGACCCGTAAATAGAACTTTGCAAACAATTTATCCTTCCAATACATTCTTCCATCTATATCACCGAAAAAATAGCCATGAAGGAGGCACTATTACTAGGTAGACAAACAGGATGTGGCAACATTGCAGTTATTTCAGATTCAAAAAGTGTTATTCTAACCAACAAAAATTCAAAATGGAACTATGATACAAACTTACATACAGCTGAAATTATTCACATGGTGATGCAAAGCAATGATAAAGGAATTCTATCTTCTTTCATTTGTATTCTCAGACTTTCAGACATCATAGAAAATGAATATGCAGATCAGGTTTGAAGTCAGTAGGAATTTTATATCACTCAAGAGTTTCTAAATCCGACCTCAGTCCATGGATCAAGGAAAAAATTATTATTTATTCAAAAGAATGTTGGAAGCCATCTGTAGCCAATAAGGACAGCTTATATGCATTAATACAAGAATCTGTCTCACATAAACCTTGATTCCCAGACAGAAATCTTTAAAGGAAATTAATAACTACTGTAATTTAGATATGGTGCAATCACTGATATTTTCCAGCCCAAATTCACCAAATTGGAGTCTTGGATTCCCCTTATTGTGACAGTGACAATATCTTCATGACAGCTCAAACAATATTTTCTTTGCTTGTCCAAAACACAGTATGCACACTACCTTGTAGCTGCAAGACAATATTTAAATTTGTTACTTCAATTCAAATTGCGGCATAGATACTTAGATGTTCAAGAAAGTACCATTGAAAATATATTATTTAATCATTAAAATTTTCAGTACATTGTATATGTAATATTAGTGGTTGTGTGGTACTATTTACCAAGAGGTAAAGAAAACAAAAAACTAAAGAAAAACCTTGTATTTTACTTTGGATAAAAACAAACACAGAATCCTTTATTCCACATAAAATTACAGATTTACGCAGAAATAAAGCAGAATGGAACAACATACTGACAGTGCAACTCAAAGAGTGCAGTACACACAAGTACTCACAATCAGAAAACAATGCAATGAATCAAGAGTTTCTGAATCTGATCTGTGACATGTTACGTCACAAAAGTTTTAAGTTTTGACACATGCTATTCCACTTGATAATTGCCACGGAATCGAAATTGCGGTATTGGGTTTTAGAAATAAATAATTTTACAGTTAAATGGTGACCATGACAGCATGTACAAAATATTGCATGACTGAACCTCAACTACAGAAGTTGATTTATTTATTTATTTATTTCGAGTTCTATATATCCATATGAGAATATATCTCTGGATATAGAACAAGTCTGTTTTTTACAAATTATTGTTTAGTGCACAAGTACATTGTTCTCATCATATAAATAATAGGAACAGATAAGTTAACATATAACATTACGTATGAGTTACTGTACTTGACTTCTGAATGAATATACAGTTATACATACAGATATACATACATTTCAGTTTTTAAATTACACTGTAGATAGATTAAGAATGATAAAGAATTATAAAGGCCGCAAGAAAAGCATACTCAGGAAGTGTTATGCATTTTGGCTTAGAAATTCGTCTATACTATAAAAAGATCCATCTAGAAGGAACTGCCTCAGCTTTTCTTTAAAGTGGGGTATGTTTCCAAACAGTTCTTCAATTATTGGTGGAAGGACATTAAAAATCTGGGTGCCACAGTCTAACACCCCCCTCTGCACGATGCTCTTTGTTTTTACATCATAATGAATATCAAGTTTACTGGATTTTAATAAATTGCTATTTTTTGAAACAAAGCACATCAGGGAAAAATATATTGAGCAGTTTTTGTAAAGATTTGATCTCTAAATAGATTTCTGCATGAGTGCCTAGGATGTACTCTGCACATAATTCTTATGGCTCGCTTCTGTGCATGGAACAATTTTCTTGTCGACAATTGATTTCCCCAAATATTACAGTAGGCCATAAGCTTATGGAAATAGCAAAAGTATGCTGTTTCTGTTGTGGTCACCTCCCTACTGTCTGATGTGTTTCTCAAGGCAAATGTTATTGAGTTTAACCTTTTCCACAGATCCTGAATATGGTAGTGCCACTTAAGTTTGCTGCCTATATGCAGACCCAAGAATTTGGAAGACTCAAGCTTTGTATTAGAGGAAAAAAGAGTATAATTTGTCTTTTTTAGATTGATGGCAAGACCATTAGTCTCAAACCACTTGTCATAACTGCTATGGTAGTGTCATAAACGAACATGGTGAGTTTCCCATGTTCTGTGCATAGTGGTAGATCATTTATAAATATTACAAAAAGAAGTGGGCCCAATACTGAGGCTTGAGGTACTCCAGTGGCAATGGAGCCCCAGCTGGAAGACACCATGCAGTACTTCCATGATTTCTTTCTGGTTTCTACCACATAGACAGGATTCAAGCCATTTGCCTACTGTTCCACTCAATCCTAGGGTGTTGGCTTTATTCAGAAGAAAATGGTGACTTATACTGTCAAAAGCTTTTGACAGGTCACAAAATATTTGAACTGTCAGCATATTATTATTTATAGATTCTAAAACATTGTCAACAAATGCATCCCCTGTTGATACCCTTTCTGAAAGCCAAACTGGCAACTGCTGAGGGTGCAATATTTACTAAGATGCTCAACCACTCTGTTGTGCACCAATTGGAAAAACTGAGAGTAATGAAATGGGTCAATAATTTGTAGCTTCAATCTTTTCCCCCTTTCTATAAATTGGTCGTATAAGTCCACATTCTAGCCTGTCAGGCAATACGCCTTCCTCCAGTGACATATTACAAATATGGCTGAGGACTGTACTTTTTCACTGCAACAATATTTCTGTAACTTGGTGGAAATGTTATCAGCTCCAACAGAGTTTTTACTTTTTAAAGACAGAATTACTTTTTCTATTTCTTTCACTGTCATTTTCCAAACATTTTGTTACTTAAGGTGTATCTTTATTTACAGTACCCAGGCACCCCATTTGTTTTGTGACTGTTAAGAAATGGTTATTGAAAATATTAGCCAATATTTCAAGATCATCCACTGTATTGCACCCATTTCTTAAACTAGTAATTTCTTTGGCAGTTGATCTTTTCCCAGTCTCATGTCTCACATATTTCCATATGGTTTTCATTTTGTTAACCAATTTAACAATTTTCTCTTTGAAGTGCATGTTTTTTTGATTTCTGTATCACTTTCCTTAACATCTTAGAGTCCACGTACCTTGCCTCTTCATGTCAGTATTGTTAGACAGTCTGGCTGACCTATAGAATTCTCTTTTTGTTTTACATGTGTATTCCATGACTTAAATGTAGTGTTAAACTTGTTTTCTGTGACTCTTTTCTTTGGCAACACTTCCTCAAAAAGACTTGTTATTTGATTAATAAAGACAATGCATTTTGAGTTAACTTCTGTTGAATTATATATTTCAAACCAGTCTACTACTTGTTGCTCCTACCTATATGTCTACATCCTTTCTTTATTTACTGGTCTCAAAGTTTTTCAGATAGGTTGTAGTTTTATCTTAAGATCAAACTGAAGGACAGTAAGAAGTACATCATCATGGTCTGACAGCCCACTTAAGACTTGACTGACTGACAAGCTGCTGTGCCTAGACTTATTAACAAAACCATTATCAATAAGAGTACTTGAATGGCCAGGTAGCCTAGTGGGAAATTCTACTATTTGCACTAAGTTGTAAGCACTCATCAGTTGCTCTAATTCTATTCTATCACTTATTTCAGTCAAGAAATTTAAATTAAAGTCACCTATTAATATGACTGAAATGTGTTTTTATACAATTTTGACAAAACTGCTTCACTCTGTTTGAGAAAGATTCCAAGATCCCCTGTAGTTACTCTATAAATTAACAATATCACAACTGGTCTCTTATCTGCTGTCAGCTCTATACACACACTTCAAAGTGTTGCTTAGTACAAATCAAGATTTCTCTAATATGTTGCTTTGCAAGGTCACAAAACTTTTGTTTCCAGGCACGCACTTTACCGCTAAAGTAAGACGCCCACTCGTAAAATATAAATGTAATGTAGTGTCATCTACATCGTGTATTTAGTATTAAAAATACTGATTTTGGCACCATATTTTCTTGTATTCAAAGTTCACCGCCATACCACTAGGAGCACTGCTGTCATTCTGTTTCCATAGCGTTGTACTATTTATATTTTGATATTCTGTGTCTTAGTGTCAGACTCCGTCAGAATGAGCAGATCTTTGGTCTGCATCTTATTTATTATAGAGTTTATTTCAGTCAGAATGAAAATAAATTGTATTTAATGTCATAAAGACCTTTTGCATTGTGCAGGTTGCTGTTTTATTTGAAAATTAATATCTTTGATGGGTTACGCCTATCATTGATTGGTGCTGTTTTGCTTTCATCAGAGGTGCAAGTGTATTGTGGATTTGGAGTATGGGAGTAAATACTTTTTATGTGGCTGTTGATGAGGATAACACGTTCACTCTTAATGATATTGAAGTGCAACGACAGCGAAAGTAAAGGAAGTGAAATGTCTGTACTGCGATTTAGGCTATGGAAATACGGAAGCGTCTGATCCCACCCGTCTGCTTTGACCCATGACGTCACAAATATGGCGGAAACAAACACAAACACACACACTTTCCACAAGAAGCCTAATGACACTAACTGGACAAGCGCGGGAAATGGGGTGTTTTGGGTGGGGGGCAAATTAAATATAATTAAATTTAGAGGCCTTGCATAGCTACAATGTGTAAGTGAAGACAGCCATGCATGAATACCCACCCACCTCCCCAGGGGGCCGTAACCCCTGCAACCCGTAGAAGATAAAGATGCTTCAGTAGCTGATTAGTGTTTCTTGTCTTTTAAAAAAAAAAAAAAAAAAATCTCATGGGATAGAACAAACAGTTCAGAAAGATAAATATAATAAACTAAAACAGAAATTCGAGGAAACAGATAATTAAAATAAGTAATAAGTGTTTTTAAATTTAAAAAAAAATCTCATGAAATAGAACAAACAGATCAGAAAAGTAAATAAAATAAGATAAAACAGAACTGGAGACAGCCACACTCAAACCAAACTCCGCGCCGTCATGACGTCACACATGACAACATCCTTACGTCATGGCTCAAAGCCGACGCGTGGATCGGACGCTTCTGTCGACCCCCAATATCAACATACACAGCCACACATTGGGATCAAACACTTCTCGTGACCTGCACACTGTTAATTTTATCAGTCATATCCATTCCTGAACAAAAACAACAACCGATTAATTTTACTACAATTACCACATGATATGCAGCGAACAACACTAAATTAACCATCACACAAAATCGTTAACTAACTAAAACGAATTCCACTAGAAACACAGCCGACACTCGAACAATTCTGGATAATGAGCAAAAGCAAACTGAGCCCATTACAACACACAAACGAAAACCCTGAACATACCACCAGAGAGCACAACAAACCACAACACGACGACATCTTCAAACACGCCACGCTCACAAACCAAACTCCGCGCCATCATGACATCACACACAACACCCTTACGTCACGGGTCAAAGCCGACACCTGGGATCGGACGCCTCTGTCGACCCATAATTTTTTTCAGAACTTCCTATTTTCTCCGTTGACATCCATCCTGATGGATCCAGGTTTGCAACTGGAGGACAAGGTACTATTATGTGATGTATTTGGTATAAAATGTAAATCTTGTGTTTGACCAAAAGCATTTATTTATATGAACAGGACACCACTTCCACGGTGCAAGTGTAGAAGAAAGATGTAGTAGCATCAGTGTGTTTTCGTAAAGAACTGCACCAAGAATAGAATAGATTTATTCACCCTTGAGTACAATTGAATGCACATATTTGTCTCTGTTATAGCCCATTAAAAAAAATTTGTGTGTGCATTCAGCAGCAAATGCACAGTATATTAATTTTATACATATAGATCACAAAGGACTAAGAATGTATTAGCCACTGCATAAAACTATGGTGCATAAGGGAACCAGAAATGAACAGTTTGAAGCTATTTGATACATCAACTATGTAGAACTATGTCCAAAAGAAGAAATGGATTAAGAAATTGTGAACTGTTGGTTGGTTTGTGGGATTGAAGGGACTACACTGCTACGGTCATCGGCCACTGTGAACTGTTAACAAAAAATTTGACTCTCAGAACATAGACCTTTTGAATATCACAGTTGTCAAGATGGTTTTTTGTTTGACACATTTGGTCCATGACAGTGCTACCAGTAGTTGGCTTTGCCGTTAGTTTATTTCTATTTGCTTTATGATCAATTGACAGAAAGCACAATTTGTGGACTATTACACCAGCTTTGTGTACAACAGCATTGTTACCCGTGTATTTCTTCTTTTTGCAGGTGGAGATTCTGGAAGAATTGTTATTTGGAATATGGCTCCAGTTGTTAGTCCAGAAATTGAAAATGATGAAAATATACCGAAAATGTTGTGCCAAATGGATAATCACCTAGGTACGCTTACAGCCTACACCTATTTGTTTCTTTCATTTTTTTAAGGAGCTATTTCTTACAACAAAATTTCAGATTAACATCAACTGTAATGATCACATGGTTTCTCAAATTTTCACTGCAATAATACAATAACTGCAGGTGGTTCATTTTAAGTGACTGCTCATATATACATGAAGCTTGGTTTGTTCTGCACTCTGTACATCATAGATTGAAACTTCCTATGGGTTGACTCTTACACAGTAGATTACAGCAACCAGCCACTTTTTACAGTGCTATTTATTTATTTATTTAAACAGCACTGTTATTGATTATGAACTGACAGGTTCATCTTCAGATGGCTAGTTCACATTTTACATTAGCTTTTGCCTTTTGTTTCCCCAACGGATGAAATTTCATTGGGGTAATGGTGCATTACAATCAAAACAAGATGCGAGGCAATGTCTTTTTAACTATAATTGTGCCTCACAACAATTATAAGTGAAGTAAAGAAATTATTAAAGGGAAGACATTCCGGTGAGTAACCGAAACATTCTGTAACTTTACAGGTGTCTTTGCTACAGGCTGTGTCCTTCCTAGTCCTTGGTAAGGGTTATTTAGTGCCCACATCCCCACACTTCCTTTGTTTCTGCATGCAATTCTTCCAAAATTTTCATTGGTGATTTGTCTATTATGTAATATAGCTTTTCTGAACATATCTTGCTAAACTAAAGTGTGTTAATGTGGAGGGAAAATAGATGTTGGGATGCGCTACATTTCATGGCATAACTACAACCTTTATTTTGTATTCACAGTTTTTAGTGTCTCTGCCTCACAGCCAATTTGTCGCCTCTAACAAAACCTAGACCTTGGGCTAATGTTACAGGTCAATTTGTTAACAAAGATGTGTTGTTGATGGGGGACGGAACTCAGTCACACTTGAACCTCATTTCCTTAACTCCTGAGGAAAAAAATCCTATGTGTATAGAACTCATTACCAAGCCCAATATGACCTTATAAAATGTAAAAGTCATAAAAATTCTGTAGTATGTGTGAATGATGGTACAACAAACTTTTTGGTCTCTGTTTTTACCTAATACACAAGGCATAATCCGTATCACTTCAGGCAGGGGAGTTACCTTCATAGTCTCGGATGTTATTGAATTTAGCGTATGTTAAAATTCAGGAGTTAGTGAGAATCATGTATTTTTTTGTTTTCCCCACAAAAATTTCTGCCACTGAGATACAGGCCTCCAAAGATGACACTGTGAACACCATTTTGAAGATGCAAATTTTGGAATTTTTTAAAAAATTGCTGTATCTCTGTAAAAGTTCTTTTTCTTAATTTACAGATTTTTTTTTTTTCAAAAATGTCAATCCAGAAAAGTTAGATCTTTTTTCTGTTGATTATTACCAATTAGTGCTATCTTCTGTGTAAAGGAGAGCTTCCACTTTTAAGTTGGACAGGTTTTATTTTTTAAAAAATATTTTTTTTTTAATTTTCAAAGGTAATATATGCTTTCAATGAAGTTGTTTCTTACTAATTTCTTTGTTACAATGTTTAATTCGATTGTCTTTGTTGCAGTTATCTCTTATCACTTTCTTTGTTGCAGTTATTTCTTTTCAGTCTCATTGTTACAGATATTCTTACACTTTGTTGTAGTTTCTTGTCAGTTTCTTTATTGTGGTTGTTCATTGCAGGTTTCTGTATTGTAGTTGTTCAGTGCTAACTTGTTTTCTGAAAATGCTTCTAAGAAATCTGAGACCATACAGTGAGTTCTCTGTTTTCGTGAGCAATTTGCCAGTTGACACAGTTGCAGTGTGTTTTGTGAAAAGGAATGTTTGAAATGTCTTCTGACTGGGGCCACGGGAGAGTGAAGTATGCTGACTATTTGCATATCCATAAAAGACTGATATAAAAGACAGACAAAAAAACAGACTTTACTCAAGTTGGGAATAAGTGTTCTCATTTGAAGAGTCTGTTTCAAAGTTAACATGTTTCCAGTGATGAATTGTTGTGTTCTAAATGTTTTAACAGAATAACAACAATGATAGTATCTGAACAAGGTGAAGCCTCCCATGGTGCAGGTGATGCAGATTTTGCATCAATAGAGAAAGAGTTAAATATCCTGAATCAGTCAACTGCGGAGGTAGATGTTAGTCCTGTTTAGAAACCGTGATCAGTGAAGTCGAGCCACAAGCTCTTTGCCTCAAGAAAGCTCAGAGAAATTATTAAAGCAGTGGATGAATGCACTACAGCAAAACTGACCACACTCGTCAAAGTAAAAATTCCATCTTCAGAAGAAAATTAACCAAAGCACTCTTTCACCTCTTGCCAAGAATTTTCACAAATATCAATTTAGCTGTTGAATATTGTGCACCCTACTGTGAAAGGGTGCAACTTTTAACTATTGTTCCACAGACATTTTCAAAGAAAACAATTTTGAGCCATATTCCATCAGTATCAAAGTACACTGTAGACAACTCAAGAAATGTGAGGTCTGTAAAAGGAGTCTTTGGAAGGCCAGACCCCTATTAGGCCTATGTTCATCCTGTAGAAGCAGCTTAAGTTCAAATAGTGCAGTCATTTTATCTGGAAGATAAGTAGAACTGTTCTCGCCTGAGTGCCAACAAGAAAGACACTATATATGTAACAGTTGAAAGTCAGAAAGTTATGTAAGTGAAGAGGTACATGACTGGTGGTATTAAAGAAACTTAATAGCAATTTATAAGAGCATCTATACAACTTCGCATGTTGGGAGATCAAAATTTTATGCTCTGCAATCCAAGTGGGTAGTTCCACACCCATCTAGAGATGTCTGTCTGTATGTGTACTGCGTGAATTTTGAACGTTGTATGGTAACTTTGAAGAACTTACTGGAGCACGTGACATATGACACCTTGATTGTTGGGCATGTGAAGTCATTAGTAGTCTGTTATGTAAAGCAAGATACTTGTTTGTTTCAAGAATTTGGCAACTGCCTTGGAAAGGGAGGACTGTCTTTACAGCCACTTGGCCAGAAGACGTAGCAGATAACTCTGCAGAAATTACATATGTGACATGGGAGGAAAGCAAACTAATTAAGAAAACTGTTGCCTTTGACAGTCTCATTGATGAACTTGGGAAATGGTCAGTGAAAGGAATAACATACCAGCATCTGAAGAAATTGCAAGAACAATACATTGAAGAAGTGAAAGGGTGTGTACAGGCTGAAGAACTATATTTAGTGTTTCACTGTGATTTTGCTGAGAACTGGTCTGTAATTCTCCCACAAGAAGTACAAGGGTATCATTGGAGTAATAACCAGGTTTCAATTTTTACAGGAGTGACATATTTTCAAAACAAGACCACAAGTGTTGCAGTTATAAGTGATGACGTAGGCCATGACTCAGCACATGCCTTGCTAGCAATGCGCAAAATTCTTCAACTGCAAACAGGGGCAGAGGTCATCATTATTTCTGATGGTGCTCCTAGTCATTTTAAGTGCTACTGGTCACAGGAAGAGTCCTTGTGATGGTGTAGGAGGCCTGCTGAAGCAATATGCTACAAAACACAATCTTTCGAGATCAAATACAGCTGCAATTCAGAATGCTGAGGATTTTACGAGAGTCGTGAAATCTTGCACATCCACAGCCCTCATTCTTTTGTCCAAAGAGGAAATCAAAGAATTCCGTGAGCGGAAAAAAAAAAGAAGAATGGTCCAAACAAACTACTACTGCAAAAGAAATTCAGACGACACGTTTTTGGACCCAAAGTGATGGGCAAACTCATATTGCATGCACTTTAAAGAGCAAGAGAGAAGAAATTTCATTCGTTCAGCAAACACCTTAGAAACAGCAGG
Source organism: Schistocerca serialis cubense (assembly GCF_023864345.2). Lineage (NCBI taxonomy): Eukaryota > Metazoa > Arthropoda > Insecta > Orthoptera > Acrididae > Schistocerca > Schistocerca serialis. The sequence goes on along the minus strand of NC_064646.1, from coordinate 418,690,354 downwards.
ATAATATTCGGATTCACAACCTGAGAAGGGGAATGTTTGTGGTGTGTATGTGTATACAAAATTGTAGTGAACTTTATGCTAACACATGGACCAGCTACTGGATACAGGTTTCCAGCAGAAGGACAGCAACAACACCATCAGTGCTCACTTCCTGTTCAGTGTTTTGAAGATTGTAAGTGCTCCAGTTCCTATTGGTTCAACAGGAATGCCTGAATGTATATCAAAAAAAGATACTGAAGCAGTGGAACACACTTTTAGTTCATTGACTGTCTAATTTCAATTCAAAACAGAGTGCACAGAAGTTGTATAAAGTGAAGCTTTTAAGTCTTCGAACCTTTCACATACATTTTGGAACAATTTAAAATGCTTGAAAAATGAATCTCTTACTCATCTTTCAAAACTAAAATTGTGTTAGATAAGGCTAGGTTTTGATGTTTATGAGCCTGTTGTGTGATAATGTGGTAATAAAACAGGTTTTATGTATGGCAAAAATTTCAGTTGCTTATAGAACCTGTTCAACCTAAAAGTGGAAGCTCTCCTTTTCAGCAAATGTAAAACTATATGGTACTAATCAACAGGAAAGAAATCAAAATTTTATGGATTCGCATTTTTAAAGAAAAAAATCCATAAATTATAAGTAAAGTTCAGAATGCTATAATAAAATAACTTTGACAGATAAGTCCAAATGAAGGATTTCTTTGTAATCATAAAGCAGCTATCCTTCAAATAAGAAACACCCCCAACAAAATATCTGGAACTGGTCCAGAGATACAGCATTTTAAATCTTTTTTCCAAAATTTACAACTTCAAAATGGTATGTGCAGTGTCATCTTTGGAGGGCTGTATCTTTGAACAGATTTTTTTTTTTTTTTTTTTTTTTTGGAGAAAACAAAAATGTGTGTGTTTCTTACTTAGTTTGACATTTTAACATATGCTAAATACAGTAACATCTGAGATGATGAAAGTAAGATTTTCTCTTAGCCTTCCTGTATTGATATGGACTATGCCATAAGTAAATTACTGCATATGACAGTTGATGTGATATGAAGTCTTGAAGTAAGTAAAGGCCTATAGCAGTTAGAATAATTTGAACAATGCAAAGTGATAGCCTATAAAACAAAGAACATGAATGAAAAGTGTTTGCTGCATACAAGGATAAATTTGATAATACTGATGATTATGTAATTCCAATCCCAAAGAAAGCAGGTGTCGATAGGTGTGAAAATTACTGAACTATCAGTTTAATAAATCATGGCTACAAAATACTGACACACATTATTTGCAGAGGAATGGAAAAAGTAGTAGAAGCCGACCTCAGGAAAGATCAGTTTGGATTCCATAGAAATGTTCGAACACGCGAGGCAATACTGACCCAATGACTTATCTTAGAAGATAGATTAAGGAAAGGAAAACATACATTTCTAACATTTGTAGACTCACTGAAAGCTTTTGACAATGTTGACTGGGGTAAAATAGAAGGAGAGAAAGGTTATTCACAATTTTTACAGAAACCAGATAGCAATTATTACTACAAGAATCGAGCAGTGCGAAAGGGAAGCAGCGATTGAAAAGGGAGTGAGACAGGGTTGTAACCTATCCCCGATGTTATTCAATCTGTATATTGAGCAGGCAGTGAAGGAAACAAAAGAAAAATTTGGAGTAGGAATTAAAATCCAGGGGAAAGAAATGGAAACTTTGAGGTTTGCCAACGGCATTGTAATTCTGTCAGAGACAGCAAAGGACCTGGAAGAGCGGTTGAACAGAATGGACAGTGTCTTGAAAGGAGGATGTGAGATGACCACCATCAAAAGCAAAAGGAGAATAATTGAATGTAGTCAAATTAAATCAGGTGATGCTGAGGGAATTAGATTAGGAAATAAGACACTGAAAGTAGTAGATGAGTTTTTCTCTTTGTAGAGCAAAATAACTGAGGATTGTCGAAGTAGAGAGGATATAAAATGTAGATGGTCTCTGGTAAGGCAACTGTTTCTGAAGAAGAGAAATTTTTTAACATCAAGTATAGATTTAAGTGTCAGAAAGTCCTTTTAGAAAGTATTTGTATGGACTGTAACCATGCATGTTAGTGAAACATGGACAATAAATAGTTTAGACAAGAAGAGAATAGAAGCTTTCAAAATGTGGTGTTAGAGAAGAATGCTGAAGATTGGATGGGTAGATCAAGTAAAATGAGGATGTACTGAATAGAATTGGGGAGAAGAGGAATTTGTGGCACAACCTGACTAAAAGAAGGGATCAGGTGGTAGGACACTTTCTGAGGCATCAAGGGATCACTAATTTAGTATTGGAGGTTAGTGTGGAGGGTGAAAATCATAGGGGGAGACCAAGAGATGAATACACCAAGCAGGTTCAGAAGGATGTAGGTTGCAATAGTCTTGCTTTTAGAAAAGTGTTACAAGAAATTTGTTACATAAGCCATTAATACTAAATGCTTGTTCCAGATCACAGCAGATAGTGCTCAAAGTAAACAATTTCAATGTTATGGAATACTGTACATAGGGGACAGACATCAGGAGTTATTTAAATGAAAGCTCCATGATTAATTGCAACATAATTCATTTTTTTATAGTTTTGTGTTATCTTTTGGAGATTTCTGCTGAATTGATCACACAAATACTACTATAGACAGAAGGCAGGTGCTAAATACCAGTCCAGAATAAAGTATCTTGAACTGTTGTACCTGTTCAGTGACAGAGGGTCCTCATAACACTATCAGTCTGTGTAGCTTTCATCTATCTAAGATTCAAGACCTGGAGTGACAAGAAATAATATTTTAAAAACTTTTCGCTTCATGAGTTGTTTGTGTAGTGAACATGCTTAAAAGTTCAGGATCAACACGGAGATTGGAATCTTAGGTTCATAAGAGAAAGAAGATACCTAGCGACAGTAGTACAGGAATAAAACTAAACTCAGAACAAGATAGCAGTAAACATAAAATCCATGAAGGTTCAGTGCTACATCTATTTCAGAGTTTAATCCACCTAAATGATCTAACATTGACCTCAATGGAGTGTTCAAAAACTCTTAATTCTTCTTGAAGAGATTAGCATGTTCATCAAAAGGCAGCTCCGACTATAGCATACGTATTTCAGGAGACTGTTGAATAGGCCTACTGCAGGTTCACACTAAAAAAAAATTCATGTTCTGAGTTGGGTTGATGTGGGGGGAGGAGACCAAACTGCGAGGTCATTGGTCTCATCGGATTAGGGAGGAACCATCCCGGCATTTGCCTGAAGCAATTTAGGGAAATCATGAGAAACCTAAATCAGAATGGGCGGACACAGGATTGAACTGTCATCCTCTCAAATGCAAGTCCAGTGTGCTAACCACTGTGTCACCTCACTTGGTCATGTTCTGAAATTTCAAATGAGTAAAAAAGAATCTTCCGGTACCAGAAATAGATACTAATGATCATGTGCAAGGTGAAATAGCATGTGTAAAATTACTTGGTGCTCAGCTGGCTAACAAACTAAAATGGCGTCAGTACATATGCCTACATAAATTAATCAAGTTACTCAGCTTACACCCCTCTCCCCCCCCCCCCCTTTCCTCTTCTTCCCCTGACTCAGTCGTATCATTCATTATATTGTTTTGAAAAACTAGGTTGCTATTTTGTGTTGTGTACTGTTCGCAGCCTCATGTTGACCTAGGAGATGAGAAAATGTCAATATGGTAGTAGTCGCGGATATTGGCCCCTTGTAGAACTCTGCCCATGGGTGAAAATCAGCCTGTCTTAATACTTCACTTCATAGGCTGTATGGATACAAGGCGTACTAATGTAAAATGTGTTACTCTTTTATGAGACTTAAATGTACAGAGTGAGCACAAAGTCTTGCCCTGATTGTAATAATAACCATTTGACATAATAATTTACATTTTATGCTGTTACTTAGGTTAGTGTTACTAGTTTTTTTTTTTTTTTTTTTTTTTTTTTTTTTAAGGACACTTATGTTAGTAAACCTCAACAGGTACTCCCTTGGTAGCTCGGAGAATGTTGAGGCGGTATTCCAGTTCCCACAAGGTGTTTCGTAACATGTGTTCTGTCACAGTACCCACAGCAGCTTGTATCCTAGCCTTCAGTTTGTCATCGTCAGCAACTGGTGTGACAAAGACTCTGTCCTTGATATAGCCCCAGAAAAAAAAGTCAAGGGGCGTAATGTCTGGAGAGGGGAGTAATGTCAGGATTGGTGGATTGGAAGGAGTGCTATACCATGACAGAGTCTTCATCACACCAGTTGCTGACGTCAATGAACTGAAGGCTAGGATACAAGCTGCTGTGGGTATTGTGACGGAACACATGTTACGAAACACCTGGCGGGAACTGGAATACCACCTCGACATTATTCGAGATACCAAGGGTGCACATGTTGAGGTTTACTAACATAAGTGGTCCTAAAAAAAAAAAACTATTAACAGTAACCTATGTAACGGCATCAAATATAACTTATTATGTCAAACACTTTTTCTGCTATAAATTTTTATAATCAAGGTAAGACTTTTTTCTAAAATCATTGTCAATGCAAATGTAACATGCTCCTTCATGGCAGCTGCTGATACATGGGACAGCTCGTTTTTTTTTTTCCTAACAGTTCGTGAGCACTATTTAGCTACCAACAGTGAAAATTAGAATACCTCGCACTTAGACATGCCGGAACACCTCTTTCGGAGGAAGTAATAGGAAGAGAAGAGCAAGTAGAAGAAGATGACAAGGGAGGTGACATTCTGCAACAAGAATTTGACAGAGCTCTAAAAGAACTATGGGACAACAAAGTAACGGGTGTTGATTAGATTAGATTAGTACTAGTTCCATATATCATGAATACGACACTTCGTAATGGAATGTGGCTATGTGGCTATCTGTCAGACTTTTGATCCTATTAAGTAAGTGACCAAAGACTTTTGTGGCAGCATAATTTACCCCCTTCTGAGCCAAAGTTAGATGTAACCTTGAGTAGTGAAGATCATCCTTTCTCTTAGTGTTGTAGCCATGTACACTGCTATTACTTTTGAATTCGTTCGGATTGTTAATAACAAATTTCATAGTTGAATATATATATTGTGAGGCTACAGTGAATATTTATAGCTCTTTAAATAAGTGTCTGCAGGATGATCTTGGATGAGCTCCAGTTACGTGCTTTTGTGCAGCCCCAGAATATGATGCCATACGAAAACAGAGAATGAAAGTAGGCGTGCTAAGCTAATTTACTCAGATGTACATCGCCAAAATTTGCAACGACCCTAATAGCATAAGTAGCTGAACTCAAACGTTTCAGCAGATCCTCAGTGTGCGTTTTTTTTTTTTTTTCAGTTCAAACCCTCATCAACGCATACACCTAGAAATTTTGAATATTCTACCTTAGCTACCGATTTCTGGTCGAAGACTATATTTATTAATGGTGTCATTCCATTTACTGTGTGGAACTGTATATACTGTGTTTTGTCAAAGTTTAATGATAGCCCATATCCAGAGAACCACTTAATAATTTTCTGAAAAACATCGTTTACAATTTCACCGGTTAATTCTTGTCTGTTGGGTGTGATAGCTATATTTGTATCATCAGCAGAAAGTACCAGCTTTGCATCTTCGTGAATATAGAATGGCAAGTCATTAATATATATTAAGAACAGCAGAGGACTGAAGACCGAACCTTGTGGCACCCAATTCTTGATTGTTTCCCAGTTTGAGAAATCGCCATTTTTTGCATATTATGTGAACTGCTTATTTCAACTTTCTGCACTCTTCCATTTGAGCACTGTCCCATTCATACCACAGTACTTGAGCTTAACTAGAAGTATTCCATGATTTACACAATCAAAAGCCTTTGATAGATCACAAAAAATTCCAACGGGTGACTTCTTGTTACTCAGAGCATTTAATATTTCATTAGCGAAAGTATATATAGCATTTTCCGTTGAAAAACCCTTCGGGAAATCAAACTGACATTTTGTTAAAACTTTATTTTTACAAAGGTGTGAAGCTACTCTACATTACACTACTTTTTCAAGAATTTTGGATAAAGCATTCAGAAGAGAGATTGGGCAGTAGTTGTTGACGTCAGACGTATCCCCTTTTTTATGCAGTGGTTTAACAATGGCACACTTCAGTCTACCTTACTTCAGAGAGCTATTACATATGTGGCTAAGAATCCCACTTATTTCTTGGGAACAAGCTTTTATTATCCTGCTGGAAATGCCATCAATTCCATGTGAGCATTTATTCTTAAGAGAGTTTATTATCTTCCTAATTTCAGAAAGAGAGGTGGGTGGAATTTCAATTGTATCAAATGGTGTGGGTAAGGCCTCTTCCATCAACTGCCTTGCTTCTTCTAGTGAACATTTAGATCCTATTTTCTCTATAACATTTAAAAAATGATTATTCAAAATGTTTTCGACTTCCGGCTTGTTGTTTCTCAAGTTTCCATTCGCTTTGATGGTGATGCCATCATCCTGTACTCTTGGTTGCCCTGTCTCCCTTGTAATAATGTTCCAAATTGTTTTGGTTTTGTTATCAGAGGTATTAATCTCAGACATGATGCACATACTTTTGGACTTTTTAATAACCTTTCTTAATGTAGCACAGTAGTTTTTATAATATTTGACTGCTTCTGGGTCATTACTCTTTCTTGTTGTTAGATACAGTTCCCTTTTGTGGTTACAAGAGATTTTTATTCCTTTAGTAAGCCAAGGTTTTTTGCGTGGTTTCTTATAATTAGATTTAACTACTTTCCTGGGGAAACAGTTTTCAAATTCTCTTACAAGTGTATCATGAAATAAGTTATATTTTAAATTAGCATCGGGTTCCTTGTAGACCTCATCCCAGTATAACTGCTAAAGATTTTCTCTGAAATTTCTAATTGTTGAGTCATTAATTGAACGCACAACTTTGGAGGGTAGTTTTGAATTACTGAATGGAGCTATGTCATATACTGTAACTAGCTGAGCATCACGATCAGAAAGGCCGTTCTCAACAGGACAAGAATTTTTGTTTTTAAACCTATCTTGGTCTATAAAAGTGTTATCTATCAATGTGCTGCTGTCCTTTACTATCCGAGTAGGAAAATTAATGACAGATGTCAAATTGAAAGAACCGAGCAAGACTTCCAGGTCATTCTTCCTATTACACTCTTTCAGTGAATCAATATTGAAGTCCCCACAAACAATAATTTGCTTTCCCCTATCTGACAGATAGCACAACAAGACATCCAAGTTTTCCAGGAATAAATGAAAGTTTCCTGAAGGGGACCTATATACTGTTACAATTATAAAAGAGCCCTCCTTCAGTTTAAGTTGACAGGCACATGCTTCTATATGTTGCTCTAGACAAAACTTTTTTTGTATCTAAGCTTTTTACACAGTGATAACTTTTGACATATATGGCAATTCCTCCTCTCACCTTATTCTCTCTACTCATATGTGCAGCTAGTTTATAACCACTGACATTTACCTTTTCCATATCAGACACAATGTGATGCTCAGACAGGCATAGTATATCTATTACGTTATCAGATTCAATGTCATCTAAACAAACAAGGAGCTCATCTACTTTATTCTCCAATCCCGGAATATTTTGGTGAAAAATGGTAACATAATTTTTTACTTTACTTCTGTGAGAATCTGCTTTTTTCTTTAATCCACCAATATTTTGGTTAAATATGGTAACATTATTATTTACTTTCCTCTTGTGAGAATTTTGTGAGTTTCGGACCTCTTTAGCACCTGCCTGCCTGAACTTCTCATTGGACACTGAGAACCAATAAACTAATAAAAAAAACTGCAGAACTAATAAAGAATGCTGGTGACAGCATGAAAATGATGCTGCTTAAACTTATTGGGTCCATCTATAACACAGAAGAGATACTGATGGACTTCCAGAAATGTATCATTGTTCCTACACCAAAGAAGGCAGCAGCTACAAAATGTGAACAGTACCGAACTCTAAGCCTAATATCACATGCATCAAAAATTCTCATAAAAATAGTCCTGAAGAGAGCTGAAGGGAAGATGAAGGATATGAGTGAAGATCAGTTTGGTTTCAGAAGGGGATTGGGAACAAGAGAGGCGATTCTGGCATTGAGACTCATTATCGAAAAGCAATTACAGAAAAATAAATCTACTTATGTTGACTTTGTAGACACTGAAAAGGCATGTGATAACATTATCTGGCAAGAGATGTTCAGAGTGCTGAGGAAAAGTGGAATAAAGTATAAAGACATCTGTGTGAAAGTCGGTTTCTATAAGAATGAGGTAGCAGTGATTAGGAACTGTCACCAGGAACAAGAAGCAAACATTAGAAAGGGGTAAAACAAGGATGTGCTCTCTCTCCTCTTATATTCAATGCTTACATCCAGGAAGCTATAGACCAAGTTCGAGAACCTACTGAGGTGGGGATCAAAATTAATGGGCAGTAGATAGACTTGCTATGTTATGCAGATGATATTGCTATAATCACAGAGACAAAAGAAGATCTAGAGGAAGTCCTCAGAACAATGGAAAAAATTCTATGCAATCAGTATGGAATGAGAATAATCAAGAAAAAGACTAAAGTGATGGTATGCAGTACAGGAGCAGAATATGAACCTCTGAGGATGAGAATTGGAAGAGAGGAGCTGGAAGTGATAGAGGAATTTACTTACCTGGGAAGCAAAATCACAAGGGATGGTAGAAGCTGGAAAGAAATTGCGAGCAGAATACAAAAGGCCAAAATTGCATTTAATCAGAGAAGAAACTTACTCACCAGCAACATCTGCCCGAAAATGAGGAAACGAATCATGAAAGGTTTCGTTTGGAGTGTGGCCCTATATGGATGTGAAACTTGGACAATTGGATGAGAAGAGAGAAGACGGCTAAAGGCCCTGGAGATGTGGTGCTATAGAAGGATGATGTGATGAAGGTCAGCTGGAGAGATAAAGTAACAAATGAAGAGGTGCTTAGAAGCGTACAGTAAACCAGATCTCTGTGGAGGCATATCCAAACAAGAAGAGACAAACTTGTAGGGCACATCCTACGACACAACATCATCATTGGAACAATAGCAGAACAAGCTATTGAGGGAAGGAATCGGCGGGGACCAAGGATATTATACATGCAACAGATCATGAATGACATTGGATGTAAGGTAGACAGAAGAGAAGAATGGCACTTTGCTGCAAACCAACCTCAGGGTTGAGCACTAAAAGAAGAAGAAGAAGAAGAAGAAATGAACATGAATTATTAACATATCTAAACACTGTTTCTGTACTATTGTGTAAACAAAGGCAAACTTAATTTCTAAACACTCAAGTTTTCAATTAAAAAAATAAATAAAAGGAAAGAAGTTAATCTAAGATAGTTAAGATCAGAAAGGAGGTGTTCTGTATGCTGACTATACTTCAAGCAGGTGAATATTAAATGATTAATGTACCCCACATCTGAGCTGTTGCAATAACAGGTGCCGGAATTTCTTAGTTGGAAATAAAATAAATGCATAGTAAAACAGGCTTGATTAAATCTCATCCTCACGATTGCAGAGATAGCTCTACAGTGTATAGACTGTTGTGAAACCACAGAAATCTGGGTATGTGGGTTGTATCCGTATCCAACTATAATACATTGACACTAAGAAGGAGTTGTGCAACATAAATGAAAGTTGGTGGGCATGTTTATACATCTGAAAGATGACGTCGCTTCAAATTTTGTTGCAGTCACATAAGAGTGGCCTGATAGAGCCATTATGAGGATGCAGATCAGCTTTTGTTTAAATATACATTATAGTGGTCCTGAGCAATAGTTACTGTTGAAATTGGGCATGGTGAGTTGATGTAAGTCAAGAATGACTTTAAGATGAGGAAATCACCATTATCAAGGTATTAACACGATTCACATTGTCTGTCGCACTTCACATAGTGTAGACCGGGAACTGTCTGCCAGGCATGCCCGATGTAAAACTGACTGGGCATGGCCTGTGCTGCCTGAGTTGTTGTTGTTCTGCCGGCAGAGGGCGCGGCCGAATTCTTGCGTGCCCTCTGGTGGACGGGACTTTACTTGCGGCAACTGCTGTCTGTGACGCGCCGTGCCAATGTGCGCCTCCCGTGATCTTTCTGGTGGCTACTGCACTCCTCCTCCCTGGGGGGGGAGGGGGGGGTGTGAAGCCACTGTGAGCCACTGCATCGGAAGGTGGAGCGTCATGCAGTAGCGATGACCTCCATGTCCATTGGCATGCTGGAGTCAGGGGTATCTGCCAACCCTCGAGCCGGAACCTTCGAATACGGTTGGAAGTGACCCACACGAAGAGGCCCCCATTGTCCCACCATCGGAGCCCGGGACAGAACGGGTGACAAGCTGTCGAACTCAGGATCCCGTTCCACCTCGGGAGGGGCAAGACCCAGTGGTGGATATGATGGGGAAGGCACGACCACAGGTGAACCAGCCTCCTGAGAAACCGGGCCTGCGAGGGGGGCTGGTTCTTGCCGGGGCATCTCTAATGATGGCGATGTTGGTGCTGGAGCTACTGGAGGGCGCCAAGGCTGAGAACCATCGCAGTGTGGTGGAGTCACAGGGGGTAGGGGCGGTAGTGTCCCCTGTGAAAACAACACGGGTGCTGGCAATGGGGAGGCTGGTGCCTGAGGGGTCGGAGGGTGGGTGCCCAAACATGGACGTAGCTGATTTTGGTGGTGACGCACCTCCCAGTCCCCCGCCTGCAAGGTATAGAGCCAGCGGCCATTGCGGTGCATAACCACCGCCGGTATCCAACATGGATTGCGACCAAATCCACATGCCCAGACAGACATACCTGGTGGAAAGCCGGGTACCCCGTTTTGCAAAGACTGGCGAGGACCAGGCCAGAGGAGGTGCAGCAGAATCCTAGGTTGGCACCCGTGGAAGAGCTCTGCGGGGCTGCATTCTCCCATCGGTGTGGTCCAGTATGCCGCCAGGAAAAACGTCAATGCCTCCTCCGCAGGAAATTCGTGCACATACTTTTTCTTCTGCGTCTTAAATGTGCGCACCATACGCTCGGCTTCCCCATTTGATTGTGGATGAAAAGGGGGAGAGCAAACGTGCCGAATACTGAAGCACCTACAAAAATCCTGGAAGGTCTGCGAAATAAACTGAGGTCCATTATCCGATACCAGGGTGACTGGCAGACCTTCCACAGAAAAGATTTTTGCGAGTGCCTGGATTGCAACTTCTGAAGTGGTTGAGTAGCAGCGAACCACATATGGGAATCGGGAATAAGCATCAATGACAATGTGCCAAAACCCATTGAGAAACGGGCCCGCAAAATCTATGTGAACACGTTCCCATGCCTGGGTTGCAGGTGGCCATGAAGAGAATGCTAACCTGGAAGACGCCTGTTGGCTCACACACTGGGAACAGGCAGCCACCAAGTGCTCAATTTCTCTGTCAATACCAGTCCAGTACACATGTCTGCGAGCCAAGGTTTTAGTATGGGAAACACTCAGTGCCCCTCATGTAATAACGTGAGGACCTCCCTTCGCAAACTTGCAGGAACAACCATGCGAGGAGCTGTATCATCGGTAGCCAGAAAGAGAACTCCTTCCAAGACTGAGAGGCAGTCTCGTAGAGACGTCACATCCAAATCAAACCACATAATCTCCTCCCGATTGAACTTATGATCCACGCCCACCGGAAGGCGGGAAAGAGCGTTGGCATTGGCATGCTGTGCAGTAGGGCGAAAATGAATGTCATAATGGTACTTAGAGAGGAACAAGGCCCAGCGCTGCAGTCTGTGGGCCACCCTATCTGGAATCTGAGAGGCAGGGCTAAATAATGATGTTAATGGCTTATGGTCAGTGATTAACTGAAACTTCACACCATGCAAGAAAGAGTGAAACTTGGTAACAGCATAGACAATGGCCAAAGCCTCTTTTTCCACCTGGTAGTAATGGGCCTGTGCGGGACTAAGAGTTTTAGATGCAAAGGTCAGTGGCTGCTCGGAGCCATCCACATTGCGATGGGCCAGGACCACACCCACCCCATACTGTGAAGCATCTGTAGCCAGGACCAACGGCTTATTTGGGACAAAAGTAGCCAAGCAAGGCACTGACGTGAGGAGACCCTTCAATGAGGTGAACGCTCGCTCGCGTGCAGGCGATGAATCAAAAGGAACACCCTTGCACAGAAGGCAGTACAGAGGGCAGGCTATGGTGGAAGCCCTGGCAATGAACCGGTGGTAATAGGCAATCCTGCCTAAAAAAGCTTGTAACTCCTTCAGCAAAGCGGGCCACGGAAGGTTGACAATACCTTGGACCAAACTTCCTAGCGGCTGGACGATGTGCTGAGAGATGGTGTAGCCCACATGCTCAATGGATGGTTGGAAGAAGTTTGACTTACGCAGGTTGCAACGCAGGCCCACGGACCTGAATTTGAGAAAGAGGGTTCGAAGGTTGTGCAAGTGTTCCTTCATGCTGCGACCTGAGACAATTATGTCATCCAGGTAATTAATACAACGAGGGATTGTCGACGTGATGTGCACAAGATAATGCTGAAATATCGCCAGGGCACTGGATATTCCGAAGACCAATTGCTGGTATTGGTGAAGGCCAAACGGGGTGTTGATGACCGCCAGCCGTTTGGAGTCCTCATCAAGTGGTATGTGATGATAAACCTCCGAAAGTTCGATTTTCGAAAAATATTGGCCTCCCGCCATGTCGGAGAACAATTCATCAGAACGAGGCAAGGGATAGGTGTCCACCACCAATTGGGAATTAATAGTGGCCTTGAAATCGCCAAAAAGATGTAATTTTCCCGAGGGTTTCCTGACAATAACGAGGGGCGAAGCCCACTCACTAGAAGAAATGGGAAGAATGACCCCGAGGGCTGTCAGCCAGTCTAGCTCTGCTTTTACCTGAGGGCGGAGAGCCAAGGGGATCTGCCTCACACGTAGAAAATGTGGGCGAGGCGACGCCTTCAACGTTAAGTGAGCTTCAAAGTCTGGAACACGCCCCAGGCCCTCCTCAAAGATATCTGGAAAGTCGGAGATCAAAGATTCCAATGATTGATAGGAAACGTCTTCGGAAACCAACTGTATGGTGTCTGCTATAGAAAAACTGAAAGCTTGATAGACATCCAATCCAAAAAGGTTAGCGAAGCTCGCATCACTGACAACAATACAAGTAGGAGGCCGAGTGGCTCATTTGTAAGCAACATTGGTAGTGAATTGACCCAGTAGGGGAATGAACTGTTTACCATAACCACAGAGACACCGGTAAACTGGCACCAACGGGGACGACCCAAGGTCGGAGTAAGTTTGTGCATTCAACAAGGAAACTGCCACGCCCATATCTACTTGCAGTTGTAGTCGGTGCGACCGAACTGACACCACGATAAAGACTTTGTGTGCCGATGTGTCGGGAGCCTGTCCCGATGAAAGTTCCTGAATGTCCTCTGTATCTGCTTCCTTCGATTCCTTTGAGGCTGAGCGGCAATCTTGAGCAATGTGTCCTTTTTTATTACATTTGCAACAAACGGCCCAACGCTGGGGCACTCTGACCAATCATGATGTATATAGCACAACGCACAGGATGGTAACAGGGGCCGGCGGCCGGAACTCTGTTTACGCGCCGTGCGGGAGCGGCCATAACGGCCGGATTGTACCGCTCGCACGTCTTTCACCCCGGATGCAGTGGACATGGCTGCATCGCCCTGAACCACCGCGATGTCACACCACGCTTCCAACTGTTGACCTGCGGTGTGAGAGACTTCATACGATTGAGCAATGGACAGGACTTCCTCAAGGGAAGGATCTACCAACTGCAGGGTCTGTTGCCGGACCTCCCTATCAGGGGCCGAACAAACAATAACGTCTTGCACCATAACGTGGGCATACGACTCTCCCGACTGCTCCGTGACAAAATGACACTTGCAACTAAGACCGTGTAGGGTAGCGGCCCACACCCGGTAAGACTGATGGGGCTGTTTCTCGCATTGATAGAACTCAACCATAGCCGCCACAACATGCGCGCGGTGGCGATAATAGGAAGACAGCAATGAACACAATGCGTCAAAAGACAAGGACGAGGGTTCCTGCAATGGCGCTAGCTGCCGCAAAACTTGATACAGGGAGGGAGATATCCAAGACAAGAAAAGAGCATGACATACCTCCGCATCGGCAACATGAAATGCCTGGAAATGCTGCCGAAGGCGATGTTCATATGTGTCCCAATCCTCCGCCGTCTCGTCATACGGGGGAAAGGGAGGAGGGAACGGCGCTGGAGCAGGCTGCATGGAGAGCAACGCCGGAAGTGCTTGTGTCATGGTTGCCATGAGCTCCTTCTGCTGCTCAACCAAAACCCGCGATAAATCCTCCATGCCGTGGATAAGCTGCGAAACCGGAACAATGACGCAACAAGCGAAAGAACGACCCTACTCGTCGCCAATTGTGTATTAACACAATTCACGTTGTCCGTCGAACTTCACTTAGTGTAGACTGGGAACTGTCTGCTAGGCATGCCCGATATAAAACTGACTGGGCACAGCCTGTGCTGCCTGAGTTGTTGTTGTTCTGCTGGCAGAGGGTGCGGCCGAATTCTCGTGTGCCCTCTGGTGGGCGGGACTTTACTTGCGGCAACACTGTCTGTGATGTACCGCGCCGATGTGCGCCTCCCGTGATCTTTCTTGTGGCTACTGCAATAAACACCAGTGAGTTTGAAAGAGGTCATGTTATAGGGCTACAAGAAGCTGGATGTTCTGTTCCTTCCTTGAAATTGCAGAGACGCTTGGTAGGAATGTAACATGATTGGTGGCAGGTGTAGTCACGAAAATGTACAGTAGCAAGATGATTGGCTTCTGGACACCCACGTGGCACTACAGAGAGATGATGACTGTGTTGGGCATATATCTCTGGTGCATTGTACTGCAACTGCAGCAGCAGTGGGCACCACAGTGTTACAAATTAGTTACTTCAAGGACATCTTCGAGCCAGGTGCCCTCTAACGTGCATTCCACTGACCCAAACCACCACCATCTGCGATTTCAATTGTGTCAATCGAGAGCTCGTTGGAGAGCGGGATGGTGGTCTGTTGTGTTTTCTGATGAAAGCGGGTTCTACCTCATTGCCAGTGATGGCCCTGTGTTGGTTAGGAGGAGGCTATTTGAAGGCCTGCAGCCATCCTGTGTGTATGTTAGACACTCTGGATCTACACAAGGAGTTATGGTGTGGTTGCGATTTCGTATGACAGCAGCACCACCCTCGTGGTTATCCCACACTTCCTGACTACAAATTTGTACATCGATCTGGTGATTTGACGTGTTGTGCTGTCATTCATTAACAGCATTCCAGGGGCTGTTTTCCACAGGATAACGCACAACCGTAAATCACTGTTGTAACCCAACATGCTCTACAGATGGTCAACATGTCCCTCGGCCTGCTCGATCAGCAGATCTGTCTCCAGATGAGCACATATGGGACATGATCAGCTGACAACTTCAGGGTTTTCCACAAATGGCATTAACCATCCCCGTATCAACCCACCAAGTGCAACAGGCATTGAACTCTTATCCCATAAACTGACATCAGGCACCTGTATAACACAGTGCAGACATGTTTGCAAGCTTGCATTCAATATTCTGACAGTTACGCCAGTTATTAATGGGCCAGCATTTCACATTTGCAATGGCTTATCTTGCACTTCCATTAACCTGTGATCTAGCAATGTTAATCACTTAAATAGGTTACCTAGGCAAATGTATTCCAAAAATTACAGTACTCTGCATTAATATTTTTGTGTTGCATTTTTTTAATCAGTGTATTTTCATTTTTTAACAGATGTCTTCCATTCCTCTTTTTCTCTGTGATCTGATGTCCCTTTTAATTTCATGTAATAAATTGGTGTAAGGTAGCCTGATATCTCAGAGAGTTCTGGATATGGCAGCTTCCTTGGTCAACAGTTTTGTTAAACAAAATGCCTGCATGAGCTTTAACCCAAAGTAAATGAATATATTTGTTTGTTTGTAAACATTCTGTTATTTTGTTACCTATGTCAATAACAAGTTTATTGCTGTGTTTACTCCAATTTCTGCTCTCTATAGCTCTAAGAATACTTTTAGAATCAGAAACAATTATAATACTTTCATTATGCTGGGTTAAAGAGTACTTAATGGCCTTCATGATTGCTCTTGCTTCCACCGTATATGAAGAAGCTGATAAAGCTTATACTGTTCAAAGTAACCCCTTGCTCCTTCCTCCTTCTGATCTTACAGGATGAGTCAATCAATTTTCAGTTGTTATGTGAACTGTGCAGCTACTAGCTACTACAAATCGTGGTGGCATAGTGGTTAAAAACTCTGGAGGGTGAGTGTGAGTGTTCAAATCCCAGGCTGATTATCCACATTTAGGTGTGCAGTAGTTTCACATATCCCCTCAAAACAAATGCCAAAACATCTTCTATCGGAAGAATATAGCCAATTTCCTTCCTCATTGTTGTCCTGTCTAAATGTGTTTTCCATTTGTAAATCATTTTTGACAAAATTGCTTATTTCTAAGCATGTTCTAGATAAACTTTGTACAATTTAATTTCCGTAAGATTTATCCGTATGTCTGTCATTTTTTACCTTCAGCATATAAAACAAAAACACAACAAAACAATGGAGCTAAAACAATCAGTTATTGACATCTTTAATTTTCTTTCCCATCTATTTTTTCACCCCCCCCCCCCCCCTCCCCCCTCCACCACCCATCTACCCAACCACCCACCGTTCCACCTCTGCTACGTGCACATGCACAATTCACTTTGCTTTATTAACTCATGTGTGATGTTTTAGTAGTAATCTCTGTCTTGCATATTACCCTGTCTTCCACCATTAAGCTCTCAGGGTTTCAAATCTCGTCCGATGCTGTCTACTACAATCAGTCTTTCCTTCTCATCCCGTACGGTAAGTCTCCCCTGACCCACAGTTCTGGGTGACTTTGCCAAAAACTATCCCTTTTCCTAGACCTCTCCAGTCCTTTTCCTTCACCCTTCTTCCTTCCCCTTCAACCGTTAAGGAGCCACTGGCTCCGAAAGCTTGACATTTACGACAGTCTTTTATGTGTGTGTTCTGCTGCCACTTGGTGAGTAGATTTTTAAGATAAAACATTGGAACTGATATTACCTTGCTCTCTTCCTTAAATTTTTAATTGATTATACATTATTATTTGCTGCAACAAAATATTCTGACTCCAAGACACTATAGTGGTTCATATTCATTCAGTTGATTTTCCACATGCTTGTAAGGTTCTCAGGCATTGCACTGGGTAGTGTCATGGGAAGTGCACTGTGCTTCAATGTAGCAGCTCGTCATCTTCAACTGTGGGGAGTAGTTGTAGCTCGTCAATTCATATACTGATTCACTAGAGAAGTGCAGATGCCAAGAGGCTATAACATCATCACAGATAACATTGACATCTATAGCTCCCTGCTAAAGAAGTAGGCAGGGGACCCCAGATGCGTGACACATTGAAAGCTGCTGCAGACCCCAGCACATGCATTGTGGCAAAGCTGAGCTCTCCTAGCTTTTGAGTCTGTCAGTGAAATCTTGTTGAATTAATGTATCTGCTACAATCATTGCTTTAGTGCTACCAAAGCTGCGGAATCCTCTGTTTCTGTTGAGTAAATCATTTGCTATATATATTTCACCCATTACTTTAATGGCACAGCTTGTGGCAGGGGTTTCCTGCCCCACATGTGGGATCAACGGCTCATTCTTCTGGTATTGGGGCTTTGTATGCTGACATCTCCTATGGTGATGTTATAGCCCTACTTCCTGGCACATGCATTCTTCTTAGAAACTTCTGTATAAATTGGCAGCCCACTTCAACTCAGCACAGTTCCACCAGAAAATGATGAGCAGCAACTTCATTGAAATATAACTTAAGTTCTATGGCAGTAACCTACAGGGAGGAGACATCAACAGTTAAGAGTTTGATAATCTTCATTACGAGAGAAACAGACTGTTGTGTTCTCTTGCATTTTAATTAAGATTTTGGCTTCAGAAAACTTGATTGAAATTCACCAAGTGGACACTGATGACAGTCAGAATTTGTTATGCATAACAAGAACTAGACATGATCTCCAGAAATCTGCTTTCACTTTCCCTTTCTTATATTGTCATGTCAGTTGGCATATTCCTGGAAGTGATAGGCAGTGTTATTTGGTCACTTTCAGACCAGGCTGAAGAAGCCATGGTGTGTCGAATTTCTGTCACCTTGCATACTGACCACTGCAAAAATATAAACATTGCAGACATACTGTACCTAATTTCACAGATAAAGACATTTAGGATGCACACACCCAAGCAGAATATTACCTCTGTGATGATGAAAGCATTTCGATATTCAAGAGAGGACAAGTGTGACACCATTATTTTTTTGTCTCTGACATCTTATTTTGACAACATGACAGATTTATTGGAGATTTCCAGAAGAATTCTATGGATGCATACAAGCAAAGACATCCACACTCCTCAGTGCCCACCTATTAATGACCACCTGAAACCAAGACTTTATGGCCTACCAAAGAGGCCTGCTTCACCCCTTGCCAGCAATATTGCAACCCTGACATACTACCCAGCAATAGATCTGGCTTCTCTTTTGAACCATTTGGTTCAAAAATTGAACACTGCATTAAAAATTCAGAAGACAAAATGTCAACTCAACGTCTTACTTCTCGAACCAACTGACATATTAGAGTTTTGTCCCAGTTTATCTGTTACCAAAAGTGCCTTTTTAAGAAACATTGCATCAACTATAAAGTACCTCAGTGAGTAGTTCTTGAACCCAAATGTTTTTTGATATGTTTAAATGATACCTTGGTGGTATGACCACATGAGACTGCAGTGCTTCCTTTATTTTTAGAAATCGAAACTCCCTCTATGCAATTGTCTGGTTAAAAATGAAGACCTCCCTTTTCTAGATGTCATGAATGTAGAAATCGCTCTTGGGTCACAATATGTATGGTGAATGAACACACAATTACTTATAATTGTGAGCTACTAACTGTTTTCACTCATCCCAAGGCAGTAGTATTTTATGAGCACTCACTCAAATTGTGGGAGTTATATCAGATCCTGAGAGCTTGTCGGCAGAGTTTACCCATTTCCATTTAGTGTTAGGTGTTAGCGCAGAAAAGGTGCTCTGAGAAGCAGATTCACCATGCATTTTGACTAGAATGCTCAAACATCATGAGCAACCAGATGTTGTGGAGAACTCAAGTAGGATGGTTTTCCTGCCATATGAAGATAAAGAGCAATGGTGAAACTCATCTCTGCATGTGGTTAGATGTACTCAGAACTGAGCTTCATGGAATAAAAAAAAATTTTGGGCATGCGTGTTTGAGAAAGTCAACAACATATTACACATAGAAAATATAAATGATGAACTGATCTCTCTCTCTCTCTCTCTCTCTCTCTCTCTCTCTCTGTGAGTGTGTGTGTGTGTGTGTGTGTGTGTGTGTGTGTGTGTGTGTGTGTGTGTGTGTGTGTGAGTGTGTGTGTGTGGGTGGGTGGGTGTGTTTTGTTTTGTAGCATTCCATAAGTCATATGCAGTACTATATGGTAGGACAGCTAGGCAATAGAGCTTAGCAAGAATTACTTAGATTCATTTGTGATTAACCATAGGTTCCTAAGTAGTGAGCTCCCAGTCCCACTGATTCCCTATCATCTTAAAATAAATACATGCTCCAGCAACCAGTGTCTTAAAGAAAGCCAAAACGTTTACTTAATTGTGAAGATCACAAGACTGCAGAAATCTGTCAAAGCCATCAGCCCTGAATGTGTAAAATATACGAAGTGGGTTGATTGCTGTTGATGCAAAATAGTCAGTGATAATGTGTAGGATACCTCCTGCATCTCAGTTGCATTGAAAGTGAATTTCTGGTGACTTTAAGCTGTTGTATCTTGGGCAATATTTTGTTGAAATAAATGAAATTTTGCCATCTTGTACAACTTTATGCATTCTCTTAAAAATAGTAATGTAAAGAATTTTATGTGCCATATTTCACCACAGTTTTTTTACACAAAATTACCTGAAAAATTGGCTCCGTAAATATCGACGCCTAAAACAATTTCAAAGTTTGGCTTCGTGTATATCAGGGACTAAAGGTACAATGAATGTGAAATTTGACATGTAGTAACCTAACAACACAAGATTCTCAGATATAAAGTTTCATTTATATACCACTTTCCAATACTGAATAAATTCAGTACAGAGTTAAAGATTTTGTAAAAAGGTCAAAAATGCAGTATTTTTGACCTAATTTTGCAAAAAGTTGTGTTCTGTAAAACTCTCCAAACTGGACTTCTTAGAAAGACCATGGCTTTAACAAAAAGGAAATATGTTATTGATGAGCCAACAGAGGCTAAGTAATTTGAAACAAAATTGGGCACAAAAATCGCAACATGAAAAAAATGTAAATTTTGGATTGTTATATCTCTTAGAGTTAATACATTGTGAATATGAAACTTATTGTGCACTAGCTCAGTAGCACAAGCATATGGAATAAAAAAAATTTTTCACCTACTATTTTCCATTAATCTACAAATTTGTAAAAAACATATGATTTTTGTGAAAAGATGTAAATATGGTGTTTTTTACACTTTTTTGTTGTTACTGTTGTTGTTGTGGTGGTCTTCAGTCCTGAGTGGTTTGATGCAGCTCTCCATGCTACTCTATCCTGTGCAAGCTTCTTCATCTCCCAGTACCTACTGCAACTTACATCCTTCTGTATCTGTTTAATGTATTCATCTCTTGGTCTCACTCTACGATTTTTACCCTCCACGCTGCCCTCCAATTTTAAACTGGTGTTCCCCTGATGCCTCAGAACATGTCCTACCAACCGATCCCTTCTTCTAGTCAAGTTGTGCCACATACTCCTCTTATCCCCAATTCTATTCAATACCTCCTCATTAGTTATGTGATCTACCCATCTAACCTTCAGCATTCTTCTGTAGCACCACATTTTGAGAGCTTCTATTCTCGTCTTGTCCAAACTATTTAACGTCCATGTTTCACTTCCATACATGGCTACACTCCATACAAATACTTTCAGAAACGACTTCCTGACACTTAAATCTATACTCCATGTTACGAAATTTCTCTTCTTCAGAAACGCTTTCCTTGCCATTGCCAGTCTACATTTTATATCCTCTCTACTTTGACCGTCATCAGTTATTTTACTCCCCAAATAGCAACACTCCTTTACTACTTTAAGTGTCTCATTTCCTAATCTAATTCCCTCAGCATAACCCGACTTAATTCGACTACATTCCATTATCCTCGTGTTGCTTTTTGTTGATATTCATCTTATATCCTCATTTCAAGAGACTGTCCATTTCGTTCAACTGCTCGTCCAGGCTTTTTGCTGTCTCTGACAGAATTACAATGTCATTGGCGAACCTCAAAGTTTTTATTTCTTCTCCATGGATTTTAATACCTACTCTGAATTTTTCTTTTGTTTCCTTTCCTTTGCTTGGACAATATACAGATTGAATAATATCGGGGAAAGGCTACAACCCTGTCTCACTCCCATCCAAACCACTGCTTCCCTTTCATGCCCCTCAATTCTTATAACTGCCATCTGGTTTCTGTACAAATTCTAAATAGCCTTTTGCTCCCTGTATTTTACCCCTGCCACCTTTAGAATTTGAAAGAGAGTATTCCAGTCAACATTGTCACAAGCTTTCTCTAAGTCTACAAATGCTAGAAATGTAGGTTTGCCTTTCCTTAATGTTTCTTCTAAGATAAGTCGTAAGATCAGTATTGCCTCACGTGTTCGAACATTTCTATAGAATCCAAACTGATCTTCCCCGAGGTCGGCTTCCAACAGTTTTTCCATTCATCTGTAAAGAATTAGCGTTAGTATTTTGCATCCGTGACTTATTAAACTTTCACATCTGTCAACACCTACTTTCTTTGGGATTGGAATTATTATATTCTTCTTGAAGTCTGAGGGTATTTCGCTTGTCTCATACATCTTGCTCACCAGGTGGTAGAGTTTTGTCAGGACTAGCTCTCCCAAGGCCGTCAGTAGTTCTAACGGAATGTTGTCTACTCCCGGGGCCTTGTTTCGACTCAGGTCTTTCAGTGCTCTGTCAAACTCTTCATGCAGTATCGTATCTTCCATTTCATCTTCATCTACATCCTCTTCCATTTCCATAATACTGGCCTCAAGTACATCACCCTGGTATTGACCCTCTACATACTCCTTTCACCTTTCTGCTTTCCCTTCTTTGCTTAGAGCTGGGTTTCCATCTGAGCTATTGATATTCATACAAGTGGCTCTCTTTTCTCCAAAGGTCTCTTTAATTTTCCTGTAAGCAGTATCTATCTTACCCCTAGTGAGCCTCTACATCCTTACATTTGTCCTCTAGCCATCCCTGCTTAGCCATTTTTCACTTCCTGTCGATCTCATTTTTGAGACGTTTGTATTCCTTTTTGCCTGCTTCAGTTACTGTGTTTTTGTATTTTCTCCATTCATCAATTAAATTCAATATTTCTTCTGTTACCCACGGAATTCTACTACTCCTTGTCTTTTTACCTACTTGATCCTCTGCTGCCTTCACTACTTCATCTCTCAAAGCTACCCTATTCTTCTTCTACTGTATTTCTTTCCCCTATTCCTGTCAATTGTTCCCTTATGCTCTCCCTGAAACTCTGTACAATCTCTGGTTTAGTCAGTTTATCCAGGTCCCATCTCCTTAAATTCCCACCTTTTTGCAATATCTTCCGTTTTAATCTGCAGTTCATAACCAATAGATTGTGGTCAGAGTCCACATCTGCCCCTGGAAATGTCTTACAATTTAAAACCTGGTTCCTAAATCTCTGTCTTACCATTATATAATCTTTCTGAAACCTGTCGGTATCTCCAGGCTTCTTCCATGTATATAACCTTCTTTTATGATTCTTGAACCAAGTGTTAGCTATGATTACGTTGTGCTCTGTGCAAAATTCTACCAGGCGGCTTCTTCTTTCATTTCTTAGCCCCAATCCATATTCACCTACTACGTTTCCTTCTCTCCCTTTTCCTACTACCAAATTCCAGTCACCCATGACTATTAAATTTTCGTCTCCCTTCACTATCTGAATAATTTCTTTTATTTCCTCATACATTTCTTCAATTTCTTCGTCATCTGCAGAGCTAGTTGGCATATAAACTTGTACTACTGTAGTACGCATGGGCTTCGTGTCTATCTTGGCCACAATAAGGCGTTCACTATGCTGTTTGTAGTAGCTTAACCACATTCCTATTTTTTTTATTCATTATTAAACCGACTCCTGCATTACCCCTATGTAAATTTGTATTTATAACCCTGTATTCACCTGACCAAAAGTCTTGTTCCTCCTGCCACTGAACTTCACTAATTCCTACTATATCTAACTTTAACCTATCCATTTCCCTTTTTAAATTTTCTAACCTACCTGCTCGATTAAGGGATCTGACATTCCACGCTCCGATCCATAGAACGCCAGTTTTCTTTCTCCTGATAACAACGTCGTCCTGAGTAGTCCCCGCCCGGAGATCCGAATGGGGGACTATTTTACCTCCGGAATATTTTCCCCAAGAGGACGTCATCATCATTTAACCATACAGTAAAGCTGCATGCCCTCGGGAAAAATTACAGCTGTAGTTTCCCCTTGCTTTAAGCCATTCGCAGTACCAGCACAGCCAGGCCGTTTTGGTTAGTGTTACAAGGCCAGATCAGTCAATCATCCAGACTATTGCCCCTGCAACTACTGAAAAGGCTTCTGCCCCTCTTCAGTAACCACACGTTTGTCTGGCCTCTCAACAGATACCCCTCTGTTGTGGTTGCACCTACAGTATGGCTATCTGTATCGCTGAGGCACGCAAGCCTCCCCACCAACGACAAAGTCCATGGTTCTTGGGGGGGGGGGGGGGGGGGGGGGGGGGGGGGGGGGGTCACTTGTTTTACAGATACTATTTTGTATCAAAGCTTTAAAATTGTCATCATTTGAAACAATTGTTTTAAGAGCTTCCAACCTCCACCTCAGCAACCAGCCCCCCCCCCCCCCCCTTTCCATCACTAGATAAGAGTGTAACATGCTGCAAATAAAGTTTTAACTTTTGCATCTTATATAAAGTGTATTGGTGATTAAAGGCATGATAAAGATGAAACTTTGTACACAAGACCTTAGCAAAGTAAAGTTTTTTCCAGTATAAAATATGGTTCATGTACTGCTTTCCAAATTTCTAGAAATTCGTTCCAAACTTGATTTCATAAAAATTACAAAAGTAGATCACATTTAATTTGCATTTAGAAAATTTGTGTTCCATAATTAATTTCAAACTAATTACAGATGGAAAGAGCATGTTTTGAAGTATCCAGAAAATCATATTCAATTTTCCAGTGTGCACTAACAATATCGGAAAATGATGGACAGATTTGAGGAAATGTGCCACAGCAACAGGGTACATTTCAGCAAAATGTTGTCCATGTTTTATTGCCTATGATTTTTATTTTTAAATTGACAAGTAAGATCTCACTCTATTGTTTTGGTACATGGTGACATTGTCTTTATCAGTACAAGAATTTGACATGGCGACCCAGTTGCCATAGGAGTCATGAAATGCTAGCCACAGGTGGGTTTATTCATCCAGTTTCCTACACTTGTAATTTGGTTTCTTAATTTAGGATCAAAACTTTGCGATGGTAATGGTCTGCTTACAAAGCCATTTCCTAAGTACCTAATCCCCAAATCTCAGTTCTGTAGGACTGTTGTAACTGTGACCAGAAAGGTTGCGGGGTTGTAGTGAAGGAGAGCTCGGTGAGACCCATGGAGCAGCCCATGAACAACAACACAAACAGGAAAGGACAGAAACGAACAACGAAGGACAACCGAGCAAAACCTTATGCACAACAACACACAAGAAGCAACAGAGTCACAAGAAAACCTCACCAATCAACCACATCCACTCATACATGGAACAAATTAACGTAAACACGCTGTCTGTGGGCGAGATGTTGATAGACACAAACAAAGATCAGACTGACTGACTGGCTGAGCGAAAGGCAGGCGCTTAAATACATGATTGGGGATGTCGCTATTGGCCTCTGGGACCACGTGTTCCACCGTGGTGCCCTCACATTATACATGGGCCAGAAGGCGCGCCCCGCCCCACCATGGCTTATGGTGTGATGGTGCAGAGACCTCTAGTGGTCTTCGACGTCCATGCCGTATGGCGCAGATTCAAAACCCGCGGTGCATGGTACCAGGACGACTATCCAACATAGGCAGATTTTAAATTTTACAACATTTCAGTTTACATTTTTTTATAATATTTGAACCACTTTCTGCAGTTCGTTTTCTGGAAATTGATACTGTCAGTTAGATGATTATATTGAAGGAAAATAGAGCATGATGGGGTCTTGGTCTGGTACCCAACAAACATTATGGCCAATAAAATGAATGAGCTGGGCCTTAAGCATGTATAAATTTTATCAGGGTATAATTGTGTTTCATTAATTTTTCAATAATGTTACCAGTCCACCATTCAGTATCATATTTACAGGCAATATAATGACTGAGAGTATCAACTCCTATCCATTTCAGAGTGAGCATGGCTGCACTAGATACTCTGGCAACAAAATAGAAAATTTATCATGTCAGTAGAAACTTTGCTGATACGAATTGATGATGCTCTCTCATACTGGCAACTGTGCTGCTTTCTTGCCATCTTATTCTTCAAACTTTTTGCTTTCTTACATTTCTTGTTTTGTAAAACACACGTACACACACACTCTCTCTCTCTCTCTCTCTCTCTCTCTCTCTCTCACACACACACACACACACACACACACACACACACACACACACACACACAAAGATATGTCACAAAAGATGAATAGATCTTTTGTCTTCAGTATTCGATTGGTTGATGACCTTTGTAGGCTTGTGCATAAAACCAGTTGCTTGTGCTATCAATCCCATCACTCCCTGCAGATTTTCCGTAGCCGGTGACAAAAAAGTTCCATTCTGCATCAATGTTGAAATAATTTTTGTGGCTACACAGATTGACAAAATTCTTACAATTTTTACATTGTGCAGCTGAGATGGCACTTAAATAATGTTTTTTTGTTTGAGTTCACAAAAAGTTGATCAGTTTTTGAATAAACGCCTGTACAGATACTGTAACATTTTGCATTGACCTGAAATAGTGCAACAGTTAACAGATTGCAACATTCCCTTGTTGATGTAATAAGCTACAAAATGGTGTAAAGTAGCATGCAGATTTTCACTCTGGAAAACTAACTTTCTAAAAACATGTTGAATGAGATCTATTTTTGTAATTTTTATGAAAATCAGGTTTGAACTGATTTTATAAAAATTTGGTTATCCTATACAATACTTCATGTTGCTAAGTTGTTGTGTCCAATGTTTCATGTTTATCGTGCCTTTAATCAATGAGATACCTGAAGACAAAGTTAAAACTCTATTCGCATCACGATTTTTCCGTCCACTTTGCCTCAATTTATGTAGCGTTGTTATCCCATGTTGGAAATTACACCCACTGTTTTTGGGGGGTGCGGGGATCTTAAACCATATTGTTTCAAATGAGACTGGTCTTCATGCTTTAAAAATGGTGTTTGTAGAAGTGCTCAGTACACCAATTTACACCTTTTCACAAAAGTCATTCTCCCTTCTTTTCCAAATTTGTAGATTACTGGAAAATAGTAAGGGGATGAAATTTTGTTTGCCGTATCCTTATGCTAATGAGCCACTTGAACCATTGCATATTAAGTTTCATGTCCAGCATGCGTTTACTCTATGAAATACAAGAATCCAAAGTTTACATTTTATTCATACTGCAATTTTTGCACCCAACTTTGATTCAAATTATCTGTCATCACTAGCCCACATTGGATTATCGAATACACATTGTCTTGTGGTGAAAGCCACAGTCTTCCTAATCAGCCCAGTGTGGGGAGTTTTAAAGAACACAGTTTTTTGCAAAATTAGGTCAATTTTCCCCGTAATTTATTCGGCATTGGAAAGTGGTAGTAAATGAAACTTTATATATGGGAACCTTGTGTTGTCAGATTACTATATGCCAAATTTCACATTTGTCATAACTTTAGTTCCTGAGATATAAGAGGCCAATCTCTGAAATTTTTCTCAGGTGATTCTGTCTAAAATTTCTGGCTGAATATGGCTCATAATGTTATTTTCATTGATATCCTTAGGAGAATGCATAATAGGTGTACAAGATGGCCAAATTTGATTATTTTCAACAAAATATTACCCAATATATAACAGCTCAATGCCGTCAGAAATTCACAGTCTGTGCAAACTAGTGTGTGGAGCCAAACAAGTTGACTGGCTATATCTCTGCCAGTGTTTCTTTGACGAACATTAAACTTTGCCAGTTATTGTTCAGGTTATGTGCAAATATTCACACAAAATTTCATCAAAATCCGTGTTGCTTGAGCAGGAAAATGTTCGGAAATTAGGCGATTAGAAGTGGCGTGACTGCAGAGAAAGTGGACTAATGCAGCTGTCAGAGATGCCAAGAACATCATCAGGAAAATAAATACTGTGCTGAAAAAGAGCAGGACATTTGTTTTAAAACATAAATTGCTTGTATTGCCCTAACATGGTCCAGTTGGGCACCTCACTTTAAACTCACATGTGACCAAGAATGAAATAGCCAACCAGATGAACTGCCGCTGCCAAGCTACAGCCTAAGGCCAACAGTTTCACTCAGTAATGGAACATCCTGTTAAAAAAATGTAATAGACTTCAGTAGCTGCTTCACAGTCTCTTCTCCGTGGAATTGGAAAATTGTAAGTATAAAAGTTTTTTCCAAATAAAATGCAGTCTTGAGAGAAATTATTTTATTTCTGCTGGAACACAAACATAATACCTTCTATTTGTATTTTTCCCTTTTTCTCTTAACATTCCTCCTTGTGCACCAGTATCCTGGCGTGGCTTTCATCTACATGTCGCACTCCAACACAGTCTTTCCCAGTGCATTCAAGTCTTCTTGTTTTTTCTTCTCCACTTCATGCTCCACCCTTTTCCCCAATATCCACCACAGCTGGGATTGCTGCTTGCACAGTTCATGCAGCAACAGCTCTACACTACAGTTGGTGTGTGAATTGTTCATTAGTTATCTCTTATGATGAACTTTGCCCAGAATCCAAAAAATCTTCCATCTTTTATGTTTGGGTGTCCACTGTCTAGCACTCTTTATATTTGGAGAGGAAGTAATCTTACCCTAATGTACATGTTATATAAAAATTATGTCTTGTATACTGCATGCTGTAAGATGTTGTAAATATCAAAAATTGGGGCAAACAACTAGTTTCTGTAGAGGTGACTCTTGTGGGTGTTGCTGAACTCAGACATACTAACATCCATACCATTAACTGCAGATGTTCATCACAACTTACATATAGAGGTCAGCAAACAATAAAGCCAGTTGAGATGCACTAGAGACTGGTTTCCATAGCTCTATCATTTCCTAGAAGTGAGACAATAAGAAATAATGCACATTACTTACGGTGATAGCAACACCACTATCTCTTGTCGACAGCATCGCGGTAGATATTTTCATGGAGTGTTGGGTAATGATAAATTATGAAGCACATAGATGACAAAGGGTGGATAGGTGGATCCTTGATGAATAGCCCATGTCTATTTTTCTTTGTTTTGTCTCAGATCATTACTTCTGATTAATTGGCAAAATAATGCAGGAATATTTGATAATATTTAAGCCAATGACATTCTTCCTACATTGTAGCAACTGTTTTGTGTATTAACACAATAAAGGTCTTGCCTACAAAGCAAGTAGGACTTATAGCGTCCCCAGTGCCAAATTTTTTATCATGTAGCCGTAAAATAATAATTTCTCTGTGTAGGTTTAGATTGCAAAGAAATAATTTATGACAGAATGATCTAAAGAGACGACAAGATACGCTCTTTTGTTAATTTTTTAGTCGTCTTCACTTCTTCTTTTGTCTTGAATGTGTCTAGAGGGACATCTTGCGTGTGCTGACAAATGTAAGCATATTTGTATGAGTTAAACATATAATATAACGATTTAATATTATTGTGCACTTTTAATTTGTAAGAGGTGATCCCGATTTCATGTCCGCCTTCCTTGAATTAACCTGCATTCAAGTAATTTACAGCTCAACAATCGCAGCGCCCGATGCAGCCAACGACGCCATTACGTGGCGATATTAACTTATGAAAAATTAGCGGAAGCGGAAAACTCGCCAGCTATTAACATAATATTAATTTTTCTCCACAGCCGCACGAAGTTGCAGAAATACTTAGCTTTAAGATTCTTATTTTCAGTACCATAGCTGAGAGCCAGAGCCAGGACTCCGACTACAATACAATGGTCAACGGAGGTAAGAAAAATACTCTCGCGCGTGTGTGGGCCGCAATTTTAATTAATAACTAAAGATTTCTTGCTTTAAAGTGAACTGACTAGCCGAGTTTATTACATTGTTCAACTTAAATATCATTTTTATTAAGGCCCACCACGGAAGTCGGCAACAATCAAAAAATAATAATAACAATAATAATATATACATTAAATTACGACGGCCGACGGACGCGAGATTGGCGCCCAATGTGGGGCCCGATTAATATGATTCTATTGTAATGAATGTAATTATGTATGTGTCTAATTGTTGTAAAATATTAATGCTTATATGAATTCTTTTACATGTACAACAACAAAACCACACCCTGAGGAGATCTGGAGAGGAAAAAGTGTAGAAAAGAAAAAGGATTGCGAGAAAGAAAAATAATTAAGGTAAGGCCTATTGTGCAAGCACCCTGTGTAGCTCTGTGCGGAATATCGAACCCATGTGCACATGAGATACCTTCGGTGTTTTGTGTATTTATGTGTTAATTTTTGGAGGGATAATTATTCGTTTTGTGTATTTATGTGTTTATTTTTGGAGGGGATAATTAATCGTGTGTGTATCAGTGTTAAAGATTCGTCAGTGGCTTAAAGTGAATTTAGTATGGGTAAGATAGGACAACCTAAAGCATCCGTACCAAAAGAACAAAAGTCTGTTAATATGGAAAGTGAGGATCATTTGCAATACGTAAACGAATCCCAAGCCACTGCCTCGGATAACATAATTTCCGGAGCGGGGGGCGAGGATCTGTGGACGTTGAATGACGCTCCACAGCAGAATGGGAATAGAGTAACAACTCCACTGCCTGGGCAGGGGGGCCAATCGAGTGCTAGATTAAGCGGGGCACCAGTATGCTCACCGATTGCAGACCCATTTGCAGAATTTCTGCGCAGGTTAGAAGAAAGAGATAGGGAAAGAGATCAGAAACTGGCTCAGATGCTCCATGAGCAAGAGCAACAAAGAGAACTGAAAGAAAGGGAAAAGGAAAGAATGTCAGAACAGAGGGAAAAACAAAGAGACGAAAAACTGGCTCAGATGTTGCATGAGCAGGAGAAAAAATTAACGCAAAAGCTCATTGAGCAAGAGCAGTGCAGTGAAGCAAAACTCGACAGTATCCAAAGCGAACTAGCCGAGATGCAGGATGCGTGCAAAGAAATACCCGATCTTGCGCAAAGCTTAGCCGGTGAAATGCAAAAATTACAGATATCGCAGGCTAGGCTTGGAGATAATGTCCAGACTTTAACCAACCGCGTAGATAATGTGGAGATAGATGCACGGAAAAGTATTGACGCATATTTGGAAGTGCAAGCTCAAAAAGTAGAAAAAGAATTAAATGAATGGCTAGAAGTAAAGGATCGCGAGATATCTGCAAAGATTGAAAGCGATGTAAAAACAGCTGTAGAACAAGCGACTGCGGCCGCGAGTGTAAATATTGACGCTAGCGCTGCCGCACTACGTGCTGAATTAACACAGATCAAATCCCGTGTGACTGCGGAGTTGCCAAATTGGCAACAGGAGGTCGCGCGGAGACTGTCTGCGTTGGAAAGCAATGTAAACAGTGGCGGACAGATCATGAATCCGACTCCGCGTACTGATTACTGTAATAACGCTGACGGTAGGCAGGGTGCGAGTGCGCAACCGCAACCTAACGCGAATTATGAGCACGAACAACATGCGATACCGTGCAGCGTACATCACGAAGTGATGAATGTCCCCGAATGTAGCAATCAGACGTGCAAAACAGAGGACAATGTAATAAAACACAGGACATTCCAACCTTTCAATAGCGAAAAACGAAATGTCCACCCTGTTGTATTTATTAAGAGCTTCAGGAATGTGTTTCCTAGGACATGGACGGAAAGACAAAGAATACAGTTCGTGGTCTCCTTTATTCAAGGT
This sequence comes from Schistocerca serialis cubense, assembly GCF_023864345.2. NCBI lineage: Eukaryota > Metazoa > Arthropoda > Insecta > Orthoptera > Acrididae > Schistocerca > Schistocerca serialis. The sequence continues at coordinate 418,659,070 of NC_064646.1, read as the reverse complement.
GACGCGGCACTGTGGGCCACCGACGTGTCCGAAAAATGTCTAACGATGCAACAGTTTGAAGGTGCATTCTTGCAAAAATTCTGGTCCGATAGCGTCCAAGAAAGACTACGAAAGGAGTTGTACAGTCCAGAAATGTACAATCCTAAGATGGGAACGTTACGCAAATATTTCGAAAAGTATATAAACAAAACCAGGTACTGGGACGAGCCAATGTCCGATCGTGACATAATCAGATTAATAAAAATGAAGTTGCCCAGTGAAATTAAAAGATATTTCATCAATGTGCCGGAATACGATATAGAACAATTCATGGAAATAGTGGATTCTGTTGACCTATTGATCGAAGATATGAAAACCGAAAACAAGTGGAACCATGCAGGCTATAATCAACACAAAGCCGATTACAATAGCAGCCACAGTAACGGTAGTAACTTAGTACCAAATGGTAACGGGAATAGGCAAGAGCACCGGCAACAGAATCAAGGCACAAACAATGGCAATGGTTATAACGGCAACGGTTATAATCGTGAAAATCGAAAGAGACACTATGATGGACGCATGAGTAATGGATATAATGGTAACGGCAATCCGCAATGGCGGAACAACCGAAACCAGTGGCGTGGTCGTAACGAACCGACACCACAGTGGCAACAAAACACAGCGCCACAATGGAACGCCAACCCAGGTCCGTCACAGAATATGTCAGGAAGTTACAACCGACCACCGCAAAACCAGAGCCATACACAATATCAAAATACGCCATCGGGGAGGCAGGGCGGCCAACCCAACAGTAGCAACAACAACAACCAGAACCACAATGTGAGGTTAGTGGAAGTGACAGACAACTGTCAACCCACTAATGCTCATCCGTTAAACTAAAGACAGCCACAATACGCTCTCCGTTGTTGGCTGCAGGATGGTGTAGTGAGGGCACATTCACGGATGACAGCCATAAACTTTGTATGCTGAGATACAATGAAGGAACAAAAATAGAAAAGGAACTTGTAGACATACCGCAGACATGTAACCGAACCGACAAAAGTGTTGTGCAGGCTATATTGCAAGCAGATATGTATGGAGCACCAATACACATAATAGTCGATACCGGTGCGTCAACCAATGTCATGAGCGCAAATTTTTACAAGTACTTGAGTCAAAATAATAGAATACCAGTATTGCCAGTGAAGAATTGTCGTGTTACAGGTGCAATAGGTACACAATCTCATATCATAAAGCACCAGGTGCAAGTCGAGTTTACGGTAGGAAATGAAGCAATGAAAAGCTCGTTCCTAGTAGTTAAGGGATTAGGTGTTGCTTGCATCCTGGGGATGGAATTTTTACGCCAGAGGGACGCAAAAATCGACCTCTTGTGCGGGGAAGTAAGCCTTATGAATGAGGATAGACGTGTAGTTTTGCCGTTGTTGATGACACGGGAAGTGCACGGTAAATATTGCCGGAGCTTTCAAACGAGATTCGAAGGAATACAGATAATGAATTTATATTCTGACTTAAGTACAAGACAAGTATATTTTAAAGATTTTATTACTGAAGACAAAGAGGAAAAAAGGAAACTGATAGCCATGAAAGTTAGGGAGTCAGAACATTTGACTGAAGCACAACAAAACGAATTGACTCAGCTACTTACAGATTATGAGAATGTGTTTTCGGAAAAACCCGGTGCTATCGAGGGCTACACCTATAACATCGAAGTGGTACCTCACGATACTTTCTGTCACGCAAACTACACCATCCCATGGTCAAAGGAGGAGGCAATTACGAAAGAAACAACAAAAATACTTACAAAGACTTAAAGAAGTTCGCTCAGTAGAGCACCGTTTACATATATGAGTAGTAGGTTAAGTTTATAGTGTATTTTTCCTGTGTGTAAATGTTCCGATTTTAGTGTAATATTTAAAGACAATGAGGCACACAAGATTAGTGCGATTCAATTTTGTAGATGTTAAGGAATAATAGTATTTTTAAGCAATTGCATTTTGAAGAAAAAAAATGAACGTAGGTTTAAGAATATGTTAAAAATTTCATGCTTAAAAATGCTTTAAAAATATTTAAAAAAAAATTCAATAGCATGTAATGATGACAGATTTTTTCATTAGAGTGTCATGAATATTTTTGAACTGTAGTAGTAATGAAACTTATGAAAATTTAATATTATAGTGTATAAGTCGTTTCATGTATTTATGTCTATACCGATCTTGAAATATGCTCAAGCATAATTTACTTAACAATGTGAGTGCAGGGTGTACATCACCCAAGGTACCTCATGTGTTGTGGACAAGGTACAAAGCAAATCAGTAAACGCAACTACCGCTTAGCAGTGTTAAAATATATTGCCATCTGCTAAGGCAGAGATTTGCACGAATTTGTAGTGCAAACAAAAGTCACAAATCTAACATTAATCTAGGAACTTGCACGCTAGGCCTAGATTATAAAATGTGTACAATAATGCGAGAGGCAAGGTTTTGTAAAGTCGAGCCTGGCTCTGGAGGGCAAGTACGCAATGAGTGGGCAGACATGACATGGGGACTTACCTCAGATGAGACGGAAATACAATTGTATAGTCAAAAAAATCTGAAGGCAAGTACGACTCTAAATGGAAAATGAAAAGAGACAATTAGTGCGAGAGATTGGTAAAATCCAGCACAAGCCAAAATCCAGTTCAGACTGAATGAAATACATTAGTGTTTGTGAACTAATCGAAACAGTTACTTTAAACAGTGTGAAATAGTGTGAAGGTGAAACTGTGATATGGACAGTGAAGTGCTAGTATTGAACGTTCAACAGCGGTGAGGACGCCAAACGCCAATATTACGCACGAAAAACTGTGAATTTGGTTATAAATGTGAACTGTTAACGTGAAGTGAACCGACAGTCAATATTTTTGGGACAGACTGTAGTTTCAGTGAGCACAATAATGCGAGATTGGAATGCGATGCGTGGACTGTTGCAAAACAGCGACCGCAGAAACGGCGAATGTTTGTGCTAAGCTCGTATTGGGACACTCACCAGTGCCTGCGAGTGCGGCGAAAACATAAATAATTTTATCAAGACAAAAACTGACGTGTAATGGAAACAGTATTGCATCAAAACTGCATTCACGGGAGAAGGTCTATGTCATGTTTTCTGCAAGACAGTGCTAGCTTGACACTCGGAAACTGGCGAAAACTTAACAACAACTGCCGCACTATAAATGCTCCTTTCCCACTAGCGTAACCATCTGCAGCGGGAAACAAATATTACGTTGGTTGTGTGTGTGTTTCATGTACTACGTCGGAGATGCGTAGCAGAGCTGACTCCTGCCAACAAGAGCGGGGGGCGGATATCATCCCACTCCGCCACGCCCGGCCGAGACAGAAGCGCATCGCCAACGGTGCAGCCGATCAGCTGATTCTGACGTTCCGCGACGGCGAGACACACGCTGGCGTCGAGCGGGCGTTGACCTCTCCGCAGCCGTCGCGAACGCCGAGCACCGAACACACCAACCGACGCCGTCGCGAGCCAAACGTCGCGGCGTAGATCATCAACGACACCGCAATCAATTGTTTTAATGACCTCATTTTTTGCATAGTGCAACAAAAATATTTGTATGCACATCCTGTACTCCAATGACATTCCAGAAAAAATTAAGTGAAAGTGACCAAAGCAGTTAGTCTGTCGCTCCGCCGAGGTTTTCCCCAGGTTTCCCTACGGCCGCGCCAAATGGGGAGCGAACAGTTGACACCCCTGGGACTTCAAATATTCCGGACTAACTCGTGGTTGTATACCTTGAACTTCATCTGTATTACACTTTGTGTGCAACGCACCTCAGTAATTACAACATACGATGTGACATATATAAACTGTGAAAGAAAAATCTGCGTGTGGACACTGTGGACATGAAAGTGGAAATATTTATGTCAAAAAACACGAACATTTTTTATGACACAAACATTTTGGGGGGCAATATAGCGTCCCCAGTGCCAAATTTTTTATCATGTAGCCGTAAAATAATAATTTCTCTGTGTAGGTTTAGATTGCAAAGAAATAATTTATGACAGAATGATCTAAAGAGACGACAAGATACGCTCTTTTGTTAATTTTTTAGTCGTCTTCACTTCTTCTTTTGTCTTGAATGTGTCTAGAGGGACATCTTGCGTGTGCTGACAAATGTAAGCATATTTGTATGAGTTAAACATATAATATAACGATTTAATATTATTGTGCACTTTTAATTTGTAAGAGGTGATCCCGATTTCATGTCCGCCTTCCTTGAATTAACCTGCATTCAAGTAATTTACAGCTCAACAATCGCAGCGCCCGATGCAGCCAACGACGCCATTACGTGGCGATATTAACTTATGAAAAATTAGCGGAAGCGGAAAACTCGCCAGCTATTAACATAATATTAATTTTTCTCCACAGCCGCACGAAGTTGCAGAAATACTTAGCTTTAAGATTCTTATTTTCAGTACCATAGCTGAGAGCCAGAGCCAGGACTCCGACTACAATACAATGGTCAACGGAGGTAAGAAAAATACTCTCGCGCGTGTGTGGGCCGCAATTTTAATTAATAACTAAAGATTTCTTGCTTTAAAGTGAACTGACTAGCCGAGTTTATTACATTGTTCAACTTAAATATCATTTTTATTAAGGCCCACCACGGAAGTCGGCAACAATCAAAAAATAATAATAACAATAATAATATATACATTAAATTACGACGGCCGACGGACGCGAGAGACCCCATCTTTGTTAAAAAAAAGAAGAAAGGTCATACATATTTTCTGTGTGTGCCTCTTCAGAACCCATATTTGAAATGACTTTAACAATTCTGGGGTGAAATAGAATAATTGTTAATGCCAGATCTATTTAGCTAAAAACCTGCCAACAGGTGTTAAATACGCTTCTTGTTATGTTTTTAGCAAATGGATGTAGCATTTAAGAATGAAAATAAATTTAGTTTTCAGTGTGTGTTTGAAGATACCACCCCAGCATTAGGCTCTGTCATCTTTCTTGACTACCTTCCAGAGGCCGTGCTTGTAACAATTGTTTCAAGAGTGTGTGGAACAGGAACCCAACCATTAATAGAATTTGCATTTTCCCTTCAAATTCTTGTAAATCACCAACAGTTGGGCAAAGCCTAGTTGCATTTGTTCAATTCTTCTGTCCTTGAAGTCTAAGAATAAAGTTGAAAATTTCATACTTTTTTGTTGACTATTCTTATGGCAAATAGGCATCAGAATGTATAAGGATAGTAACAAAATGCCAATTAAACCATTAATTAGAGCAAGTCATATTCAGGAAATTTCATGAAACTTGTGCATGTTTATGTGATCAGGTTTAATTAATAAATAAATGTGAAAAAATACAGCTTATTCGAACAACAGGCCTAATAGATTACTACAGGTGGTGTAGCTAAAATAAGAGCCAACTATTCACTGAACAAGCTTCACTGTGCAAATTATCATCAGGAGCATTATACAGTGTTGGGTTTGGTTGTTGTGTATGTACTCACTATTCATAAATAACTAATTCATACATCTGTGGGTGACCTGACTGTAACACACGATGTTTTCACAGGAAGAGCTACTCCATATGGTGGTCTGACTCACTGCAACAGGTAGTTGAGCACTCCATTGTGTGACAACAGGCACCAATGCTGCCAAAGTAAGAACTTTCTAGATATGACAATTTTTAAGAAATTATATCTAAAAAAAAGATGATGTAACTTACCAACTGAAAGCATTAGTATGTTGATAGAGACACAAACACACACACACAATTCAAGCTTTTGCAACCCACGCTTGCTTCATCAGGAAAGAGGGAAAGACGAAAGGATGTGGGTTTTAAGGGAGAGGGTAAGGAGTCATTCCAATCCCGGGAGCGGAAAGACTTACCTTAGGGGGAAAAAAGGACAGGTATACACTCGCTCATGCGCATTCGTCCGCACATATACAAACACAAGCAGACAATTATATATGTAAAAAAACAATAAAAAAGGAAACATCTGATGTAGCTGGAAATGTAACATATCTCTCATGAGTTTTTGAAACTGGGTGCAATAAGTCCAAAAATAGCCAGTTTTGAGGAGAGATAAGAACTTTCAAAACAAAAGATTAAAATTACTTGTTTCACCTCTTGTCTCTGAAATGTGGACTGTATCTAAAAGTACAGAGATCATGTACCTTCTTTTGCTCACTTGTAGCACCACAGGAGATATAGACATTAAGCAAGACAATATGCCTCACTACCACTTCAAATGGTGCTGAGGGATGTTGGGTAACATTCATATCTACATCTGTACTGTGTGAACCATCATGAGATGCATGGCAGGGCTGTCTGGAACTATTGACCACAGTATTGTTAAGCAAATCTGGGATGTTGTTGACATGCAAGTTGTGAGTCTTTTTGTATAGTTGCAGACTGGCATGTCTCTTTTTAGCTTCCAGTTCTTTGTGAGATTTGCCGTCATCAACAGGATGGAGAAGGATATCGCATACTACAAGGAGAGTTTCTGATTCAGTTACTTTCAACAAAACCATGAAAGTATTAAACTCAGAACTCCAGAACATTGTGAATGGTTACCCATTTGACACTCTGCTGTGATTAGTATAATTGGAGTGCACAGAACATGCATCATTGAGATTCCTGGTGTTTCAGAGAGATGTAGAATAGATTTTAAATACTATGAATTTTTCATTGTGCGGGTATGCAGATGATATACCAAAAGCAAGTACATAATCTACATCTAAATGTTGGCTCTACAAACCATCATACTCTGTATAGACCTGTACCCTATTCACAGCTATCTCGTATCAGTTTGACCTAAGTGTGTGCAAATTAGGTTTTTGTGGCCTTTGGGTGTGGTTTTGATCTTTAGTGAGACCAGTTTGCTTAAAACCCCCTTTTTCCCATGTATAAAGTGCTCTGCAGATCCCATTAATCTCGAGAACTTTGTGGTGACTAAAACAGCCTACATTGCCTCCATAGAGCTTTTTTTCTTTTAATTTCAAATAAACCTGCCAGAGGAACATCCGCAACTGAACTTTATACCAGAGGTTGAAAATACCGCTACAGTTGTAAGGTTCTTTTATTTAGAACACGACCGGTTTTGTGCTCTTATACGCCCATCTTCAAATGTTATTCTGAAAATAATTAATAATTAATTGTGAAAATGATTTATTATGTTGGGCTGGTGTAGTGTCTTAGCAGCAGCACATTGCAGTGTTTCTTGATATCTTAGATCTTGTCTTCTGATTGTGAAAAATGCACCCATCATCTTGTCTGAAAGCAGTATAAATATTTTATACACACACTACTCTGCAGCTTGCATGAATCTCAGGAACTTCATAGAGGCTCAAAGTTGATGTCAGCTGCAGAGGATTTATTTAAAATCCAATCAGAAGACAAGTTCCAAGAGATCAAGGAAAAACTGCACTATATGAGTGAGGAGAGGCATTTGAGATCCAATACATCTGGCATAATCTATTTCAAGAATTTCTAAATAAATTTAACACAACTGATCCCAACTTTTAGTCATGGTGAAAGTGTTGTTGTTGTTGTTGTTGTTGTGGTCTTCAGTCCTGAGACTGGTTTGATGCAGCTCTCCATGCTACTCTATCCTGTGCAAGCTTCTTCATCTCCCAGTACCTACTGCAGCCTACATCCTTCTGAATCTGCTTAGTGTATTCATCTCTTGGTCTCCCTCTATGATTTTTACCCTCCACGCTGCCCTCCAGTACTAAATTGGTGATCCCTTGATGCCTCAGAACATGTCCTACCAGCTGATCCCTTCTTCTAGTCAAGTTGTGCCACAAGCTCCTCTTCTCCCCAATTCTATTCAATACCTCCTCATTAGTTATGTGATCTACCCATCTAATCTTCAGCATTCTTCTGTAGCACCACATTTCGAAAGCTTCTATTTTCTTCTTGTCTAAACTATTTATCGTCCATGTTTCACTTCCATACATGGCTACACTCCATACAAAGACTTTCAGAAACGACTTCCTGAAACTTAAATCTGTGGTGAAGTTAGTAGCAACATTATTACATGCAACTTGTGAGTCAGTCTGAACTGCTATTGATGGATCTGTAACAACTTTTATTGTAGTTACTATTGTATCTGAATCTTCCATCTTACGCAGTAACATGTCCAGTGATGGTCTTCCCAAAACTTTTAGTAAATAATGCAATCATTACTTTAAATCTTCTGAAAATATATTTGTTTTTTTGTTAATAGCAGAATTTTCTCCTTTATTGTACAATTTTTTAAAAATAAGATTTTTCTTCATTGTTGCAGCGTGTGTGAATTGTGTCCGGTGGAGTTTCTCAGGAAAATTTTTGGCATCTGGTGGTGATGACAAGCTTCTAATGATATGGAAAATTAGTAAATACACAGGTATGAATATTTCCTCTGTCTGTTTTAGTAAGGTGTCCTTCATTTTTTTCTGTTTTTTGTTTTTACCTTTCTTCTTATTTGTCTACTAATGTACTGTCAGTAGCCTGATAGGTTTTGTGTTTTGCTAGTTTCCTTTGAAATGCTTCTTTTTAAAAAATGCATTGAAACAATTGTGTGAATATAGATTGATAGGTCTGGTAGTAGTATATATATCATGTTGATAAGTGTGATTCTTGTATTCAGGATGTAAATACATCGTTACCTAAATGATTACTGTCACAAATCTCATAAATTATTAAAATTGAGTGTTGTAAAGTTAGAAAAATTTTATTTAAAAATGTGAACTGTACCTCAAGATACAAACTGTGCTGAAAACTGGAGAGCTGTCACTACCGGTAGTTAAGAGGTTCAGATAGCCATTCCCCAAAAAATAGTTGGATATTGGAAGATTCCAGCTAGTTGATTTCTTGAGATGTATCCTCTGCAAAGTCTTTCCAGGTACCAGTGAATTTTCCTTTTGGGCAATTATGCAAAATGTGGCTCAGTGATGTTCCAGGGACATTGGTCATTCCTTCCTTATGAAGTGTTGCTTTAGTCACAGCACGGCCAGTTCTTATATGATTGAGGTAGCTCCATATTTTTCTTTGTATGGTGGTTCCCAAGAATTGGCTGGTCAGATCTATTTTATATCTATATTCTGATGACCATGGAAGAACATCTGTTGATTTCTCCATTCTGGATCATATCTGCATGAGTATGTCATTGTTTACCCAGATTGGTTCACTAGATTTTAGTTGTGAGTGTAATAAATTGTTCAGTGTTTCATGAATTGTTAAGTCTCTGGACCTTTTGAGTTCTGTCTGTTCATGTGTTATGCTTCTCATTGGAGATTTGATGTGGCAACAGTAGCAAGTACTGACAGTCTACATCTACATCTACATTTACACTCCGCAAGCCACCCAACAGTGTGTGGCGGAGGGCACTTTACGTGCCACTGTCATTACCTCCCTTTTCTGTTCCAGTCGCGTATGGTTCGCAGGAAGAACAATTGTCTGAAAGCCTCTGTGCACACTCGAATCTCTCTAATTTTACATTCGTGATCTCCTCGGGAGGTATAAGTAGGGGGAAGCAATATATTCGATACCTCATCCAGAAACGTACCCTCTTGAAACCTGGCGAGCAAGCTACACCACGATGCAGAGCGCCTCTCTTGCAGAGTCTACCACTTGAGTTTGCTAAACATCTCCGTAATGCTACGACGGTTACCAAATAACCCTGTGACGAAACGCGCTGCTCTTCTTTGGATCTTCTCTATCTCCTCTGTCAACCCGATCTGGTACGGATCCCACACTGATGAGCAATACTCAAGTATAGGTCAAACGAGTGTTTTGTAAGCCACCTCCTTTGTTGATGGACTGCATTTTCTAAGGACTTTCCCAATGAATCTCAACCTGGTACCCGCCTTACCAACAATTAATTTTATGTGATCATTCCACTTCAAATCGTTCCGCACACATACTCCCAGATATTTTACAGAATAACTGCTACCAGTGTTTGTTCCGCTATCATATAATCATACAATAAAGGATCCTTCTTTCTATGTATTCACAATACATTACATTTATCTATGTTAAGGGTCAGTTGCCACTCTCTGCACCAAGTGCCTATCTGCAGCAGATCTTCCTGCATTTTGCTACAATTTTCTAATGCTGCAACTTCTCTGTATACTACAGCATCATCCGCGAAAAGCCGCATGGAACTTCCGACACTATGGTGTCGTGGTATTGGTGTGGATTTAAGAGTTCCTATCACAATTCTCATTCTGTTCTTTAGATGAATATCTATTTTATTGACGTGGCTATGTCCACCTCAAACACAAGAAAGCTTTCAATGACAGGATACACCAGTGGCTGTGCTGTAGTTCTCAAGATGTTTACATTTGATCCCAATTAATAACAGCCAGTTCCCTTTGTATATTATTTCTGTACTTTAGCTTTTGTTTTCTTAATACTAAGTGTTTCCTAAATATTGGGGATTACCGAGAGTGATGTTGACTTTTCTTTTCTTCCTGTGTATCACTGACAGTAAGAAAGAGAGGGAAAATAGTTACAAACTATTATTGTGCCACAGTAATGGAGCTTCTTGTTGATGCAGAACTGATCCAGAGTAATGTGCATCATATTTGTAAAAAATTTCAAACTTCTAGCAATTACCCCCATTGTCATCAGTAGGAAGAGAAACAGATAGTCAAAAACCCTGATGGAAGCTATTTTTTTCTAAAGGAGAAACCCAGTATTCATAAAATTATAATGAAATCCCAGGAATCCACAGATGTGAATGCCGTACCAATGTCCCTGAAACCAAAGGTTGTTCCAGGTATACCATTTGACCCACAATGTTGTGACTCCCATCAGAAATATAATTATGGAGCATTCTTTTCTGTAATATTGAAGTGTTATAAATAAGGCAGGTAAAGTTCTGCAGAATGTAAATAATTTAAGAGTAAAGGAGAAAACTCACAAAACAGTAAAAGAATTGAGTCGTTTACAGATGCACAAAGAAAAATGAAGAATTTGGTAGAATTTGGTAGCTTTTGGACGAATTGTTTTACAAGCTAGAAAACACACACACACACACACACACACACACACACACACACACACACACACACACACTAAAACGCCCATCTTAATTGAGTTATTGTAATTTGGAGTGTGGGCCAGAATTGTTATTGGTTCTTGCAGATTTCAGTATTTGATTAACCATTGGTTTTTACTATGGCTCTGGAACACTGGCTAAATAAATTATCTGTTGTAGATAGTACCAAAGAATATAATGAATGGTTGAAGTGATGGCTATTTCATAGTTATGAGGGTCGCCCAGAAAGTAATACACCACATTTTTTTTCTCAGCTGAAAACAATGCTTAGAGTGGGAAACATTATGTATGTATTATATGAAATCTCCTGAGTGGGTGCGCCAAGCTTCTGTCACATTTGACAGATAGCATAGCTGCAGGACAGTTTCAAAATGGCATCTGTAGGTGATGTACCGTACATTACAAGCAATGTGGTGTCAGTGAATTTCTCACTGCAGATAAACAAACTATGGGGAATATTCACAAGCACATGTGCAAAGTGTATGGAGCATCTGCTGTCAACAGAAGTGCAGTTTGTCACTGGGCACGGTGGGTGAGGTCATCAGAGTGCAGTTCAGTGGAGCTCCAGTGGTTGGGGTTAGGGCAACCTTGGCTGTCACAACTGACAGCCCTGACCTAGCTCCCCTCAGACTTCCTTGTTTGGGCTGTTAAAGGATGCCAATTGTGGAAGACATTTTGAGGACGATGGGGAGGTGATTCACACAGTGAAGCATTGGCTCTACCACCAGGACAAGGATTGGTACCGACAGGGTATATATGCCCTTGTTTCTCACTGGAGGAAGACCATAGAACAGGATGGAAATTACACTGAAAAATAGGGTGTATAGATAGAACACCATTCTTCTGTGTGTAATTCTCATTTTGTTCCATAAAAAATTGTCGAAGAAAACAAATGCAGTGTATTACTTTCTGGGGAACCGTTGTATTTGGATCACAGTTTTAATCCCTCATCTTCAAAATATTCTGCTTGGAATAGTGTTCACTATGATTAAACAATGGACAGCCTCAGTTGATGCAACATTCTAACTGGTTGATAATTAATATTCACTAGTAATAACTTCTGATACTAGGCATCTTTGGTTGTGTGATGTTCTAGTTGTTTACAGTGTGTTGTGTGTGCGTGTATCGTGTTTTTCTGAATAAACTATATTATGGTTCTTGGTAGGTTTAGCTCCACTTACAGAGGTGTTAAATTTCTGTGCACATTGCTATCTCGTTACGTTTATACCATGAAAATGACAGCATGTTCGCCTGTCGAAATATTGCCGGTTGTTGGAGATGTCGCTCAGCTACATTCCTTTAATTTGTTTGAACATTTTATATGCCATGAGAAACTCAAATTTCATACAAAGAAATCAACTGCAACAAAGATTAGTTTATGTAGTACCTTTTTATACTTATAGCATAGTTTGGCCTCTCAGTGAGCCAGCTATTTACTGGGGATGCAGTAGTGGCAGTGGGCCAATTGCACTAGTATATTTTCATGTTTATACTGACTGCCCATATGTCAACCTAGAACTCCATGGAAACACCACACCATTGATTGAGAGACTGAGAAAACTTGTTTGTAGATGTTCCAGCTGATGCCACAGATTCCAGCGATGTGTGTGTGTGTGAGGGGGGGGAGGGGACTGACCTGTTTGCCAATTGCCATCTCGTGGGAACACCATCCAAACTTCCCTTCCAGTTGCAAGGGTGACACAGCTTTTCAAGATAGGACAATGGTGTAACACCCTAGTGCTACACCTTTTAATGGCTACATTGTGGAGGAGCAGCCCTTACTGAATGCTGTATCAACACAGTGGGAATAATGGTACCATATCTGCTCCTGCACTGTAACAGCAAATAACATAGAGAGGATTTTGCCAGTAGCTACTGTGTAAACTACCATTTGAAAGATGACCACTGCCTCTGAGAGCTTGATGATGTGCCTGATGATTGTGGTGGTGGTGGTGGTGGTGGTGGTGGTGATTATAATGATTCTCATCAAATGACAGTGTAACATTGACTAGTACTTGTTGTGACCTTATATCTGCTCCCTTTGTTGAATTGTCAGTGTGTCTGACTGTCGTGCGGCAGACTTTGGTTCGATTTCCAGCCAGCTCAGAGATTTACCCTGTTCGAGGACTGGGTGTTGTGTTGTCCTCATCATTTCATCATCATTGACATGCACGTTGCCCACAGTGGCATCAACTGAAAAGACTTGCAACTCGCCGGCCATCAATGTGCCATACAGTCATTTCATTTCATATGTTACCTTATTTTTAAAAAATGGGCAATTACAGAAGGCCAACAGCAAAATGATGCTGACTTGATGTAAGTTATTCAGCTCATCATTTTCAGTAGAAATCTTAATTGCCAAAAATACACATATGTTCCAGTTTAGCTACAAACTCTTTTATTCCAACACCATGGAAGTGCACTGCTTGTTCAGCCAGTTAACTTATTTCCTTCCTCATCACTTATAACATTGTGTGCCAGAGTTTTTCTATGCTCTTATTCCTTCAGCTTTGGAAAGGAATGGAATTGGTACATCAAAATAATGATGTAGGCCAAAGCAATGAATTAAAATTATTACCAGCACCATTATTCAAACCCATGTCTCCTGCTTATTAGTCTCAACGTTGGTATAGATTTTGATTCATTGCTTCAGCCTACATCATTATTATTGATAAGGATGAGACTCAATATGTCTCAGGAACATCAACTGCATATGATTAATGGTACATCAAAACTTTACTTTCCAAATGCAGCAGTCATTTCTCTGTATCATGTGCAGTGTGAATGGGTGTTGTCTTTTCAATGTTAGCGTTGTAGCCTGATGGTTTGACATTCCATAGTAAACATCAGTATTGGTAGTGTGTTCTCAAGGCTAAAATGCTAAAACTATGCTAGTAGTGACCCTTCATTGTACCAAAATATCATTGACTGTATACTTTGGTATTATGTTGGAAATCTAGAGATTTTCTATGATGATGAATGTGTCGTGATGAACACAAGTTTCATCACTTGTTTTTGCCAGTCATAGTAGGCACAGTTTCCAGTAGCCTCATCTGTCTGTGACCACTTTATTAAGATTAGTTCTTGACATGCCTAGATATTTTTCATGAACTTAATTGATGAGTTATGCTTGGATCTTTCCTTGGGTGGTTATATGATTTCATTAGTCATTACAGTTTTTGTATGCTTCACCTGTTGGGAAATTTTCAGCATAAAAAGAAATCATATGCTGATACATTTTAAAAGCCTTTTTGTCATTTTTGTATAGAAAATGATTCTCAGTCTGATGATTGCATTTGGTGAGACTTTTAATTGATGCCATACTTTAGAAGTTACTTTTCATGCACATGAGTGCTAAAATTGGTGTCTGATAATTTAGGGCTTCTTGCGTGAATATTAGAAGAAAATACAATATTGACAACTCCAAAAAATTACTTTTCTTCCATTTTTTACCGCTCTGTTGCAAGAATTTTTTTAGGAAACTGATTTCAATGAAAGACCATCTGGTGGTAGGGACCAACACACAAAACACAATATAACAGGTCAAACAAGGAAATTTTGATTTATTCTATGTTTTAGGTTTGTTGTCATATGGTAACAAACTGAAAATATTCATTAAATATTAATTGTTCCGTTACAGGGAAGTGGAAACATAATGTGTGTTACCATAAAGCATCATTTTATGTTGTTGTTGTTGTTGTTGTGGCCTTCAGTCCTGAGACTGGTTTGATGCAGCTCTCCATGCTACTCTATCCTGTGCAAGCTTCTTCATCTCCCAGTACTTACTGCAACCTACATCCTTCTGAATCTGCTTAGTGTATTCATCTCTTGGTCTCCCTCTTTGATATTTACCCTCCACGCAGCCCTCCAATTCTAAATTGGTGATCCCCTGATGCCTCAGAACAAGTTCTACCAACCAACCCCTTCTTCTAGTCACGTTGTGCCACAAACTCCTCTTATCCCCAATTCTGTTCAATACCTCCTCATTAGTTATGTGAACTACCCATCTAATCTTCAGCATTCTTCTGTAGCACCACATTTCTATTCTCGTCTTGTCTAGACTATTTATCGACCATGTTTCACTTCCTTACATGGCCACACTCCATACAAATACTTTCAGAAACGACTTCCTGACACTTAAATCTATACTCCATGTTACGAAATTTCTCTTCTTCAGAAACACTTTCCTTGCCATTGCCAGTCTACATTTGATATCCTCTCTACCTCGACCGTCATCAGTTATTTTGCTCCCCAAAAAGCAAAACTCCTTTACTACTTTAAGTGTCTCATTTCCTAATCTAATTCCCTCAGCATCACCCGACTTAATTCAACTACATCCCATTATCCTCCTTTTGCTTTTGTTGATGTTCATCTTATATTCTCCTTTCAAGACACTGTCCATTCCGTTCAACTGCTTGTCCAGGTTCTTTGCTGTCTCTGACAGAATTACAATGTCATCGGCGAACCTCAAAGTTTTTATTTCTTCTCCAAGGATTTTAATACCTACTCCAAATTTTTCTTTTGTTTCCTTTACTACTTGCTCAATATACAGATTGAATAACATCGGGGAAAGGCTACAACCCTGTCTCACTCCCTTCCAAACCACTGCTTCTCTTTCATGCCCCTCAACTCTTATAACTGCCATCTGGTTTCTGTACAAATTGTAAGTAGCCTTCGCTCCCTGTATTTTACCCCTGCCACCTTTAGAATTTGAAAGAGAGTATTCCAGTCAACATTGTCAAAAGCTTTCTCTAAGTCTACAAATGCTAGAAACGTAGGTTTGCCTTTCCTTAATCTTTCTTCTAAGATAAGTCGTAAGATCAGTATTGCCTCACGTGTTCGAACATTTCTACAGAATCCAACCTGATCTTCCTCGAGGTCGGTTTTTACCAGTTTTTCCATTCATCTGTAAACAATTTGCGTTAGTATTTTGCATCCATGACTTATTAAACTGATAGTTCGGTAATTTTCACATCTGTCAACACCTGCTTTCTTTGGGATTGGAATTATTATATTCTTCTTCTAGTCTGAGGGTATTTCGCCTGTCTTGTACATCTTGCTCACCAGATGGTAGAGTTTTGTCAGGACTGGCTCTCGCAAGGCTGTCAGTAGTTCTAATGGAATGTTGTCTACTCCCGGGGCCTTGTTTCGACTTAGGTCTTTCAGTGCTCTGTCAAACTCTTCACACAGTATCATATCTCCCATTTCATCTTCATCTACATCGTCTTCCATTTCCATAATATTGTCCTCAAGAACATGGCCCTTGTATAGACCCTCTATATACTCCTTCCACCTTTCTGCTTCCCTTCTTTGCTCAGAACTGGGTTTCCATCTGAGCTCTTGATATTCATGCAAGTGGTTTTCATTTCTCCAAAGGTCTCTTTAATTTTCCTGTAGGCAGTATCTATCTTACCCCTAGTGATATGTGCCTCTACATGCTTACATTTGACCTCTAGCCATCCTTGCTTAGCCATTTTGCACTTCCTGTTTATCTAATTTTTGAGACGTTTGTATTTCTTTTTGCCTGCTTCATTTACTGCATTTTTATATTTTCTCCTTTCATCAATTAAATTCAATATTTCTTCTGTTACCCAAGGATTTCTACTAGCCCTCGTCTTTTTACTTACTTAATCCTCTGCTGCCTTCCCTCAGAGCTAACCATTCTTCTTCTACTGTATTTTTCCCCCATTCCTGTCAATTGTTCCTGTATGTTCTCCCTGAAACTCTGTACAACCTCTGGTTTAGTCAGTTTATCCAGGTCCCATCTCCTTAAATTCCCACCTTTTTGCAGTTTCTTCAGTTCTAATCTACAGTTCATAACCAATAGATTGTGGTCAGAGTCCGTATCTGACCCTGGAAGTGTCTTACAAGTTATAACCTGGTTCCTTAATCTCTGTCTTACCATTATATGTTCTATCTGATACCTTCTAGTATCTCCAGGGATTCTTCCATGTGTACAACCTTCTTTTATGGTTCTTGAACCAAGTGTTAGCTATGATTAAGTTGTGCTCTGTGCAAAATTCTGCCAGACGGCTTCCTCTTTCATTTCTTACCCCCAATCCATATTCACCTACTATGTTTCCTTCTCTCCCTTTTCCTACTCTCGAATTCCAGTCACTCATGACTATTAAATTTTCGTCTCCCTTCACTACCTGAATAATTTCTTTTATCTCATCATACATTTCATCAATTTCTTCATCATCTGCAGAGCTAGTTGGCATATAAACTTGTACTACTACTGTAGTAGGTGTGGGCTTCGTGTCTATCTTGGCCACACTAATGCAATCACTATGCTGTTTGTAGTAGCTTACCTGCACTTCTATTTTTTTATTCATTATCAAACCAACTCCTGTATTACCCTTATTTGATTTAGTATTTATAACCATGTACTCGCCTGACCAGATGTCTTGTTCCTCCCGCCACCGAACTTCACTAATTCCCACTATATCTAACCTTAACCTATCCATTTCCATTTTTAAGTTTTCTAACCTACCTGCCAGATTAAGGGATCTGACATTCCACGCCCCGATCTGTAGAATGCTAGTTTTCTTTCTCCTGATAACAACGTCCTCTTGAGTAGCCCCTGCCTGGACATCCGAAAGGGGGACTATTTTACCTCCAGAATATTTTACCCAAGAGGACGCCATCATCATTTAACCATACAGTAAAGCTATATGCGCCTTGGAAAAATTACAGCTGTAGTTTCCCCTTGCTTTCAGCCGTTCACAGTACCAGTACAGCTCAACCTTCACCAAAGATTGCCGCTAAACACAGTCTGGGTCAATGCATCCAGACTGTGTGTGTTGCCAGATGTGTACATCATGCATATACAAGTGTTTTTCTTAACATTATATGTAAGATTACAGTTTTTTGCTGCATGACAACACCATGCAATGCAGGGTTAATATTTTACATCATTACTTTCCAGATACTTGCTATATGCTGTGAGATACCAGAAACTTAAAATGGTCCACCATTGAAAAAGCTACCAACCTTTTAATAGAAATATTTGTATTATTATTACCTTCTTACAAGAAGGGATGATTTTAAAATGTGCCAAGAAAGAAAAAGTTTGATTGTAAATGCAATAACCTACTCTAGAGATTCTTGCATATTAATTTGGTGTTGTTGTTGTTGTTGTTGTTGTTGTGGTGGTGGTGGTGGTGGTGGTGGTGGTGGTGGTGGTGGTCTTCAGTCCAAAGACTGGTTTGATGCAACTCTCCATGCTACTCTATCCTGTGCAAGCCTCTTCATCTCCAAGGAACTACTGCAACTTATACCCTTCTGAATCTGCTTACTGTATTCATCTCTTTGTCTCCCTGTACGATTCCCTCCAGCACTAAAATGATGATCCCTTGATGTCTCTAACTGTATACTACCAACTGATCCCTTCTTCTAGTCATGTTGTACCAGAAATTCCTTTTCTCTCCAATTTTATTCAGTACCTCATTGTCAGTTGTCAGTTATATGGTCTACCCATCTAATCTTCAGCAGTCTTCTGTTGCACCACATTTCAAATGCTTCTAGTCTCTTTTTGTCTAGACTGTTCATCATCCATGTTTCACTTCAATACATGGCTATGCTCCATACAAATACTCTACGAAAGGGCTTCCTGACATTTAAATCTGTACTTGATGTTACTATATTTCTCTTCTTTTGAAATGTCCGCCTCCTTAGCACAGCAGTAACTTTACCGCCTACCACGCTAGGGGGCCTGAGTTCAATTCCCGGCAGGGGACTTGGTGTTGTGTGTTCTTCATGATCATTTCATCATCACTGACACGCAAGTCACCGAAGTGGCTTCAACTAAAAAGACTTGCAATACAGCGGCTGAACCCCGAAAGGGATATCCCGGCCAATAAATGCCATATATTCATTTCATTTTTTCTTTTGAAATGCTTTTCTTGACACTGCCAGTCTGCAATTATATCCTCCTAACTTCAACCATCATCAGTTATTTTGTTTCACAAATAGTGAAAGTCATCTACTACTTTAAGAGTCTCATTTCCTGGTCTAATTCCCCCTGCATCACCTGATATAATTAGACTAAATTCCATTATCTTTGTTTTGCTTTTGTTGATGTTTCTCTTATACCCTCCTTTCATGACACTGCCCATTGTGTTCAGCTGTTCTTCCAAGTCCTTTGCTGTCTCTGACAGAATTGCAATGTCGGTGCCAAACCTCAAAGTTTTTATTTCTTCTCCCTGTTTTGTTTTCTTTACTGCTTGGTCAATATACAGATTGAATAACATTGGGGATAGGCTACAGCCCTATCTCTCTGCTTTCTCAACCACTGCTTCCCTTTCGTGCCCCTCAACTCTTATGACTGTCATCTGGTTTCTGTACAAATTTTAAATAGCCTTTCTCTCCCTGTATTTTAGCCCTGCCACCTTTAGATTTGAAAAGAGTATTCAAGTCAACATTGTCAAAAGCTTTCTTTAAGTCTACAAATGCTATAAATGTAGGTTTGCTTTTCCTTAACCTGTCTTCTATTGGAAGTCGTAAAGTCAGTATTGCCACACATCTCTACATTTCTAAGGAATCCAAACTGGTCTCCCCTGAGGTCAACTTATACCAGTTTTTCCGTCGACTTATACCAGTTTTTCCATTCTTCTGTAAGGATTCATGTTAGTATTTTGCAGCCATGACTTATTAAACTGATAGTTTGGTAATTTTCACACCTGTCAACAGCTGCTTTCTTTGGAATTGAAATTATTGTATTCTTCTTGAAGTCTGGGTGTTTCAAACACCTTGCTCACCAGATGGAAAAGTTTTGTCATGGCTGGCTCTCGCAAGGCTATCAGTAGCTCTAACAGAATGTTGTCTACTCCCTGGGCCTTGTTTCGACTTAGGTCTTTCAGTGCTATGTCAAATTCTTCATGCAATATTATATCTTCCTTCTCATCTTCATCAACATCCTCTTTCATTTCGAAAATATTTCCCTCAAGTATATATGCTGTGTACTGACTCTCTAACTACTCCTTCCATCTTTCTGCTTTCCCTTCTTTGCTTAGGACTGGTTTTCTGTCTTAGCTCTTGATATTCATATAGGTGGTTCTCTTTTCTCCAAAGGTCTCTTTGATTTTCCTATAGACAGCATTTATCTCACCCCTAGTGATATATGCCTCTACACCCTTACATTTGTCCTCTAGCCATTCCTGTTTAGACATTTAGCACTTCCTTTTGATCTCATTTTTTAGAAGTTTGTATTCCCTTTTGTGTGCTTCATTTATTGCATCACTGGTAAAGTTAAATAGATAACTCTGGGTATAAAAATTTCTGATGCTAGGAAGAGGCAACTACATAATGAACTGAAATATTTAAATAAAATAGGTATTTTACTGAATATGTTAGACTTATTAAACCAACTTTCAAAAAAAGTTGTGAAAGCAACCAAACAAATGCCAAACAATTAGTTCATTTCACAACATAAAAGTAAAACAAAGGCAGTGTGGTCTGTTGTCAAATCAGAGGTAGGTGTCAGAATTAATAGAAATGAAACATCTAGAATTAAAGTAAATGATAGCCTTATTGTAAACCCAGCTCAAATATCGGAGTGTTTAAATGAATTCTTTATAAATGTGGCAAAGTCAGATGTCGATATAGTAGAGAATCAGAGTAAAGTAAACCCCTTTGGATTCCAGCAAGGAGCTGAGTATGTCACAGATTTTTAAAAAGTCTCAATAAAGCACGTGCAAAATATTATATTATGATTAAAAAATAAAAACTCAGCTGGGTGGAAGGGGATACTGACTAAAGTGATTAAAGCTGTGTATCACATAACAGCACCTCCACTAACTAAAATAATTAATCAATCTTTTCAACAGGGATGCTTTCCTGATGTGTTGAAGTATGCTGAAGTCAGATTTCTGTTCAAGAAAGGGTCGAGGGAACACATGGGAAACTATCATCCTATTTCTATTCTTCCAATCTTGTCGAAAGTGTTTGAGAGAGTAGCTGCAAACCAGATACAAAATTTTATTGTGCAAAATGATATTATTATAAATAATCAATTTGGATTCCAACCAGGAAAAAACACCCTCAATACAGCAAATAACTTTATTGAAAAGATATGCAAAGCACTGGACCAGAGGAGTAAAGTTGCTGGTATTTTGTGTGATCTTACTAAAGCTTTCGACTCTGTAAGCCATGCCTTGCTTATCTGCAAACTAGATAAATATGGGTTTAAGGGCAATACTCTCGAATGGCTTACATTGTACCTGCAGAACAGAAAACAAAGGGTAACTATCACTTCAAATGTGGTGAATTATTTTTCAAAGTGGAGTTCTGTATCACAAGGTGTGCCTCAAGGCTCCAATTTGGGTCTAACTTGTTCCTATTCTATGTAAATGAATTATTCACAAATATCAATTCCCCATCAGTTCTGTTTGCCGTCAATACTTGTGTTTTAATTGAAGATGGTGATGCAGAAAAAATTCCAAGCTTCATTGTGAGCACACTGGATACCCTAGAGAACTGGTTCCAGTTAAATAGGTTGAAACTGAACATTGCAAAAACCCATACGGGACATTTCCAAACCAAACACTCAAAATGTGGAGAGCTTAAAATACAATGCAATAATCAACTTATAGAAGAAGTTGACACTGTCAAATTTCTAGGACTAAATGTGGAAAAGTTCTTGAACTGGAACACACATATTGACTCATTATCAAATAAACTAAGCAGTTTTGCATTTGCAATGCAGATACTTGCAAATTCAACAGACATGAGTATACGAACAATAGCAGACCATAGTTATTTTGAATCTGTAATTAGGTATGGTGTAATTTTCTGGGGAGGTTCAAGTAAAGTATTTCGTATGCTGAAACTTCAGAAAAAATTATCAGATACATGTGTACCGTACAGAAAAAAGAATCTTGTCGCCCATTATTGCGACAACTGCAAATCCTAACTGTAGCCTCCATATACATTTATGAAATTATTATCTTCCTACATAGCAGGAAAAAATTATTTGAGGAAAATCAATTTATCCACATACACAACACAAGAAATAAAAATAATTTTATGCTTCCCACACACAAATTGAAATTATATGAACAGGCTCCACAGTATATGGGGATGACAATAATAACAAATTAATGGCCAAAAATATATTTAATGTTAAGACAGAGATCCTAAAAATAAGAGTACGTCAGATTCTGGGGGAGACATGTTACTATTTGATAGAAGAATTTTTAGAGGATGACATGATAATTTGAGCTAGGGTAATTTAGTGTCAGATTTTTAGATGTTATTTTTAGAATTGTTATTATTAATATTATTATTATTATTATTATCATCATCATCATCTCTGCCGCTTGTGTATATAAAACAAAATTGTGTTGTTATTATGATGCTGTAGTATGGATGATTGACTGATCTGGCCTTGTAACACTAACCAATACAGCCTTGATGTGCTGATACTGTGAATGGCTGAAAGCAAGGGGAAACTACAGCTGTAATTTTTCCCGAGGGCATGCAGCTTTACTGTATGGTTAAATGATGATGGCGTCCTCTTGGGTAAAATATTCCGGAGGTAAAATAGTCCCCCATTCGGATTCCAGGCGGGGACTACTCAAGAGGATGTCGTTATCAGGAGAAAGAAAACTGGCATTCTACGGATCGGAGTGTGGAATGTCAGATCCCTTAATCTGGCAGGTAGGTTAGAAAACTTAAAAAGGGAAATGGATAGGTTAAGGTTAGATATAGTGGGAATTAGTGAAGTTCGGTGGCAGGAGGAACAAGACTTCTGGTCAGGCGAGTACAGGGTCATAAATACTAAATCAAATAAGGGTAATGCAGGAGTCGGTTTAATAATGAATAAAAAAATAGAAGTGCGGGTACTCTACTACAAACAGTTTAGTGATTGCATTAGTGTGGCCAAGATAGACATGAAGCCCACACCTACTACAGTAGTACAATGTTATATGCCAACTAGCTCTGCAGATGATGAAGAAATTGATGAAATGTATGATGAGATAAAATAAATTATTCGGGTACTGAAGGGAAACTTGTAAGACACATCCAGGGTCAGATGCGGACTCTGACCACAATCTATTGGTTAAGAACTGTAGATTAGAACTGAAGAAACTGCAAAAAGGTGGGAATTTAAGGAGATAGGACCTGGATAAACTGACTAAACCAGAGATTGTACAGAGTTTCAGGGAGAGCATAAGGGAACAATTGACAGGAATTGGGGAAAAAAATACAGTAGAAGAAGAATGGTTAGCTCTGAGGGAAGGCAGCAGAGGATTAAGTAGGTAAAAAGACGAGGGCTAGTAGAAATCCTTGGGTAACAGAAGAAATATTGAATTTAATTGATGAAAGGAGAAAATATATCAATGCAGTAAATGAAGTAGGCAAAAAGAAATACAAACGTCTCAAAAATGAGATCGACAGGAAGTCCAAAATGGCTAAGAAGGCATGGCTAGAGGACAAATGTAAGGATGTAGAGGCTTATCTCACTAGGGGTAAGGTAGATACTGCCTACAGGAAAATTAAAGAGACCTTTGGAGAAAAGAGAGCCACTTGTATGAATATCAAGAGCTCAGATGGAAACCCAGTTCTAAGCAAAGAAGGGAAAGCAGAAAGGTGGAAAGAGTATATGAAGGGTCTATACAGGGGCGATGTTCTTGAGGACAATATTATGGAAATGGAAGAGGAGGTAGATGAAGATGAAATGGGAGATATGATACTGCGTGAAGAGTTTGACAGAGCACTGAAAGACCTAAGTCGAAACAAGGCCACGGGAGTAGACAACATTCCATTAGAACTACTGACAGCCTTGGCAGATCCAGTCCTGACAAAACTCTACCATCTGGTGAGCAAGATGTATGAGACAGGTGAAATACCCTCAGATTTGAAGCAGAATATAATAATTCCAATCCCAAAGAAAGCAGGTGTTGACAGATGTGAAAATTACTGAACTATCAGTTTAATAAGTCACTGCTGCAAAATACTAATGCGAATTATTTACAGATGAATGGAAAAACTGGTAGAAGCCAACCTCAGGGAAGATCAGTTTGGATTCCATAGAAATCTTGGAACACATGAGGCAGTACTGACCTTACAACTTATCTTAGAAAATAGATTAAAGAAAGGCAAACATGTGTAGACTTAGAGAAAGCTTTTGACAATGTTGACTGGAATACTGTCTTTCAGGGGTAAAATACAGGGAGCGAAAGGCTATTTACAATGTGTGCAGAAACAAGATGGCGGCTATAAGAGTAGAGGGGCATGAAAGGGAAGCAGTGGTTTGGAAGGGAGTGAGACAGGGTTGTATCCTTTCCCCGATGTTATTCAATCTGTATATTGAGCAAGCAGTAAAGGAAACAAAAGAAAAATTCGGAGTAGGTATTAAAATCTTTGGAGAAGAAATAAAAACTTTGAGGTTTGCCGGTGACATTGTAATTCTGTCAGAGACAGCAAAGAACCTGGACAAGCAGTTGAATGGAATGGACAGTCTCTTGAAAGGAGGATATAAGATGAATGTCAACAAAAGCAAAACGAGGATAACGGAATGTAGTCGAATTAAGTCAAGTGATGCTGAGGGAATTAGATTAGGAAATGAGACGCTTAAAGTATTAAAGGAGTTTTGCTATTTGGGGAGCAAAATAACTGATGACGGTCGAGGTAGAGAGGATATAAAATGTAGACTGGCAATGGCAAGGAAAGCGTTTCTGAAGAAGAGAAAATTGTTAACATTCAGTATAGATTTAAATGTTAGGAAGTCGTTTCTGAAAGTATTTGTATGGAATGTAGCCATGTATGGAAGTGAAACATGGTTGATAAATAGTTTGGACAAGAAGAGAATAGAAGCTTTCGAAATGTGGTGCTACAGAAGAATGTTGAAGATTAGGTGGGTAGATCACATAACTAATGAGGAGGTGTTGAATAGGATTGGGGGGAAGAGAAGTTTGTGAAACAACTTGACTTGAAGAAGCAATCGGTTGGTAGGATATGTCCTGAGGCATCAAGGGATCACAAATTTAGCATTGGCGGGCAGCGTGGAGGGTAAAAATCGTAGAGGGAGACCAAGAGATGAATACACTAAACAGATTCAGAAGGATGTAGGTTGCAGTAGGTACTTGGAGATGAGGGTGCTTGCGCAGGATAGAGTAGCATGAAGAGCTGCATCAAACCAATCTCAGGACTGAAGACCACAACAACAACAAATGTAGACTTCAACTTTCTATGTCTATGGTAAATTTTACCAAACTTTGAAGTGTCTCCTGTACCTGAATCAAATGATTTTGATCATGTATGTTATGAGACACAATATATTTTCTTCTGTCATTGATTAAATTCAATCTCTCTTGTGTTACCCAAGGATTTCTACTATTGCTCCTCTTTTTACTTACTTGATCCTCTGCTGCATTCACTCTTTCATCTCTCAAAGCTACCCATTCTTCTTCTACAGTACTCATTTCTCCTGTTCTTGTCAGTCATTCTCTAATGCTCCCTCTGAAACATTCTAGTTTGCTGTTTCTTCAGTTTTAATCTGCAATTCATAATCAATAAATTGTAGTAAGAGTCCACATCTGCACCTGAAATGTCTTACTATTTAAAATCTGGTTCTGAAATCTCTGTCTTACCATAATATAATCAATCTGGAACCTTCCAGTATCTCCAGGTCTCTTCCACATATAGAACCTTCTTTTACGATTCTTAAACCAAGTGTTAGCAGTGATTAAATTATGCTCTGTGCAATCTTCTACCAGGTGGCTTCCTCTTTCATTTCTTTCTCTCAGTCCATATTCACCTACTACTTTTCCTTCTCTTCCTTTTCCTACTATCAAATTCCAGTCCCCCATGACTATTAAATTTTCATCTCCATTAACTATCTGAATAATTTTTTTTATCTCACCATACATTTTGTCTATGCCGTCCTCATCAGCAGAGCTAGTTGGCATATTAATCTTGTACTACTGTAGTGGGTGTGTGCTTTGCATCTATTTTGGCTACAATAATACATTCAGTATGCTGGTCATCGTAGCTTATCCATATTCCTATTTTTTTATTCATTATTTTAGCTACTCCTGCATAACCCATATTTGATTTTGTATTTATAACCCTGTATTCACCTGACCAAAAGTCTTGTTCCTCCTGCCACTGAACTTCACTAATTCCCACTATATCTAGCTTTATCCTATCCATTTCCCTTTTTAAATTTTCTAACCTACTTACCCAATAAAGGAATCTGACATTCCACGCTCTGATCCATAGAACACCAGTTTTGTTTCCCCTGATAATGACGTCCTAAGTAGTCACCGCCCGGGGATCCATATGGGGGACTATTTTACCTCTGGAATTTTTTACACAAGAGGATGTCATCATAATTTAACCATACAGTAGATCTGCATGACCTTGGAAAAATAACACTGTAGTTTCCTCTTGCTTTCAGCCATTTTGAATAATGTTACAAGGTCAGATCAGTCAATCATCCAGACTGTTGCCCCAGCAACTATTAAAAATGCTGCTGCCCCTCTTCAAGAACCACATGTTTGTCTGGCCTCTCAACAGATATCCCTCCATTATGGTTGCACCTACGGTGTGGCTATCCATATCACTAAGGCCTGCAAGCCTCCCCACCAAGGGCAAGGTCCATGGTTCATGTTAACTTATATCTATAACATTTTCAAAATAACTGTAGCTTGGAAGTGATTCATTGTGGAACTATAGCCATAAAATGACATCCTGTTAAGTGATGGTGCTTGGATATGCCTAACAATGCAGCACAGCTAATTACCTTAATAATTTTAAGGCGCTATGGTAGTTATGCATACAAGTAACTGATTTAATAGTCATGAAACATCAAAGAAAATGTGAATGAAACGTAAACACTCTTGGATGAGAATTTAAAATTTACCTAGCTATGACTGTTCACTTGAAACCATTATCTTCAGCTAAGTTGATTATTAACTGCACTCCTTTGCATAACAGGTATTTTCTGTGGCAAGATAGTTTAAATGCGCACACATGCACATGCTTGTCACCGATCGGCTGTCATTTTGTGGCTGTGGCACCATAATGGTACATTTCTGACCTTCGATTATTTGAGAAATTTTGTAGAATTTGAAGTCCCCCTGCTCAGAAATGACTATCAGGTTGTTTTTCTCCCCCTCTGTCCATGTATATGTTCACTGTTGGACAGACACAACAAAAAGACTGCTAAACAAGTGAGCTTTCACCTCAGCCAAAAAGCCTTCTCTTGAATTATACAAAAAGCACACACACATATTCATGCAACTGCACATGACCACTGTCCACTGTCTCTGGATGCTAAGGCAAAACTGTATGAAGAGTTGCATGTGCGTGAATGTGCGTGTGCTGTGTGTAGCTTACTTGTTTAGCAGTCTTTTGTTGCGCCTCAACATTTCTACTTTATGGTAAGATGAAATCTATCCTTTTTATAATATTGTCGTTATTCCATCCTGGATTTTCCATTGTTTTAGATATTCACTCTGTGTCTTGTAGCCCCAACCCTATTTGATAAGTGTGTTGTAATTCTTTTGTGGGACTCTTGTTAGTCACCTTTTACAGTATTTGGTTTTTCCTATATCATATACATGATAACTTTTCTTCAGAAAGCATTGTAACATTGCAGGTGCAACAAATGTTTTTGGAAGTGTTGGGAAAGTAAATGTCGAGAGTTGGCGTTGCTGCATGACTTTGCGTGGACATAATGGTGATGTCCTGGATATGGCATGGTCTCCACATGATGCGTGGCTTGCGTCTTGTTCTGTTGACAACACAGTGATTGTGTGGAATGCTCTTAAGATGCCAGGTAATAACAATGATTTATACATTTCATACATAAAGTTTTGAAACACGAAGCAGTCCGTTGCTTCATAAATAGGAAACTACTTGAACTATCATTTGTGGTAAATATCTGTAAAGGTACCTCATAGGCTTTTGGAAAACAAATTAGATGAAAATAAACCAACTTAGAGGAGTTCCTCTTATTAAGGTTGTTTTTTGTTTTAGTAAATCCAGTCTCCTGAATTAAATGTAGTTCACAAACAAATAATCTTAGAATATTGAATAATATGCAGATTTTTGTGGCATTACAGAAGCACACAATTGTCAGATGATAGGCAATTTCTTGTTTATAAGGTAGTGCTCAGATGAGAGTTGGTCCTACAAATATATGTTCTGAAAAGCGTGGCATGTTAAAACAGATGAAAACCTGATCACATCATAAGCAACAGAAAATAATTTTTGCTCGTGAAGAATAAATATTAATGGCGTATGTCATATATATAGTGGAAATTAATGGTTAAAAAGTTGTCCTATAGTTCTGCCTTCTGTAAGACATCATTAATTTATTTTTTCTGCACCTGTACGTGTTTCAGCACATTATCGCACCTTCAGTGGACCATTTATTTGATTGTGTTATTTAAATATAAGCAATATCTTGTATTGATAATGCCACAGGTACTCTTAACATCACGCTCTGCTGGTTTAAATAAGAAGTTGTTATTTGACTTTTATTTATTTTGCAGATGAATTAGTTGGAACTCTAATTCAGTACATATTACCTAGAGTCAGTATTTTATCAGATAATAGTGAAAATAAGATAACGTGAATTCAACCAATGGAAAATCCTGAATGGAATGTAACAATAACATGAAAAGGGTATTTGCTCTACTCACCATGTAGCAGAAACGCTGACTAGCAAGTAGGCTCAACAAAAAGACTGTCAGGAAGTGAGCTTTCAGCCAACTAAGCCTTCATCAGAAAAACACACACACACACACACACACACACACACACACACACACATGCCGCTCTGCTCATGGCCTCAACACTGATACAGTACACAGTCCTCACACCTCACCCCCCACCCCCCCATCGCCCGCCATTGGTAGCAGCCTTCACCATCACCAACTCGCTCACCATCTGAGCTCCACTCTCATGAGGGGCAGGTGGGCCTTTGTGTGGCAGTCCTTCCCCGCACATGTGTCTTAGCATATCTGTACATTCCTACTTCACTATGACTGTCAAAGTAACAACACACACACATACACACACACCACACACACACACACACACACACACACACACACACACACACACACACACACACCTGACAACAGTCTCTATATTCATGTGTGTGTGAGTTGTGAGTTGCATTTGTGTGTGTGTGTGTGTGTGTGTGTGTGTGTGTGTGTTTTATTTGTTTCTGATGAAGGCTCACTTCCAGAGAGTCTTTTCGTTGTGCCTATCTGCAACTCAGCGTCTTCACTATAATGTGAATTCTTCACTTTGTTGTTGAATAAAGGGGTCCTGTGTTCTTAGACATAAATAAAATTCTGACAACATTTGTGTATGACTTCCCACTCATTTCTTTCCAGCCCAGCGGACAGATTAACAAATTTTAACAAACTTTGATTTGCTTTTGCAGATTAATCCATTTTCAAATCTTGATTTTACAGCCATCTTCATACAGTATTATGCAGAGAACTGGAAAACAATGTGCTGCTTGATATTTTATTTTAATATATTAGCTTATTTCAGCTTATTCCCTTCATCAGTACATGTCCTGATGTTGTAGGGACATATGTCAACTTAATATTATTTTCAAATTAATGATATGGTTATAATAGAGGGAAACATTCCACGTAGGAAATATATATCTAAAAACAAAGATGATGTGACTTACCAAATGAATGTGCTGGCAGGTCGACAGACACACAAACAAACACAAACATACACACAAAATTCAAGCTTTCGCAACAAACTGTTGCCTCATTAGGAAAGAGGGAAGGAGAGGGAAATATGAAAAGATGTGGGTTTTAAGGGAGAGGGTAAGAAGTCATTCCAATCCCGGGAGCGGAAAGACTTACATTAGGGGGAAAAAAGGACGGGTATACATTCGCACACACACACACATATCCATCCACACATATACAGACACAAGCAGACATATGTCTGCAGAAATATGTCTGCTCATGTCTGTATATGTGTGGATGGATATGTGTGTGTGTGCAAGTGTATACCCGTCCTTTTTTCCCCCTAATGTAAGTCTTTCCGCTCCCGGGATTGGAATGACTCCTTACCCTCTCCCTTAAAACCCACATCCTTTCGTCTTTCCCTCTCCTTCCCTCTTTCCTGATGAGGCAACAGTTTGTTGCGAAAGCTTGAATTTTGTGTGTATGTTTGTGTTTGATTGTGTGTCTGTCAACCTGCCAGCACTTTCATTTGGTAAGTCACGTCATCTTTGTTTTTAGATAATATTATTTTCATATATTTGTATATTTTTCCCACGTGGAATGTTTCCCTATTACATTCATATCATTTATATTATTTTCACACAAACAAACACAAACATACACACAAAATTCTAGCTTTCGCAACCAACGGTTGCTTCGTCAGGAAAGAAGGAAGGAGAGGGAAAGACGAAAGGATGTGGGTTTTAAGGGAGAAGGTAAGGAGTCATTCCAATCCCGGGAGCGGAAAGACTTACCTTAGGGGAAAAAAAGGGTGGGTATACACTCACACACACACACACACACACACACACACACACACACACACACACACACACACACACATATCCATCCACACATATACAGACACAAGCAGACATATGTCTGCAGAAATATGTCTGCTCATGTCTGTATATGTGCAGATGGATATGTGTGTGTGTGCGAGTGTATACCCGTCCTTTTTTCCCCCTAAGGTAAGTCTTTCCGCTCCAGGGATTGGAATGACTCCTTACCCTCTCCCTTAAAACCCACATCCTTTCGTCTTTCCCTCTCCTTCCCTCTTTCCTGACGAAACAACTGTTGGTTGCGAAAGCTAGAATTTTGTGTGTATGTTTATGTTTGTTTGTGTGTCTATCGACCTGCCAGCGCTTTTGTTGGGTAAGTCTCATCATCTTTGTTTTTAGATATATTTTTCCCACGTTGAATGTTTCCCTCTATTATATTAATATTATTTTCAGCAACATTTTAAAATTGTCAATAATTTGCTGTTGTACATACATTACTACATAATTATTTGGAAGCTGACAGTTGTAGGAGTTCAAGTTTGGCATCTAGTCCTTTCCTCAAAGATATTTCAACATATAATATATTCAGCATAACTTCATACAACTACTGCCATCATATATCTTCAACAATTACTAACTTACTGTGCTGACACAGACACTTTAGTATGTATATTAATGTAACAAACAAAAGCTTACAAGTGTTTTATTAAAACAGTTACTTTAATTACCTTAAAATGAAAATTATGTATTCACAAATATTCTGGTGCGACATTAGGCTTTACAAAAAGAAGGAAAAATATTTGATTTTCTGTGCAAACTTTCATGAAATGAATCTCTTTATGAAATTACTGTCAAGGTGCTTAATTATTTAAATTACTCTCATTTACAGAGGCTTCAATGCTGTAGCCAAATTATTTACTGCACCTAATTATTTTATGAGCTGTGTTGAAGGTCATGATCTAAAGAACACTATACAGTTTCAGTAATCAGACCGGACATTACTAAGTGTTTTTTTCTGGGACTTTATTTTTGTTAATTTTACAAAATTGGATTATCCAAGTGAAAATTCATCATTCTGGATTAGGAGTTACCATCCTAACAAAACAGGAAGATACATGCATGAAAATTCAAACTATCGTATTTTTGTAAATAAACTAGAATGACTGACTTGTCATTTGTGAGACATTTAGTAATCACAGATAGTATCAAATAAAGAATAATAACTGTGGAATAATTTCACTTAGGTTTCAATATAAGATAATGTGATAAAAGATACAGTGTATCAAGTAATATATTAAATATCGTACATCAAGGTGATTCGTAAACATATGTATCACATACTTCAATATTTGAGTCTCAGTCCATTATAGTACACACTCCTACAGCCTATTATAGTTTTTTTGTATTTTCTGTCTGTTTTTTTAAATTGTTAAAGGTATAGCTAACAATAGATACTCAATTGTGGTGATTAACAGTTTCCTGCCTGTGATAATGGTACTTAAAGCAAGGCAGTTTCTTCTTCAGCTTTTGTTAGGAATAAGAGAATGCATAGAATATTTTCATGAATTAAGTCCCCAGTTTTCATCTTCTTACAGAAATGGTAGCAGTACTGAAAGGTCATTCTGGACTAGTGAAGGGTGTTGCATGGGATCCTGTAGGCAAATATATGGCTTCACAATCTGATGACAAGACATTGAGGGTTTGGAGAACAGCAGACTGGAAAGAGGATTCAGTCATCACTGAACCATTTGAAGAGGTTTTTATCTCTTAAAATTGTAATTTTGCACAAATATTATTCTACGAATTTTCATGTTAATATGAATGTTGACTTCAGTGGCTGGTAATGTACTGGTGTCCTTATTTAAGTAATTACATTGTGGAAATACTGCTCCTTGTTTTATATCTGAGAGGGTAGAACATTAACAGTATTAGATCATAAATGTGTCCAAGAAACTCCTACTAGGAATTCAATTTTTAACTCTACCAAATCAGAAGGTATCATTTTAGGATGGAGGCAGATTTCAAAACCTGTTGATTGTTTCACTGTGGCTTTCTGAATAATCTGTTTGTTGATTGGCATATTTTCTTTCCCTTTGTTTATGTAACTGACACAGGTATTTGAAATGGGGTGCTGTGATTGAGGTAATGAATGCATGCCATTTGAATGAAATAAGGTCAAATGTAACTGTACTGTTGTATATTGCAACAGCATTGCCGGCAAGGCTTAGGAACATTGTTAATTGAATTTGATCATCTCAGTGTTATCTGATACATAAAATGAACACTAGGAATACAAGAATATACTCAAACCCTTACTCCTGGAGTACATTAATAATTTGATAAATAAAGTAGATACATTTTATGTATATTATTTCAGGATACTGCTGCTATTTTCTGAAGCTTGATTGTAGAGTTGTGTAGTTAGGTGATAAGTTTATTTTGGCAAGTTTATTTTGGCTGCAGGTGATCTGCAGTTAAAATGTGCTATTGATATATACAATTTTTATGTTATATATCTGATTGGTTTAGTAACAGTGTGTCGAATACTTACTTTCATATCTCATCATTGACATTGTGGCTGTCAAATTTTGCTGCTTATTGTATTTTGTAGTTGAAATTTTCATTTTTTATTCATTTTTAACAGCTTCACTTCACATAAACCAATTATATTCTATGGTTACATATTAATTTTTTTTGGTACAGTTATGTGGTGGTTATATATTCTTTGTACAGGTCTGTATGAGTATTCTTTGCATATCATGTTATTTTTTACCACGTCCTAAAATTTTGACAAAATTTTCAATAAAAATTTTATGCTTGAGTTAAGTCAGTTCATTTAGGATCTTGTCTGGCCATTTTTTTATATGTAGCATCTATTTCTCTTTCTTGTAAAAGGGTCATTATTGGGCCTTTTGGTATTATATGTAGGATTTTCATCGTGTGCTCAGACTGCTTTATGTTTTGGGTTTCTGTTTTCATATGGCAGAAAAATTTTGAGAGATTTGTGTCATTCTTTCAGGTGTGTTCTCGATATCTGATCAGAAAATTTCATTCTGTTTGGTTTACATAGAATTTTTACTATCATTAAAATTGATTTAATATAGTTCTGGATACTTGTGTGTTGGTGTTTTTGTTTTGCTGACCTGGATTTGTGTTTTTATGTTATCTCACTGTAGTATTTTTTAACCCCATAACTTACTAATTTTTTTAAAAAAATATGT
Organism: Schistocerca serialis cubense; assembly: GCF_023864345.2. Classification (NCBI taxonomy): domain Eukaryota; kingdom Metazoa; phylum Arthropoda; class Insecta; order Orthoptera; family Acrididae; genus Schistocerca; species Schistocerca serialis. The sequence continues at coordinate 418,625,301 of NC_064646.1, read as the reverse complement.
TCCAAAAAATGATTATTTTTTTTTTATTAATGAAAACATCCTGTGATGAATGGCAGCACTCACAGCACATGAAGACAACTTAGAAAGCTCAAAATAATGAGTTACAAAGTTTTGAAAATAACCAATAATAAAATCCCATGTATATTTGGGCACTGAACTTTGACTAAAATATAGTGAAACTTGAATTCATTTTTTAGTTTTTGTATAGCTGTGAAATCTAACCATGTATTTCAGAATGTTTCCTGTGAACATAAACTTTGGAGGAGTTGTATGAAGCACAATGGATGTGTTTCATGTTGTGCCACTGGTGAGCACTTATCACCCTGCTGACGAACTGTCATCACTTTCAGTCTCTAATGAAGTAACATCATATTCTTCTTCACTTTCTGAGCTGCTAAACTCAGTGTTAAATTCAGGCTTGCTATAGTAAATATTTTTTGAAAGCATTGCTTAAACAACAATATAGGAGAAAGCACAAAGTTTGTTGTCAAATATCCAAAGCTGCACACGGTAAAGATGATATCTAATAGCAACCACATCAACCAAAACAGGACAGCCAGGCTGCAAATGTAGTACCGGGTGCTCTCTAGTGGCTGAACATGAAACTATTGTGCTGAAAGAGATATAAACAGAGTCTTGTATTTTCAAAGCCCTCTTGTTAACTTGCCTGAGTGTACTTGGGATTTTAAGTTTCTGTTAAAATAATAAATTCGAGGTAACTTGACGTTTTATGTTAATAATTTAGTAATGAATTTAATTTGTCTGATATATTTTCTATGTATGTATGTGGTTTTCCATCTTGTTGGCGTTTTTGTGTTAGTTTTATGTCCGCATTAATATAAAATCAGTTGTAATGATTGCAAAAAATTCTATATAAGCCAGACAGGATGAAATTTTCTGTATATTGAGAGCAGGCCAGCAATAGAGATACAAATCCCTCCACTTTTTTTGCCCAATTGAAAACAGAAAACCATAATATAACTAATTTTATCATGCAATGAAAATTCTACATATAATACCTAAAGAAGAAAGAAAACTGGCCATCTGTGGATCAGAGCGTGGCATGTCACATCCCTTAATTGGGCAGGTAGGTTAGAAAATTTAAAAAGGGAAATGGAAAGGTTAAAGTTAGATATAGTGGGAATTAGTGAAGTTTGGTGGCAGAAGGAAGAAGACTTCTGGTCAGGTGAATACAGGGTTATAAATACAGAATCAAGTATGGGTAATGTAGGAGTAGGTTTAATAATGTATAGCATAATAGGAATGTGGGTAAGCTACTACAAACAGCATAGTGAATGCATTATTGTGGTCAAGATAGATACGAAGCCTACCACAGTAGTACAAGTTTATATACCAACTAGCTCCGCAGATGACAAAGAAAGTGGTGAAATGTATCGTGAGATAAAAGAAATTATTCAGATAGTGAAGGGAGATGAAAATTTAATAGTCATGGGTGACTGGAGCTCGATAGTAGGAAAAGGAAGAGAAGGAAGCATAGTAGGTGAATATGGAATGGAAGTAAGGAATGAAAGAGGAAGCATCCTGGTAGAATTTTGTACAGAGCATAACTAAATCATAGCTAACACTTGGTTCAAGAATCATGAAAGAACGTTATATACATGGAAGAAGCCTGGAGATACTGGGAGGTCTCAGATAGAGTATATAATGGTAAGACAGAGATTCAGGAACCAGGTTTTAACTTGTAAGACATTTCCAGGGGCAGATGTGGACTCTGACTACAGTCTATTGGTTATGAACTGTAGATTAAAACTGAAGAAATTGCAAAAAGGTGGGAATTTAAGGAGATGGGACCTGGATAAACTGACTAAACCAGAGGTTGTATAGAGTTTCAGGGAGAGCATAAGGGAACAATTGACAGGAATGGGGGAAAGAAATACAGTAGAAGAAGAATGGGTAGCTCTGAGGGATGAAGTAGTGAAGGCAGCAGAGGATCAAGTAGGTAAAAAGACGAGGGCTAATAGAATTGCTAGGGTAACAGAAGAGAGATTGCATTTAATTGATGAAAGGAGAAAATATAAAAATGCAGTAAATGAAGCAGGCAAAAAGAAATACAAATGTCTCAAAAATGAGATCGACAGGAAGTGCAAAGTGGCTAAGCAGGGATGGCTAGAGGACAAATGTAAGGATGTAGAGGCTTATCTCATGAGGGGTAAGATAGATACTGCCTACAGGAAAATTAAAGAGATTTTTGGATAAATGAAAACCACTTGCATGAATATCAAGAGCTCAGATGGAAACTCAGCTCGAAGCAAAGAAGGGAAAGCAGAAAGGTGGAAGGAGTATATAGAGGGTCTATACAAGGGCGATGTTCTTGTGGGCAAATTTATGGAAGTGGAAGAGGATGTAGATGAAGGAGAAATAGGAGATATGTTACTGTGTGAAGAGTTTGACAGAGCACTGAAAGACATAAGTTGCAACAAGGCCCCGGGAGTAGACAACATTCCATTAGAACTACTGACAGCCTTGGAGAGTCAGGCCTAACAAAACTGTACCATCTAGTGAGCAACATGTACGAGACAGGCAAAATATCCTCAGACTTCAAGAAGAATATAATAATTCCAGTCTGAAAGAAAGCAGGTGTTGACAGATGTGAAAATTACTGAACTATCAGTTTAATAAGCCACAGCTGCAAAATACTATCACGAATTCTTTACAGACGAATGGAAAAACTGGTAGAAGCCGACCTTGGGGAATTCCATAGAAATGTTGGAACACATGGGGCAATACTGACCTTAAAACTTATATTAGAAAATAGATTAAAGAAAAGCAAACATGTGTAGACTTAGAGAAAGCTTTTGACAATGATGACTGGAATACTGTCTTTCAGGGGTAAAATACAGGGAGCGAAAGGCTATTTACAATGTGTACAGAAACAAGATGGTGGCTATAAGAGTAGAGGGGCATGAAAGGGAAGCAGTGGTTTGGAAGGGAGTGAGACAGGGTTGTAGCCTATCCCTGATGTTATTCAATTTGTATATTGACCATGCAGTAAAGGAAACAAAAGAAAAATTCGGAGTAGGTATTAAAATCCGTGGAGAAGAAATAAAAACTTTGAGGTTCACCAATGACATTGTAATTATGTCGGAGACAGCAAAGGACCTGGAAGAGCAGCTGAACAGAATGGACAGTGTCTTGAAAGGAGGATATAAGATGAACATCAACTAAATCAAAACAAAGATAATGGAATGTAGTTAAATTAAATAGGGTGATGCTGAGGGAATTAGATTAGGAAATGAGACATTTAAAGTAGTAATTTTGCTATCTGGGGAGCAAAATAATTGATGATGGTCGAAGTAGAGAGGATATTAAATGTAGACTCGCAATTGTGAGGAAAGTGTTTCTGAAGAAGAGAAATTTGTTAACATTGAGTATAGTTTTAAGTGTCAGGAAGTCGTTTCTGAAAGTTTTTGTATGTAGTGTAGCCGTGTATGGAATTGAAATGTGGACGATAAATAGTTTAGACAAGAAGAGAATAGAAGCTTTCGAAATGTGTTTCTACAGAAGAATGCTGAAGATAAGATGGGTAGATCACATAACTAATGAGAAGGTTTTGAAGAGAATTGGGGAGAAGAGAAATTTGTGGCACAACTTGACTAGAAGAAGGGATTGGTTGGTAGGGCATATTCTGAGGCATCAAGGAATCACCAATTTAGTATTGGAGGGCAGCATGCAGGGTAAAAATCGTAGAGGGAGACCAAGAGATGAATACACTAAACAGATTCAAAAGGACGTAGGTTGCAGTAGGTACTGGGAGATGAAGAAGCTTGCACAGGATAGAGTAGCATGGAGAGCTGCATCAAACCAGTCTCTGGACTCAAGACCTCAACAACAACAACAACAACAACATCCAATAATGGCCCTTTTAGAAGAAATAGAAACACACACACAAAAACCCCTAAGTGAACAGAGTGAACTTAAACATAAAAATTTTATTAAAAGTTTTGTCAAAATAGATATTATGATAGGGAAAGACTATTCATACAAACCCGCACAGAGAATCTATAAGCACTATATAATTCCATAGATGAATAAGATAAATATGTAATGATACAACATCATCGACTTTGTCAAGGAAAGCTGTGAAATTTATAGAAAACAAAAATTTAAACCAAAAATTACTCAGCAACAACATCCTTTGTTGAGAAAAGAATATATATAATCAAAACCAACTCATTCTGCACTACAAATCCGATACATGGTCTTATTTGACAGCCACAATGTCAATGATGAGATATGGAAGTAAGTACTTGAACATTACTTTTAAAAAAAATTGCAATGTGCTGGTATAATATACATAAAATGTCACTAAAAGATAACTACTGCACTTCAAGCCCTGACTAATACAAAATTGTACCACTATTGATAACTAAAGTACTGAGTTTTATTGCAGAGAACATACATAAACTCTTCTTCTTCTTTCGAATAACCCATTTGGAGGGTACGATGAATCAACTTTGGCTACTCTTTCTTGTATTAGATTTCCTTAGTTTCCAAATTTCCTTCATCCTTTTAGAGTGTTGTTCCCTTTCTTCTTGGGTCCACTATTGTCTAGTTGTTTCTTTCTCTCCTGAAATTCTGCCTTTCGAACTGCCTTTCTGAAATGTGTTCTGTTTTCTATTGTGTCCATTGCAATTCTAGCATTTTCCATGTCCTTTTCAATCTCTTATGAACTATGCGGGCTTGGATTTGTAGCTATTGAGTAATGTGAATATCCACTTGGTCAGTCTGTTCTTATCGATTCTGAATATATGTCCAAAAAACTGCAGCCTCCTCTTCCTCATTACATCAGTTAGTTTTTCAGTTTTCAGGTATAGCTCTCTGTTTGTTTATCAAATTATTTGTTGCTTGCTTAAGGTAGGTTTCAGGATGCTCTGACTCATCCTTTGCACACTGCTGTAGACTCCCAGAATCCGAATGCCTACTTTTAATTTCCTTACATAAACTCTGTGTGTCGCCTTTGTCAAAAATACCTATTTGGCATTCAGATAAAACCCAAATTTTGAATCAGATTCCAGTTGAGCTTGAGAGAAGTGTGTCATCTAATTATGCATTACAAAATCTTCAGTGAGTGGCTTCCAGACTCTTGTTTTAACATATGTATACATATGGAACTTAAAAATTTTGGTTCTTATTATTAATAATAAAGAGGGAATGGCAACTGGATCATATATTTATGGGTAAATTTCACCAGCGTGAAATCTACAGTGTCAAAGTTTTAAGAGGTGAAGACTCACGGTTAAACCACTATGTCCTGAAGATCAAAATAAAATCAACACCAATGGTAAAGAAAAGATCTCAGAAAAAAACTAGAAGAAAATTCAATCCAACCATCTTAACAAAAAATGAGGAAATACGCTAGGAAATCAGGTGAAGGATCTATCAACTATAATACGCTAGTAGAATTAACAACTAAATTAAAATCCATAGCAGAAGAGTTGGCTCCAATAAATCCTAGGAAGAAACATGAGTGGTGGAATGAAGGCATTAGGAAGAAGACACCAAGCTTGGATAAAGCATCAAGTCCAAAAGTCTGAAGAATCACATCTAGAACTTATGAAGCAAAGAAAGTCAAATCATAAAATCATCAGACAGACAAAACACAAACATCTTAAAATACCATAGAGAAGATAGAAGAAAACTTCCAGAAGAAATAGTCAAGAGATTATTACAAAATCTGTGGGAGATATCTTAAAAAGTATGAGTTCCCAACATTGCTGCTGAGAGATAAGTCAGGAAAGTTGGGGCATAGTAATCAAGAAAATGCAGAGATCCTTGCAGAGACTTTCAATAAACTTTTAAATTGTGATGGCCCACTGGAAACATTTCAAGTAGACTCTGAAGCACCTATTTTAACCACCCCAGAGCTAATAGACCCTCCAACTATCAAAGAGGTAGAGGTGCAATTCAGGAACAAAAATATTACAAGGCATGTGGTCAAGACTATGTATTTGCAGAAATCTGGAAGAATGCTGGAAAATGTGCGGTCATAAATTCCACCAACATCTAATTGAAATGTGGATCACAGAGAAAATTCCAGAGCACCGGACCACAGGAATAATACATAAATTGTTCAAACAAATTTCGGGCTTGCAGCCGGGAAAATTTTAAAATTCAAATCCATCCAGCTTTTTTTTATTTTTTTTTATTTTTAAAGATAATTAAAGAGGAATAAACCTTCTGGACTGCACATACAAAATTCTCTCCCGCATAATTTACAATAGGATGAAAAACATTCTGGAACAACAACTTGGAGAATATCAAGGATGATTTCGACCATACAGAAGATGCACAGACCAAATTCTTAGCCTGAAACCAATAATGGAGTGTTACAAGTGTAGAAGCAAACAGTTATTCATCCCATTCATAGATTTGGAAAAAAAACGTATAATAGTGTTCATAGGAACCACACTTCTAAAAATCCTTAGATCATATGGTCGCCATCCCACATTGGGAAAACTCATTTAGCTAACTTTAACTAACACAAATTCAAAGGTCAAATTTAGAGGAGAAATGTCAAAAGCTTTCACAATAAAAACAGGACTCAGACATGGTGATGGATTGTCCCCTTTGATTTCCAATGTGGCCCTCTATTACATGACAATCTGGCAAAAAGAAAATCCATGTAAAATCAAAATTGGAGGAAAATCAGCAATAAGAGCAAACTGCCCTGGGTTTGCTGACAATTTACCTCTCTAAGCCCTTGACATAGAAGAAGTTCATGTTCAGATCACAAGTTCCCAGAAAATTGCTTCAAATATAGGAATCTGAAACCATGCCCATGAAACCTCTATGCATAGATAAAATCTTCATAAATGATGAATCAATTAACATAGTTCTACCGTTCAAATATCTTGGAGAAATTATTTTGCACTACTTGGGTGAGAAAGCAACATGGATAAATAGAACCAACAAAATTAAAAAAAGCACAATTTCTAACCTGGTCAACATATAATAAGAAATGCCCGTTAGTAGACACTACAATCCAACATTACAAAACTGTAACTCTCCCGGAAGCAACTTATACTTGTGAAAGTCTGTCCCAATCACCAGCACAAAGAAAAAGAAAAGAATCTCATATTTCTTTCATGTCTTATGACTCCCTGATAACAGGATTTTAAACCAACTAGTGATGAGAAGTCTCGGAAAGAAGACAGGAGGACAGTGGGCGAAAGAAATTCAACAAGATCTTGAAGTAGTCGGACTTAGAATTACTGATGTAGTGAACAAAAACAAAATCAACACTCTCCTTATGAATAATAAATTTTCAGCAGAAATGATGTACAGAAGACTGGTAGATATTTCAGACGAGTTAAGAAAATTGTGTTTGGAACAAATGAAAAATACTGGACTGTGCACAAAAAGCAAGTAGTCCAATCTTCAAAGAGAAAGTGAACATGGAATGTGGTTCAGTGTGGCCAATCAAGTTAGTAGTAATAATAATAATAATAATAATAAATTGCTGTTATTCTTGCACTGGAGAAAACTTGCAAAATACTTCTGACATACCTTCCTGTCCACATCTAAACCTACTGCTTCAAAATTGCTATTAACTAAAGGAAATTGTTTTAAGATGTCAGGTCATGACAGGAGTAGTATGTAGAATTTATTAAATATTTAGCTGTTGAAGCTGGAACATTGTCATTGCTCAGTGAGAGGTTTGGGACTTAATAGAAACTATAGAACTAAACACAGATTGATGTGTCATATCCTTGTTCTGCTTTTGTGGCCTCATTGGACCACTTCAGTCAGAAATTTTCTGATAATCATCATCAATAAGTTTTCTTTCCGAATTGCCCAGTACCGTTTCATGTGCTACAACCTTTTTTATCATTCCTCATCTGTAAATACTCCTTGTATTTTATATTGTTTGTCTGTTTTTAATTTGAATCATATTTTTATGTTTTCAGGGTTCCTCACACCTGTGACCAAAAAAGAGGGATTTTTTTCCCCATGTAGTGTCTGTAATTGGCTCCCATTCATTGTACATCACTTTATTTGGAGCAATCTACCATTGTCCATCTTTTTGATATTTCTTATTAATACACGTTCCGGGTATCTTTTCCTTGCTTTTGGGATTATGTCAATTCTACTTTTCTAAGTGACTTTGAAAGGAGTTTCATTTCTGTTAAATCGCCATCCTGTAATGTTTTAAGCCTTGATTGACAGACTCTTTTTGTTGTATGTAGATCATGTTAAATTTAAGCTTTTTGAGCAGTGTTCTCCATGCTAGCGCATCTGGACCTGCACCTTGTTAACGGTTCTTATGATCATCAAGAAATTTAAGATTTGAAGACAATCTCTTAGAAGATTGAAGTGGCCATCTGAAAATAAAAGTAGACAACTTAAATGTGGGCACAAGTGTGTGTTCTGAAATAAATTATAATATTATAAAGGTCACTGTTTCTCCTATGACAATGTCCCAAAAAATGTTATCATTTTATTAGTTCTTTCTTCCCATGCAGGTTTCTCATCTTTGTGTGTTATAATTTCTCCTAGGTATTTAAATTATTTCTCTATTTTTACTTTCCTGTTATTTACTGTTATGTGGTTGATTACTAGTGGATCTGCTCAGTCTTTTCGAATGGTGTCTGGAATCCTATTGATTGTTGTTTTTTTGTAGGCTTGTTATTGGATTTCTGTCTTGTTGACTGTTATTAACTAGGAACACCAACTCATCTGTGAATCCCAAGCTGTTTAAGTTTATTTGGTCTTTCTTGGTTCCAATTCTTATGTTTTGAGCATTTTCCTTGTACCATTATGGTGATTAACTGTCTCCCTGTCTTAACCCTATTTTAATCATAAATAGCTCAGATGTTTCTCCTCTGAACTTTACTTTAGAGTTGGTGTTTTTTTGAGTTAATTTTATCATATTTATTAATTTGGGATGGCATCTCAAATTCCTTTGTATCTTCATCATTGAAGAACTGTGAATATAATCATAAGCTTTTTTGAAGTTTACCAAGGTTACAACTTCCTGTTTTTTTTCCTTCCTTTATAATAATCCATTACCAATTTCAAATTGATTATTTGTTCTGGCTAGCTTCTCCAAGACATAAATCCTCCTGGCATTATCCTAGTTCCAGTTCAAGTTGATCTTTACAAAGATTATATAAAATTCTTCTATTGACTTCATATGTGTTATCATTCCTCTGCAGTTGTGTGGATTTTGTTTGTCTCCCTTTTTGTGTAGTGATTGGACTATAGCTGCAGTCCAATGTTCAGATAGTTCTTTGTTGTTGCAGATTTTCTCTGTGTATTGGTGTAGCGATATCTTCACTGATTCTACTCCATATTTCCAAAGTTTCACTAATATTTGGTGTTCTCCACTTGCTTTATAGTTTTTGAGCTGTTTCAAAGCTTTGTAGACTTCATGGATTGTGTATGGGTTTATATTTTCTGCTGGTGTTTTAATAGGAGTATCTGTATTTATTTGCAGTAGTTTACATTTTAGTAACTTGTTTAATGTCCCTGCTAAAATTTCTGTATTTTTCCAGTCGCTTTGGGCCATCTTATTATTTTTATCTTTTTACATTAATATTGGAGAGTCACACCATTGTAATTGTCTGCTAAATATTTTGTAGTAATCCTGTCTGCTAAATATTTTCTAATAATTCCTTGAGTTTGTTTTCTGATTATTTGTTTTTATCATTAGAAGCATGGTGGCCTTTCACCGCACATCTATCTTAGATTTTCCCTATGTTCCTAGCTCACTGTGACCATCTGCTAAGGCAGTGAGGTTCTTCCTTGTTCACTTACTTCCACCCCAAGCTGTTGGTTCTGTTGTGCAAGCAGATAGCTGCCTGTTATGGTCACTGGCATTGGTGTGGTGCAGTAGCTTGGTTCCTAGCAAGGCTTCCATTGACCTGGCATCACCATCAGTCTTGTTCTTTTTCTTGTGGAGTCAATATCGATTACAGCCCCCATGACAATGCCGCTATGAATATTCCACATGGTGATGCACTTCGCACCAAGAATCTCATCAACAAGTTTCAAGACTCCCCCATGCCATGCTGTCTTTATACTTTCTACCGGTGTGTAAATTTGTGATGTACGCCATGGGAAATTCCATCTGTGTTGATGCCCAAATGAGTACTATTAGAGTTTCCATCACTGGCCCAACTGCACCTTGCCACATGCTACTGCCACTCCAGCCATGTGACATGATCACCGAGCTGACTGCATGCTCCCGGAGCTGAATGCTGCAACACGAATCAGTGTGTGCAATTCATGGAGATGCGACCACTGGTGGCCCAGCTCCCAGCACTAGACTCCATGCCGATACCCACACAGACCTCTGCATGTACTGCCACTGCCATTCATGGCTGAGATATGAATGGGAATGTGGATTGCTAGGGAGGCATGCCAGGGTAGTCTGTGCTGTTGTGCACTGTGCCTGCCTAGTGAGCATCAGACCTGGATTTGAATTCCGGCCTTGGTAAGCATTTTCATTCATCACTTGAGTCTGCACTATACATTATAGATGCTTGAGACTTAGAAAGATCTCTGGAATCATATATAGTTTCACAGACAGCTGTGACATCGCATGCCTACTGCTCTGTCACCAACGCTGCCAGCCTCATCAAAAGGATCCCTGAGGTGCTGCTAACGACACCACCAGCAGACCTGCAACACATTGCCTAGCAATTGTAGGTATACGACATCCTCACCTGACTCAGTGCCAACGTGGCAATGCTGCAGGCAGCTGTGACTCACCTCAACCCTGACCGCTGCCATCACTGCAGCATCAGCCACAGATGCAGTGACGGCTACAACAACTGCTGCAGCTCTAACCGTGCTGCTGACACCTCTAGCAATATGGCCAGCCTCTGCTGATACCACAAACACTTCAGCCCAGATGCTGCAAACTACAGGGAACCCTACTCTTGGCACTCAGACCCATACAGCTGCTGGGATAAGGTGTGCCCAGCTGCTGCTCAGTCTCCCAGCACTTGTTTGTTTGCAATGGTTGCTCTGCCATGCCATTCCTGATAGATAACAGGTCCAAGTTGCTTCCTGCAGAAGCTCATATGGGGCAATGGTGCTGCCTCAGCTATTCTCCTGATGGCAGTAAATCTCTACCATTGCCGCAGCATATATCGTCATATCATAGACCATGGCCTGTAACAGAACCTTCCCTGGACCTGCACTGACATTGCTGTTACAGACCCATTATCTGTGTGGACTTCATCGGGCACTATCATCTGCTCCCTGACATAGCCAGTGACTATCTCATTGGAAGCGATACTGGGAGGTCAACGAAATGCGTCACTCATTCTGCTGTTTTCTCTAGTGTGAAGCATGTGGAATATTCTGGCCCATAAGCTGACCCCTGACACAATTTCCTGCTCTCACAAACTCATTCAGTGCACCAAGGGAGATCTGCACTTCAACTGCCCACTACACCAACACCTCTCCTGGTTCACCCATCTTCTGCCAGTCAAAGTCCCTACCACCGCACCCAGGTCACCAAGGCCAAGTTTGATGAGCTACTCATTGCTGGCCTATTGCATTGTGCAAAGAGCCTGTGGGTGTCCGCCCCCCCCACCTTACCTAGAAGGGGGATGGCTCCTGGCACCTATGCAGTGATTACCATCTCTGATTGGTAACAACAACAACAAAGTACTAGTTAGGGCTACAATTTTTGGCACAATCAACTGTGTCTAGGCTTTCACCCCTATTTCTAGTTGCAACCAAGGACATTTAAAAGACCACCATCATCACAACATTTGGTCTCTAAGAGACCATCTTTATGACCTGTGGCCTCCATAATGCTGCCTAACATTACAGCATTCGTGGACGGTGCCTTTTGATGCTTGCATGCTGTTTTGCTTACTTGGACAACTTGCTCGTTTTTTCCGTGTTCCCCGAGGAACATCACAAGCACCTCTGGAGTATTTTTGAATGCCTCCAGGATCATCAAAACAGCAAAGTGCATTCGTGGTGCCAGTTGAGGTGGTATTCTATGTATTATCATCTCCACCGCCAGCTGGTGACCCTGCCTGACAAGGTACAAGCTGTCAAAAAAAGTGCATTCGTGGTGCCAGTTGAGGTGGTATTCTATGTATTATCATCTCCACCGCCAGCTGGTGACCCTGCCTGACAAGGTACAAGCTGTCCTCAATTTCCTATGCTCGGTGACATTCAAGGACCTCTGCCACTTCCTTGGCATTTTAAACTACTTCTGCTGCCATCTGAGAAATACTGCTGATATGCAAGAGATTTTCATTCAGTGCTGCCCTTCATGTGGTTAAAACAATGGGAAACAAGCTGGTGCAGTGGACACCGCAAATGGAAGACAATTACACCACAAAGAGCAACCTGGCAGACACATTGGCCCACCCCAAATCCACTGCCCTGCTTTGCCATCTTGGTCTACACCTGTCAGACACTCATCAGCACTGTCCTGCAGGAGCACACTGACTACATCTGGCAGCCATTCACTCTCTTCTCCAGCAAGCTCTCTGCTGTTCAACAGCATTGGAGCACACACAAAAGGGAACTCCTTGCCATCTACAAGGCAATCAGATATTTCCAGCTGTTTGAGAAGGCCCATCACTTCATGGTATTCATTGACCACAAATCTATAACGTCTTCCCTGTCAAAAAAACACTGATTTGTGCTCCCCACATCAATTCCAGCAGCTGTCATTCAACTCCATATTTACTACTGACATATGCCATGTCACTGGTATTGACTGGTATTGTCATCGCCAACTGCCTCAGCCGCATCTGCACTGTCAGTTCATCCTTGGAATAAGAGGCACTTAGCAATGACCAAGAGCAAGACCTGAAACTCACCCACCTTTGCCTAGATGCTGCATCCAGACTCCACTTTCAGTGTACATCCACTCCCGCTCAAACAACAGCAACTAGTGTGATGTATCCACTGGCTCACCAATCCCATTCTTGCCCACTGCCTTCTGGAAGCCCACATTCTACCTGTTAGACAATGTGATGCACTCCACTATCTACATGTCTGTTGCTCTGGTGATGCAGTATTTTGTGTAGTCAGGTATTCAGGGAGACTGTAAGAGTTGAACCTGCACACGCCTCACCTGTCAGTGCGTAAATATTGGCCCCATGTAGATGTCCACATTACCATTTTTCCGGACTTTGTGCATGTTCGTGTGGACTTTGACAACCATCTACTTTTCTCTGACTGCTGCCGTTGCCTCTCATGCTGGTGGACAGATTCACCATCTTCCTTGAGGCAATGCCAATACTCGACATCATGACCACCACGGTAACCACCACCTTTGTCTCCACGTGGTTGCCCGTTTTGGCTGCCCGTGCTATGTCACAGTGGACTACAAGTGCCTATTTACATGTGCCTGACAGACTTCTGTGGGACTGAAATGCACCTGACATTGAGCTACCACCTAGCTGCCAATGGCTCGATGGAACGGTTTCACCAGTTTGAAGCATACACTCAGCTATCATAACAGCAAGTGGAATACTGTCATGGTGCTGGTATTTATCTGCCTCCTTGTTGTTCACAGGGCTAAACTTGAGACATCATCTACTGGCCTCATTTACAGCTAGCCTCTCGCTGTGCTGAACAACTTCCTGGAGCCTGCCAACTAGCTCATGGATGACGTCATCCCCGGGTTTGTCATTGGCTTGCAGGATTGCATGGCTCATCTGCTGCCAACCCCCTGCCCGTCCATCCGCAAGCACTATGGCAGATGTAAAGGATTCATTCATAGAAACCTTGTCTCGTGCTATTCTGTGCATTGACCCTTGTCAGCTCCCACTTCGCACGCACTGCCACACCCAGACTAGGTCCTGAAGTGTGACTCAAAGACATTTATCCTACATCTTCATGGCACCCCTACCAGCAGTGTGATTGATAGACTGAAGCCCACCTATATGCTGCCTGATCTCATGCAGCCCAGTCTGACTACCATCTTTGCCCGGGCAAGGTGGTGTTGTGGTTAGCACACTGGACTCGCATTCGGGAGGATGATGGTTGAAACACACATGCGGCAATCCTGACTTAGGTTTTCTGTGACTTCCCTAAATCACTCTATGCAAATGTTGTGCTGGTTCCTTTGACAGGGCACAACTGACTTCCTTCCCTAATCCGATTGGATTGATGACCTTGCCATTTCGTACCCTCCCCCGAATCAATCAATCAACCAACCAACCAACTACCATCTCTGTGCAAATCTCATAGGCGATCACTTCCAACAACAGTGGTGCCACTGCTGCCAATGCCAGTGCTGACACCATGACAAGTGTCCCGCCACCAAAGACCTCGAGATGCTAGCCTACCACACTACGGCCAAGGGCACTGTGGGAAACCCACTATGCTACATCAGTGCTGGCCCTATCCCTGACCCACTGGTCATTGACAACACAGACATCAGCACCCTTGACATGTAGGATGTCCCTGCTCCTATGCCTGTCCTACAGCCTACGCCTAACTCGGCAATTTCGCCTTGACAGCAGGTTAACATCCCCCCATCCAGCCCCTACCCTCCCAGCCCCCATCCCCCATCCCACTGCCACCACCAATGCTGCACACAACTTCTACAATAGCGTTATTTCATCCTTTTCCAGCACCACATCCTCAGCTGCTGCTCATCCTCATACTGGAGGCACCAGCCAAGCCATTCATGCTCACAGTGCCTGGCGCATGTGCTGTCAATGGCCAGAGTCTGCTATCGGCCTGCCAGCCTATCCTCGCAGCCACCCGGCAACACCTCTGTGCTCTTGCTTCTACAGCCCCAAGCTGGCAACTGCGCCTTGAGCCTGCTCACTGCTGCAAGCACAGCACTGAACACAGCTCAGGCTGGCTCCGCACTCTCCACCCTGCACTGCACCAGGTTACTCACCACTTGGGCCCACTGATGGTACTGCACCACTGTCTGCTGTCATGGAGTGTACTAGCATACTTGACCGCCAGCCACCCCACCCACCTCACACCCAGCATCCTAACACCTGGCACCCGCCTCCATTGCATGGCTGACAACTGCAGACCTGCAGTGTTGACCGCTCTGTTCATGGCCTCAACACTGATACAGTACACAGTCCTCACACCTCACCCCCCACCCCCTCCCCCATCTCCTGCCATTGGTAGCAGCCTTCACCATCACCAACTCGCTCACCATCTGAGCTCCACTCTCATGAGGGGCAGGTGGGCCTTCATGTGGCAGTCCTTCCCCGCACATGTGCCTTAGCATATCTGTACATTCCTACTTCACTATGACTGTCTCCTAACATCGTGTATCAGCATCATCCTTAATTTATGAACATGAGTGTAGTATGTAATAAATTATGAGTATGAATTACTGACCATTACTTACATTCAGTAGGTGAAATGTGTATTACTGCTGATACACACATATAAAAGAGTGACTCACTACCTGGCTCTTGGCATTAATAGTTTCTCCTTGGGAGAGGAGATAACAGTTTCTCCTTGGGAGAGGAGAGGGAAGGTTGGGAGAAGGTTTAATAGAAAAGGCAGTGTAAAAAGGCACCATCTATAATGAGCAGGGTTTATACACTTCGGGACAACTGGAAAATCTGGGAAAAACCCAGGAATTTTTTCATCCAGGAAGAACCTTGAATTTTTAGAAATCTGGAAATTTTTTATTGTTTTATTTCTCAGTTAAATTTTTGTAATTTTAACTGGTAAGAACTTAATGCAGCAATGAATCTATAAATGAGAGAATAACACCAAAATAAAACTTTAGTTGCATAGAAAATGTGCCATTTACAATAACAAAACACAGTGCATGCACATTTCTCTGCTGACAGTGAAATGTGTCAAAAGCTTTAGCACGAATCCCATGCAGTACTTTGTAACAACAAACTGCTTTCAATGAGCATGACATCACAAATGTTTGCAATTCTAAAAGTTTGTGGAAAAATATTACAAATGGTGGTGTGAGAAGCTTTAGTTTTCAAAGTAAATTTCCTTTTAAGCAAGATGAACCGTGTTATGTTTGAGGATGTGCAATGAATTTCTTAAATCACAGAATGTTTGACTCACATTCAAAACTTAACACTATGGGGACCAGTCACTTGGAAAAGTTTTGGACCCAGAAGACAAGCGATTTATGCCATTATTTATAATTTATCTGAGACATTTGTCTTTGATGTTTCTTAAAGGGTAACATGTGCTAAAAAAGACAAATCTTCAAAGTGAGTTCTTCATATTTATTTTAGTTCTTTCATAGATTACAAATTATCAGTGACAATGGCAAAGAAAGTTATCATCCTTCCAAAAAGAAGTATGAGATGAGATCTTGAGCAATTTCACATTTAATTGGCTTTTCTGTGGAAAAATAGAAGTGATCGATGGAACATGTATTCAGCCAGGTAACCCATGAAATGTTTGGTCCACATCAGTGAAATTTATAATTTTGCTTGTCAGAAAAATTCATCAGCTGTAATTTAAACTGTGCTTTTAGGATCATGCATAACCACACCCTCATAAAAAAAACTGCAAAAAATTTTTGACCACCAGTATTATATGTGGGAGTTTAGCTTTTCTTGTAACTGTACTGCATATATATCAATTTAAATCATTAACATTTCCTATTTGTGTATTTGCACTAGTTAACAGTGATGTTGCTATTTGCTGACGACATTGTGTGTCTTATGGTCCGAATATCTGCTGTCATTGGCTGGCGATCATGTGACACGAGCTATGATTGGCTGACAAAAGTGTACTAGGCAGTGAAATCTCAATTTCAGTGCTTTTGAAGTGCTGTATTTTGTGGAATTCTTGTTTATACTTTCATAATACTAAAATATGCACTCTTCGCGTCCTGAACACCTCTCCAAAATATGTAGGTTTTTGCTAAAATGTCAGGAAGTTCGCACAAAACCTTTACCATCCAAAGAATTGATAAATAAGTTTTACAGCAATATGGGAATTTTACAGTTCCATGGGAAAGTATTTTGTCATTTAACACAGAAAAAATGTACTTTCATCCAGGAAAAAGTGTGTTTTTAACTGTAAAATTCGGAAATTATTATTTTTTTCTCTCTCTTTTTCCACGTGTACACTCTGATGAGGTTGAGGGTACACAAAGCTCTGTCTGAAGCCTCACTACAATTGGCTCTCTCTCATTCTATGGTCTGAGAGCCTTGCCCAACCTGTCTCCTCTCAGCTGTGAGGAAGGAATTATTAGTGTGTCATTTTCACTGCAGTACTATATATACTGTCTGTGAAGATAAATACTCATCAGTGACGCTGTCTCATAATTTGTTGGTTTTCTTGTATGAATTTTGTTTTGTTGGTAGTATTGTCGATAAAAGTTTAGTTCACAAATGTTTTCATTATTGGAGGTTGGATATTTCTTTGAGTAGCTTTATAAACTGTTTGGAAACTGAAGAATAAGGATGTGTGCTCCCATTCTCTGTAGCTAAATATGTTTCAAGGAACACCTACAGATATTTCACAAGGAGGGTATATTAGCACTTCTATTGGGTACCTTTACCTTTCATGTAAGTGGTGCACCATCACATAGACAGGTCCTGATGTGTTTATTTTCACTAAATGCATTAAAAGAAAACAAAGAACAGAATATGACTGCCGTGGTTCAAATTGTAACACTATATTGTAAACTTTACTAATGTAGAAAGAAAAGTAATAAGACTAATAGAATTTAAATTAGGTTTATGCCCTTTTTTCCATAATTCTTTCTAATGGTTCATTGCTGTCTTCTATCTTTCCCTACCTTCCCTGGATCTTTGTATATTTATATGAGTGCTACAATCAACATCCTCTGTAAACTGTTTTCAGCAGTCTAGTCTATGTTTGCTCCTGCTATTTTTCCCCTTTGCTGTTCATTCCAGCACCAAGTTAACTGTTTCTGCATTCTGTAGCAGTTGTGCTAACATGTCCATTTTTGTAATGTTGTTTCATAGAATTTGTTTCTCACTTATTCTTTTTAATACTTCATTTTACATTTTGATCTTGTCATTTAATTTTTAACACATCTTGAGAGAACCATTTTTAAAATGCTTCCAGTTTCTTCTTCCCCAGATTTCTGATGATACGTATTTCACGTTGTGCTCCAGACACACACATTCAGGAACTTCTTTGTTTCCAATGGAATATGTGCTGTAGAGCTCTCCTATTGCAGAAAGCCTTCTTCACCTTTGTCAGTTTCTTTCTGATATCTTTCTTACTGCAACCTGTCTCTGTACTCTTACTTCCTAGACTGGAGAATTCTATCACTTCTTCCGCTCTGCATTGACTTCATATTTGCTTTGTTTATCCTAAAGCCATATTCTGTGCTTCCTGTACTGTCTGTCCCTTACAATAGATCTTCTAAGTCTTCCTTGCTTATGGTAAGGTGGTGTGTGAACCATAACATTATCTGTTCTCTTTCGACTTTATTCCTCTTCTGAAATTGTCTGTCACTATTTCATTGTTGCTTTGATGTACTAATTGCAGAACAGTTGTGAGAAGCTGCAACCTTGCCTTACACGCTCCCTAGTACTTCCCTGTCTTGACATTCCACGTTTATTTCTCCCACTTGGCTTTTGCACATTTACAGTTAATTCTCCCATCTCTTTACTTTAGCCCCCAGTCTTCCAAAGATTGTGAACTGCTTACTCCATTTTATATTTTTGAATGCTTTTCTAGGTCCACAAATGCTAGGAAGCTATCCTTATTTTTACTCATCTGCCTTCCATTACTAAGCACAACACCACAACTGCTTATCTAATACATTTTGTCTTTCTGAAGCCAAACTGTTCTTTTTCCAGTATATCTTCAGTTTTAGTTTCCACTCTTATGTACATTATTTTGCTCGGCAGTTTACAAGTGTGACTTATCCGACCTGTCATCTGACACAGTTGTCACATTTATCCATATGTGCCTTCTATGGTAATGTGATGGCAGTACTTGTCTGGAAGACTCATGGTAAGTAACATGTATCATAGATTTTTTTCCATTGCTGGATGGTTGCCTGTTTCCATTGTCTTTGATTCCGAGCAACCCGGTACCGTAGTGTTCCAGGCACCTGCTTCATGTAGTCAACCCTCTCTTTTGAGATCTTCCAGTACCTTGTTGCAGTCCCATTGCCCCCAGTGAAAAATTCTAGAGTCCACATGCTGTGATTTTCACTGTGTCTTCACTGTATCTATCTAAATTGTTTTTTCCTTGTTCTCTCCACTTCCACAAAACTACTCTACATTTTTTACTTTCGATGTTTCTCAGTGCTTCAGAGAATTTCCCCTTAATAGCATTGTATCCTAAATTTTCAGTATTGCTTTTATTCATATACTCCTTTTTCATTCTCTTCAGCTTCAATCTGTTGTTTATCACTACCAGATTATAGTCAGAGTCTGTTTCACACCTGGATATCCTGTGTAGACCAGGATTTATTTCTAAATCTTTCTCTAAACATAATATAGTCTACTTGATATCTCTCTTTGTCTCCTGGTCTTTCTTTTGTGATTTTGGTAATGAATGTTTGCTATAAACGGTTGAAACTTATGACAGAAGATTTAATCAAGTGAACATCAGCAGCTGAGGAACGTGTTTATAGAATAAAAATCCACTTCAATTGTGTGTGATTCCTTAATTTACTCCATGATTCCTTTCAAAGCCTAAAACTTTATCTTTAGGTGCCACCAAGTAATTATGGGAACATACAGGAATTGTATGAAATAAAATTGTCATAACTTCTGAAAGGTCTGCCTTAGGATGTTCAAAATGGATGGTCAGCTGCAGGGCATGATGGATGCACATGGCTTGTTTTAGCTCACTTGAATGTGGGTTCATCAGTAAGCAAAATTGGTTCATTTGGGGGACTGAGAATCTGTATTTCATGACCAAGAAGTCTCTTCACCCTCAGTGGGCGACTTTGTAGTGCGCAGTGTCCAGTTATGGTATAATATGTGTGATATTTCTTGATGGCATGGTGGCTACCGAATGGTATGTGAAGGTTTCGGTAGATGATTTCATTCCCATTTTGACAAGATGTGGTTCGTGCAAGACGGAGCATGACCTCATCGAAGCAGGAGAGTGTTCAATGTCGTGGAGGAGCACATTGAGGATGACTGCATTCTGGCTCTGGGGTACTCAGAGGCCACTGGCATGGGCCTTGATTGGTCGCCATATTCCCTTCTTCTTTTTGTGGGGCTATATTAGAGGCAACGTGTACAACAACAACCTCAAGACCTTTGCTGAGCTGAAAACAGCCATTCAGGAGTCATTGACATCATTGATGCTCAGGCACTTCAATTGATCATGCAGAATTTTGCTATTCGTCTGCACCACATTATGGCAGGCATATCAAACATGTCGTA
Source organism: Schistocerca serialis cubense (assembly GCF_023864345.2). Classification (NCBI taxonomy): domain Eukaryota; kingdom Metazoa; phylum Arthropoda; class Insecta; order Orthoptera; family Acrididae; genus Schistocerca; species Schistocerca serialis. Next base: position 418,605,004 of record NC_064646.1, on the reverse strand, counting down.
ATCTAAATCTGAATATCTGTAGTGACTTTTACATGTTGAATAAAGTGTGTGTACAAATTAATTTACTTTTTTTTTTCATATAGTTCAGTAGTCACCACCCTGTAACTACCACACATTTTTGTTCCCATAATTATTTGTTGGCACCTAATATGGAGTTTTATGCTTTGAAACCGGTTGTGGAAAAACATACAAACTTTCATCTCTCTACACAATGTTGCCTTAGCTTCAGTTCTTGGTCACTGCGCTGCTCATAGTAACTCTTGTTACCTACCTTTCTGTTCATAATCATGCCAATACCCATTATACCATTCATTGATACTGTTTCTATTGTACCCTACAATGATTTGACCAGAATTCTCTGGCCCCTTTACATTTCATTTCACTAATCCCCATCACTTCTAACTTTAGCAACAGACCCCCAGGGGGCTCACCACTCTTTGGCGGGTTTGTGCTTGGCTACCACAGGGCCCCAGCCTTGACAGCATTTTTACCTTCTGTGCTGCATGTCTTTCCTCTTGCTATTCTTTTTCCCCTCCCTTGGGGAACATGTCTCTGGTGTTATTGAGAATGTTCTGCATTGTCTGTCGCTGACCTAACAACAGTCTCACCTTTTGTTTTTTTGCTCCCTTTCCTTTCTTTGTTTCCCTTCTCCTCTTGTTCCTCCGCTTTGGCGTTTGAGGTTCCTCTTTCTCTTCTTCCTCCTTGTGTGCTCCTGAAGGTCGGCCCATGCATCTGACTTGTAACAGGTGACTGCGTAACATGTAATTCCCAGTTCTGGGTTGACAGGCAGGGTTCGCTCATACCCCCTGGTACATGCCAGGGCCAGGGAGGGGTGATTGCAGCTCAGGCAATCTTCCCAAATTGCTGATTGGTCCCTCTGTCAGGTGTTCAGGAGGTGCAACCTGAGGTGTGAACAGTCACCTAAGGTGGGTGCGCCCCCTAGTGAAGGGGGCCCCCAGTAGGAAGGAGCATGCCATCAGAGATGCTGGCAATCATGGGGGATTTTCTCACAATTAATCAGTCAGCTTCCCAATCAACATCTATGATACGTAAATGTAATGAGGCTAATGATTCAAAGACCCTTACCCAGCACGACTGTTCCTCATGGTCTCACGTACTGAAGACGGTTTGTCCTTTGCCATGGTAAATCTGTTTATTATTCAGAAAGGTGCTGATGCAATTGCTGGCCCTGTGAAATCCTGCTCTCGTTTACAGAATGGCATTTGGATTTTGGAAACTACATCTGATTCTCAAGCACAAATGCTTGCTGCCTCGCTTCTCCATGGCTGCCCTGTTTATGTCATTGCCCAAAGAACTTTGAATTCTTCCCATGGTGTAATTCACACCAGGCTGCTCGACTGTCTAACCGAGGCCAAAATCCAATCTTACCTATCTGATCAGGGTGTCACTGCCGTCCATCATGTAATGAAAAAGGTTGATCTCTCCTTACTGCCCACCCGCACCCTTTTTTCTCACCTTTGATAGAATTGTGCTTCCATCCAAGATCAAAGCAGACTATGAAATTATCACAGTTCAGCCATACATTCCAAAACCTATGTGCTGCTACCAGTGTCATCATTTCAACCACATGAGATCATCTTGTCGACACCCAGCCAAATGTGTAATCTGTGGTAGGGATGTGTACAAGAGTTATTGTCCGCCTCCTCCTCCCCGCGGTATCAACTGCAATGGCAGACATGCTGACTCCTCTTGGGATTTTCCCTTGTATCTTGATGAGCAGGCTGTCCAAGAGATCCGGGTAAAGGAAAAAGTGCCTTACCCAGTCACTTGCAAGTTAATGACTAGTCACAAATCCTGTGTTCTCCTGTCTGGCACCTATAGTTCTGCTCTTGTTATCCCTCGCTCCATGAAGGGCATGGCCACGCAGGCATGCGACCTCAAATTCAGCTCTGAGGTAGTGAAATCACCCAGTGTCAATGTAGTATCGCCATCCCCCCCATCCAGCTGTGCAACATGTCGTCAAACTCTTGCCTCAAGGGGCGAAGCCACCAGCTACTTAACCGATAGGCCAGAAAGGACAGAAGGAGTACTTCCATGAAGATTTCCTCCGTTCCTCCAGTGGAACAACACCCGAGTCTTCCTCTAACTGGAAAGGCTCAAGTAAGTCCACCAAAGGGAAAAGGTCTTCTCGTTCACCAACTCAAAGATCCTCTACAATGGTGTTGCCACTTAATACGTTAACCCGGCTAGCCTCCGTGTCGCCAGTGCTCACACCAACTGTTTTTCAGTGTTGGACTCCACAGACCGACAACACAATCAAACTGATGCTTCTGTGGACCCCATGGGGCAGGATACTCCTGCTTCTGTCCCCTGTCATAGTCTCTCTTCACCAACTGTCACTGGGCAGCCACCGAGGTGACACCCCTTCGTCTCTTTCTCATCATTACACTCTTCCAATGGAACGCTCGCGGCCTTTGGTGCCACAAAGAGGACTTACAGCTGCTTTTAGCATCACAGTGTCCCCTTGTACTCTGCATTCAGGAAACGAAATTGCACCCTCACACCCGCATTGAGCTTTCACATTTCTTACCAATTCGTTTTGACCTTCTCCCAGAGGTCAGCATTCCATCTCCTGGGGACATTATGCTGCTCATACGGGATGACATTCATAGTCAACCCACCTCCCTGACTATCCAGCTTCAAGCTGTTGCAGTTCAGCTTTCCTTTCCCTACCTGATTTTTTTCCGTCTGTACCATTTATGTCCCTTTGTCATTCGATGTCACCAGGGCACACTTCTTTCAGCTTATTGGGCAGCTACCTCCCCGATTTTCATGACTCAGTGACTTTAATGCATGTTATCCCCATTGGGGTTCTCCCAGGACCTGTCAGAGAGGTGCCCTCTTGGCTGATATTCTTAACCAACTTAACCTCTTCTGCCTTAACACTGGAGCATACTCTTTCCTTTCCGACTCCTTGCACTCCCATTTGGACATATCCTTCTCCACTGCCAGCTTGCCTATCGTCTTGAGTGTTCCATTCTTTCTGACACTTACTCGAGCAACCATTTCCCATGTGCTATCCATTTTCTGACTTGTATTCTATCCGCATGCACACCCAAATGGCAGCTTACTAAGGCTGACTGGCAGCTTTAGTCCTCCCTGGTGACCTTTGAAGAGCAAGATTTCCTCAGTTGTGATGACCAGGTGGAATTTCTCACAAACGTTATCCATACCGTTGCAGAACATTCCAATCCTCACACTTCCTCTTTACCAAATTGTGTCCCAGTCCCTTGGTGGACTGAGGCATGCCGTGATGCAATTCGCACACGGAGACATGCTCTCCGCATTTTTAACCACCATCCTAATGGCAAACTGCATTCATGATATCCAGATACGTGCAAAGTGTCATAGCAAAAGAGCTTGCTGGATTTCATTCATTAGTTCTTTTAACAGTTCCACCTCTTCCTCTCTCATGTGGGCCAACCTCCAATGGCTCACTGAGATCAAGATCCATTCCCCAATTTCCGACCTGAAAGTAGCAGACGACATCAGAGTGGATCCTATTGCTATCTCCAACACCTTGGGCCACCATTTTGCAGAACTTTTGAGCTCTTCCCACTATCACCCTGCCTTCATCCATCTGAAACAAGCGGAGGAGGCTCTGGCGATAACCTTTCTCTTCTCCAAATTGTGAGTGCTACCATGCCGCCTTTACTATGAGGGAGCTAGATCATGCTCTCAGTTCATTCCAATCCTCAGCCCCAGGGCCAGACGCCATCCACATTCAAATGTTGCAGCACCTTTCTCTTGCTGTCAAGCACTTTCTGCTTAACACATACAACTGCATCTAGGCAGAGGACACATTTCCAAGACACTTGCTTGAAGCCACCATCATACCTATACCTAAACCCGGTAAGGACAAAAACGTTCCTTCTAGCTACCGCCCCATCTCTCTTACCAGCTGCATTTGCTAGGTGATGGAACACATGATTAATGCCCTTCTGGTACAGTGGCTCGAGTCTCGCAATTTACTGATGAGTGCGCAGTGTGGATTTTGTTACTTTAGCCACCCATGTCATGAATGGTTTTCTGCCGAAATCCCAGACTGTCACTATGTTTTTCGATTTGAAGAAGGCCTATGACACCTGCAGGAGAACTGATATCCTCCATAGTCTCTGCACGTGGGGCTCCCATGGCTGCCTGCCCTGTTTCCTTCAGGCATTTTTAAAAGACTGAGTTTTCAAGGTGTGTGTAGGTTCTGCCATGTCGGACACCTTTATCCAGGAAAACAGTGTGCCTCAGAGTTTCATCCAGGGTGTTGTCCTCTTTGCTGTCACCATTAATCCTATAATGGCTTTTCTGCCACCAGGCATCTCCAGCTCCCTTTTTGTTGATGATTTTTCCATCTGTTGCAGTTCTCCATGGACCTGTCTCACTTGCAGTTCTCCATGGACCTGTCTGATGGAGCGGCATCTTCAGCGATGTGTTGATCATCTTTAGTCGTGGAGCATTGACAATTGCTTTTGTTTTTCCACTGACAAAACCATCTGTATGAATTTCTGTCGACTTAATTGGTTTTTCCCACCATCTTTATATCTTTGGCCTTTTGCCCTTTTCTTCATTGAAACTACAAAATTCCTCGGGTTCATGCTTGATAGGAAACTCTCTTTGTCCTCCCATGTGTCTTACCTGGCAGCCCGCTGTTCACAATTCCTCAAAGTCCTACATGTCCTGAATGGTACTTCCTGAGGTGCTGATCGAACACCATCCTCTGTTTGTACCGGTCCCTTGTCCATTCGAAACATGACTATGGGTGCTTTGTTAATGCGTCTGCCCTTTCATCCCTCTTAATGCTGTCTCAACACTATCCACCATTGTGGCATCCATTTGGCCCCTGGTGCCTTTTACACTAGCCCAGTTGAGAGTTTAACAGAAGCTGCTGAACTACCACTGTCCTACCACGGTGACTTCCTCCTCAGCAGGTATGCATGCTGTTTGTCTGCCATGTGTAGCCGCCCATCCTATGCCACCTCCTTCAATGATTCCTGTGATGGCCAGTATGGGGTGCGTCCCTCTTCTCTGACACCTCCTAGAGTCCGTTCAGCTTTTGCTACAGCGGCTTAGCTTCACACTACCTGCAACTTTCCCGGTGGGTGTGAACCCTTCACCACATTGGCTTTGTGAAACAGCCCATGTTAACCTTGGCTTTCATTTGCTTCCGAAGGACACTACTCCAGCCTTGGTCTATCACCTTCAGTTTCACGACCTTCGCATGGAACTTTGCAATAGTACCTTTTTATACATTGATGGCTCTTGGACTGACCGTGGGGTTGCATGTGCCTTCGTCATTGGCACCTGTGTCTTTCGACATTGGCTTCTGGCACACTGCTCAGTATTTACAGCCAAGCTCTTCTCCATTTATCAGACCACGGAGTACATCCGGCGACACAGCCTTTTCAATTGTGTCCTCTGCTCAGCCTCACTTAATGCCCTTCAAAGTCTAAGTGCACTGTACACCACCCATCCCTTAGTGCAGTTGGTCCAGGAAAACTGTCACCTGCTCACTCTTGGTGGAGCAGTGTGATATTTCTGTGGGTTCCTGGTCATGTTGGTCTGCCAGGAAACAAGCCGGCTGATACTGCTTCCAAGGCTGCAGTCCTCGTACTTCAGTCCCTCCAATGATCTCTGTGTTTCTATTTGTCAGGAGGTAGTGTCCCTTTGGCATCGTCAATGGTCCTCCCTTCATGGGCTTATTAAGCCTCTCCCAGCAGCTTGGACAACCTTCTCTTGGCCCTTCTGCTGGGAGTAGGTCATTTTAACTAGGCTGCGTATAGGGCACTGCCTTTTTAGCCATTGTCATTTGATAAGTGGCGCTACCCCACTACTTTGTACACATTGTGCCCAAGTTGTAACTGCCTGCCTCTTCCTTATGGAATGCCCAATTTTTAACCGTTTATGTTCCCACTTGGGTTTGCCCTCATGAGTTATCGGCTGTTTTAGCATATGATGGGCAGGCTGTTGACCGTCTTTTACTTTTTACCCGCCAAACCAATGTGGCAAAGTCCATTTAATTTTTAGTTTTCGACTTCCATTTCTGTATGTTGTTGTTTTAGCCCTTTTTCCACGTGCCCCCAAGGGTTCGGCATTCATTTGCTGGGTACGGGCTTCGCAACCACGGGGTTCCTGAGCTGGGGATTGGTAAGCACCAGCAGTCCCGTCACCTTAAGTTCTGGGCATGCTGTTGCAACTGACAATCAGATGGTTGGAGGAATGGTCTCGCACCACAGGTTTTAAATTCTCATTAGAGAAAACAGTTTGTGTTGCTTTTAATCGTTCCTGCTCTCTGTTTAATTTGCCTGTTTTAAGACTGGGGGTACTGATCTCACTTTTAAGGAAAAGGTGAAGTGTCTGGGTCTTATCTTTGATGAGAAGTTAACATGGTTGCCACACCTTAAAGAAATGAAACTGAGATTTCTCAAGGCCTTAAACATCATAGGTCTTGGGGAGCCGACAGAGCATGTCTGCTCCAACTTCATAAGGCCTTCGTGCAACCCCAGCTTGAATACAGATGCCAGATTTATGGGTCAGCAAGGCCTTCATACCTTAAAGTGCTGGATACCATTCACCACGAGGGTATTAGGTTGTCAACAGGGACTTACCACACGAGCCCTGTTGTTAGTTTGTGTGCAGAGGCTGGTGAGCCTCCGCTGTCTATTGGACGTCTTCTTCTCGTGGTATGCCACACATATAGGTCTTTGCCTGTTCCTACATCGCCAGCATCCAGTTACATTGTTCAGCTGCCACTGGAACGGCTATTCAATCATCGATCACAAGCAACATGGCCATTTGGGATCTGTGCAAGGGAGAGCCTTGAATTATTACAGGTGGGAGGGGGGGGGGGGGGGCATTAAGGTCCAAAGCCAGGGGTGGAGTAGGGTATCCCCATGCTACTACCAAGGCCTAGATTGCTTTTAGAACTAACTATTTACAAGAAGTATTGTTCCCCAGACCATGTTTATAAAATTAAATTTAATGAATTTTTACGTAGCCACCCAGATTTTATTACTGTCTACACAGATGGTTCAAAGCAGGGAGATATTTTAGGTTGTTCTGTCGTGTTCCCTGACTCTGTCCTCAGGATAGGGCTCCCAGAGCAGTTTTTAGTTTATTATGCGGAATTGTTTGCTATCATGAGGGCAATGGAGCAGATGAGACATTGCTGTGACAAAAAATTTATTATCTGCTCCAATTCTTAAAGTGCCCTTCTCGCTGTTGGACAGATGTACCCAGCAGATTGGATGGTGCAACAAGTGCAGGACACTCTCCTTCTCTTGCCCAGGCAAAACAAGGAAATCGTTTTGTGCTGGGTTCCAGGGCACATAGGCATCCAGGGTAATGAACTCACTGATGCTACTGCTAAGGAGGCTTGTTCCTTTCCTCCTCCTGCCAGCTGTTCAGTCCCTCTGTGGGCTGTCACTTCATTTGTGACCAGAAAGGCAACATTTTGGTGGGAGTCCCAGTGGCTGGAAGTGAGGAACAGTAAACTACGGTCCATCTAAACTTCAGTGTGACCATGGATCACCTCCTTTCGCTTGCGATGGTGTGAAGAAGTAGCCCTTACTTGGCTTAGAGTGGGACATATTGCCCACTGACACACGGCGTGCTCTTACGTTGGGAGGAGCCCCCAGTATGTCGGAGACGCGGGACAAAGCTGACATCTTTTAACCGATTGTGTTCTCTTGCCGACCTGAGGCTTGAACTGGATATCCCACAGGATCTTCTCTCTATTGTAACTGATAACAAGGTGAGTATTGTTTGTGTCTTAAAATTTTGTGCGGTGTCTGGAATTCTTCCCAAAATACTTGGTGTGCAATCTTAATGTGTCACATATTATTTCTAAGTTGTCATCCAGCCACACTCATTGGTCCCTTTCTTAACAGTGTCTTTACAGGTATTTTCTCCATGATTTCGTTTAGTTATCCCACTGTGTCTCACTGGGGTTTTATTATGGGCTTTTCTGAACCTCACATTTCTGGTGTTGCTTTACGTTTCCTGTGGTGGGATCAAACGTAGTTTTTCAGTTTATTGATCTCCTTCCATAGATTATGGAAATCTTCTTCAGTATAACTTTAATGCTAGGGTGCTGATGACGTAGCTAAATCATCATCATCTTTTTCCATGTGCCTGTTTTTAGCTGTCTTCTATTATGTCAGTTGGGACTGACATATAGTCATTTTTAACTCCTCTCTGTCTTTGTGTTCTGTAGTTTTGATTTGGACACGTATGACCTCAATTGTTTTTTGCACCCTAAAGCAATGCAAAATCAAACCCTTAGTAACAGAACTGTTGTTTCAGATTATCCTCTTTCCCTACAACATTACATGCAATGCTTTGATTTGTAGAATATATTCTTATTTTCCCGAGCAGCGTCATTTGAAGATTCAAATGCGAGAATAGTTTACCGCTAGAATGTTTTTGAATGAAAATTATCAATATATTTAATTTGGATGACTGCATATATTGTGGATGCATATTAAATGTATTTAATGCAGTGGTTTCCATTAACTTCTGTATCAATATTCTGCTGATTGTTGTTGAATTTTCTGCCCTTAGGAGCATTTCCCAACCCAGTGGCAAGAGAGTGGTCTGAACTTTTACTCTCTCATTTGCACTCTTTTAACGAGGTCACTGTCATTATTGTCAAAGTTTTAAGCAATAACTAGAATTGAACCTATGACCTTTCTGGATTCATAGTTAGTTGCTATCCCTAAAACGAGATTTTAACCATATTGCACAATTATGTCAAAGAGTTTCTTATTTTATAAATTTTGAGTTATCAGTGGAAGGTAGAGGTAATTTTTGACAGAACACATTGGAAAGTAAGTTGTCATGTGTCTCCAATTTTTTCATATCCAACTAGAGGATCAGCATGTGTGTTTCAGTGGCATTTTTATCACTGTATAAAACAAAATAAACACCACCCTAACAAAACCTTGAAGGCTCAATAGTACAGTCTCATCTCAAGGCAAGAAGAGCTCTTGTCAGGACTATCAGGTGGACAGTACTTTTCGAGAATTGGTTTATCCTAATCTTATTTACAGTTGCAGCTATACAGACAATCCTGTAAATTCATGGTCATCATTATCCATTTGGATTACACAGATACAATAAATTGCTTTTCAGAATTGCTAGCACACCAGCAGTTTTCCAGTGTTTTTGAGCAGATGAGTCAAAACATTCTGATCAGACAAGTATCAGGACAATACAGTAGTAAATGATGAACTTATGTCTGCCATTCCAGACCACTTCAACAGAATGGGCTTAAGTGTAACCTACAAAAGAATGAACTCTTTCAAAAGCGAGTTGAGTATTTCATCTACATGTTCAATCTTAAAGGACTTCAACTGAATTGACAACATATGTAAAGCATAGAAAAAATTCAAGGGCCTACCAACTTAAGATCTTCAATCATTTCTTGACAAAATAAATTATTATGTGTATTTTATGTTGGACCCTCTTCCTCACCAGTTACAAGTATTCTATTTACTATCGATAGACAACACAACATGCTAATGCCAATGTCCTGTCTAGACTACCTGTGGGACCAATCTCACATTTGACTCTCAGAGGCACTATGCTCCCAAGAAGACAGCATCTTACAAAACTGTCTTCAAGAGTGCCCTGTTGATTACACTGTGTCATGCTGGTTCATTTATTGTAGATGTCATAATTTTCGCATCTGTCATCTGTCAAAATTACAACAGCACCTAATCCAAACAAGCCAGCATGACACACAGTCTAACCCAATATCCAATAAGAACAAATTCTCCATTGTGTATAAAATATTGTTGTCATGTGGATCACATCATGCTAAATAATAAATGTGACTTATGAAAATGGGCAGAGCCTTAAATGAGTTATTTAGTATATAAACAGCAGCTTTGGTGTTAACATGTCTTTCTTCAATATTTGATAGCTGCAAGACACAACACACTGAAAACGTTTATAAAACTCAACGTCAAAACTCTCTTTTGTACAAAAGTTGGTCAGCATTTTCAGGTAAATATTCTTCTTGATATTGTAATGTACAGGATGTCAAATTGTTATCTTTCTTTCTACACTCCTGGAAATGGAAAAAAGAACACATTGACACCAGTGTGTCAGACCCACCATACTTGCTCCGGACACTGCGAGAGGGCTGTACAAGCAATGATCACACACACGGCACAGCGGACACACCAGGAACCGCGGTGTTGGCCGTCGAATGGCGCTAGCTGCGCAGAATTTGTGCACCACCGCCGTCAGTGTCAGCCAGTTTGCCGTGGCATACGGAGCTCCATCGCAGTCTTTAACACTGGTAGCATGCCGCGACAGCGTGGACGTGAACCGTATGTGCAGTTGACGGACTTTGAGCGAGGGCGTATAGTGGGCATGCGGGAGGCCCGGTGGACGTACCGCCGAATTGCTCAACACGTGGGGCGTGAGGTCTCCACAGTACATCGATGTTGTCGCCAGTGGTCGGCGGAAGGTGCACGTGCCCGTCGACCTGGGACCGGACCGCAGCGACGCACGGATGCACGCCAAGACCGTAGGATCCTACGCAGTGCCGTAGGGGACCGCACCGCCACTTCCCAGCAAATTAGGGACACTGTTGCTCCTGGGGTATCGGCGAGGACCATTCGCAACCGTTTCCATGAAGCTGGGCTACGGTCCCGCACACCGTTAGGCCGTCTTCCGCTCACGCCCCAACATCGTGCAGCCCGCCTCCAATGGTGTCGCGACAGGCGTGAATGGAGGGACGAATGGAGACGTGTCGTCTTCAGCGATGAGAGTCGCTTCTGCCTTGGTGCCAATGATGGTCGTATGTGTGTTTGGCGCCGTGCAGGTGAGCGCCACAATCAGGACTGCATACGACCGAGGCACACAGGGCCAACACCCGGCATCATGGTGTGGGGAGCGATCTCCTACACTGGCCGTACACCACTGGTGATCGTCGAGGGGACACTGAATAGTGCACGGTACATCCAAACCGTCATCAAACCCATCGTTCTACCATTCCTAGATCGGCAAGGGAACTTGCTGTTCCAACAGGACAATGCACGTCCGCATGTATCCCGTGCCACCCAACGTGCTCTAGAAGGTGTAAGTCAACTACCCTGGCCAGCAAGATCTCCGGATCTGTCCCCCATTGAGCATGTTTGGGACTGGATGAAGCGTCGTCTCACGCGGTCTGCACGTCCAGCACGAACGCTGGTCCAACTGAGGCGCCAGGTGGAAATGGCATGGCAAGCCGTTCCACAGGACTACATCCAGCATCTCTACGATCGTCTCCATGGGAGAATAGCAGCCTGCATTGCTGCGAAAGGTGGATATACACTGTACTAGTGCCGACATTGTGCATGCTCTGTTGCCTGTGTCTATGTGCCTGTGGTTCTGTCAGTGTGATCATGTGATGTATCTGACCCCAGGAATGTGTCAATAAAGTTTCCCCTTCCTGGGACAATGAATTCACGGTGTTCTTATTTCAATTTCCAGGAGTGTATATTTCGATCCATTAAAAAAAAAGAATCAGTCATGGTACAGCATTGTTCACTGCCCCACTTGGAAAAACACAGAGAGAAGTCTCATTCTGATATTTTGGATCTCAGACTGCCAGACCTGTGAGATAGTCAACATTTGGCGTTCATTTTGGCTGCGTTTCTGAAATCCGTGCTCAAGAGCTCAAGTGACAACAATGAGCAGGAGGGCCTGCACACACCAATAACAGCTTCTAGAACAGACAAACCCAGTATTAACACACAATTCACAAAAAACTAAAGCCAACTGGCAAGCACTGGGTAGCGACAAATACAGGACGAGACGTTAAATGTTATAGTGTGACAACCGCAATTACTATTAAAGCAATAGTTCGTTAAACAATCACCACTATCTCAAGGTGATAATGACCAGACAGTCTGCACACAACCTTAAATAACAAAGCACCATTTGATGGCGCAAAATCGTTACCATTATAGTTGCCAACAAGGAAGAAGTTTGCAATTCTAGTTTAAATTAGCAGCTGAAGTTTTATGTAGAGAATTAACTTTGATTCATAAAATTTACCACTTAATACATTAACAATAATAATAAGAAATGAATCACTGAATATCAGCCACACTTGCAATTCAAAATAAATGCATTGGAATCAGGGCACAGTGCAGTTTCATGGACCTGCAATACCAAGTATCGTGGACCCTCATCCAAGTGGTTTACACATCCAAAAGTTCCACCACAAAATTGCTCATCCCTTAAAGTTAGTCCAGGAGCTCGCTGTTAACATGCACACCTGGGTAAACTCCCACGCTCTCCTCAGGACTTGAGATAGACACGACTTTTAAACAGAGCCTGTGATGACTGGTGATTGCTTTTGCACTCCAGTTCTGCTCGCCGCCAGACCCAGGCGCTGGAATGTCAACACTATGCCCACTGCAGTACACTAAGCATCGACTGACTACTCACGATGCTCCATGCGCTATCTTCCCTCTGTCAATGTACCCAACCATGTCTCCATCACTGCCCTGACCGAGTCTCCTTTGCTGCCCCTGACTGAGTCTCACCTTGCGAGCCACAGCCATCCTAAATAGACGGTACTAGCCAACCATGACACCACAAAGCATGACAGAGAAACTATCCTGCTAAGAGCATCGCAAGAAGTCACAGCTCAATAACATTATTTTACTAGTTAGGTAATAATAATTATTAGACAGAAAATATATACCTGGAAAAGAATAAAAAGTAAACTGCAATTTATGAAGTGAGTACTTGAACCATTATTTCTAATTGTGAATGTGATACGAAACCTTGTTGGTTTTATTTTCTTTCTATCTGCAATGGTCTCTCGTTATTGATGTGCAAATGACATCATGTTGTGATGAGAAAGTTTGCCAGTGCACGTGACTTGCTGGTGTAGGCACTTTTTCACACACGCAGGACAATGAATGTAGTATGTATTTTCATTGTTTTACTGCATGTCTAATTCAGTGTTCCATTCAGAAACATCATGTTCATATTACATTATTTTTCTCCATGATTAAAAACTTATTTTATTGTTGACAAATATGTCTTTCTCTATTCATCTGTACTCACCAAGCCATCTTATGGTGTGTGGTGGACGGTACTATGTGTACCACTGTCACAGCCTCTTCCCTGTACCAGTCACGAATAGTTCACAGGAAGATTGCTGGTAAGGCTTTGTGTGGGCTCAATGTTTCTAATTCATGCTCATGATCTTCTCACAAGATATACATAGAAGGAAGCTGTATACACTGAAGAGCCAAAGAAACTGGTACACCTGCATAATATCGTGTAGGACCCCTGTGAGCACGCGGAAGTGCCGCAACACGATGTGGCATGAACTCGACTAATGTCTGAAGGAGGGATAGAGGGAATTTACACCATAAATCCTGCAGGGCTGTCCATAAATCTGCAAGAGTACGAGGGGGTGGTGATCTCTTCTGAACAGCACGTTGCAAGGCATCCCAGATATGCCCAATAATGAGGATATTGAAAGGATAATGCAGTATGTAAAGGGGGACGAAAATCTAATAGTCATGGGCGACTGGAATGCAGTTGTAGGGGAAGGAGTAGAAGAAAAGGTTACAGGAGAATATGGACTTGGGACGAGGAATGAAAGAGGAGAAAGACTAATTGAGTTCTGTAACAAGTTTCAGCTAGTAATATCGAATACCCTGTTCAAGAATCACAAGAGGAGGAGGTATACCTGGAAAAGGCCGGGAGATACGGGAAGATTTAAATTAGATTACATCATGGTCAGACAGAGATTCCAAAATCAGATACTGGATTGTAAGGCATACCCAGGAGCAGATATAGACTCAGATCACAATATAGTAGTGATGAAGAGTAGGCTGAAGTTGAAGACATTAGTCAGGAAGAATCAATACGCAAAGAAGTGGGATACGGAAGTACTAAGGAATGACGAGATACGTTTGAAGTTCTCTAACGCTATAGATACAGCAATAAGGAATAGTGCAGTAAGCAGTACAGTTGAAGAGGAATGGACATCTCTAAAAAGGGCCATCACAGAAGTTGGGAAGGAAAATATAGGTACAAAGAAGGTAGCTGCGAAGAAACCATGGGTAACAGAAGAAATACTCCAGTTGATTGATGAAAGGAGGAAGTACAAACATGTTCCGGGAAAATCAGGAATACAGAAATTTAAGTCGCTGAGGAATGAAATAAATATGAAGTGCAGGGAAGCTAAGACAAAATGGCTGCAGGAAAAATGTGAAATCGAAAAAGATATGATTGTGGGAAGGACAGACTCAGCATACAGGAAAGTCAAAACAACCTTTGGTGACATTAAAAGCAACAGTGGTAACATTAAGAGTACAACGGGAATTTCACTGTTAAACACAGAGGAGAGAGCAGATAGGTGGAAAGAATACATTGAAAGCCTCTATGAGGGTGAAGATTGGTCTGATGTGATAGAAGGAGTCGATTTAGAAGAGATAGGGGATCCAGTAATAGAATCGGAATTTAAAAGAGCTTTGGAGGACTTATGGTCAAATAAGGCAGAAGGGATAGATAATATTCCATCAGAATTCCTAAAATCATTGGGGGAAGTGGCAACAAAATGACTATTCACGTTGGTGTGTAGAATATATGAGTCTGGCGACATACCATCTGACTTTCGGAAAAGCATCATCCACACAATTCCGAAGATGGCAAGAGCTGACAAGTGCGATAATTATTGCACAATCAGCTTAACAGCTCATGCATCGAAGCAGCTTACAAGAATAATATACAGAAGAATGGAAAAGAAAATTGAGAATGCGCTAGGTGATGATCAGTTTGGCTTTAGGAAAAGTAAAGGGACGAGAGAGGCAATTCTGACGTTACGGCTAATAATGGAAGCAAGGCTAAAGAAAAATCAAGACACTTTCATAGGATTTGTCAACCTGGAAAAAGTGTTTGACAATATAAAATGGTGCAAGCTGTTAGAGATTCTGAAAAAAGTAGGGGTAAGCTATAGGGAGAGACGGGTCATATACAATATGTACAACAACCAAGAGGGAATAATAAGAGTGGACGATCCAGAATGAAGTGCTCGTATTAAGAAGGGTGTAAGACAAGGCTGTAGCCTTTCCCCCCTACTCTTCAATCTGTACATCAAGGAAGCAATGATGGAAATAAAAGAAAGGTTCAGGAGTGGAATTAAAATACAAGGTGAAAGGATATCAACAATATGATTCGCTGATGACATTGCTATCCTGAGTGAAAGTGAAGAAGGATTAAATGATATGCTGAATGGAATGAACAGTCTAATGAGTACACAGTATGGTTTGAGAGTAAATCGGAGAAAGACGAAGGTAATGAGAAGTAGCAGAAATGAGAACAGCAAGAAACTTAACATCAGGATTGATGGTCACGAAGTCAATGAAGTTAAGGAATTCTGCTACCTAGGCAGTAAAGTAACCAATGACGGACGGAGCAAGGAGGACATCAAAAGCAGACTCTCTATGGCAAAAAAGGCATTTCTGGCCAAGAGAAGTCTACTAATATCAAATACCGGCCTTAATTTGAGGAAGAAATTTCTGAGGATGTACTTCTGGAGTACAGCATTGTATGGTAGTGAAACATGGACTGTGGGAAAACTGGAACAGAAGAGAATCGAAGCATTTGAGATGTGGTGGTATAGACGAATGTTGAAAATTAGGTGGACTGATAAGGTAAGGAATGAGGAGGTTCTACGTAGAATCGGAGAGGAAAGGAATATGTGTAAAACACTGATAAGGAGAAGGGACAGGATGATAGGACATCTGCTAAGACATGAGGGAATGACTTCCATGGTACTAGAGAGAGCAGTAGAGGGCAAAAACCGTAGAGGAAGACAGAGATTGGAATACGTCAAGCAAATAATTGAGGACGTAGGTTGCAGGTGCTACTCTGAGATGAAGAGGTTAGCACAGGAAAGGAATTCGTGGCGGGCCGCATCAAACCAGTCAGAAGACTGATAACAAAAAAAAAAAAAAAAAAAAAAAAAAAAAATTCATGTCCTAGGATTTTGGAGGCCAGTAGAAGTGTTTAAACTCAGAAGAGTGTCCCAGGGGCCACTCTGTAACAATTCTGGGAGTGTTTGGTATTGCATTGTCCTGCTGGAATTGCTCAAGTCCATCAGAATGCACAGTGGACATGTATAGATGCAGGTGATCAGATAAGATGCTTACGTACGTGTCACCTGTTAGTCATATCTAGATGTACCAAGGGTCCCATATCACTCCAACTGCCCATGCCCCACATGATTAGAGAGCCTTCACCAACTTGAACTGTCCCCTGCTGACATGCCAGGTCCATGGATTCATGTGGTTGTCTCCATACCTGTACATGTCCAAAATACTCAATACAAGTTGAAACGAGACTTGTCTGACCAGGCAGCATGTTACCAGTCATCAACAGTCCAATGTCATTGTTGATGGGCCCAGGTGAAGCATAAAGCTTTGTGTTGAGCAGTCATCAAGGGTACACAAGTGGGCTTTCAGCTCTGAAAGCCCATATCAATGTTTCTTTGAATGGTTCACATGCTGACACTTGTTGATGGCCCAGCATTGAAATTTGCAGCAGTTTGCAGAATGGTTGCACTTCTGTCATGTTGAATGATTCTCTTCAGTTGTCATTGGTCCCATTCTTGCAGGATCTCTTTCAAGCTGCAGCGATGTCAGAGATTTGATGTTTTAATGGATTCCTGATATTCATGGTACACTCATGATACAGTCATATTGGAAAATTCCCACTTCTTTACTACCTCAGAGATGCTGTGTCTCATCGCTCATGCACCGATTGTAACAGCACATTCAAACTCACTTAAATCTTGATAACCTGCCTTTGTAGCAGCAGTAACTGATCTAACAACTGCATCAAGACACTTGTCTTATATAGGCGTTGCCAACTGCAGCACTGTATTCTGCCTGTGTACATATCTCTATATTTGAATATGCATACCTATATGGTATATACATGGTATATACATACTATATACATGGTATTTACTGGGACTGAAGACCACAACAACAACATACCTGTACCAGTTTCTTTGGCACTTCAGTGTATTTGTTGACTCTTCTGGGAATGTATGATCTTGGAACATTAACAATAAGTCTCACTGTGATGCAGAACGTCTCTCTTACAGTGTCTGCCACTGGAGTTGGTTGACACTTTAGTGTTTACTAAATGACCCTGTAACAAAATGGATTGCTCTTCTTTGGAACATCTCTATTTCCTCTGTCAGTCCTATCTGGTATGGATCCCATACTGATGAGCAACAGGTTCTTGGTGAGTTGTTGAGCAATTTCTTCCTTGTGAGCTTCCAAAATTTCTGCTTACTCAATGAACATGATGTGTTTATAGCAGAATTACAGTAAACTGTGAAACCTAACAAATAAGTGCCTGAAATTACATCAATGCAATTGTATTCGCTCAGGCAATTGCGACTGCATCTTTTACGTTTACTAATGTTTCTTTCGAGATAATTCTAGAAATTGACAACAGAAGGCATCATCAGTTAGTGGACAGGTAACGAGATGTCCGTACATTGTTCTCATACACCGTAAGTCAAGTTTTCGTGTGGTTTATGCTCGTGCTTTGAGAAATCACAGCCAGACCTATACTCGGGCATGGTCTTTTTAACACAAAGTTGTGGCCTGAGCCATGCTTGGGCTTGACCTGCATAGTGTTAGAGTGTGACACTGATGGCACCCATCACCAAATTATAATAAAACAACAAGAGCATGTGTGGCAACACCTTCATCCTTTATGGATGTGCTCCTGAACACAAATCTTTAATTCTAGAATTTCATGAAAAGTTGTGTAGTTTTCAAGTTTCTGTTCACATTGTATTATTACACATGATAACCGAACCACTGGCATCTATCTATCACACAAACTTTTAATTTTGTTTTTGAAATGTGTAGAGGCTGTCTTGATATAGCATTGCTCTGAAGTTTTAATGTATTGTTCATTGTTTCAGTGCTTCAATTCCAACATTCTGCAGAAACAATATCATTCTTCATCGAAGCCTCAGCAGTACTGCTGTTGTGCAATTGGTTCTCGAGATCGATCATTATCAGTATGGCTTACAGCACTCAAACGACCTCTTGTTGTGTTGCACGAGTTGTTTACTAATTCTGTGCTTGATCTGTCATGGAGCTGTACAGGTCTGCAGTTGATGGCTTGTTCATGGGATGGAACTGTTGCTTTTGTAGAGTTCTCAGAAGATGAACTTGGGAAGCCACTTACAATGGAAGAGAAGGTGTGTTTAATTAATATTATTTGTAATTCATTTTAATTACTGAAAGATAATGTTGACTCCTTCATTGATGGAATTATGTTTTATTCATGAATTGTTATTTCCTTAGTGTGAAAAGCTAACATGGATTACTGGATAACTTTCACAACTTTACTGTGTGTGGAATGGGGGGGGGGACAAACAAAGATGATGTGTCTTACCAAACAAAAGCGTTGGCATGTTGACAGACACACAAACAAACACACAAAAACACACACACACAAACACACACACACACACACACACACACACACACACACACACACACACACACACACACAATTCAAGCTTCCGCAACCAACGGGTGCTTCATCAGGAAAGAGGGAAAGACAAAAGGATGTGGGTTTTAAGGGAGAGGGTAAGGAGTCATTCCAATCCTGGGAGCAGAAAGACTTACCTTAGGAGGAAAAAAGGAAGGTATACAGTCGCGCGTGCACACACACATATCCATCTGCACATACACAGACACAAGCAGACATTTATAAACGCAAGAGTTTGGGCAGAGATGTCAGTCGAGGCGGAAGTACAGAGTACATTTGCCTCTGTGCTTGTGTGTCTATCAACATGCCAACGCTTTCGTTTGGTAAGTTACATCATCTTTGTTTTTAGATATATTTTTCCCACGTGGAATAAACGTGACTGTTCAGATAGAAGTTATACTAAAAATTTTCTGATCATTGGTCTGGCACTAAACAGAAGTAGCATTTCATGGGGATCCTTTCATGTTCCACACTTAAAGTTCTTTATCCACTTTTTAAAAGTCTTCTTTTGCATATTTATAATAAACTGTACTGGCAACAGTATTTGAAGTCTAAATGGAGCATTTTATTTTATTTGTCTGAAAACAAACAAAATAGACTGGGTTGTTGTTAGATATGCTGATAAAATGAATCCCATCTTCTGTCGTGTATTTTTTATACATCACTCCAAAAATCACAAACCTTGTCTCCTCTTCTTTTTTTTTGCCATGACAAAGAAATTACTTTAACATTTTGTGTTTGCCAGCCCTGTTGCTGTTTTTGTGAATGATAAATGAATGTTTCCTTTCTCTCTGAAATTGTAGTGAGAGACTCCCTACCAATTCAAAAGAAAGTTAAAAACATACCTCATCAGTCACTTTTTCTACAAATTATGTAAATACCCAGATTTAGATATTTAAGAATTCTGTTAGCTAGATGGCCAGTAGCAGTGTGGGTTTATATAGGAAGCTGTATAGTAATAATGTACTATAAATAGGACTTGTTTTTAAAGATTTACACATATTCTTGAAAACTACCATTGTAATCAAGTAAATAGTATGCTATTAATGGCAGACAAACAGCAGCTCTATGATGAAACTAACGAGGTAGCATTATTTTTCAAAGAAACAACTTTATTACTAATTATCTTGATTAAATTTAGATGGCATTAGTGTGAATAGCATTAAGTAGTGTAGTGATAGTTTATTGTTGAAAAGTTTGTTATATCTTTCTCATATGTTACGTGTATACCTTGACTTGTTCCACATCATTGGAGGTACCCCTTCTTGATAGTATCTACTGAATATGATAATGAATTCACATATCGCTATAATTTGTGTATTTTTAATTACTTTTTTCTTTTTGTTTCACTTATGGTTTACATAATTGGTAGCACCACAGCATGTAAGCAAATAATTTATTCTGCTTTAATTTTTATGTCTTCCTGATCCTTATCCTGTAGATTGTGTTATCGTCATCAGCTGTAGTTTATCGACAGGCAGGTTTTCATTCATTCAAGATTAGGTTTGCTCATGCTATTTTATATTTTTCTCTATCCCCCATTTTGTTTCAGTTGTTAAATAATACACAACTGCCCTGTTTTATACTGTCATAAATAAAGTGGAACATCTACATGACTTTTCTGCAATTCACACTTAGTGTGGCAAACCACCTTCAGACATCCTGTACTGTTCACCCTCAAACACCACATATGGAAAATGAACACTTAAATCTTTTGGTATGAGCTCTGATTTTTTAAATTTTATTACAACAATCACTTCTTTCTTGTAAGTGACAATAAAATATTTTAACATTCAGAGGAGGAAGTTGGAGGCTGAAATTTTGTGAAAATATCTTGCCACAGTGAAAAATGCCGTTGTTTTAACCCTTTCGTGGCTACAAGGGCCAAGTGTCCTGGCTACTTGGCCGGCTGATAAGAGGAAATGCAGCATTCGCCTGGCCGGTAGACTGCGGACTCAGCCCTGTGGTCGCTGTAGGCTATGGCCACTGTTGGCATCCCGCACGTTCTGGTGCATACAGAACCGCTGTACTGTCTCAGTGGTCATAGTTTCTGATGACCATGAAAGAGAGCTTGGAACTAAGTAACACTTTCTGTTATATGTTTATTATGGGCTGATAAACAGTTGGTTTAGAAAAATGATAGGAATGTTTTAAATAATAATTCCTATAACTTGAGGCTTATTCCGTCGATATGTGTGCCTACAACATATTAAAATTTCCTTAACATCGAATGAATGTGTTCCAAGATATATAGTGTTAAAGTGAGTAGCGTGTAGTGAAAACGCCCAAATATTGGACAGTTCTTGCTACTATCTTAATTAAAAAATAATTACAGGAATTTAAAACCAAATTATGGCACATATCTGGACTCTGAGTTAAACAAAGCATATATCTGGATAATTCATTTTTCGATAGGCCCATGGCTTGGTTTGTAACTGAAGCCTAAAGTCGATTCTCCACAATAAGATTGGTTGGTTTAAGGGGGGAGGGGGGCGGGGCAGATAGTAAATGTCTACCTTCTTCTTGCTCAATGTTTTCTTTTTCAGCTCGTCATGTTCAGTACAGTTTCCTTTAATGGTTTCCCATTCTCATTTTTGATGCAGGCTTTGACTGCCACTGGCTGAATTAAAAACCCTTTTTATTTGCTTTTTAAATTTTTTAATTTTAATTTATTACTTTCCTTTGCTTGAAATGTACACAGTTACTAAAACATACTAATATATCTTTAGTGTGTGATATTTTTCAAAACATGGCACCATGCAGGGAACCACATCACACTTTTTGCATCTTACATGTGTAATTTTTCATTGTGAATGAGCAGTACATACTACACAGTGTGTCCGGGGAATCTCCTTTTTCTCTGTTGCTTTAGAAACCCTGAATAATGTCCCTCTTTATTCTGCAGTTGGAAATGGATTTCTTCTTTGGTTGTTCATAGGATTGCACTTTTACATGTTTGACTATGAAATTCATTAAGCAACTGACGGATTGTTTCCAAGTGGTATTTCACTAGTGGTATCTTCCGTTACTTTTGCATTTCAAAAAATACTTTTTGCATTAAACGCACACAAGTCAGTCATATGAAAGAGTACTTTTTTGTACCACTTCATTGTCTTTCGGATGAACTGTTCAGAAGACAACAGCATGTCTGTCTTACCAACTGCACCCATTGACTTATTATAGCTGACAACACAGGTAGGTTTCAATTTGTTTTTGACCACTCTATGGTCTTTTTTCTCTATCTCCACAAACTCTGGTCCATTTATAGTAGAAGGCATCCAGACTTCTCTCTTGTCCATCCATTTTAGTGTCATTAATGTTCCACAGGACTAGGACTGTATTTCCCCATTTTTCAAACAGTCTGGCAACGGTGGTAGATGTTTCCTGTTTTTGCGTGTCGTTCCAGTGGTGTTTATACATTTATCATGGAGCCACAGGAATAATTCAAGGCTCGAATACCAATTGTCTAAATAAATGGTATGACCTTTGTTGGGGTATGGCTATAACAAACTCACAACATCATCGCCTGATTTTCAACAGTCAGCATTTCTAGATTCTATTTCTGAGGCAGCACCAGTGTAGACAATATAATCCAAAATATAATTGATTTGTACGTTACAAAAGACAAAAATTTTAATGTCAAAATGGTTCCTTTGAAAAGTAGCAGACTTTCGTCAGTCACTAGGTTTTCAAAGGGTACTGATGCCTGGCAGAATTTAGTTTTTGTGTGATCTACAATGAGACATATTTTTACAAGAATGTCTTGGAGGTGTGGTGGAATTGTCACTGAAGTGCGATAAAGGCAGGATCAACTTGTACCAGTCCCTGGCCATTATGTTAGAGAATATTGGTGTTTGAAGCAGAGAATATATCAACCAATATCCATTCGCTTCTAACTTTTTACTTCTAGGCATAAACAGAGAACTTGGTAGGAAGCAATAAAATTAAGCTGGCTCTGCGTGCTTCCAGCATGCAAATTTCCTGGGTACTGTTTTCATTTTTCCAGTAATAAATTTATGATAATTATTGATCTGTGTACAGATAGCAGAAACGAATTCCATGGACATGAAGTACAAAAATATCTAAATGACTTGCTGACTCTTTGAAGTCTGCTTTTAATGCACTAAATGTGTTCACAAAATGGCGTCGTTTCATCACTGGATGATTCTCCGTCCAGTCATACTTTCTTTTTTCTGATAAAGTTTCACTTACTTCATCTTCTTTTCTGTCTTCAGAGGCAGAATTTTCTATTCTTGATGTCGAGGATTCAGCAGTACATTGACACGCATCCAACTCTTCATTGGAAGAAAGTTCCGCAGTATCACTACAATCTTTGTCACTACTGTTCATAAGAATATCCATAATTTCCTTGTCTGATAAATTGTGTCCCATGATGGTGCGAATAAATTGAAGTGTTGTGGACAGATGAAGTTGCATGAGAAAACATCGTTTTAGCCATCATCATTTGTTAAGTGGCACTCCACCGCCATTTTGTACACATTGTGCCATAGTTTTAACTGCCCGCCATTTCATGATGGAACACCCATTTTTTAACCATTTATGTTCCCACTTGGGTTTGCCATATGAGTTATCGACTGTTTTAGCAAATGACGTGCAGGCTGTCGAGCGCATTTTACTTTTTATGTGTCAAACGAATATGTCGAAGGCCATTTAATTTGTAGTTTAGGACCTCCGTTTCCGTCAGTAGCTGTCTGGAGTTACCGCCCGCTGAGTGTACATCTAGGCCAATAGCAATGACTTTTCTACCTGCTGGACATACATGTATGCCCATAGTCACGAAAGGGTTGATGACTGCCACCACAACTCACTTATCGTATCTGTGATACTCCTTCCCCTCTTGCCGGGTAATACAGAATGAGCTACACTTCTGTGAACTTTTTCAGTGTCCTCCATCACTCCTACTCAGTAAGGATTCAATACTGCAAATCAGTACTCTAGCAGAGGACAGAGAAGTGTAGGTAAACAGTCTTTTTAGCAGACCTATTGCATCTTCTAAGTGTTCCACCTATAAAATGCAGTGTTTGGTTTGCCTTCCCCACAACATTACCTATGTGATCATTCCAATTTAAGTTCTTCGTAATTGTAATTCTTAGGTACTTAGTTAAATTTACAGCCCTTAAAGTTGTATTATTTATCATGTAACTGGAGTATATTGGATTTCTTTTTGTACACATGTGGATGACCTCATGGTTTTCCTTATTCAGGGACATTTTTTCACCAAACAGATATCATGTCTTAAGTCATATTGCAGTGGGTTTGACTTTTGATGATTTCACTGATTCTTTGACACACAGTTTATATCAGATGATTATTATTTAATTACTGTTCTACAACTAGCTGCATAAATCTTTTAAGAAAGTCATTGTTTGTTTTCTTTCCCTGCAAACTGTGAAACTTCAGCTAGCTTTCCTTCTAATAATACTGTCTTAAAAAGGTTGCTACGAAAGTCTGTCACTATAACTCCATTTAAATTACATTTTGTTTCCTTCTTTTCTTTTCTTTTGTTTTCACGGTGTCTTCATCTTGTGAAATAATTAGAATTGACTGTTATTATCAAAGTGTAGGGATGATAAGGTTTTCACCAAAATTGGAATAATAAGAATATAGTGTAAAGCAGATAACAGCACATCTTGTTTAGGCCTCTACAAAGACCTATTATTATTATGCTCTTAGGTAACAATGAAGGATGAAATAATGGTATCTACATATGGTTTGCCTTTTTATTAAGCTTTAGAGTAGTAATATATTCTGTTGCCAAGGTCTTATAACAAGCTCCTAGTAGATATAAAGTAATAAACTGGAAACCCTTAAAAAAGTCATTGCTGCTTTTCTGTTAGAATCATGACAAAAGAACAGAGTTTACTTTAAATAAACTTTTATTCTTACACCACCTATGTAATTGTTATTGACTGGAAATTATTAATGCAGCCATATAAACTCTAAGCAAGTTGGTTGGTTGGTTGGTAGACAATGGCAACGTAGTAAAATTGAATCACAATGTTACCTGTGATAATATATAATGTGTATCCTCTCCGAAGCTCAAAATTTTGTTCATGATTGTCTTTGTTGCTCACATCTGTCTTCACACTATCATCAGATATTTCTCATAGTTTCGTAACATTGCCTGGCATGCTATGACCAGTGATGTATATGATTTAATAAACTCAACACCAGGAAAAGAGAGAATGTAGTTTGTGGATACTGTACATAAGTTCGATATTTCTGTGTCTTCAGCAATGTGTAACTACCTCCTTGAGATGAGACTTCTCATCTAGAAAAATAGTACTACTTGCTAGTTTACTAATATAATGCATATATCCATATCCAGTGGTCACGAGCCCTGAAGACCACACGCTGCCTGCACAAAGTGCCTGTGTTCCTTTCTGTTGTGCATGGTTTCTCCAGGTGTCTTTAATCCCTAGGGCTGCCAGACCCAAATGTCAGTACTAATGGCAGAATTGTAAATGACATAGACAAATGAAACCAATAAAAGCAAAGTTGAGAAGAAGCTGGTTTAAACACATTGTTCAAGACATGGTGACAATAGCTTTCTGGGAAACCTACTTATGTAAAGCTGCTCTGCATTTCATAATGTCACTTGGCTGTCACTGACTTTTGACTTTTGATATGAAATTGTAGTGGATACTAAATTTGATAGCACCATTTGTATCAAAACAAAACATATCACGCATAGTACCTGAAGTTAGTGGTGCACCAATTGAAGATCATGTAGATTAAGTAGTTTGGTTATGTGAATTACATTAATATGAATGCACATAGCTGAAGATTGAGAAATCTGTAGGAGGCTTTTATCCAGTAGTGGATACCAAATGTGTGACGATGATGCTGTTTTGTAACTAACCTAACCAACAAACATTTAATCTACAGATAATCAGTGTTATTCAATCGTAAAAATAACTAATGTGTTTCTTTCACTGCACCATCATCACAAGACTATTTTCTAAGCTAATTAGAAATTGATTTGGAGCAAAATAAATAAGGTTAAGGCAAGTGCTCATGGGAATCCTGGACCAGCATCAGTTCTCAGCTTTCGTTATTGCATTAGCACAATGCCCTGTGTGCCTGGAAGTGATGAATTCCCTTGCATCCTTTCCCTTTCTTTCCTCATTCTGTGTTTCGTATAAATGTAAGCATCAGCCATGTCATCACGAGTGATGTCTGTTCTGCCGGACAGGTTGTAATGTTGTGTGTGTCTCACTGCCTTTTTAAACTAATTTGTGCCTAATTTTATTCCGAGAACTCAGTAATGTATGTAAATACCGTAAATGTAAATGTGATTAAAAAAGTACTTGAAGTTAAGTGAA
Organism: Schistocerca serialis cubense; assembly: GCF_023864345.2. Classification (NCBI taxonomy): domain Eukaryota; kingdom Metazoa; phylum Arthropoda; class Insecta; order Orthoptera; family Acrididae; genus Schistocerca; species Schistocerca serialis. Next base: position 418,579,097 of record NC_064646.1, on the reverse strand, counting down.
GCGCAGCTGATCAGCAAGAAATTCTTTAGTGCGCAATCCCCACAATGATAGTAGTTGTGAATCTTTGAGTATGGACTCTAAAAAACAAAAATAAGATTTATTAAAAATAAAAAATAAAAAAAAATAAAAAAAGGGGACTGTTAATCTGTATCTTGTGGAAAGAGGACATGTTGTTATGCCGTCACTCATAATGTATTGTTACATTTAATGAAAATTGATATTTTAGTGATAAGACCAAGTAAAGTACGTGTAAGAGTTGCCAAACATTTATGTATACAAATTTTTCCTGGAAGTGAAGAATAGAAATATCTTGTTTTTGGAAGAGGAGGTAAACTTCATTGTCATTGCTGTCTATCAACCAACAGAATTTTAAGTGTACAAAGTTCACTAAAATACAGGAAAAGAAATGCATTCTCTATAGTTTTCATTCAATAAGTAACAATCTCTCAGAATTTCTGAATTACAGTAATTGGATTATATTCTTGTACAGTAGTATTGTGCTGAACTCCACTGACCAATTTTGATGTAGCAGGACATGTAGTTTGAAGGGAGTTTGTGTGATAAGCAATCTCTTTTTCTCACAAAAAGCGGATTGCTGTTTAATCTTATTTACTTACAACAGTGGTCCCTTAGATATGAAAAGCTATGAAAATTTGGGCTCAAAGCTATCCACAATATGGCCAAGTAACTAACAGAGTTGTATTTTAAACCTTAAAGAGCAGTAGCTTCCTCCAAATTGTAATACGTCACCAACTGGTGCAGAAGCTGATCATTCAAGGAGGCAGCAACCAAAATTCAGATACCAGTTACGACTTAAAGTAAAATCTCAATCAAAAATCAGTCTCTCTCTCTCCAAACACATATATAAATATTCATTTTATTAAAAAAAAGTAGGTCATTTTATATTAGGTCTGACAGAATGTACATATCTCAAATATATTAAACAAGACTGAAGTTTGTGCACATCACAGAATTCAAATAAAAAATAGTAAGTGTGTATATCCATGCTCAGTGTGTCACTCATTTCAGTTTGATTCATGTATGCCAAGGAAATGCAGGCGTTCATCTTAAAGCATGTGCCATTCCAGGTTTCATAACATTTCTGTGATAGCCTCCTGTGAGTCAAGCTGACCTGTAACCATTTTCACTACCCTTCTTCATACACTCCTGGAAATTGAAATAAGAACACCGTGAATTCATTGTCCCAGGAAGGGGAAACTTTATTGACATATTCCTGGGGTCAGATACATCACATGATCACACTGACAGAACCACAGGCACATAGACACAGGCAACAGAGCATGCACAATGTCGGCACTAGTACAGTGTATATCCACCTTTCGCAGCAATGCAGGCTGCTATTCTCCCACGGAGACGATCGTAGAGATGCTGGATGTAGTCCTGTGGAACGGCTTGCCATGCCATTTCCACCTGGCGCCTCAGTTGGACCAGCGTTCGTGCTGGACGTGCAGACCGCGTGAGACGACGCTTCATCCAGTCCCAAACATGCTCAATGGGGGACAGATCCGGAGATCTTGCTGGCAGGGTAGTTGACTTACACCTTCTAGAGCACGTTGGGTGGCACGGGATACATGCGGACGTGCATTGTCCTGTTGGAACAGCAAGTTCCCTTGCCGGTCTAGGAATGGTAGAACGATGGGTTCGATGGCGGTTTGGATGTACCGTGCACTATTCAGTGTCCCCTCGACGATCACCAGTGGTGTACGGCCAGTGTAGGAGATCGCTCCCCACACCATGATGCCGGGTGTTGGCCCTGTGTGCCTCGGTCGTATGCAGTCCTGATTGTGGCGCTCACCTGCACGGCACCAAACACGCATACGACCATCATTGGCACCAAGGCAGAAGCGACTCTCATCGCTGAAGACGACACGTCTCCATTCGTCCCTCCATTCACACCACTGGAGGCGGGCTGCACGATGTTGGGGCGTGAGCGGAAGACGGCCTAACGGTGTGCGGGACCGTAGCCCAGCTTCATGGAGACGGTTGCGAATGGTCCTCGCCGATACCCCAGGAGCAACAGTGTCCCTAATTTGCTGGGAAGTGGCGGTGCGGTCCCCTACGGCACTGCATAGGATCCTACGGTCTTGGCGTGCATCCGTGCGTCGCTGCGGTCCGGTCCCAGGTCGACGGGCACATGCACCTTCCGCCGACCACTGGCGACAACATCGATGTACTGTGGAGACCTCATGCCCCACGTGTTGAGCAATTCGGCGGTACGTTCACCCGGCCTCCTGCATGCCCACTATACGCCCTCACTCAAAGTCCGTCAACTGCACATACGGTTCACGTCCACACTGTCGCGGCATGCTACCAGTGTTAAAGACTGCGATGGAGCTCCGTATGCCACGGCAAACTGTCTGACACTGACGGCAGCGGTGCACAAATGCTGCGCAGCTAGCGCCATTCGATGGCCAACACCGCGGTTCCTGGTGTGTACGCTGTGCCGTGCGTGTGATCATTGCTTGTACAGCCCTCTCGCAGTGTCCGGAGCAAGTATGGTTGGTCTGACACACCGGTGTCCATGTGTTCTTTTTTCCATTTCCAGGAGTGTATTTGCTCAATGTCCTCTGTTAGTCATACGTGGTATGTGTCACACACACTCTAGCAATATTCTAGGTTGGGGTCACACAAGCGTTTTTCATGCTGTCTCCTCTGTAGAGTGTTTGCATTTTCCTACAGTGAACCAAAAGCTGCTGTCTATTTTACTTTCAGCGGAACCAGTGTGATCATTCCATTTCATATCCCCACAAATTTTTACACCAAGGTGTTTATATGAAACGACTGACTGTAATTGTCAGTCATTGGTATTGTAACCATAGGAACCACATTTTCTCATTTTGTAAAGTGTACACTTTTACATACCCATCATTTAAAGTAAGGTTCCAATCTTTGCACCACTTTGACATGACGGAATACTAATGCAACCTTTTCCAGATATTGCTGCATCATCTGCAAAATGACTGACGCTATTATTAATGTCGTCTATAATGTCATGTGTATACAACAGTAACAATAAAGAGCCCCAACACAGTTACCTGTGGCCTGCCTGAAGTTACTTCTACATCTGTTGATGATTATCCATACTATTAATACCAGTTATCCCCACAGCCCAAGTGTTTAAAGAGACAGTCTCCCATGTATAAAAGAGCTTCAGATGTCTGACTTTACTAATGAGTTTGTGTGTTAAATCTTTTACATTAAGTGTGTAAATCTTTATGTTTGAAGACTCAAAACCCCAATTACTTACGAGGACTATTCAGAAAGATGATGATGAAGAAGAAGAAGAAGAAGAAGAAGAAGAAGATGTATATACATTTTATTATATACATGTGAAAGAGCGACTGACATACTACTTTTCCACATAGTCACCAAACACATTGAGGCACTTATCATAGCGGTGGACAAGCTTTGAAAAACCTTTGTTGTAAAATTCTGCCACCTGAGACTTCAGCCAGTGAGTCAGCCTGCCTGAAGTTCTGCATCGTCATCAAAGCACTGCGTTGCAAGCCATTTCTTCATATTGGGAAACAAGTGGAAGTCGCTTGGTGCAGGATCGGGGCTATAGGGCAGATGAGGGAAAATTTCCCATTTGAATGAATTAGGAGTTCTTTAGTGCGGTTTGCCATGTGAGGTTGGGCATTGTCAAGCAAAAACAAAATTTTGGACATAAGCTTTCCTCGGCGTTTGTTTTGAACTGCTCTTCTAAGGCCATGCAAAGTTTGACAGTACCGGGCAGTATTTATGGTTGCTCCATGTTCGAGAAAATCAATAAGAAGCACACCCTGCCTATCCCAAAACACTGTCACCAACAGCTTTCTTACCAACAAGGTTTGCAAACATTTTCTTTGTTTCTGGGAGGACCTTGTGACCCCCACTCCATGGACTGTAATTTTGTCTCACAATTGACGTGTTTCACCCAAGTCTCGTCACTGGTTATGATTTGATCCAATAATGAATCACCATGTTTGTGTTTTGATTTGATCCAATAATGAATCACCATGTTTGTGGCAGGCCTCCAGAAATGTCAACGTTGCCTCCATTTGCTGTTCTTTATTGTGCTCTGTAAGCATTTTGGGCACCCACCATGCACAAAATTTGTGGTAGCCTAGCTTTCGAGTGACAATTTCAAACAATAATTTCAATGAAACTTGTGGAAAAGAAAGTGAAACCTCCATTATCGTGAAGCGACGATTTTCATGAATCATTTCATCAGCTTTAGCGACAAGATTGTCAGTCACAATGCTCAGGTGTTCACTCTTCTCTTCATCATGAACATTGGTTTAGCCATTTTTAAACCGAATGCACCATTCCTGGACAAAACATTTACTCGTTACGTTGTTTCCGTATACTTCGCACAGTTCACGATAAATTTCTATAAGTTTTAGGTTTTTTGCCAATAAAAACTGTGTCACAGACCGCATCTCACAACTGGCAGAATTTTCGAAATGCAGCGCACATTTCAAATTCAAATATCGAAAAAACCAGACATGCAGAGACGTTCCCACTGTCACGGATGGATGCTAACTGAGCTGCCGAGCTCACACATATACCAAAATATACATGATTGGTGCGTGCCTAGCGGCGTCAGATGGAAATGTTCCCTACTTTCTGAATGGCCCTCATAGAATGTATTAGTTTCACCTTAGTGACCCATAGATTGGTGAAAAATTCCAAACCAAAATCGATTCATCTTAGATTCTGGCAGTTTTAAAATATCACATCTCTGGAACTGTGTCATACAATGACACAATTTTGCAGGTACATTCAGTGACGAATGTGGATACTGTCTCTAAAACATGTTGCAAATAATCTAGAAATGCAGTTGTAATACATTAAAATGAGATACCTGATGCTGAAGTTTTACTTCACGAATCACGAAAACGTAGTAAGCATTAAAAAGTTTTCCTTGCATTATTTCTGCATCTACATCTACATCTGTACTCTGTAAACCACCATGAGGTTCATGCGAGAGGGTACATCCCATTGTAGTAGTTATAAGGGTTTCTTCCTGTTCCATTCACATATGCAGCATGGAAAGAATGATTGTTTGAATGCTTCTGTATGTGCAGTAATTATTCTGATCTTACATTCATGATTAGTATGTGAGCAATATGTAGGGGACTGTAGTACATACCTGGAGCAATCATTTGATTTTCTCAGTATAGTTTACATATATCTTAAAGAGTCTTCCAGCTTAGTTTCTTCAGTATTTTTGTGACTGTCTTCCAAGGATTATAAAATCTTTGACCATTCATGCTGCCCTACTCCATATTTGTTCAATATTTCCTGTTAGTCCTATCTGCTATGGGTCCCGTACACTTGTACACTTAAGCAATATTCTACAATGGGTCACACAAGTGACTTGTAAGCAATCTCCAGTGTAGACTGATAGCACTTCCCCAGGATTCTACCTGTAAACCGAAGTCTACCACCTGCTGTACTTACAACTGAACCTATGTGATCATTCGATTTCATATCCCTAAAAAGTGTTACACCCAGGTATTTGTATGAGTTGGCCAATTCCAGCAGTAACTCATTGATATTTTACTAACTCATTGATATTATCCTGATAGGTAAGGACGGGAAAATATATTTTTGCAAAATCCACATCTGTGTTTTGCAAAATTCGCATATAGTTTTGTTGAAATTCGCATATATTTTCTTTGTTTGTAAATTATTAGACACACAAATTTATAAGATTGTCATACTACACGAGTGAAGACAGACAAATTACTAGTTCTTTGAAACTGAACTTTTTGATGGGAGTGTTTGCTTTTGCAAAAAACTTCAAGACCTTTTTCTTCCAAAATGGCACTTCTTTTCTTCATTTGGCTGCATTTATGCTTTCAAAACTGGTTGTTCTGTTGAAAAGCAGCAGCACTTTCCCTCTGGTTAAATGAATGTGTCTCCAATGTAAGATGTTTCTGAACATTACTTATCTTTTCTCACCCAATTTGAAGATTAAAAAAACTGCAGACTACTAAATTCAACCTTTCATGGGCATTCACAGCCATGTGACCCATGCTTGACAACACTGCAGATAGAGCTGACAAGGCATTTAGCATAGAAGTAGAATTGAATGTACGGCAACTCAATTTTAACGTTAGGAGAAAAATTTCGGCACTGTTAGAGAACTTTACAGATTTTGTATTCCGGTCGCTATAGCGCAGAGAGATGGTGCTATAGGCTATAGTCACAGATGGCTGCAAACATAAACAGACTAGAATTTTGACCACCACAGGGGAAGGAGCAGTGCGCAGAAACAAACTCTGCCTCCATTTCGCTGAGCAGAAGCTTACACAAGAACTGACACATTGTCACAGGGGATCACTGACCTCTTCTGGTTTTGTAAAGTTCATAATCAGGATTAGCCGCTTCAAAAGAAGAAAATGAGCAATGCACAACACAACGCATTCAGGCACAGCTACTGCCCAATGGCTTGATGAAGTTAGCAGATTACTGTTAAAGATGTAGTTAAGGCCCAACCTCTAGCGGTATTATATGCAAATACAACTCAAACCATCTGCCACCTAATTTCCCACATTAAAACTGTCCCCGTTATACTATCTTTTAAGCTTTAGCTAACAAACAAACAGGCACATTTCCTTCTTATAAAATGCTAGGTCTCATGGCTGAGTACTGTGTTGCATTATGTGCCGTGTAACTTAAACAGTCCATCCAACCACCTACATTGGCATGGCTCCAGATCATTGAGCACACTGATACATCGTTGGGTTTGTACACTTCATTTTCCATGTAGGTTCTTGTGCACATTATCATTCTTAACTGGGCTTTGCCAGATGATGTACAATGCCAGTAACTGCTTATGTTTTGATATTCGATGCAGAAAATAAAGCTATTTCTACCTGTCTGTGACAAATAACTTATCTGGATACAATTCGCTATGGAACAGCATCTGTTAAGTAATTTTGCATATTGTCATTTTGAGGGAAATTTTTGCAGTCGTTAGTCATAGGATACTATTCTCTCTCTCTTTCTCTCTCTCTCTCTCTCTCTCTCTTCTTTTTTTTTTTTTTTTTTTTTTTTTCAAAGTGCAAAATTTTAAATTTCTGAACACTTAAAGCAAGTTACCAGTCTCTGCTCTGCACCACTTTGAAAGATCTGACTGAATATTTATGCAGCTTCTTTCAGATAGTACTTCATTATAGCTAACTGCATCATCTGCAAGATCATAAATATATGATATGAGCAGCAAGGGTCCCTACACACTTCCATGGGTTACACTTGAAGTTACTTCTACATCTGATGTTGAATCTCCATCCAAGGTAACATGATAAGTCTCCCTACCAAAAGGTCCTCAATTCAGTAACAAATTTCACTTGATACCCCATATGATCATACTTTTGACAATAAGCATAGGTGTGATATGGAGTCGAATGTGTTTTGGAAATCAAGAAATACATCATCTAGCTGTTCAAGATACTTCATTATGTTTGAACTCAAAATATGGTCTAAGATTCTACAACAAATAGATGTCAAGGATGTTGGATGGTAGTTTTGTGGATCACTTGTACTCCCTTTCTTGTAGATGGGTGTGACCTGTGCCTTTTTCCAAGAACTAGACTTGGTGTTTTTTTTTTTTTTTTAAGATATCTGTGATACATTATAGTTACAAGAGGATGAAACTCAGCCACAAATTTAGTATAGAATATGATAGGGATTCCATCAGGTCCTGGATCTTTGTTCAATTTTAATGATTTAAGCTGTTTCTCAAAGCCACTGACACTAATACTTATTCTGTTCATCTTTTCAGTGGTATGAGGATTAAATTGTGGCAGTTATCCAGAGTTTTCTTTTGTAAGGAACATTTGAAAATTTAGTTAAGCATTTCAGCTTTTGCTTTGGTATCCTCAATTTCACTTCATGTCTCATTCACTAGGGTCTGGACACTAACTTTGGTGCAATAACAGCTTTTACATATGACCAGAATTTATTTGGGTTCTGTGAAAGATCACTTGACAGTAATCTGCTAAGGTAGTCATTGAAGGCATCACAGATTGCTCTCTTGACAGGTAAACTCGTTTCACTCATTATCTCTCTCCCTATAGCCCTACACTTTGTTTCACACCTATGATGCAGTGATCTCTGTTTCGTTAGAAGTTCTTTTACAGTGACTGTATCCCATGGAGATTCCCTCCCACTATGAACTGTTCTATTGGGTACTTATCTGTCCAGTGCATGGTCAACTATTCTTTTAAACTTGAGCCCGATTTGCTCTTTACCTGTGCTGAAAGTTTAAAGTTCCCCATTGTGAGATGTCACTACTGATTTTTTATCTAGTCTACTGAGCATACTTTCCTAATCATTGTTGCCACAACTGTGTCATGGTCACTGATACTAGTTTTGATGTGGACATCCTCAAAGAGGTCAGCTCTATTTGTTGCCATTAAATTCAATATATTTCCATCATGAGTGGGGATCATAACTATGTGTTCCAGGCAGATTTCAGAGAAGGCATTTAGTAATGCTTCACAGAATGTCTTATAACACCAACAGCCAACAATACTATAATTGTCCTAATTAATTGTTGGATGATTAAAGTCTCCCCTGATGATTATGCTATGATTGGGGAACTTATGTACAATTGAACTAAGATTTGCTATGAAGTTTTTGTTTATATCAGGAGATGAGTCTGGTGGGCAATAAAAGCATCCATTTATCATTTTATTCCCACCCCTGATACTGGGTCTTGCCCAAACAATCTCACATGCTGCTTCAGTTTCTATCTTGCTGGATTTGAGTTTCTTGTATACTGGGGGACATTGCTGCAGATTGTGACAAAAGTCATTGAAACTCCATGCTCAAGGCTGATCTCCTGAACTATCTCTGCCAGTTGGTGGAATGACCCAAGAGTGGCCTCGGAACCCAGATGAAAGGCATCTTTGTTCCAACTTGTGCCACAATCTGCAGTTGCTTGCACACTGTTCCCTCACTGGCTGCTTGATTAGCCTCTTCAACATGTTGAATGTGGCCTGCAGACATACACACTGAGTGCACCTGGTGTCCTTTCGTGTCCCCTGCTGCAATTTTCCTACCATCATTTGCTGTACATTTCAACTGCTGACGATTAATAGACCTCCTACCCTTTTGTGTTCACCTCATCTTGCCACCACACAAAACAGATTTTCCTAAAACAGGTGAAGTGAGTCCCTCTGGATCAGTTTCAGTGAAAGACATCAGCTCGGACTGAGTCCTCCCTGGTCCTCGTCCACCCTGTACAAGATGCCTAGATCTACCATTGACACGCCTCTCTCAGTAAAGTGAATGGTTAATGACAGATCCCATACTTTCTGCAGAGGGGACAGGATTCATGGGAGAGAATAGTACATGAGGTACCTCTGGTACAGATGTCACAGGTCACTCTCGAGAGCTCTCCACCAATTCTCAGCAACTGCCGAATGTTTGACTGTAGTCAGGGTGATTTCCAGATGCTTATGAATGTCGACCATTTCATCCAACTATTTTGTGTGTGTGTGTGTGTGTGTGTGTGTGTGTGGGGGGGGGGGGGGGGGGGGTCATACTTTCATTAACAGTCTTTGTTGTGGTGATGAGGCAAATGCTTCTTGAAAGTCAAGAAATACCTCTGCTTGATTGCTTTTATCTGTGGCTTTCAAAATGTCATGGGAGAGAAGCTCAATCTGAGTTACAAGTGACTGAAGTTTTCAGAATTCGTGCTCATTGGCATGGAGGTCATTCCAGTTGAGAATCTGATTGAAATTTGAGCACAGAATATGTTGTTCTTAAATGAGTCTATCCCACTTCCCAGCCTCTTGTTCTCTTCTATTTTGTGTTTCTCTTGTTAACATTGTGTCTACAGTAACCCAACCTGCTCTTCAATATTGCTGTCACTGGCATTGAAAATTTTCAATTAGAAATCCTGTTTTAATTTAATATTTATGTTGTGAGCACTTTGCATTTTCCATAGCCAAACCTCTGCTTAATTTTGAAAGATAAATTTCTCGATTTGTTTCCTTAACTGGTGCAGACCAAATCGATAGCACCACAAGTAGATATGAGATTTGTGTCATTAAACATAAGAAAAACTGTCAAACAACCACACAACTGTGATATGAGTGTATGGACATAAACAGTGCTTCATTTGATTTAAACCAAGCGTGGTCTTGATTGCAGTTTTTGTTTTTTCTGCATTTTCATAACATGTTAGTGCAGCTGTAGCTGATAATATTTTGTAAGTACTCTTGTGAACAGTGTTAAGGGAGCCAGTGTGGAGCACCTGTTCATGACATTATTTGTAACGTCTTAAAATCCTGATACTAATATTGAACCTGTCATAATTGAAACAGACAATGCTTCATGAGCACATGTATGGCAAGTCACTATCAGCTGCCAGTGGTGCAGGTGCATGTGTGGTGGAGACACCAGAGTTGCTTGCTGTCCGGGAGAAGGCAGAGAAAGCTGCAGCAGAGAAAGCGGCAGCAGACGCTGGGCAGACTAACGGATCACTGGAACAGCCAGCTGCTTCTGTATCCCAGCCTTCAACACCTCTTAAGGGCCCCATCAATAAACAGATAGAGACTCATACTTCAGATGGAAAGAGAAGAATAACACCTATGTACATACCTCCTGCACCAGATGCTGGGTGAGCCTTGATTAATTTTTCTGTAATTTTAAATTGTATTTGTGTGTTGTATGTGTATTGTGTTCATTTTAAATTGAGTTTGATTGGGGGCCTGCACTAGTGCCTATTAACTTCACATCATTCATGTTTTGTGTTGTAAATATAATGTAATTGTACAGATTAAAATCCTACTTACAAAGGAGCAGCAGGAGAAAACGTATATGAAGGTTAAAGAAATATGCAAGCTTTTGGAGCCAGTGGCTCTTTCTTCTGGCAGAAAGGTTGAGGGGAAAGGAAGAGTGATGAAGAAACAGGATTTGTGAGGTTTAGGAAGTGAGGAGAGTACAGAAAAGTCACTCAGAACCTTGGGTCATGGGAGACTTACCAGATGGGGTGAGAAGGGGAGGGGGTGGGGGGAGGGAATGTTTAATTTGGACAGTGAATGTCACTGAGGAACTTTGGCATTTTGGTCGGCAGTGCTCTTTCCAGTGTTATTCCCAGACATTGTGAACATCAAAGTTTGAGTGTGTCAGTTCCTTAGCAGTGGATAGTGCCTATTTTCTTGATATCAGTGTTCTGTGAGTCAGGCCAGCTAATTTTATGGTACTCTCTAAGGAAAGCATTTTTATGCCATATCTCTGGTAGTCGTACGAGTATATGGCTCAAGGAGGGCAGTCATGCAGTAGGAGTTGATTGTACTGTGCTGCTGATAGTGTGGATAATGTCATTTGGTGCCACACAAATCTTGTTCGTTTGAGAGCAGATAATCATTGTAGGGGCACAGTATTTCACCTCCGAATGGATGAGCCCAACTTCTAATGTGCAAAGCATATTTACCTAGGGGCCCAAATAGATGCCACACAGTTTATTAATCATTTTAATTCTTGCCCTTCTTTTACCTGTGGTCTTTGTCAGGTGCTCCTTCTAAGCAAGCGCTCTGTCCACGGTAGTTGTCACGGTTGAGACCTTCGCCTTCAGAGTTAATGTTAAGCTCTCTTCTTGTGACCATTACAAAGGTGGAAGCATGATACTTCTTAGCTGTGTTAAGCTGCAGCCTCCATTTATGAAAGTAGTTGCTTGGCAGCTTTAAGTCGGAGATCAAAATGTCTTTGGAGGCCTCAAATGATTCATGTTGTGCAACTTTGGCTGAGTCATCTGTGTAAATGAACTTTCTGGATTGTGTGTTTAGCTTGTTTGAAATATAAATATTCAAGAAGATAAAGGCAAGTTTTGAACCTTTGGCAGTTCGTCTCCATGTGGTGTACCCTGTGTAATGTCAAAGAGGTAACAATGCCTGGTATTCAGACAGTCATCAATTGCTGACCTCCTGGCAAGTTTTAAAACATCTATGGCTGCATCTTATTGATTTCTGAAGAAGACCTTTTGTAGCATTATATCTAGGGTTCTTTGTGTCAGTCTTCTTCAATGTTTGACTCCAGATGTTTAAAAATGGAATTTACTCCTCCATGATAATGCTCCGTTTAACCTTCCAGATAATGCATCATACAGGGAAAGATAAATGAGCTAGTTGAATAAATAAAATGTGAAGGAAGAGAGATTACATTTGCAGAAGTGCCAAAATAAACTATGAGTTATCAGTGCAAAGGGAGAGGGAGTGAATGAATAGAGAGAGAGAGAGCATGTGCATTAGTGTTTGTGGTCACATGCTTGCATGTATGTCTGTGGTGAAAGACTGAATTAATCATAAAACGTCGAACTTAGTAAATGAGAAAGGGACAAGGGAGAATACAATGTTAGGAAGAGAGAGGATTGTAATATGAGGGGAAAACAATGAGAGGTGGTGTATATTTGACAGGTGTTGGGCATCAACAGTAAATGTAATAAATAGTGGTTTGTTTGATTAAGATGATCATTCTCTGGATTGTAATGGTTTAATTTTCCTGTTCACTCTGATTTTGCCAGGGATGATTTTGTAGCTGTAATGCACAAGGTTTGAAACTGTACAATGATTTACTGTATCCATAAAATTATTCTCCAGTCACCATTAGTACAGTACCAGTGCTTATTTGAAGTTTCTTGATAAGAAGTATTTTATGTGTTTTTGGGAAATAACAGTTAGATGTTCAGTCAGTAAAGAAAGAAAGGGACATTGTTAAGTATATTAACAAAAGTGATCTTAATTGTTATTGCAACGTTAGTTTTAATGAACACATGCACAATGCAATCCCACATTATGTAGCTGGCATCCTGCAGGGAATATTTTAGGCCAACACTTAGTGCATAAATGTCAAAAGTGTCTTGAAGGATAGTTCCTCATCATACAGTTATGTTCACTGCTGGCACGCAACTGTTTACAGTATATAATATCATAATTTCTTATGATGTTACGTTGACTATATTAATATAGCTGTTATTCATGGATGAAAATTTGGTTTGCTTTTAGTAATGTAAAGGTGATTGGTGGCTGAAGCTGAGATGTCATTGCTTTCAGTTGTATTAAGAAGGATAATATGAACAAAATTTCTATTTTGTATAATATATGTCCTTGTGATATTTTAGCATACCACACGTTAATGTTTTCTGAGGCTGTGTGGACCTATTCAGGAAGGTTCACAGTATCTGTTTCTGTTGCTAAATCTTTGTATATACATTTTTGTTGCCTGTATAAATGAAGTGCTGATGATATGTGGCTAATTTGGATAGAAGTTCATGGTGATGCTTGTAAAATTAGAATTATTGGCAATTGTACCATATATACATTAATTTGGTCTGTGTTTAAACACCCATTCTGCCTCATTCTGACTTACTAAATACATATGCCAGCTGTCATAGCTGAGGATGGGGTTTAACAGATACTTAGTATCAAAATACTCCCTTCATACAGCAACCCTCCCCCCCCCCCCCCCTCTCCACCTCCACCCTGCCACAAAATTGTGGCTTCCACCACTCACCCAACCTATTTAATATCCTAGTCCCACCACTGTATTCCACTTCTTATCCCAAACCATCATCCATGTGTCACTACAATGTCAACAGCCAAAATACAAAACATATCATATACATCTTAACTATCAGTTTGTAAATATCTGTCCCACACATCTGTTCCAGCAAACTCCCTGACCTAAAACTCCACCCTTGGACATTTCTATCTCATTCACTTTTCCATTCACCCTTACCTTTGTCCCCCTCACCATTTTTCACTTCTGCACTCATCCCTCCCTCCCTCCCTCCTTCCCTCCCTCCCTCTTCTATTTTGGGCTTGTTTCACTGCTGTCACTAAAACCCATCTGTCTCCCCCCTCCGATATTTCAACACTGCTCTATAATGTCCTTTCATCTTCTCCCACACTTTTGCCTAGATGACTATCACTGGCTAGTGCCTGCAAACACTCATTTTTCTGAGTAATTTCCATTATAATAATGACAAGCATGTTTGCTGTGTCACATTATGTAGCTGATGAATACAGATACTGTGAGATGTTTCTTACACAAATACTAACTGCTTCTGCTACCCTATCTTCCCTCATCTAATATTTACAAATTATGTGCCCTGTACATTATGGTGAATAATAGTTGTCCATCATCCTTTATTGTGTTTTAGCTGATTGTCTCGTGTTCCCAGTTACTTATTTACCTCAGCCTTATGTCAGATAGAAAAAGTAATTAAATTATTGTACAGCATAAAACAAACCTACTGTATTTATTTGTTTTTAAAAGTATAAATACAATACACAAACTATAAAATTAAGCCCTTTACAAATTTATTGTAAAATTAATTCAAGACAAAACTTGATTACCTAAAATATTTGTCTCTCCCTTTCCATTTCTGCTCACACTCCTAAGAGGGAAATGTCTTTGAGCTTAGCAACTCCCTGCAGCAACACTGAGTGCCTGAAACAGACATCGAACACCTCTGCCATAATTTCACAAGGAGTCCACAGAAACCTGTTCGCTGTGCAGCTCGACAGCTCAACATGCTCCTGCTGTGCATCTGGCATGTGTTGCGTCAACATTTACACATGAAACCATACAAAATTGAGCTACAGCATGTTCTTTGTGAAAGTGGCAAACAACAACGTGTGGTGTTCTGTAATTTCGTTCTGGGAAAGATGGAGGATGACAGTTTTCTTCCACGTTTAGTGTTTAGTGATGGGGCAACATTCCATTTAAATGGAAAGGTGAACCATTGTAATGTGAAAATATGGGGTACGGAACAACCACATGAGGCTGTACAACATGAGAGGGCTTTCCAAAATTTAATGTGTTTCATGCAGTTTCATGAGAAAAGGCGTATGGTCCATTTTGCTTTGCCAAGAACACTGTTACAGGAAGCACATATCTTGATATTCCTTAGAACTTTCTTTTCCCACAGTTGGAGACTGATTCGAATGACTTCATTTACCAACAGGATGGGAAACCGCCACACTGTCATCAGGAAGTGGGGGAGTTTTTAAATCAAAGGATTACTGAACAATGGATCGATTGCACTGGAGGAAATGATTCAGCCATACATTACTGGCCTCCAAGGTCACCAGATCTGACTGTATGTAATTATTTCTTGTGGGGGCTTATAAAAAACTCTATTTATGTGCCTCCATTACAAACAACAATGAATGAACTGAGACATCGCATAACAGCAGCTGGGAAAGCTGTAACCCAAACATGCTTGTTGCAGTGTGGGAACAATTTGAATACCGCATTTCCATATGCCGTGCATCTCAAGGGGGGCCATATTGAACACCTACACCTATGAAAAAGTATTGGGGGGACTTCTGAGTCTCCTGTTCATCAAAAATAGAGAAACCATTGTATACATTTATTAGTTCAGAAATATAGATGTGCCAAATCAGATGATTCTTTTTTTTATAAACCCTGTACTCTGCAGTAGAATATTGCACATGAGTGTGGTTCTGCAGCACACATGTGAAAAAAAGATGATGATTACTTGAATGATTCTATGAAAACCGTTAGTGACTCAGTGCTGGGTACGAATACTATCGAACATCTGTGTTGTCAAAAAATGAATCAGTCCCCCTTCACAAAGTTTTACTCTTGCCGCATAGGAAATGCCTCAAATCCAGATGACCAACATATGAAATAGAAATCCAAATGCTCTCCACTGGGTTGAACTGTGATGCTAAATGGAAATGTAAGTGGTAAGCCGTGAAAACCGGGAGTCATGACCTTATTGGCAACTCAACTTTTAAAGTTCCAGGCTTTCATCATCCTGGAGTCCGCCCCGGTAGCTGAGTGGTCAGCGTGACAGACTGTCAATCCTAAGGGCCCGGGTTCGATTCCCGGCTGGGTCGGAGATTTTCTCCGCTCAGGGACTGGATGCTGTGTTGTCCTAATCATCATCATTTCATCCCCATCGACGCGCAGGTCGCCGAAGTGGCGTCAAATCGAAAGACCTGCACCAGGCGAACGGTCTACCCGACGGGAGGCCCTAGCCACACGACATTTCCATTTATTTATCATCCTGGAAAGGTGTTGTGTAAAGCTTAATACATTTCGAACTGGAGAAGGTATGTGCAAATACACAATGCACAAATGGCATGTTTGCACTGATAGGATGTGTGTCTTTGGTGATGTACAGACAATAAGCCACATTGTAAATACGTGCCCTAATAGATGTTTCCCTAGTGGTATTGAGTCTGCATGAAGTACCTGAAAAGGTGCTTCACTGGGCTTAGTCTTACAACATTTGTTTGTAGTCTGGACTACTGAATGTTTATATACCCTAAATAGTTGTGCATGTGTATTTTTTGGTACACCAAGCTACATAAATTTAAGTATTAACTGTGTTTTTTGTACTTGTCACTTCTTTTTCCACATGTTGTTACTTTTAGGAAGCTTTAATTTTCGAGTACTAGTAACAGTGTTCCATAGATTTTGTGTTTGTTTTGAATACAGTCCAGAGACAGTTAGTGCTTATTTTCATTGTTTCCAACAAGAAGTGTCTAGTAACCACAGTTTAGTCAGCTATCAGCCGCCTTCAGTGAATTAGCAGTCTAGTTAAAAGTTGATTACTTAACTCTCTACAGTAAATTGTTCATTTTTTAGGATGGATAGGATGTGTGACTGCTGTGTACGGATGCAGGAGGAGCTGGCCACTGTTTGCGAACAGCTGAACATGCTGATGGCCACGGTCAGCTGTCTTTAGGCTGCTGCCTCAGAGTGTAGCGGCAATGGGGAATCTGGTGCGTCACATGGCACACACCAGGTGTTACATGCTTCACCCACGGTCCCTGCTTTCGAGACATCTTCGTGGGTACTGGACCCGGTTGGGCCACCCTCTCCCCAAGGAGAGTGGCGTGTTCAACGGCGTTCGCGTTGCTTGACGCGGAGGGTCAATGTGGAGGCTGGCCGTGCCAGTGAGTGGACATGTGGCCGCTCCTTCAGCAAGGTCTGAACAGGCACACGGGGGAGGGGTTTATTAGTGATTGGGAGCTCCAATGTTAGGTGGGTGATGGAGCCCCTAAGGGAAATAGCAGAAAGGTCGGGGAAGAAGGCCAGTGTTCACTCTGTCTGCTTGCCGGTGGGGGTCTCATCCGAGATGTGGAGGAGGCCCTGCCAGCGGTAATAGAGAGCAGTTGGTGCACCTGACTGCAAATTGTTGTTCATGTTGACAGCAATGAGTTCTGCTGTCTGGGTTCAGAGTTCATCCTGAGTTCATACAGGCAGTTGGCAGAGTTGGTGAAGGTGGAAAGTCTCACTCATGGGGTGGATTCTGAACTAACTATTTGTAGTGTCGTTCCCAGAACCGATCACGGTCCTCCGCTTTGGAGCCGATTGGAAGGCTTAAACCAGAGGCTGAGACGATTCTCCCGAGATCTGGGGTGCAAATTTCTTGACCTCCACTATCGGGTGGGGAAATGTAGGGTCCCCCTGAATAGGTCAGGCATGCACTACACACAGGGAATGACAATATTAATGTGGTAATAGTAAACTGCAGGAGGGTCTATAGAAAGATCCCAGAACTGCTCTCATTAATAAATGGTTACAATGCCCACATAGTACTAGGGGCGGAAAGTTGGCTGAAACCAGATGTAAACAGCAATGAAATTTTAAACTCAGATTGGAATGTATATCACAGAGACAGGCTGGACAGTGAAGGGGGACGCGTGTTTATAGCGATAAAAAGTGCAATAGTAGCAAAGGAAATTGACAGAGATCCAAAATGTGAAATAATTTGGGTGAAGATCACGGTTAAAGCAGACTCAAACATGGTAATTGGATGTCTTTATAGGCCCCCTGGCTCAGCAGCTGTTGTGGCAGAACACCTCAAGGAAAATTTGAAAAGTATTTCGAGTAGATTTCCCGACCATGTTATAGTTCTGGGTGGAGATTTTAATTTACCAGATATAGACTGGGAGACTCAAACGTTTATAACAGGTGGCAGGGACAAAGAATCCAGTGAATTTTTTTTAAATGCATTATCTGAAAACTACCTTGAGCAGTTAAACAGAGAATCGACTCGTGATAACATGTTAGACCTTCTGGTGACAAACAGACCTGAACTATTTGAAACAGTTAACGCAGAACAGGGACTCAGTGATCATAAAGCAGTTACAGCATCAGTGATTTCAGCCGTAAATAGAAATATTAAAAAAGGTAGCTAAATTTTTCTGTGTAGTGAAAGTGACAAAAAGCAGATTTCAGAGTACTTGATGGCTCCACAAAAGTATTATCTCATGTACAGATAGTGTTGAGGATCAGTGGACAAAGTCCAAAACCATCATACAATATGCATTAGATGAGTATGTGCCAAGCAAGACTATAAGAGATGGAAAAGAGCCACAGTGGTACAACAACTGATTTAGAAAACTGCTGTGGAAGCAAAGGGAACTTCACAGTAAACATAAACATAGCCAAAACCTTGCGTACGAACAAAAATTACGTGAAGCAAAATGCTGTGTGAGGAGGGCTATGTGAGAGGTGTTCAGCGAATTCGAAAGCAAAGTTCTATGTTCTGACTTGGCAGAAAATCCTATGAAATTTTGATCTTATGTCAAAGCGGTAAGTGGATCAAAACAAAATGTCCAGACACTCTGTGACCAAAATGGTACTGAAGCAGAGGATGACAGACTAAAGGCTGAAATACTAAGTGTCTTTCTCCAAAGCTGTTTCACAGAGGAATACTGCACTCTAATTCCTTCTCCAGATTGTCGCACAGATGACAAAATGGTAGATATCGAATAGATGACAGAGGGATAGAAAAACAATTAAGATCGCTCAAAAGAGGAAGGGCCGCGGGACCTGATGGGATATCAGTTCGATTTTACACAGAGTACGTGAAGGAACTTGCCCCCCATTTTGCAGCAGTGTATCATAGGTCTCTAGAAGAGTGTAGCGTTCCAAAGGATTGGAAAAGGGCACAGGTCATCCCCGTTTTCAAGAAGGGACGTCGAACAGACGTGCAGAACTATAGACCTATATTTCTTACGTCGATCAGTTGTAGAATTTTGGAACACATATTATGTTCGAGTATAATGACTTTTCTGGAGACTGGAAATCTACTCTGTAGGAATCAGCATGGGTTTCAAAAAGACGACTGTGTGAAACCCAGCTCGCGCTATTTGTCCACGAGACTCATAGGGCCATAGACATGCGCTCCCAGGAAGATGCTGTGTTTCTTGACTTCCGCAAGGCATTTGATACAGTTTCCCACAGTCATTTAATGAACAAAGTAAGAGCATATGGACTATCAGACAAATTGTGTGATTGGATTGAAGAGTTCCTAGGTAACAGAACGCAGCATGTCATTCTCAATGGAGAGAAGTCCTCCGAAGTAAGAGTGATTTCAGGTATGCCGCAGGGGAATGTCGTAGGACCATTGCTATTCACAATATATATAAATGACCTTGTGGATAACATCGGAAGTTCACTGAGGCTTTTTGTGGATGATGCTGTAGTATATCAAGAGGTCGTAACAATGGAAAATTGTACTGAAATGCAGGAGGATCTGCAACGAATTGATGCATGGTGTGGGGAATGGCAATTGAATCTCAATGTAGACAAGTGGAATGTGCTGTGAATACATAGAAAGATCATTTATCATTTAGCTACAATATAGCAGCTCAGCAATTGGAAGCAGTTAATTCCGTAAATTATCTGGGAGTAGGCATTAGGAGTGATTTAAAATGGAATGACCATATAAAATTAATCGTCAGTAAAGCAGATGCCAGACTGAGATTCATTGGAAGAATCCTAAGGAAATGCAGTTCGAAAACAATGGGAGTAGGTTACAGTACACTTGTTCACCCACTGCTTGAATACTGCTCACTGGTGTGGGATCCATACCAGATAGGGTTGATAGAAGAGATAGAGAAGATCCAACGGAGAGCAGTGTGCTTCGTTACAGGATCATTTAGCAATCATGAAAGCATTACGGAGATGATAGATACACTCCAGTGGAAGACTCTGCAAGAGAGACGCTCAGTAGTTCGGTACGGGCTTTTGTTGAAATTTCGAGAACATACTTTCACCGAGGAGTCAAGCAGTATATTGCTCCCTCCTACATATACCTCATGAAGATACCATGAGGATAAAATGAGAGAGATTAGAGCCCACACAGAGGCATACCAACAATCTTGCTTTCCACGAACAACACGAGACTGGAATAGAAGGGAGAACTGATAGAGGTACTCAAGATACCCTCTGCCACACACCATCAGGTGGCTTGTGAACTATGGATGTAGATGTAGATGTATAAATATGTATGTCAGTTTTCTTGTTGCCATTGATACATGTGGTGCTGCTGCTGCTGCTGCTAGTAATCATATGTTATATTATCACAATGATTTACTTTCGAATTTTCAGTGATATTGTTATTAAAATAAATTTTTTGTATTTTCCTCACAGGGATGGGCCTCGCCCTTTTGGGTCGGCAATTACTAGTAGTGCACACCAGCCAACATTTAGCAGTTTCTCTGAGACCAAAAGTTGTATTATGATTGAAAAACGGGATGATGTGGTGCGGCCAAATGTTAGTAGCAGTGGAGGAACTCCTGGTTCCAGCAAATCTTGTGATGGTACACCAAGCCCTGCTGGAAGTACACCTGTCAAAGGTGTTCAGGCAGATAATAGCCTAGCTGGAACCCAAGTAGTTATTGGAGTAACCGACAACAAGCATCACTCAACAAGCAATGCAGAAACGTAAGTTAATCAATGAAAATATATCTCCAGCAAGTTGTGTGTACTCTTTCCTTTCTTCTTGACTGTAATTGTATCCAAGCTATCTTAGAAAATTTGCAGTTGGTTCTTGGTTATCACCTTGCAATTTATGTGTTAAACAATGGCAACTCTAGGTTGGAATATCAGTAATATTAGGAAAATGATAGATTGCTACTTACCATAAAGATGACCTGTTGAGCTGCAGGCAGACACAATGAAAACCCTGTTACACATTAATAGCTTTTGGACAAAGCCTTTTTCAGCAAAGGAAACATCTCATATCCTGACAAGAAAGCACACATCATGCATGCATGACCACTAGCAAATGATCGAAGCATCTAACCTTTGGCATTCTTCTGTAGCACTATATTCACTTACATACGTGACTCACTCCTTCAAATACACTGGTCAACACAATTAGGGAATCAGTTGAGATGTCTTGGTTCTGAAGTATTGTCATTGGCAGAATGAACTAAAATGGTTCAACATCTTTCTGTCAGTTCTACGGGGTGGAGACAACAACATTATGAAACTTTCTGGCAGATTAAAACTGTGTGCTGGACTGAGACTCAAACTTGGGTCCTTTGCCTTTCATGGGCAAGTGCTCTACCTCTGAACTACAGAAGCATTCCTGGAGTGCTAATTCTGCAAGGTTCGCAGGAGAGCTTCTGTGAAGTTTGGGAGGTAGGAGACGGGATACTGGCAGAACTGAAGCTGTGAGGATGGGGCATGAATCGTGCTTGGGTAGCTCAGATGGTAGAGCACTTGCCACGAAAGGCAAAGTTCCTGAGTTCGAGTCTCAGTCCAGCACACAGTTTTAATCTGCCAGGAAGTTTCATACTAGCACACACTCCGCTGCAGAGGGCAAATCTCTTTCAACAATATTACGATCACTGAGATAGTGGTAATAACATAAAGCTACTGCAGATGGGATTGGTGTTGACTTGTGTTTACTCTACCAAACGAATTACACAAGTAGTTGGATTCAGGGAGAGCCATAGGATGGATGGAAGTGGGACAGACACAGAGAGAGATGGCTGCAGGCATTTGAGTGTCCCAGAGTGTAATATATAGGACCTGGACACAATTTCAGACAACAGGAACCGTTAAAAGAAGGCAAGGCCAAGGTCATCCGTGGGTAACATCAACAAGAAATGACAATTATCTCTGGTTAACAGCTCATCGAGACAAGAGGCTGAATGCACCTCAACAGCAAAGCACCCTCCAGGCAGCAACAAGACAAAATCACCTTCGGGAATGTGGCCTGTACGCATGGAGGCCTATGGTGTGTGTCCCATTAAAACCATGACACCAGTTAGCCCACAGAAACTGGGTGAAGGAACATCAGGATTGGAGTCTTACTTTTCACAGATGAGTCTAAGATTTTGTGTTCAGCCGGACAACGCTATTCCCTTATCTGGAGAGAATGTGAAATTCAGAACAATCCTGCTTCTGTGCAGGAAACATCACCATATCATGGTGGTTGACGAATAGTGTGGGCAGAAGTCAGTATTGGTGGATGTACGGACCTCTATGCTGTTCAGAATGGTGCTTTGACTGCTCAGAGGTATAGATACGAGATCCTTTGACCTTCTGTTGTGCCCTACACAGGTGCCATGGGAGATGGGTTCCTTTTGGTGAACGATAACACTCTTCGTACAGAGCTGCACTGGTGGACAATGTGCTTGAAGCTGAGGGAATTGAACAGATGGAGTGGCTAGCTTTTTCACTGGATTTCAACACAATTGAGCATGTCTAGGATGCATTTGGCAGGCACATTGCAGCCACATCAGCACCTCCCACAACGGTTGCAGAGCTGGATATTGCACTCGTGGAAGAATGGTCAAATATCCCTCAAGAGCTGATTGATAACCTCACACTGTCCGTGCCATGCAGATGTGCACCTGTACTGGCTGCCTGAGTTGATCACGCACCATATCATAGGGCAACAAAATGACTGTATCACTATTATGGTAGCCTCGTGGTGCCTCACTCAATGTAAATGCCATGTAAACCTCAAGTAAAGAGTTGAGACAGCAAAATATCGTACTTAATCACACACACATTCCACTTGTAACTGCTTCCCTTTCATGCATCTCAACTCTTACAACTGCTATCTGATTTCTGTACAAATTGTAAAGAGCCTTCTGCTCCCTGTATTTTATGCCTGCCACCTTAAGAGTTTGAAAGAGAATATTCCAGTCAAAATTTTCAAAAGCTTTCTCTAACTCTACAGATGCTATAAATGTAGGTTTGTCTTTCCTTAACCTGTCTTCTATGAGAAGTTGTAAGATCAGTATTGCCTCACATCTTCCTACATTTCTATGGAATCAAAACTGAACTTCCCCTAGTTCAGCTTCTATCAGTTTTCCCAATCTTCTATAAAGAATTCATGTTAGTATTTTGCAGCCGTGACTTATTAAACTGATAGTTTCTCACCTGTCAGCACCTGCTTTCTTTGGAATTAGAAATATTATATTCTTCTTGAAGTCTGAGAGCATTTTGCTTGTCTCATACATCTTGCTCACCAGATGGAAGAGGTTAGTCATGGCTGGCTCTCCCTGAGTTTTCAGTAGTTCTAACAGAATGTTGTCTACTCTCGGGGCCTTGTTTCAGCTTAGGACTTTCAGTACTCTGTGAAATTCTTCACGCAGTATTATATCTTCCTTCTCACCTTCATCAAGATCCTCTTCCATTTCCAAAATGTTACCCTCAAGTGTATTTCCTGTCTATTGACTCTCCATATACTCCTTCCACCTTTCTGCTTTCCCATCTTTGCTTAGGTCTGGTTTTCCATCTGATGTCTTGATAGTAACACAGGTAGTTCCCTTTTCTGCAAAAGTTCCTGCTTAGCCATTTTGCATTTCCTGTCAGTCTCAGTTTTTAGACATTTGTATTCTCTTTTGCCTGCTTCATGTACTGCATTTTTATATTGTCTCCATTCATCAAGTAAATTCAATATCTCTCATTTTACCCAAGGACTTCTGCTAGCACTTGTCTTTTTACCTACTTGATCTTCTGCT
Source organism: Schistocerca serialis cubense (assembly GCF_023864345.2). Lineage (NCBI taxonomy): Eukaryota > Metazoa > Arthropoda > Insecta > Orthoptera > Acrididae > Schistocerca > Schistocerca serialis. The sequence goes on along the minus strand of NC_064646.1, from coordinate 418,555,317 downwards.
GCTTTCACTATTTCATCTCTCAAAGCTATCCATTCTTGTTCTATTCTATACTATTCCTTTCCCCCCATCTTGTCAGTCATTCTCTAATGCTTCCTCTGAAACTCTTTACAATCTCAGGTTCTCTCAGAGTATTCCTATCTTTTTGCAGTTTCTTCAGTTTTAAACTACAGTTCATCACCAATAAATTGTGCCCAGGGGCCACATCTGCCCCTCGAAATGTCTTACAATTTAAAACCTTGTTCCTCCATCTTTCTGTGTCATCTGGCCATTTTCAGAATCTTATCAATACTCATCCATAAACTTTCAGGTGCTAATCTTGTACTCAAATGAAGAAGCTTGTTCAAGATCTTCCAAAATTCAGGTACAGTCGGAGCCCTCAAATATGTTTGTCCAAGCAACGAGTGCGACATAGGCATCTCAACTCTGCCATGTTTGGCTATAGATGAATTTTTGAAATGAACATGTGCTTCAGAGGGAACAATTGACGAGAATGGGGAAAGAAATACAGTAGAAGTAGAATGGGTAGCTTTGAGGAATGAAATAGTAAAGGCAGCAGAGGATCAAGTAGGTAAAAAGACGAGGGCTAGTAGAAATCCTTGGGTAACAGAAGAGATAGTGAATTTACATGATGAAAGGAGAAAATATAAAAATGCAGTAAGTGAAGCAGGCAAAAAGGAATACAAACGTCTCAGAAATGAGTTCGACAGGAAGTGCAAAATGGCTAAGCAGGGATGGCTAGTGGACAAATGTAAGGATGTAGAGGCTTATCTTAAGAGGGGTAAGATAGATACTGCCTACAGGAAAATTAAAGAGACCTTTGGAGAAAAGAGAACCACTTGTATGAGTATCAAGAGCTCAGATGGAAACCCAGTTCTAAGCAAAGAAGGGAAAGCAGAAAGGTGGAAGGAGTATATGAAGGGTCTATACAGGGGCGATGTTCTTGAGGACAATATTATGGAAATGGAAGATTAGGTAGATGAAGATGAAATGGGAGATATGATACTGCGTGAAGAGTTTGACAGAGCACTGAAAGACCTAAGTCGAAACAAGGCCCCGGAGTAGACAACATTCCATTAGAACTACTGACAGCCTTGGGAGAGCCAGGCCTAACAAAACTCTACCATCTGGTGAGTAAGATGTATGAGACAGGCGAAATTCCCTCAGACTTCTAGAAGAATGTAGTAATTCCAATCCCAAAGAAAGCAGGTGTTGACAGATGCGAAAATTACCGAACTATCAGTTTAATAAGCCACAGCTGCAAAATACTAATGCGAATTCTTTACAGACGAATGGAAAAACTGGTAGAAGCTGGCCTCGGGGAAGATCAGTTTGGATTCCATAGAAAAGTTGGAACACGCGAGGCAATACTGACCCTACGACTTATCTTAGAAGCTAGATTAAGGAAAGGCAAACCTACGTTTCTAGCATTTGTAGACTTAGAGAAAGTTTTTGACAATGTTGCCTGGAATACTCTCTTTCAAATTCTGAAGGTGGCAGGGGTAAAATACAGGGAGCAAAAGGCTATTTACAATTTGTACAAAAACCAGATGGCAATTGTAAGAGTCTAGGGACATGAAAGGGAAGCAGTCGTTGGGAAGGGAGTGAGACAGGGTTGTAGCCTTTCCCTGATGTTATTCAATCTGTATATTGAGCAAGTAGTAAAGGAAACAAAAGAGAAATTCGGAGTAGGTATTAAAATCCATGGAGAAGAAATAAAAACTTTGAGGTTCGCCGATGACATTGTAATTCTGTCAGAGACAGCAAAGAACCTAGACAAGCAGTTGAACGGAATGGACAGTGTCTTGAAAGGAGAATATAAGATGAACATAAACAAAAGCAAAACATGGATAATGGAATGTAATCTAATTAAGTCGGGTGATGCTGAGGGAATTAGATTAGGAAATGAGGCACTTAAAGTAGTAAAGGAGTTTTGCTTTTTGGGGAGAAAAATAACTGATGACGGTCAAAGTAGAGAGGATATAAAATGTAGACTGGCAATGGCAAGGAAAGCGTTTCTGAAGAAGAGAAATTTCGTAACATGGAGTATAGATTTAAGTGTCAGGAAGTTGTTTCTGAAAGTATTTGTATGGAGTGTAGCCATGTATGGAAGTGAAACATGGTCAATAAATAGTCTGTACAAGACGAGATTAGAAATGTGGTGCTACAGAAGAATGCTGAACATTAGATGGGTAGTTCACATAACTAATGAGGAGGTATTGAATAGAATTGGGGATAAGAGAGTTTGTGGCACAACGTGACTAGAAGAAGGGATCGGTTGGTAGGACATGTTCTGAGGCATCAAGGGATCACCAATTTGGTACTGGAGGGCAGCGTGGAGGGTGGAGGGAGACCAAGAGATGAATACACTAGGCAGATTCAGAAGGATGTAGGCTGCAGTAGGTACTGGGAGATCAAGAAACTTCCACAGGATAGAGTAGCATGGAGAGCTGCATCAAACCAGTCTCAGGACTGAAGACCACAACACAACAACAACAACAACACATGTGCTTCAGCCTTTCCCACACTACAAATTTTTTGAATGAATTGCTAACAAACTGGACACCATTTCAACAAGTGCCTGTGTGGCCTCAGTTGTAATTAGGGATTTTTTATCAGGTAAAATACTACATACAGTACTGAGACCAACAGTCCATCAACACTAGAATATACTCTGTCGAGGAGTTCCTTGAAAAATTAAGCTGATTCTTGTTTTATTGTTGACTTCGTTTACTTAAACTTATGGAATGACTTTTTTCGGTTTCATAAACATTTTATTTTTATCTGTTATTACTTTTATGTTGTAATTTCATGTAGAGACATGTTCCATGATCTTGGAGATTTGCTCCCATGGAACTTGATGTGTAAATAATAAATAATAAATAAATGAATTATCTCTTCCCCTTAGATTTGATCTGAAAATATCAAATGTGGCTAAACCATTAATGCTTTGTAGGATTATAGGACATGTCCTGTAGTGTGTGACCCTGACATAGTTCTCATTGTAGTTTCAACTCATTTATTCAGATTTTTAAAATAATTAAATTTTAATGTATTCACTAATTTATATGAAATGACTATGCCTTTCATGCAGATACCAAATCAAGGGTACTCTGCAGGTACTCAAATCCAGCAATGTCTTTTATCTGTGGTAATTTTCTTGGATCCAATTGTCAAATCAGGTGTGTTAATAGAAGTCTCAAGACTTTGGAAATTTTTGTTTGACAAAATAAGTCACTTCCACATCCAAATTAATCAGTGCAATTCCAGAAACAATTTCTCATTAACAGCTCATCAGTTTCAGTTAGTATGTTCTGGGTATCTGAAAACTTTTCCTGGACTTTAGAAAATTGTTAGTGTATCTTTAATTATCTCTTGCCTGTGAGAGTAAGTGTAAAGTATTGTTTTGAAGTTCATCGAGACCCCAATACGACTGCATCTTCTTGATTCAGGATACAATTAGATTATTTTTCATTCCACAGAAACCATTGTGAAGAGATCCTCAAGGATACTGACCATGTCATAAAACAAGAAATAGGCTTATTAAAAGGAAATTAAACTATTGGACAGTGTCCTTCATCACATTTAGAAAAATTTACACACACATTTATACATCAACAACTCAGACATTTGGACTACATTGTCTCTGAGAAAACAAATTTACAACCAATGACTGTATGACATAAGAAAACTTTCCCTGGGAGGCCAAATTGAACATTTGCATATATTCACAATTTATTCAAGACTTACTATCTTTGTCAGAATTCAGTGTTGCTTATTACAATTGTTACTGTGAAAATAAACTTTTTCACACTTAATTTATTTTCAGTTTGTCACTTCATTCCATTTTGTCTCTCTGTTTCACCAGTAAATCTTGGGGCGTCCATAGTTGATACTAATAAAGAAAACTCAAGCAGGGATTAATATCTAAGTGTGACTCCGAGTGATGTTACAATATAAATGCTATGATAATGCTGTCTACACTTTTGCCACTATACTAGTACTGTCACTCTTGTCATTCACCACAACTTCAATATACCGTATTTACTCGAATCTAAGCCGCACCTGAAAAATGAAACTCGAAATGAAGGAAAAAAGAAAATTTCCTGAATCTAAGCCACACCTGAAATTTGAGGCTCGATATTCAAGGGGAGAGAAAAGTTTTAAACTGCACCTCCAAATCGAAGCAAAGTTCGTCCGTTTTAACATGAGACACAATTTTGGTTGAATGGGTGAAGATACAGCTACAGTAGTTTGGTTCGAGTCGTAAGCTTAACAGTTAAGCTTTACCAAGTAGCCATTGTTATGTGTCTGGCGTTCCGCCCGTATTTATAAGGGTACCCTTAATTTTTCATGTGCTCCATCTGGTTTGAATCGATTGCTTATTTTGCTTTGATCTGACAAGTGCCGTTCTCTTTGTTATAGGTGTTTACGTCACTCTAAGCTGAAAATGCATTATTGTACTGTGTCATGCATTGTTTGTCGCAGTCTGATAATGAGTGTTTATGACCTGTTGCCACTCGCAGCATGACTCACTTTTATGTGTGCTACCGTGGCCTACAATAAAAAAAAGAGAGGAATTGTCTCATAAGGGAAACAATGGCAAGAGACTACTATTTGTTGTTACTTACGCTGCCACTTTCTTTGATAATGATCAACAAGAACCAAATAATAGACAGCGTATGATAGAAGATGTTCTGAACGAGAGTTTAGTGAAAGTTTTTCTCCATTTGAAAATCTTTTCAGACGCCTCTTTAGTACATTACATTCTGCACAGCAATTAGAGTCATCTTAGATTTAAAAATCTAGTCAGTTGCCAAGCTTCATTTGTGACTCTATCACTGTTCAGCATAAGAATAATACAAATAATAACATGACATGATATGTATATCCTTCCGCGTTTGCCGTTGTCTCACTCTAGTTTTGTAGTTTATTAGGCGTACAGGATTTAAATGAGATAGCAGCAAACAGAAAGAATACATGGCATAATATTTACATTCTTCTACCTTTTCTTTTACTTTATTTACTGACGCAGAGGTTTTGGTTCCAGTGTTTATATTTGTGCCTGCAAAGCATGCCTGTGTAGCACTACATTTATTCGATGACAGAAGTTAGTTGTGGCGAAACCTACCAAAATTTTTTAGAACTTCCGCTTACTTTGCACTCGATTCTGAGCTGCAGGCGGTTTTTTGGATTACAAAAACTGGAAAAAAAGTGCGGCTTAGATTCGAGTAAATACGGTAAATGTACCCTAAGTCCTGTTTCTTAAAATGGAAAACTGTAACTAAATGAGCCTATGGTCACCCAGGTTGGCTAGTGATATTGTAGTCATGCTGTGAGATGTCCAATATCAGAGGGGCAAGGTCATGGGAAAAGGTAAGTCCAAGGTGTGCACATGCAACACAAGTAGTCCAAGTTCTAGTAGCAATATATAAAGTTGATCTTGTCTTCTTGGTTCAGACATCGGACATTCAAAATGGTTGCTATTATTTGCATGTAGATAACACCATCATTGTTTTAAAAAAAAATGTAATTAGTTGTGTACTTAATATAATAATCTGTTGTATTGACTCATAACCATGTACATCACTCTCCTTGCATTAGATCAGTTCAAGTTTTCCTCTCTGTGTATAAGTTATTATCCTTAGGAAAATATGATGATGACTCAGTTTTACCCAAAATTGTATGTTAGTTCATTATGATCTTTTTCCTCTGACAATATTTTGTACAAAACAGACAGAGTCTTTCACATTCACTTTGTAAGGCTTAGTGAGGGCTTGAACTAAAGCAAAGAATGCATATTCCCTGTAGTTAGTAACAAAGAATTTGGACTTTTAATCCTACATAATTCAGTTTTTGCATTTCACTTATGGCTGTTTCCCAGTAAACCCCTGATATAAAGACATACAATGTGTTAGATCACAAACTAATTAAATCAGCAGTTTGTGAGGTTGATTTCAGTGTCATAGATAAATTGCATAACAGATATATTGTGTTTCTATTTTACAGGAAACTGGAGCTGCAGAAAGTAGAAGGCAGTGCACCAGTTGCAGCAAAGAGACGGCTGGATAGGGAGCCATTGGGAGGGAAGGGGAAGCGGATGCGTCTGTTACCACCAGCTGATAGCAAACCAGCGCCACAACCAGTGCAACCTCCTGCCACTGCAGCCTCTGAGCATCCGGCTCTTTCTCTGCCTGTTCTTTGGCTATCAAAGTCGGCATCTGTACCAGTGAGTTGTTCACTGATTTAGAAATAGTTCTAAGTTGTAAATGAAGATATTAATTAAAGAATTCTCATCATTATTAGTAAAATTCCATCCTGAAACACCAAGATCAAATGAGACTTCATCTATGTACAAATTTAGTTAACATATAATTCTGTAAGTGATCTAACAATTCAGAAACTATAGGCAACAGGAAAAATATTGTCTAATTCCTATGCAAAACCTAGACGTGTCTTTCTTCTTTGTATTGGGGCATGTAGAAACTGAGGGCAGAAGCAAATTCTATAAAATGTTTTCAGTGAACTGTGCATGTAAAATTTTTATAAAATTCAGACTTTTGACAATATTCATCAGTATCTTCAGTAGAAAGCAACTGATACCAAATAGTTGCTTTTCTCTTGAAGACAGTTGTAGATAATGTTGAAAACTTGGACCTTTATACAGGTTAAATGCAATAAAATCACCAAGGATATTGTATACATCAAATCTGCCCTGGAAAAAATTGTGATTACTTTAAGCGATTTGATATATCAGCAAGGGATTGCATTTGGCACCACAATGTGACACAGTATGCTGCCCTATAGCATGTTATTATTAGAGCGATGTTAAGGGGCTATTTACAGTAAAATGTTATTGTCTTAAAAAATTGAACTGAACACAATAACTCCATCTGTCAGGGTGTATATGACCCGGGACAACCGGGAGATCCGGGAAAAACCCGGGAATTTTTCATTGTTCTTGTTCTCAGTTAAATTTTCGTAATTTTGACTGGTAAGAACTGATACTCTAACGAAGGATATTACTGTATCCCACTACTGCAGAATAATACTGCAGCAATAAAACATGAACGAAGGAAAAAACGAAAATAAAACTTAAAACTGCAAAGGAAATGCGCCATATACAACAACAAAACACAGTGCTCATACAAGCATTTGCCAACAGGAAAATATGTCAAAGGCTTTAGGAAGACTATGCAATGCTTCATAACAACAAATTGCCTCTGATGAGTGTGACATCACAACTGTTTACATTAGATTCGTTTTAGCAGTTACAAGCAGGATCATGCTTCTCCCACTTCTGGCTACAGAAATGTGGCTGTTGGCTGTGTAAGCAGTCGCAGCAAGCAGCTAGATGTTACCAGGAAAAATTTTAGTGGAGCGCCCAAGCTGCCAGATTCATGCATGCGCAGCAGGCCCAAATCTGGGAGGGGGGCAAATTCATAATCTTGAGGAAAAAAAACATTTTTTGTTAGACAAAGTGCGTAGCATCTAGCGCACGTTAGTCTATCGATTATTAATGTGACTTTGAAACGCATCCCTGTCGATTTTCGAACATTTTCGAACACATTCTAAGTTGATTTCTGAATGAATCGTAAGTTGATTTGTGAATATGTGCATAGTGTTCATGATGTCTCTGTCAGAAACAAACTTTCATGAGTGGAGTAAGGCCGAATAGATGAATGCCAACCGCTGTATGATTGTGTGTTTGATTGGGTTTGCGAATGATGAGCGTTGTTATAATTACTAGCGAAATCCATAGATTCAGACTACTGGAGTGGAAATAAATGACTAACAGGTAAGATAGATTATGTATTAAAATGACTCTGAGCACTATGGGACTTAACATCTGAGGTCATCAGTCCCCTAGAACTTAGAAATACTTAAACCTAGCTAACCTAAGAACATCACATACACATCCAAGCCCGAGGCAGGATTCGAACCTGCGACTGTAGACTGTAGCAGTCACACAGTTCCAGACCGAAGTGCCTAGAACCGCTTGGCAACTGCGGTCGGTGATTACATATTACCTTCTCGGTGTATCCAAGAAAATGAAATTTTGACAGAAAATTTTTTGCCAGATCGCTATACTAGTAAGGGTCAGCTGTACAGTCCATGACTAGCAGCCGCTTTGAGTACTATTCTGAAAGTAGCACGGAAAACGCGTTGTATGAACATGTAACAATGCCTAACCGGAGAATAATCGCGGGATAACTAAACTGGTGATTCTGGTAGAGTTAGTGAAGTTAACCGGCAAATAAGCTTTGACATTGACAGGAATAGTTACAGAATTAGTGATAACAAGACTCTTTGTTAGAACAAGGAAGGAGGAGAAATGGGGACAACACACAAACTATGGAACAATATGACGATTCTAAGTTTCTATAAAAATTTTGTACTACTACTTTTCGATCTCATGCTTGGGAATCTGGAGCGTATGAATGAAGTGTGAAACTATTTTCTAAAGTAAACCTTTTGCTTGTAGTAGGCCTAATAGGCATTTGATATTGGTTCTTTGTGAATTATATTCTGTCATTAAAAATGACTGTTTGTGCCAAAATAGTCTCGTTTATTTGGTGTGTGTTACAATTGTGGCAGTATGAGAAAGGCCTATTTTGTTTTATCTACCAGAGAGTGACAAAATAGACATAATAAGATCGAGAAACACCACCATTCTTGTGCCCTATTTTTATTAACAGCTATTAGTATTAGACAACTACATTTCAATTTTTCATGTAGCAAAACGTTTGCAGAACTTTGATGAGGCAACAGATTCTTTAGCAGAAACGAAAGCACGCCATGTAAAGCTGTAGCAAGATTAGAGAGAAAAAGTTCTTGGAGCTAAGGATTGAAGAAATGTGTATTGTCTTGCTTGTTTCATGTCTTTAATGGTTTTATGTATCCTATATTTCATTTTATGTCACACAAAGCAGCAAGTTGTTAGCTGATAGGGAATAAAGAATACAAATTTTCTGAAGAGTTTTTTTTCTAAGTAGAGGGACAGGATGTCAAACTGGCCGACTGTAAGCATGAGAGGCACCACAGGACATTTTAATTTCCACTGTCCTGAATATGGTTTGATGGTATCCATTACAAAATACAAGTTTCAATTCCACAGAGCGAAATACCGCGACGTGCGATAGGGGAATGCTGTATGAAGAGGTGTGGTGCTGCACTTTGGCACACTTAAGACCAAATAACATGTCTTATATTTCCTCGAACACATATGTTTTATGCATTAGAATCTTCAGAAAGATTTGCGCAACAAAATGTATATATTTTTGAAAATTCAATTTTTTTCTAGTTGATGTCCTGTCTGAAATGCTTGAGGGAGTGGCAGGGTATTGCCCCGGTTCGAAAATATTGTAGATCCAGGGGTGATGTGCAGAGCAGTCTAAGTTATAGTGGGCAAGTGGGTAGTCTCCACGTGACCCGTATTTACATTTAGTGATTTTGCTGTTTCCCCTTCATTTACTGCTCTTATGTGAAATGAAAACAAAATAGATTTCTGTGGGCAGGGCTATCAAGTGAATTAAAATACATTCACATGATTACGGAAGGCTAAAATGTGTTGTTAGTTGCAGATTTTATTTTATTTCCACCTTTCTGACAGTCAAGCATTAATTGCCTTCCAGAACAATGAAGTTAATTTTGTCAGTTTGCTAAAGAAATTTTCTTTTATTAATCTTCTCCGCTGAGGCAGACAATATATTTGAAACAAAGTCTTTAATTCCACACACTGTTCGCTGCATTTCAAGTGCACGTTTTCAACTTCTAGCACATATGGCATTATGCCATAATAAAGAACCAAACATGAGATAACATAGTACTGGTACTCCGAGTAATTTTACATCCCAAAAACTACATTGAAAAGCTTAATATCAGGTCGTGGCCTACTTCACTGGGAATTTGGATATATGAATGTGCACTTTAAATGTGCACATTTTAGTATGGGTCACAAAATTCCGATGCTCTTGGAGTATCCTCTGATGTCTTGTCTCTTTTATGACATAATGTAAGATCTTCTAAAGTTTTACACACATGAACATATGGGCTTCCGCAGAAACGAACCTATTTCTAGTAGGTCGCGGGAAAATATTCCGATTGGTGGTTTGAAAAGCTTTGCTATCAAAGTAAATTTCCTTTTACGCCAAGTTGAACTATGTGCGAGAATGTACGATGAATTTCTTAAATCAAAGAGTGTTTGACTCTCATTTAGAAATCAACTCTTTGATGATGAGCTATTTAGATGAATTTCGAGCCCAGAAGATCAGACATTTATATTGTTATTAAAAATTTTACTGACACATTTGTGTGATATATCTTACACTGTAATACATGCAGATCACATTATGCTAGATAATAAATGTGACTTATGAAAATGGGCAGAGCCTTAAATGAGTTATTTAGTATATACACAGCAGCTTTGGTGTTAAAATGTCTTTCTTCAATATTTGATAGCTGCAAGACACAACACACTGAAAACGTTTATAAAACTCAATGTCAAAACTCTCTTTTGTACAAAAGTTGGTCAGCATTTTCAGGTAAATATTCTTCTTGATATTGTAATGTACAGGATGTCATATTGTTATCTTTCTTTCTATAATTCGACCCATCAAAAAAAAAAAGAATCAGTCATGGTACAGCATTGTTCACTGCCCCACTTGGAAAAACACAGAGAGAAGTCTCATTCTGATATTTTGGATCTCAGACTGTCAGACATGTGAGATAGTCGACATTTGGCGTTCATTTCGGCCGCGTGTCTGAAATCCGTGCTCGAGAGCTCAAGTGACAACAATGAGCAGGAGGGCCTGCATACACCAATAACAGCTTCTACAACAGACAAACCCAGTATTAACACACAATTCACAAAAAACTAAAGCCAACTGGCAAGCACTGGGTAGTGACAAGTACAGGACGAGACGTTAAATGTTATAGTGTGACAACCGCAATTACTATTAAAGCAATAGTTCGTTAAACAATCTCCAATGATATGAAATTTCACTTGATAAATTTATAAATCACCACTATCTCAAGGTGATAATGACCAGACAGTCTGCACACAACCTTAAATACCAAAGCACCATTTGATGGCACAAAATTGTTACCATTATAATTCCCAACAAGGAAGAAGTTTGCAATTCTAGTTTAAATTAGCAGCTGAAGTTTTGTGTAGAGAATTAACTTTGATTCATAAAATTTAGCACTTAATACATTAACAATAATAATAAAAAATGAATCACTGAAAATCAGCCACACTTGCAATTCAAAATAAATGCAGTGGAATCAGGGCACAGTGCAGTTTCATGGACTTGCAATACCAAGTATCGTGGACCCTCATCCAAATGGTTTACACATCCAAAAGTTCCACCACAAAATTGCTCATCCCTTAAAGTTAGTCCAGGAGCTCGCTGTTAACATGCACACCTGGGTAAACTACCATGCTCTCCTCAGGACTCGAAATAGACACGACTCTTAAACAGAGCCTGTGATGACCGGTGACTGCTTTCACACTCCAGTTCCGCTCGCCGCCAGACCCAGGCACTGGAATGTCAACACTATGCCCACTGCAGTACACAAAGCATCGACTGACTACTCACGATGCTCCATGCACTATCTTCCCTCTGTCAATGTCCCCAACCACGTCTCCATCACTACCCCGACCGAGTCTCCTTTGATGCCCCCGACTGAGTCTCACCTTGCAAGCCACAGCCATCCTAAATAGATGGTGCTAGCCAACCATGACACCACAAAGCATGACAGAGAAACTATCCTACTAAGAGCATCGCAAGAAGTCACAGCTCAATAACATTATTTTACTAGTTAGGTAATAATAATTATTAGACAGAAAATATATACCTGGAAAAGAATAAAAAGTAAACTGCAATTTATGAAATGAGTACTTGAACCATTATTTCTAATTGTGAATGTGATACGAAGCCTTGTTGGTTTTATTTTATTTCTATCTGCAATGGTCTCTCGTTATTGATGTGCAAATGACATCATGTTGTGATGAGAAAGTTTGCCAGTGCACGTGACTTGCTGGTGTAGGCACTTTTTCACACACACAGGACAATGAATGTAGTATTTATTTTCATTGTTTTACTGCATGTCTAATTCAGCGTTCCATTCAGAAACATCATGTTCATATTACATTATTTTTCTCCATGATTAAAAACTTATTTTATTGTTGACAAATATGTCTTTCTCTATTCATCTGTACTCACCAAGCCATCTTATGGTGTGTGGTGGACGGTACTATGTGTACCACTGTCACAGCCTCTTCCCTGTACCAGTCACGAATAGTTCACAGGAAGATTGCTGGTAAGGCTTTGTGTGGGCTCAATGTTTCTAATTCATGCTCATGATCTTTTCACGAGATATACATAGAAGGAAGCTATACACACTGAAGAGCCAAAGAAACTGGTACACCTGCATAGTATCGTGTAGGACCCCTGTGAGCACGCGGAAGAGCCGCAACACGATGTGGCATGAACTCGACTAATATCTGAAGAAGGGATGGAGGGAATTTACACCATAAATCCTGCAGGGCTGTCCATAAATCTGCAAGAGTATGAGGGGGTGACGATCTCTTCTGAACAGCACGTTGCAAGGCATCCCAGATATGCCCAATAATGAGGATATTGAAAGGGTAATGCAGTATGTAAAGGGGTACGAAAATCTAATAGTCATGGGCGACTGGAATGCAGTTGTAGGGGAAGGAGTAGAAGAAAAGGTTACAGGAGAATATGGACTTGGGACGAGGAATGAAAGAGGAGAAAGACTAATTGAGTTCTGTAACAAGTTTCAACTAGTAATAGCGAATACCCTGTTCAAGAATCACAAGAGAAGGAGGTATACTTGGAAAAGGCCGGGAGATACGGGAAGATTTCAATTAGATTACATCGTGGTCAGACATAGATTCCAAAATCAGATACTGGATTGTAAGGCATACCCAGGAGCAGATATAGACTCAGATCACAATATAGTAGTGATGAAGAGTAGGCTGAAGTTCAAGACATTAGTCAGGAAGAATCAATACGCAAAGAAGTGGGATACGGAAGTACTAAGGAATGACGAGATACGTTTGAAGTTCTCTAACGCTATAGATACAGCAATAAGGAATAGCGCAGTAGGCAGTACAGTTGAAGACGAATGGAAATCTCTAAAAAGGGCCATCACAGAAGTTGGGAAGGAAAATATAGGTACAAAGAAGGTAGCTGCGAAGAAACCATGGGTAACAGAAGAAATACTTCAGTTGATTGATGAAAGGAGGAAGTACAAACGTGTTTCGGGAAAATCAGGAATACAGAAATATAAGTCGCTGAGGAATGAAATAAATATGAAGTGCAGGGAAGCTAAGACAAAATGGCTGCAGGAAAAATGTGAAGACATCGAAAAAGATATGATTGTGGGAAGGACAGACACAGCATACAGGAAAGTCAAAACTACCTTTGGTGACATTAAAAGCAACAGTGGTAACATTAAGAGTGCAATGGGAATTCCACTGTTAAACGCAGAGGAGAGAGCAGATAGGTGGAAAGAATACATTGAAAGCCTGTATGAGGGTGAAGATTTGTCTGATGTGATAGAAGGAGTCGATTTAGAAGAGATAGGGGATCCAGTATTAGAATTGGAATTTAAAAGAGCTTTGGTGGACTTAAGGTCAAATAAGGCAGAAGAGATAGATAATATTCCATCAGAATTTCTAAAATCAGTGGGGGAAGTGGCAACAAAACGACTATTCACGTTGGTGTGTAGAATATATGAGTCTGGCGACATACCATCTGACTTTCGGAAAAGCATCATCCACACAATTCCGAAGACGGCAAGAGCTGACAAGTGCGATAATTATTGCACAATCAGCTTAACAGCTCATGCATCGAAGCAGCTTACAAGAATAATATACAGAAGAATGGAAAAGAAAATTGAGAATGCGCTAGGTGATGATCAGTTTGGCTTTAGGAAAAGTAAAGGGACGAGAGAGGCTAAAGAAAAATCAAGACACTTTCATAGGATTTGTCGACCTGGAAAAAGTGTTTGACAATATAAAATGGTGCAAGCTGTTAGAGATTCTGAAAAAAGTAGGGGTAAGCTATAGGGAGAGACGGGTCATATACAATATGTACAACAACCAAGAGGGAATAATAAGAGTGGACGATCCAGAACGAAGTGCTCGTATTAAGAAGGGTGTAAGACAAGGCTGTAGCCTTTCCCCCCTACTCTTCAATCTGTACATCAAGGAAGCAATGACGGAAATAAAAGAAAGGTTCACGAGTGGAATTAAAATACAAGGTGAAAGGATATCAACAATATGATTCGCTGATGACATTGCTATCCTGAGTGAAAGTGAAGAAGAATTAAATGATATGCTGAATGGAATGAACAGTCTAATGAGTACACAGTATGGTTTGAGAGTAAATCGGAGAAAGACGAAGGTAATGAGAAGTAGTAGAAATGAGAACAGAGAGAAACTTAACATTAGGATTGATGGTCACGAAGTCAATGAAGTTAAGGAATTCTGCTACCTAGGCAGTAAAATAACCAATGATGGACGGAGCAAGGAGGACATCAAAAGCGGACTCGCTATGGCAAAAAAGGCATTTCTGGCCAAGAGAAGTCTACTAATATCAAATACCGGCCTTAATTTGAGGAAGAAATTTCTGAGGATGTACTTCTGGAGTACAGCATTGTATGGTAGTGAAACATGGACTGTGGGAAAAACGGAACAGAAGAGAATCGAAGCATTTGAGATGTGGTGCTATAGACGAATGTTGAAAATTAGGTGGACTGATAAGGTAAGGAATGAGGAGGTTCTACGTAGAATCGGAGAGGAAAGGAATATGTGGAAAACACTGATAAGGAGAAGGGACAGGATGATAGGACATCTGCTAAGACATGAGGGAATGACTTCCATGGTACTAGAGGGAGCAGTAGAGGGCAAAAACTGTAGAGGAAGACAGAGATTGGAATACGTCAAGCAAATAATTGAGGACGTAGGTTGCAGGTGCTACTCTGAGATGAAGAGGTTAGCACAGTCAGTAGACTGATTACCAAAAAAAAAAATGTTCATGTCCGGATGTCCGGGGATTTTGGTGGCCAGTAGAAGTGTTTAAACTCAGAAGAGTGTCCCGGGGGCCACTCTGTAACAATTCTGGGCGTGTTTGGTATTGCATTGTCCTGCTGGAATTGCTCAAGTCCATCAGAATGCACAGTGGACATGAATAGATGCAGGTGATCAGATAAGATGCTTACGTACGTGTCACCTGTTAGTCATATCTAGATGTACCAAATGTCCCATATCACTCCAACTGCCCATGCCCCACATGATTAGAGAGCCTTCACCAACTTGAACTGTCCCCTGCTGACATGCCATGTCCATGGATTCATGTGGTTGTCTCCATACCTGTACATGTCCGAAATACTCGATACAAGTTGAAACGAGACTTGTCTGACCAGGCAGCATGTTTCCAGTCATCAACAGTCCAATGTCATTGTTGACAGGCCCAGGTGAAGCATAAAGTTTTGTGTTGTGCAGTCATCAAGGGTACACAAGTGGGCTTTCAGCTCCGAAAGCCCATATAAATGTTTCTTTGAATGTTCACATGCTGACACTTGTTGATGGCCCAGTATTGAAATTTGCAGCAGTTTGCAGAATGGTTGCACTTCTGTCATGTTGAATGATTCTCTTCAGTTGTCATTGGTCCCATTCTTGCAGGATCTTTTTCCAGCTGCAGCGATGTCAGAGATTTGATGTTTTAATGGATTCCTGATATTCATGGTACACTCGTGATACAGTCATATGGGAAAATTCCCACTTCTTTACTACCTCAGAGATACTGTGTCTCATCGCTCATGCGCCGATTGTAACAGCACATTCAAACTCACTTAAATCTTGATAACCTGCCTTTGTAGCAGCAGTAACTGATCTAACAACTGCACCAAGACACTTGTCTTATATAGGCGTTGCCAACTGCAGCACTGTATTCTGCCTGTTTCCATATCTCTATATTTGAATATGCATACCTATATATATATATATATACATGGTATATACTGGGACTGAAGACCACAACAACAACATACCTGTACCAGTTTCTTTGGCACTTCAGTGTATTTGTTGACTCTTCTGGGAATGTATGATCTTGGAACATTAACAATAAGTCTCACTGTGATGCAGAACGTCTCTCTTACAGTGTCTGCCACTGGAGTTGGTTGACACTTTAGTGTTTACCAAATGACCCTGTAACAAAATGGATTGCTCTTCTTTGGATCATCTCTATTTCCTCTGTCAGTCCTATCTCGTATGGATCCCATACTGATGAGCAATATTCAAGTATTGCTCTCTCTCTCTCTCTCTCTCTCTCTCTAGAAGAATATCGGGTCTAGGAAACCAACCATTTATGCCATTATTTAAAGTATTTCTGGCATATATGTAATTGATGCATCTTCAAGAGTAACACATACTAAGAAAAGACCAAGCTTCAAGATTTAATTATGATGGAAAGTAAATTATTCTTCCAAAAACAGGTTCTCGGTGAGTTGTTGAGCAATTTCTTCCTTGTGAGCTTCCAAAATTTCTGCTTACTCAATGAGCATGATGTGTTTATAGCAGAACTACAGTAAACTGTGAAACCTAACAAATAAGTGCCTGAAATTACATCAATGCAATTGTATTCGCTCAGGCAATTGCGACTGCATCTTTTACGTTTACTAATGTTTCTTTCGACATAATTCTAGAAATTGACAACAGAAGGCATCATCAGTTAGTGGACAGGTAACAAGATGTCCGTACATTGTTCTCATACGCCGTAAGTCAAGTTTTCGTGTGGTTTATGCTCGTGATTTGAGTAATCACGGCCAGACCTATACTCGGGCATGGTCTTTTTAACACAAAGTTGTGGCCTGAGCCATGCTTGGGCTTGACCTGCATAGTGTTAGAGTGTGACACTGATGGCACCCATCACCAAATTATAATAAAACAACAAGAGCATGTGTGACAACACCTTCATCCTTTATGGATGTGCTCCTGAACACAAATCTTTAATTCTAGAATTTCATGAAAAGTTGTGTAGTTTTCAAGTTTCTGTTCACATTATATTATTACACATGATAACCAAACCACTGGCATCTATCTATCACACAAACTTTTAATTTTGTTTTTAAAATGTGTAGAGGCTGTCTTGATATAGCATTGCTCTGAAGTTTTAATGTATTGTTCATTGTTTCAGCACTTCAATTCCAACATTCTGCAGAAACAATATCATTCTTCATCGAAGCCTCAGCAGTACTGCTGTTGTGCAATTGGTTCTCGAGATCGATCGTTATCAGTATGGCTTACAGCACTCAAACGACCTCTTGTTGTGTTGCACGAGTTGTTTACTAATTCTGTGCTTGATCTGTTATGGAGCTGTACAGGTCTGCAGTTGATGGCTTGTTCATGGGATGGAACTGTTGCTTTTGTAGAGTTCTCAGAAGATGAACTTGGGAAGCCACTTACAATGGAAGAGAAGGTGTGTTTAATTAATATTATTTGTAATTCATTTTAATTACTGAAAGATAATGTTGACTCCTTCATTGATGGAATTATGTTTTATTCATGAATTGTTAGTTCCTTAGTGTGAAAAGCTAACATGGATTACTTATGGATTAGTTGTACTTTCACAACTTTACTGTGGGGTGCGGGTGGGGGGGGGGGGGGGGAAGGGGGTGAGCAGACATTTGTAAAGGCAAAGAGTTTGGGCAGAGATGTCAGTCGAGGTGGAAGTACAGAGTACATTTGCCTCTGTGTTTGTGTGTCTATCAACATGCCAACGCTTTCGTTTGGTAAGTTACATCATCTTTGTTTTTAGATATATTTTTCCCACGTGGAATAAACGTGACTGTTCAGATAGAAGTTATACTAAAAATTTTCTGATCATTGGTCTGGCACTAAACAGAAGTAGCCTTTCATACGAATCCTTTCATGTTCCACACTTAAAGTTCTTTATCCACTTTTTAAAAGTCTTCTTTTGCATATTTATAATAAACTGTACTGGCAACAGTATTTGAAGACTAAATGGAGCATTTTATTTTATTTGTCTGAAAACAAACAAAATAGTTGTTAGATATGCTGATAAAATGAATCCCATCTTCTGTCGTGTATTTTTTATACATCACTCCAAAACTCACAAACCTTGTCTCCTCTTCTTTTTTTTGCCATGGCAAAGAAATTACTTTAACGTTTTGTGTTTGCCAGCCCTGTTGCTGTTTTTGTGAATGATAAATGAATGTTTCCTTTCTCTCTGAAATTGTAGTGAGAGACTCCCTACCAATTCAAAAGAAAATTAAAAACATACCTCATCAGTCACTTTTTCTACAAATTATGTAAATATCCAGATTTAGATATTTAAGAATTCTGTTTGCTAGATGGCCAGTAGCAGTGTGGGTTTATATAGGAAGCTGTATAGTAATAATGTACTATAAATAGGACTTGTTTTTAAAGATTTATACATATTCTTGAAAACTACCATTGTAATCAAGTAAATAGTATGCTATTAATGGCAGACAAACAGCAGCTGTATGATGAAACTAATGAGGCAGCATTATTTTTCAAAGAAACAACTTTATTACTAATCATCTTGATTAAATTTAGATGGCGTTAGTGTGAATAGCATTAAGTAGTGTAGTGATAATTTATTGTTGAAAAGTTTGTCATATCTTTCTCATATGTTACGTGTATACCTTGACTTGTTCCACGTCATTGGAGGTTACCCTTCTTGATGGTATCTACTGAATATGATAATGAATTCACATATCGCTATAATTTGTGTATTTTTAATTACTTTTTTCTTTTTGTTTCACTTATGGTTTACATAATTGGTAGCACCACAGCATGTAAGCAAATAATTTATTCTGCTTTAATTTTTATGTCTTCCTGATCCTTATCCTGTAGATTGTGTTATCGTCATCAGCTGTAGTTTATCGACAGGCAGGTTTTCATTCATTCAAGATTAGGTTTGCTCATGCTATTTTATATTTTTCTCTATCCCCCATTTTGTTTCAGTTGTTAAATAATACACAACTGCCCTGTTTTATACTGTCATAAATAAAGTTTTCTTGAAAGGTAACAGAATTGCTCCAAATGTGGAACATCTACATGACTTTTCTGCAATTCACACTTAGTGTGGCAAACCACCTTCAGACATCCTGTACTGTTCACTCTCAAACAGCACATATGGAAAATGAACACTTAAATCTTTTGGTATGAGCTCTGATTTTTTAAATTTTATTACAACAATCACTTCTTTCTTGTAAGTGACAATAAAATATTTTAACATTCAGAGGAGGAAGTTGGAGGCTGAAATTTTGTGAAAATATCTTGCCACAGTGAAAAATGCCTTTGTTTTAACCCTTTCGTGGCTACAAGGGCCAAGTGTCCTGGCTACTTGTCCGGCTGATAAGAGGAAATGCAGCATGCGCCTGGCCGGTAGACTGCGGACTCAGCCCTGTGGTCGCTGTAGGCTATGGCCACTGTTGGCATCCCGCACGTTCTGGTGCATACAGAACCGCTGTACTGTCTCAGTCTTCTGATGACCACGAAAGAGAGCTTGGAACTAAGTAACACTTTCTGTTATATGTTTATTATGGGCTGATAAACAGTTGGTTTAGAAAAATGATAGGAACATTTTTAATAATAATTCCTATAACTTGAGGCTTATTCCGTCGATATGTGTGCCTACAACATATTAAAATTTCCTTAACATCGAATGAATGTGTTCCAAGATATATAGTGTTAAAGTGAGTAGCGTGTAGTGAAAACGCCCAAATATTGGACAGTTCTTGCCACTATCTTAATTAAAAAATAATTACAGGAATTTAAAACCAAATTATGGCACATATCCGGACTCTGAGTTAAACAAAGCATATATCTGGATAATTCATTTTTCGATAGGCCCATGGCTTTGTTTGTAATTAAAGCCTAAAGTCGATTCTCCACAATAAGATTGGTTGGTTTAAGGGGGGAGGGGGGCGGGGCAGATAGTAAATGCCTACCTTCTTCTTGCTCAATGTTTTCTTTTTCAGCTCATCATGTTCAGTACAGTTTCCTTTAATGGTTTCCCATTCTCATTTTTGATGCAGGCTTTGACTGCCACTGGCTGAATTAAAAATCCTTTTTATTTACTTTTTTTAAATTTTTAAATTTTAATTTATTACTTTCCTTTGCTTGAAATGTACACAGTTGCTAAAACATACTAATATATCTTTAGTGTGTGATATTTTTCAAAACATGGCACCATGCAGAGAACCACATCACACTTTTTGCATCTTACGTGTGTAATTTTTCATTGTGAATGAGCAGTACATACTACACAGTGTGTCTGGGGAATCTCCTTTTTCTCTGTTGCTTCTAGGAACCCTGAATAATGTCCCTATTTATTCTGCAGTTGGAAAGGGATTTCTTCTTTGGTTGTTCATAGGATTGCACTTTTACAAGTTTGACTATGAAATTCATTAAGCAACTGACGGATTGGTTCCAAGTGGTATTTCACTAGTGGTATCTTCTGTTACTTTTGCATTTCAAAAAATACTTTTTGCATTAAACACACACAAGTCAGTCATATGAAAGAATACTTTTTTGTACCACTTCATTGTCTTTCGTATGAACTGTTCAGAAGACAACATCATGTCTGTCTTACCAACTGCACCCATTGACTTATTATAGCTGATAACACAGGTAGGTTTCAATTTGTTTTTGCCCACTCTATGGTCTTTTTTCTCTATCTCCACAAACTCTGGTCCATTTATGGTAGAAGGCATCCAGACTTCTCTCTTATCCATCCATTTTAGTGTCATTAATGTTCCACAGAACTAGGACTGTATTTCCCCGTTTTTCAAACTGTCTGGCAACGGTGGTAGATGTTTCCTGTTTTTGCATGCTGTTCCAGTGGTGTTTGTACATTTATCATGGAGCCACAGGAATAATTCGAGGCTCGAATACCAATTGTCTAAATAAATGGTATGACCTTTGTTGGGGTATGGCTATAACAAACTCACAACAACGTCACCTGATTTTCCCCAATCAGCATTTCTAGATTCTATTTCTGAGGCAGCACCAGTGTAGACAATATAATCCAAAATATAATTGATTTGTACGTTACAAAGGACAAAAATTTTAATGTCAAAATGGTTCCTTTGAAAAGTAGCAGACTTTCATCAATCACTAGGTTTTCAAAGGGTACTAATGCCTGGCAGAATTTATTTTTTGTGTGATCTACAATGAGACATATTTTTACAAGAATGTCTTCGATGTGTGGTGGAATTGTCACTGAAGTGCGATAAAGGCAGGATCAACTTGTACCAGTCCCTGGCCCTTATGTTACAGAATATTGGTGTTTGAAGCAGAGAATATGTCAACCAATATCCATTCGCTTCTAACTTTTTACTTCTAGGCATAAACAGAGAACTTGGTAGGAAGCAATAAAATTAAGCTGGCTCTGCGTGCTTCCAGCATGCAAATTTCCTGGGTACTGTTTTCATTTTTCCAGTAATAAATTTATGATAATTATTGATCTGTGTACAGATAGCAGAAACGAATTCCATGGACATGAAGTACAAAAACATCTAAATGACTTGCTGACTCTTTGAAGTCTGCTTTTAATGCACTAAATGTGTTCACAAAATGGTGTCGTTTCATCACTGGATGATTCTCCGTCCAGTCATACTTTCTTTTTTCTGATGAAGTTTCACTTACTTCATCTTCTTTTCTGTCTTCAGAGGTAGAATCTTCTATTCTTGATGTCGAGGATTCAGCAGTACATTGACATGCATCCAACTCTTCATTGGAAGAAAGTTCCACAGTATCACTACAATCTTTGTCACTACTATTCATAAGAATATCCATAATTTCCTTGTCTGATAAATTGTGTCCCATGATGGTGCGAATAAATTGAAATGTTGTGGACAGATGAAGTTGCATGAGAAAACATCGTTTTAGCCATCATCATTTGTTAAGTGGCACTCCCCTGCCATTTTGTACACATTGTGCCATAGTTTTAACTGCCCACCATTTCATGATGGAACGCCCATTTTTTAACCATTTATGTTCCCACTTGGGTTTGCCATATGAGTTATCGACTGTTTTAGCAAATGACGTGCAGGCTGTCGAGCGCATTTTACTTTTTATGTGTCAAACAAATATGTCGAAGGCCATTTAATTTGTAGTTTAGGACCTCCGTTTCCGTCAGTAGCCGTCTGGAGTTACCGCCCGCTGAGTGTACATCTAGGCCAATAGCAATGACTTTTCTACCTGCTGGACATACATGTATGCCCATAGTCACGAAAGGGTAAATGACTGCCTCCACAACTCACTTATCGTATCTGTGATACTCCTTCCCCTCTTGCCGGGTAATACAGAATGAGCTACACTTCTGTGAACTTTTTCAGTGCCCTCCATCACTCCTATTCAGTAAGGATTCAATACTGCAAATCAGTACTCTAGCAGAGGACAGAGAAGTGTAGGTAAACAGTCTTTTTAGCAGACCTGTTGCATCTTCTAAGTGTTCCACCTATAAAATGCAGTGTTTGGTTTGCCTTCTATACTGTCTCCCTAAATAAAGAGACTTATTTCCGACAGTATACAGTAGGGGGGTTGTTCTTCTTCAAGTATAAAATCTCACATAAAATTGATAATAGTACATACATAGACATAAACATTGACAATAATAGAGTTGACACATAAATTTACAATTCACATCCACATTTCATATACGGACTCCATGACATGCACCCTCTTACACACTAATACGTAAATCAGGAAGTATCTTTCATTTATCCTGAACATTCGCATTTTCTGTTCTTGTCTTGCAGGACCGACCTCCTGCGCATTTTTACGTCCACAAATACACATAGAAAAGAAGAAAAGAGTACATACATACATTTTATATGGACATCGACATTAACAATTATATAGTTGGCAAATAAATGTTCAATTCACATTCACATTTCGTATATGGACTCTATGTTAAGCAGCATCTGACACAGCAATAAGTATATTAGAAGGAATCTTGCATTTGTTCTGAATGTTTGCTCTTTCTTGTTATTGTCTTGCAGGACCGACCTCCTGCGCGTTTTTACATCCACAACTACAATAGATAATACTACATACATATTTTCATAGACATCGACATTGGCAACAGTAAAGTTGACACATTCATATTTCCTATATGGGTTCCATGTTAGGCATCATCCATCTTACACACTAATAAGTAAATTAGAAGGAATCTCTCATTTGTTCTGAATTTTTGTTTTTCTCTTGACTTGCAGGTCCAACCTCCTGCGTCTTTTAGCATCAAAAATACACATAGAAAATACGTTCCAGCACTACTCACTACATGGAAAACAGGATTTGCTAAGGTCTGCTTCAGAGATCAAGCTGCTTCTAGGATTGCTATTTGTAGTGCGTCGTTAGTGTACTTATTCTATCCTTGGCATTTGATAAATCTTCATACTATGTATAATATTTACAAATGCTCGTTTTTGAGCGAGTGTGGGGAATGTTTTATCCCTTGACAAACCTGACTTCATCACGGCTTGTTAATCGTCGTAATATTCCACATTCGTGAATATATATTTCAAGCCATATTTCTGCCTTATTGATTCGACGACATGTACATGTTTACCTTTGTGACGTGTGACCGATAATTTTACCGTATTTTTGTCATGTGTTGCTCCACTCATAATTCATTACCGATAGATAAGAACGTGCAAGTGCTAAAATGATGCTTTCGCTTCTGCGTGCAAGAACTCAGTGTAGAAAATATTGTTTCACTGCATTTATTTTATAGTTTATGTCTCAGTCACACGCACGTCTCAGTCACATGCATTTTTCTTTGTTTATGTCTCATTCTACCTTTCACATCGTCGCTCGCGTATGTGTTGTATGTAAGTCGCTTAGTTCTTAAGTTATGTGCTAATCGCGTTCTTTCAAGTGTACATGTTGTTACTTCCTTTTTCAACTTGTCTTAGTCCTGTTGTATATAGTCGGATAGGTCATTTCCTGTATATATTCTCTTCTACTTCGAATACTTATACTTATTCCTAGCTATGTACATTCAATAGAATATGTTGAGTTCACAAATTTAGCTTATTCTACTCTCCTTATAGCTTACTTGCGTCCATGTGCTCATTTTCTTAAAGCTGCGTATGCTTAAACTAATGATTTACTCTTAACATAACTAGCTGGTAGGTACTCTATTTCCTATTGCTCCTATTTTGTCCAGCTGGTTAGGTGGTGTGGATGCCGATTTGCTTAAATTCTAGAATGGTTTCCGTCGCGGTGCGCAGTGTGTCTTTGCGCATCGTACAGGGGACACTGAACTCAACCTTGCTTTTTGCCTACTTGGCCCCTACGATCAGCTGTTAAGCCGCTCCGTATATAATTGTTGAAGTACGCTCTGCTTTAAGCGCGGCAGCACGGCTCAGTATACCCCATCGCTCTTGCCTCTCGCTTAAAGCTCGCGCGCTGTGAATTAAGTCTTAAGGAAGTACAATATCAAAATACAAGAAAAGTTTATTTTCACTAGGCTGAATCTCACTCTCTGCATGTTAGATAGTAAAAGAAGATTGAACATTCCTTATTGATTAAGCCGAATAGTAGAAGAGGGAGAGGGCACCGGAAATATAAATATTGTACCCCCTAGCTGGAGAGGAACTGAGCGCCAGTCGGTTTATTCGTCAAAGAGCGACAAACCTCCTACCTTCTTGCGTTTTACTGATGCAACAGATAAGAACAGAGTGAGATTTGAATTTTCATTTAATAAATTTCCACAAATCTTTATGTGGATACATGCCTTTTATTTTACCATTTTTTATATTTCCTATCAAGTAGCACCCCGGATGTGGCTTGTCAACAATGATATACGGACCAACATATAACAATTTCCATTTTCTATTCAATGCCTTTAATTTTGATGATTTCGGATGCGTTCTTAGTAGTACCTCCTGTCCAATCTGGAATTCTGTTACGTTTTTCAATTTCCTGTCGTAAATTCCTTTCCTTATCTGAGCTTGCTCTTCCAATGTTATTAGCGCTCGCCATACTTTCTCTTCTAAGATTACGTCTTTGTGCCTTAATTTAGGTATCGGTTTTGCCCATTCATCTAGCTCCATCTTTTCAAACATTAGTTCGGCCGGTGTGTGCCCTGTGGATGTGTGTGATAGGTGATTTACTATGTGCAGAAACGGACCCAGGTATTCTATCCATTTCCTTTGGTTCTGTGGTATATATGTGCGGATAAACCTATTAAATTCACGGAAGGACCGTTCGACGGGACTTGCTTCCGGGTGGAACTTGGATACTAAAATATGACGTATGTTTTGTGATTTTAAAAATGATTTCCATTGGTCACATGTAAAATTTGAGGCGTTATCAGTTAGGACTGCCTGTGGTTTCCCGATGCGTGGTATGTAGTCTTCCAGAATTTGCCTTATAATTGGCCCTGACCTAACTGTTTTGACTGCGTACAGCTGGAGATACTTACTAAAAACATCATACAGGGCTACGATGTATTTAACTCCGCCGCGGGCTTGGGGATAAGGACCTGCGGCGTCAATAGATACAAGATCTCTTGGTTGCTTTGGTATTATTGGGTTTAGTGCGTTAAGACGGGTCCTATTCTGATGTTTGACCTTTTGACACACCGCACAGCATCTGATTACTTGCTCTATACGTCGCCTCATATTAGGGAAATAACAATACGTAGAAATTTTGGCGGCACACTTCAGCACTCCATAGTGCCCCCATGTGCAGTGCGTGTGTTGAATTAAGTTTTCCACGTATTCCTGAGGTATGCACACACACCACTTATCCATTCGTCGATCTCTTCTGTGAAAGAGGACGCCATTATGTATAATGTAATACTGCTCTAAACGTTCGTGTGTTCTAGCTTGCAATTTTTTCCTTACCTTGCTCCATCTCGGGTCTTCTTCCTGTAAACGTTGCATGTTTTTGCACATTTTAATATAATATGGTTTAAAAGTTCCATCCTCTATTAAAAGGACCCTGAAGTCTGATGTTTGAACCCTGTCACGGTCGCCACTTTATAGTATAATAAAATAATGGAATAGATGATAATAAAATGCGTGGCTTTTTAAAATGTATTGAATTAATGAGATTACTTTTTCGGCGTGAATGACAAGCACAATAAGCTGAGCTATGCCTGGAAATAAGTCCGTATTAGTTCATATTATTTTGCAGGGCGGAGTAGTTTCTTTCTCTGCTGTAGATTTGTGCTTACCATTCTTTATAATATTGCGTTTGGTCGCCGCGTTCACCTTTGAAGTCTTGACCGTGTTCCTATTAAGCTTATCGAATCTTCGTAATTTTCCAAAGTACACAGGTGGGCTTCAGTTATTGTAATTATTGTACTATTTGAAATAACAACTCACACGACCTTTCTGTTAACAAAACAATACTGCATTTTTCTAAATGGTGCACATATGAAATCCACACTCCTCACTTATTCATAGCGACCCCAAAATGGCGGTCTACAATTACTCGCTAAAAAATTGACGTGCTTCTCACTCTTTCACTAGCTGAGCACGAATCCCTCCTCCCTCCTACCGGTACCAGAAAAAATCCTCTGTTTATTAACAACTGAAAGTAAAAAAATACATGACGGTAGGCATAGGCTCTATGATGGGCTACCACTTCATCTTGTCTCTTTGCCTTTAAGGAAGACGAAAACATAAAGGAAATGCAAAAGGTTTATCACACTTCCCCACAACATTACCTATGTGATCATTCCAATTTAAGTTCTTCGTAATTGTAATTCTTAGGTACTTAGTTAAATTTACAGCCCTTAAAGTTGTATTATTTGTCATGTAACTGGGGTATAATGGATTTCTTTTTGTACACATGTGGATGACCTCATGGTTTTCCTTATTCAGGGACATTTTTTCACCAAACAGATATCGTGTCTTAAGTCATATTGCAGGGGGTTTGACTTTTGATGATTTCACTGATTCTTTGACACACAGTTTATATCAGATAATTATTATTTAATTACTGTTCTACAACTAGCTGCATAAATACATTCCTGGAAATTGAAATAAGAACACCATGAATTCATTGTCCCAGGAAGGGGAAACTTTATTGACATATTCCTGGGGTCAGATACATCACATGATCACACTGACAGAACCACAGGCACATAGACACAGGCAACAGAGCATGCACAATGTCGGCACTAGTACAGTGTATATCCACCTTTCGCAGCAATGCAGGCTGCTATTCTCCCATGGAGACGATCGTACAGATGCTGGATGTAGTCCTGTGGAATGGCTTGCCATGCCATTTCCACCTGGCACCTCAGTTGGACCAGCGTTCGTGCTGGATGTGCAGACCGCGTGAGACAACGCTTCATCCAGTCCCAAACATGCTCAATGGGGGACAGATCCGGAGATCTTGCTGGCCAGGGTAGTTGACTTACACCTTCTAGAGCACGTTGGGTGGCACGGGATACATGCGGACGTGCATTGTCCTGTTGGAACAGCAAGTTCCCTTGCCGGTCTAGGAATGGTAGAACGATGGGTTCGATGACGGTTTGGATGTACCGTGCACTATTCAGTGTCCCCTCGACGATCACCAGTGGTGTACGGCCAGTGTAGGAGATCGCTCCCCACACCATGATGCCGGGTGTTGGCCCTGTGTGCCTCGGTCGTATGCAGTCCTGATTGTGGCGCTCACCTGCACGGCGCCAAACACGCATACGACTATCATTGGCACCAAGGCAGTAGCGACTCTCATCGCTGAAGACGACACGTCTCCATTCGTCCCTCCATTCACGCCTGTCGCGACACCACTGGAGGCGGGCTGCACGATGTTGGGGCATGAGCGGAAGACGGCCTAACGGTGTGCGGGACCATAGCCCAGCTTCATGGAGACAGTTGCGAATGGTCCTCGCCGATACCCCAGGAGCAACAGTGTCCCTAATTTGCTGGGAAGTGGCGGTGCGGTCCCCTACGGCACTGCGTAGGATCCTACGGTCTTGGCGTGCATCCGTGCGTCGCTGCGGTCCGTTCCCAGGTCGACGGGCACGTGCACCTTCTGCCGACCACTGGCGACAACATCGATGTACTGTGGAGACCTCACGCCCCACGTGTTGAGCAATTCGGCGGTACGTCCACCCGGCCTCCCGCATGCCCACTATACGCCCTTGCTCAAAGTCCGTCAACTGCACATATGGTTCATGTCCACGCTGTCGCGGCATGCTACCAGTGTTAAGGACTGCGATGGAGCTCCGTATGCCACGGCAAACTGGCTGACACTGACGGTGGCGGTGCACAAATGCTGCGCAGCTAGCGCCATTCGACGGCCAACACTGCGGTTCCTGGTGTGTCCATTGTGCCGTGCGTGTGATCATTGCTTGTACAGCCCTCTCGCAGTGTCCGGAGCAAGTATGGTGGGTCTGACACACCGGTGTCAATGTGTTCTTTTTTCCATTTCCAGGAGTGTATTTTAAGAAAGTCATTGTTTGTTTTCTTTCTCTGCAAACTGTGAAACTTCAGCTAGCTTTCCTTCTAATAATACTGTCTTAAAAAGGTTGCTAGGAAAGTCTGTCACTATAACTCCATTTAAATTACATTTTGTTTCCTTCTCTTCTTTTCTTTTGTTTTCACGGTGTCTTCATCTTGTGAAATCATTAGAATCGACTGTTATTAACAAAGTGTAGGGATGATAAGGTTTTCACCAAAATTGGAATAATAAGAATATAGTGTAAAGCAGATAACAGCACATCTTGTTTAGGCCTCTACAAAGACCTATTATTATTATGCTCTTAGGTAACAATGAAGGATGAAATAATGGTATCTACATATGGTTTGCCTTTTTATTAAGCTTTAGAGTAGTAATATATTCTGTTGCCAAGGTCTTATAACGAGCTCCTAGTAGATATAAAGTAATAAACTGGAAACCCTTAAAAAAGTCATTGCTGATTTTCTGCTAGAATCATGACAAAAGAACAGAGTTTACTTTAAATAAACTTTTATTCTTACACCACCTATGTAATTGTTATTGACTGGAAATTATTAATGCAGCCATATAAACTCTAAGCAAGTTGGTTGGTTGGTAGACAATGGCAACGTAGTAAAAATGAATCATAATGTTGTTGTTGTTGTTGTTGTTGTTGTGGTCTTCAGTCCTGAGACTGGTTTGATGCAGCTCTCCATGCTACTCTATCCTGTGCAAGCTTCTTCATCTCCCAGCACCTACTGCAACATACATCCTTCTGAATCTGCTTAGTGTATTGATCTCTTGGTCTCCCTCTACGATTTTTACCCTCCACGCTGCCCTCCAATGCTAAATTTGTGATCCCTTGATGCCTCAAAACATGTCCTACCAACCGATCCCTTCTTCTAGTCAAGTTGTGCCACAAACTTCTCTTCTCCCCAATCCTATTCAATACCTCCTCATTAGTTACGTGGTCTACCGAACTTATCTTCAGCATTCTTCTGTAGCACCACATTTCGAAAGCTTCTATTCTCTTCTTGTCCAAACTGGTTATCATCCATGTTTCACTTCCATACATGGCTACACTCCATACAAATACTTTCAAAAACGACTTCCTGACACTTAAATCTATACTCAATGTTAACAAATTTCTCTTCTTCAGAAACGATTTTACCTGTGACAATATATAATGTGTATCCTCTCCGAAGCTCAAAATTTTGTTCATGATTGTCTTTGTTGCTCACATCTGTCTTCACACTATCATCAGATATTTCTCATAGTTTCATAACATTGCCTGGCATGCTATGACCAGTGATGTATATGATTTAATAAACTCAACACCAGGAAAAGAGAGAATGTAGTTTGTGGATACTGTACATAAGTTCGATATTTCTGTGTCTTCAGCAATGTGTAACTACCTCCTTGAGATGAGACTTCTCATCTAGAAAAATAGTACTACGTGCTAGTTTACTAATATAATGCATATATCCATATCCAGTAGTCACGAGCCCTGAAGACCACACGCTGCCTGCACAAAGTGCCTGTGTTCCTTTCTGTTGTGCATGGTTTCTCCAGGTGTCTTTAATCCCTAGGGCTGCCATACCCAAATGTCAGTACTAATGGCAGAATTGTAAATGATATAGACAAATGAAACCAATAAAAGCAAAGTTGAGAAGAAACTGGTTTAAACACATTGTTCAAGACATGGTGACAATAGCTTTCTGGGAAACCTACTTCTGTAAAGCTGCTCTGCATTTCATAATGTCACTTGGCTGTCACTGACTTTTGACTTTTGATATGAAATTGTAGTGGATAGTAAATTTGATAGCACCATTTGTATCAAAACAAAACATATCTCGCATAGTACCTTAAGTTAGTAGTGCACCAATTGAAGATCATGTAGATTAAGCAGTTTGGTTATGTGAATTACATTAATATGAATGCACATAGCTGAAGATTGAGAAATCTGTAGGAGGCTTTTATGCAGTAGTGAATACCAAATGTGTGATGATGATGCTGTTTTGTAACTAACCTAACCAACAAACATTTAATCTACAGATAATCAGTGTTATTCAATCGTAAAAATAACTAATGTGTTTCTTTCACTGCACCATCATCACAAGACTATTTTCCAAGCTAATTAGAAATTGATTTGGAGCAAAATGAATAAGGTTAAGGCAAGTGCTCATGAGAATCCTGGACCAGCATCAGTTCTCAGCTTTCGTTATTGCATTAGCACAACGCCCTGTGTGCCTGGAAGTGATGAATTCCCTTGCATCCTTTCCCTTTCTTTCCCCATTCTGTGTTTCGTATAAATGTAAGCATCAGCCATGTCATCACGAGTGATGTCTGTTCTGTCGGACAGGTTGTAATGTTGTGTGTGTCTCACTGCTTTTTTAAACTAATTTGTGCCTAATTTTATTCCGAGAACTCAGTAATGTATGTAAATACCGTAAATGTAAATGTGATTAAAAAAGTACTTGAAGTTAAGTGAAGCGCAGCTGAACAGCAAGAAATTCTTTAGTGCGCAATCCCCACAATGATAGTAGTTGTGAATCTTTGAGTATGGACTCTAAAAAACAAAAATAAGATTTATTAAAAAAAAAAAAAAAAAAGAGGACTGTTAATCTGTATCTTGTGGAAAGAGGACATGTTGCTATGCTGTCACTCAGAACGTATTGTTACATTTAATGAAAATTGATATTTTAGTGATAAAACCGAGTAAAGTATGTGTAAGAGTTGCCAAACATTTATGTATACAAATTTTCTGGAAGTGAAGAATAGAAATATCTTGTTTTTGGAAGAGGAGGTAAACTTCATTGTCATTGCTGTCTATCAACCAACAGAATTGTAAATGTACGAAGTTCACTAAAATACAGGAAAAGAAATGCATTCTCTATAGTTTTCATTCAATAAGTAACAATCTCTCAGAATTTCTGAATTACAGTAATTGGATTATATTCTTGTACAATAGTATTATGCTGAACTCCACTGACCAATTTTGATGTAGCAGGACATGTAGTTTGAAGGGAGTTTGTGTGCTAAGCAATCTCTTATCTCTTTTTCTCACAAAAAGCAGATTGCTGTTTGATCTTATTTACTTACAACAGTGGTCCCTTAGGTATGAAAAGCTATGAAAATTTGGGCTCAAAGCTATCCACAATACGGCCAAGTAACTAACAGAGTTGTATTTTAAACCTTAAAGAGCAGTAGCTTCCTCCAAATTGTAATACGTCACCAACTGGTGCAGAAGCTGATCATTCAAGGAGGCAGCAACCAAAATTCAGATACCAGTTACGACTTAAAGTAAAATCTCAATCAAAAATCAGTCTCTCTCTCTCTCTCTCTCTCTCTCTCTCTCTCTCTCTCTCTCCAAACACATATATATAAATATTCATATTATTAAAAAAATGTAGGTCATTTTATATTAGGTCTGACAGAATGTACACAACTCAAATATATCAAACAAGAATGAAGTTTGTGCACATCACAGAATTCAAATAAAAAATAGTAAATGTGTATATCCATGCACAGTGTGTCACTCACTTCAGTTTGATTCATGTATGCCAAGGAAATGCAGGCGTTCATCTTAAAGCGTGTGCCATTCCAGGTTTCATAGCATTTCTGTGATAGCCTCCTGTGAGTCAAGCTGACCTGTAACCATTTTCACTACCCTTCTTCATATTTGCTCAATGTCCTCTGTTAGTCATATGTGGTATGTGTCACACACACTCTAGCAATATTCTAGGTTGGGGTCACACAAGTGTTTTTCATGCTGTCTCCTCTGTAGAGTGATTGCATTTTCCTACAATAAACCAAAATCTGCTGTCTATTTTACTTTCAGCAGAACCAATGTGATCATTCCATTTCACATCCCCACAAATTTTTACACCAAGGTGTTTGTATGAAATGACTGACTGTAATTGTCAGTCATTGGTATTGTAACCATAGGAACCACACTTTCTCATTTTGTAAAGTGTACACTTTTACATACCCGTCATTTAAAGCAAGGTTCCAATCTTTGCACCACTTTGACATGATGGAATACTAATGCAACCCTTTCCAGATATTGCTGCATCATCTGAAAAATGACTGACGCTATTATTAATGTCGTCTATAATGTCATGTGTATACAACAGTAACAATAAAGAGCCCCAACACAGTTACCTGTGGCCTGCCTGAAGTTACTTCTACATCTGTTGATGATTATCCATACTATTAATACCAGTTATCCCCACAGCCCAAGTGTTTAAAGAGACAGTCTCCCACGTATAAAAGAGCTTCAGATGTCTGAATTTACAAATGAGTTTGTGTGTTAAATATTTTACATTAAGTGTGTAAACCTTTATGTTTGAAGACTCAAAACCCCAATTACTTACGAGGACTATTCAGAAAGATGATGAAGAAGAAGAAGAGGAAGATGTATATACATTTTATTATATACATGTGAAAGAGCGACTGACATACTACTTTTCCACATAGTCACCAAACACATTGAGGCTCTTATTATAGCGGTGGACAAGCTTTGAAAAACCTTTGTTGTAAAATTCTGCCACCTGAGACTTCAGCCAGTGAGTCAGCCTGTCTAGAGTTCTGCATCATCATCAAAGCACTGCGTTGCAAGACATTTCTTCATATTGGGAAACAAGTGGAAGTCGCTTGGTGCAGGATCGGGGATATAGGGCAGATGAGGGAAAATTTCCCATTTGAATGAATTAGGAGTTCGTTAGTGCAGTTTGCCATGTGAGGTTGGGCATTGTCAAGCAAAAACAAAATTTTGGACATAAGCTTTCCATGGCATTTGTTTTGAACTGCTCTTCTAAGGCCGTGCGAAGTTTGACAGTACCGGGCAGAATTTATGGTTGCTCCATGTTCGAGAAAATCAATAAGAAGCACACCCTGCCTATCCCAAAACACTGTCGCCAACAGCTTTCTTACCAACAAGGTTTGCAAACATTTTCTTTGTTTCTGGGAGGACCTTGTGACCCCCACTCCATGGATTGTAAATTTGTCTCACAATTGACGTGTTTCACCCAAGTCTCGTCACTGGTTATGATTTCATCCAATAATGAATCACCATGTTTCTGTTATGATTTGATCCAATAATGAATCACCATGTTTGTGGTAGGCCTCCAGAAATGTCAACGTTGCCTCCATTTGCTGTTCTTTATTGTGCTCTGTAAGCATTTTGGGCACCCACCATGCACAAAATTTGTGGTAGCCTAGCTTTCGAGTGACAATTTTAAACAATAATTTCTATGAAACTTGTGGAAAAGAAAGTGAAAGCTCCATTATCGTGAAGCAACGATTTTCACAAATCGTTTCATCAGCTTTAGCGACAAGATTGTCAGTCACAATGCTCAGGTGTCCACTCTTCTCTTCATCATGAACATTGGTTTAGCCATTTTTAAACCGAATGCACCATTCCTGGACAAAACATTCACTCGTTACATTGTTTCCGTATACTTTGCACAGTTCATGATAAATTTCTATAAGTTTTAGGTTTTTTGCCAATAAAAACTGTGTCGCAGACCGCAGCTCACAACTGGCAGAATTTTCGAAATGCAGCGCACATTTCAAATTCAAATATCGAAAAAACCAGACGTGCAGAGACGTTCCCACTGTCACGGATGGATGCTAACTGAGCTGCCGAGCTCACACATATACCAAAATATACGTGATTGGTGCGTGCCTAGCGGCGTCAGATGGAAATGTTCCCTACTTTCTGAATAGCCCTCATAGAATGTATTAGTTTCACCTTAGTGACCCATAGATTGGTGAAAAATTCCAAACCAAAATCGATTCATCTTAGATTCTGGCAGTTTTAAAATATCACATCTCTGGAACTGTGTCATACAATGATACAAGTTTGCAGGTACATTCAGTGACGTATGTGGATACCGTCTCTAAAACATGTTGCAAATAATCTAGAAATGCAGTTGTAATACATTAAAATGAGATACCTGATGCTGAAGTTTTACTTCATGAATCACGAAAATGTAGTAAGCATTAAAAAGTTTTCCTTGCATTATTTCTGCATCTACATCTACATCTGTACTCTGTAAACCACCATGAGATTCATGCGAGAGGGTACATCCCATTGTAGTAGTTATAAGGGTTTCTTCCTGTTCCATTCACATTTGCAGCATGGAAAGAATGATTGTTTGAATGCTTCTGTATGTGCAGTAATTATTCTGATCTTACATTCATGATTAGTATGTGAGCAATATGTAGGGGACTGTAGTACATACCTGGAGCAATCATTTGATTTTCTCAGTATAGTTTACATATATCTTAAAGAGTCTTCCAGCTTAGTTTCTTCAGTATTTTTGTGACTGTCTTCCAAGGATTATAAAATCTTTGAACAATCATGCTGCCCTACTCCATATTTGTTCAATATTCCCTGTTAGTCCTATCTGCTATGGGTCCCGTACACTTGTACACTTAAGCAATATTCTAGAATGGGTCACACAAGTGACTTGTAAGCAATCTCCAGTGTAGATTGATAGCACTTCCCCAGTATTCTACCTGTAAACCGAAGTCTACCACCTGCTGTACTTACAACTGAACCCATGTGATCATTCGATTTCATATCCCTAAAAAGTGTTACACCCAGGTATTTGTATGAGTTGACCAATTCCAGCAGTAACTCATTGATATTTTACTAACTCATTGATATTATACTGATAGGTAAGGACGGGAAAATATATTTTTGTAAAATCCACATCTGTGTTTTGCAAAATTCGCATATAGTTTTGTTGAAATTCGCATATATTTTCTTTGTTTGTAAATTATTAGACACACAAATTTATAAGATTGTCATACTACACGAGTGAAGACAGACAAATTACTAGTTCTTTGAAATTGAACTTTTTGATGGGAGTGTTTGCTTTTGCAAAAAACTTCAAGACCTTTTTCTTCCAAAATGGCACTTCTTTTCTTCATTTGGCTGCATTTATGCTTTCAAAACTGGTTGTTCTGTTGAAATGCAGCAGCACTTTCCCTCTAGTTAAATGAATGTGTCTCCAATGTAAGATGTTTCTGAACATTACTTGTCTTTTCTCACCCAATTTGAAGATTAAAAAGTCTGCAGACTACTAAATTCAACCTTTCATGGGCATTCACAGCCATGTGACCCATGCTTGACAACACTGCAGATAGAGCTGACAAGGCATTTAGCATAGAAGTAGAATTGAAAGTACGGCAACTCAATTTTAACGTTAGGAGAAAAATTTCGGCACTGTTAGAAAACATTACAGATTTTGTGTTCCAGTCACTATAGCGCAGAGAGATGGTGCTATAGGCTATAGTCACAGATGGCTGCGAACATAAACAGACTAGAATTTTGACCACCACAGAGGAAGGAGCAGTGCACAGAAACAAACTCTGCCTCCATTTCGCTGAGCAGAAGCTTACACAAGAACTGACACATTGTCACAGGGGATCACTGACCTCTTCCGGTTTTGTAAAGGTCATAATCAAAATCTGTGATGGAGCAGGATTAGCCGCTTCAAAAGAAGAAAATGAGCAATGCACAACACAAAGCATTCAGGCACAGCTACTGCACAATGGCTTGATGAAGTTAGCAGATTACTGTTAAAGATGTAGTTAAGGCCCAACCTCTAGCGGTATTATATGCAAATACAACTCAAACCATCTGCCACCTAATTTCCCACGTTAAAACTGTCCCTGTTATACTATCTTTTAATCTTTAGCTAACAAACAAACAGGCACGTTTCCTTCTTATAAAATGCTAGGTCTCATGGTTGAGTACTGTGTTGCATTATGTGCCGTGTAACTTAAACAGTCCATCCAACCACCTACATTGGCATGGCTCCAGATCATTGAGTACACTGATACATCGTTGGGTTTGTACACTTCATTTTCCGTGTAGGTTCTTGTGCACATTATCATTCTTAACTGGGCTTTGCCAGATGATGTACAATGCCAGTAACTGCTTATGTTTTGATATTCGATGCAGAAATAAAGCTATTTCAACCTGTCTCTGACAAATAACTTGTCTGGATACATTTCGCTATGGAACAGCATCTGTTAAGTAATTTTGCATATTGTCATTTTGTGGGAAATTTTTGCAGTCGTTAGTCATAGGATACTATTCTCTCTCTCTCTCTCTCTTTCTTCTTCTTTTTTTTCGAAGTGCAAAATTTTAAATTTCTGAACACTTAAAGCAAGTTACCAGTCTCTGCTCTGCACCACTTTGAAAGATCTGACTGAATATTTATGCAGCTTCTTTCAGATAGTACTTCATTATAGCTAACTGCATCATCTGCAAGATCATAAATATATGATATGAGCAGCAAGGGTCCCTACACACTTCCATGGGTTACACTTGAAGTTACTTCTACATCTGATGTTGAATCTCCATCCAAGGTAACATGATAAGTCTCCCTACCAAAAGGTCCTCAATTCAGTAACAAATTTCACTTGATACCCCATATGATCATACTTTTGACAATAAGCATAGGTGTGATATGGAGTCGAATGTGTTTTGGAAATCAAGAAATACATCATCTAGCTGTTCAAGATACTTCATTATGTTTGAACTCAAAATATGGTCTAAGATTCTACAACAAATAGATGTCAAGGATGTTGGATGGTAGTTTTGTGGATCACTTGTACTCCCTTTCTTGTAGATGGGTGTGACCTGTGCCTTTTTCCAAGAATTAGACTTTTTTTTTTTTTTTTTTTTTTTTTTTTTTTTTTTTTTTTTTTTTTTTTTTTTTTTTGGTTCAAGATATCTGTGATACATTATAGTTACAAGAGGATGAAACTCAGCCACAAATTTAGTATAGAATATGATAGGGATTCCATCAGGTTCTGGATCTTTGTTCAATTTTAATGATTTAAGCTGTTTCTCAAAGCCACTGACACTAATACATATTCTGTTCATCTTTCCAGTGGTACGAGGATTAAATTGTGGCAGTTATCCAGGGTTTTCTTTTGTAAAGGAACATTTGAAAATTTAGTTAAGCATTTCAGCTTTTGCTTTGGTATCCTCAATTTCACTTCATGTCTCATTCACTAGGGTCTGGACACTAACTTTGGTGCAATAACAGCTTTTACATATGACCAGAATTTCTTTGGGTTCTGTGAAAGATCACTTGACAGTAATCTGCTAAGGTAGTCATTGAAGGCATCACAGATTGCTCTCTTGACAGGCAAACTCGTTTCACTCATTATCTCTCTCCCTATAGCCCTACGCTTTGTTTCACACCTATGATGCAGTGATCTCTGTTTCGTTAGAAGTTCTTTTACAGTGACTGTATCCCATGGAGATTCCCTCCCACTATGAACTGTTCTATTGGGTACTTATCTGTCCAGTGCATGGTCAACTATTCTTTTAAACTTGAGCCCGATTTGCTCTTTACCTGTGCTGAAAGTTTAAAGTTCCCCATTGTGAGATGTCACTACTGATTTTTTATCTAGTCTACTGAGCATACTTTCCTAATCATTGTTGCCACAACTGTGTCATGGTCACTGATACTAGTTTTGATGTGGACATCCTCAAAGAGGTCAGCTCTATTTGTTGCCATTAAATTCAATATATTTCCATCAAGAGTGGGGATCTTAACTATGTGTTCCAGGCAGTTTTCAGAGAAGGCATTTAGTAATGCTTCACAGAATGTCTTATAACACCAACAGCCAACAAAACTATAATTGTCCTAATTAATTGTTGGATGATTAAAGTCTCCCCTGATGTTTATGCTATGATTGGGGAACTTATGTACAATTGAACTAAGATTTTCTATAAAGTTTTTGTTTATATCAGGGGATGAGTCTGGTGGGCAATAAAAGCATCCATTTATCATTTTATTCCCACCCCTGATACTGGGTCTTGACCAAACAATCTCACATGCCGCTTCGGTTTCTATCTTGCTGGATTTGAGTTTCTTGTATACTGGGGGACATTGCTGCAGATTGTGACAAAAGTCAATGAAACTCCATGCTCAAGGCTGATCTCCTGAACTATCTCTGCCAGTTGGTGGAATGACCCAAGAGTGGCCTCGGAGCCCAGATGAAAGGCATCTTTGTTCCAACTTGTGCCACAATCTGCAGTTGCTTGCACACTGTTCCCTCACTGGCTGCTTGATTAGCCTCTTCAACATGTTGAATGTGGCCTGCAGGCATACACACTGAGTGCACCTGGTGTCCTTTCGTGTCCCCTGCTGCAATTTTCCTACCATCATTTGCTGTACATTTCAACTGCTGACGATTAATAGATCTCCTACCCTTTTGTGTTCACCTCATCTTGCCACCACACAAAACAGATTTTCCTAAAACAGGTGAAGTGAGTCCCTCTGGATCAGTTTCAGTGAAAGACATCAGCTCGGACTGAGTCCTCCCTGGTCCTCGTCCACCCTGTACAAGATGCCTAGATCTACCATTGACACGCCTCTCTCAGTAAAGTGAATGGTTAATGACAGATCCCATACTTTCTGCAGAGGAGACAGGATTCATGGGAGAGAATAGTACATGAGGTACCTCTGGTACAGATGTCACAGGTCACTCTCGGGAGCTCTCCACCAATTCTCAGCAACTGCCGATTGTTTGACTGTAGTCAGGGTGATTTCCAGATGCTTATGAATGTCAACCATTTCATCCAACTATTTTGTTTGTGTGTGTGTGTGTGGGGGGGTCATACTTTCATTAACAGTCTTTGTTGTAGTGATGAGGCAAATGCTTCTTGAAAGTCAAGAAATACCTCTGCTTGATTGCTTTTATCTGTGGCTTTCAAAATGTCATGGGAGAGAAGCTCAATCTGAGTTACAAGTGACTGAAGTTTTCAGAATTCGTGCTCATTGGCATGGAGGTCATTCTAGTTGAGAATCTGGTTGAAATTTGAGCACAGAATATGTTGTTCTTAAATGAGTCTACCCCACTTCCCAGCCTCTTGTTCTCTTCTATTTTGTGTTTCTCTTGTTAACATTGTGTCTACAGTAACCCAACCTGCTCTTCAATATTGCTGCCACTGGCATTGAAAATTTTCAATTAGAAATCCTGTTTTAATTTAATATTTATGTTGTGAGCACTTTGCATTTTCCATAGCCAAACCTCTGCTTAATTTTGAAAGATAAATTTCTCGATTTGTTTTCTTAACTGGTGCAGACCAAATCGATAGCACCACAAGTAGATATGAGATTTGTGTCATTAAACATAAGTAAAACTGTCTAACA
Organism: Schistocerca serialis cubense; assembly: GCF_023864345.2. Lineage (NCBI taxonomy): Eukaryota > Metazoa > Arthropoda > Insecta > Orthoptera > Acrididae > Schistocerca > Schistocerca serialis. The sequence goes on along the minus strand of NC_064646.1, from coordinate 418,515,636 downwards.
ACCACACAACTGTGATATGTGTGTATGGACATAAACAGTCATTCATTTGATTTAAACCAAGTGTGGTCTTGATTGCAGTTTTCGTTTTTTCTGCATTTTCATAACATGTTAGTGCAGCTGTAGCTGATAATATTTTGTAAGTACTCTTGTGAACAGTGTTAAGGGAGCCAGTGTGGAGCACCTGTTCATGACATTATTTGTAACATCTTAAAATCCTGATACTAATATTGAACCTGTCATAATTGAAACAGACAATGCTTCATGAGCGCATGTATGGCAAGTCACTATCAGCTGCCAGTGGTGCAGGTGCATGTGTGGTGGAGACACCAGAGTTGCTTGCTGTCCGGGAGAAGGTAGAGAAAGCTGCAGCAGAGAAAGCGGCAGCAGACGCTGGGCAGACTAACGGATCACTGGAACAGCCAGCTGCTTCTGTATTCCAGCCTTCAACACCTCTTAAGGGCCCCATCAATAAACAGATAGAGACTCGTACTTCAGATGGAAAGAGAAGAATAACACCTATGTACATACCTCCTGCACCAGATGGTGGGTGAGCCTTGATTAATTTTTCTGTAATTTTAAATTGTATTTGTGTGTTGTATGTGTATTGTGTTCATTTTAAATTGAGTTTGATTGGGGGCCTGCACTGGTGCCTATTAACTTCACATCAGTCATGTTTTGTGTTGTAAATATAATGTAATTGTACAGATAAAAATCCTACTTACCAAGGAGCAGCAGGAGAAAACGTATATGAAGGTTAAAGAAATATGCAAGCTTTTGGAGCCAGTGGCTCTTTCTTCTGGCAGAAAGGTTGAGGGGAAAGGAAGAGTGATGAAGAAAAAGGATTTGTGAGGTTTAGGAAGTGAGGAGAGTACAGAAAAGTCACTTAGAACCTTGGGTCATGGGAGACTTACCAGATGGGGTAAGAAGGGGAGGGGGTGGGGGGAGGGAATGTTTAATTTGGGCAGTGAATGTCACTGAGGAACTTTGGCATTTTGGTCATCAGTGCTCTTTCCAGTGTTATTTCCAGACATTGTGAACATCAAAGTTTGAGTGTGTCAGTTCCTTAGCAGTGGATAGTGCCTATTTTCTTGATATCAGTGTTCTGTGAGTCAGGCCAGCAATTTCAGTATGTATGAACAGCTGAGGGATACTGCTAATTTTATGGTACTCTCTAAGGAAAGCATTTTTACGCCATATCTCTGGTAGTCATATATGGCTCAAGGAGGGCAGTCATGCAGTAGGAGTTGATTGTACTGTGCTGCTGATAGTGTGGATAATGTCATTTGGTGCCACACCAATCTTGTTCGTATGTGAGCAGATAATCATTGTAGGGACACAGTATTTCACCTCCGAATAGATGAGCCCAACTTCTAATGTGCAAAGCATATTTACCTAGGAGCCCAAATAGATGCCACACAGTTTATTAATCATTTTAATTCTTGCCCTTCTTTTACCTGTGGTCTTTGTCAGGTGCTCCTTCTAAGCAAGCATTCTGTCCATGGTAGTTGTCACGGTTGAGACCTTCATCTTCAGAGTTAATGTTAAGCTCTCTTCTTGTGACCATTACAAAGGTGGAAGCATGATACTTCTGTCTTAGTTGTGTTAAGCTGCAGTCTCCATTTATGAAAGTAGTTGCTTGGCAGCTTTAAGTCAGAGATCAAAATGTCTTTGGAGGCCTCAAATGATTCATGTTGTGCAACTTTGGCTGAGTCATCTGTGTAAATGAACTTTCTGGATTGTGTGTTTAGCTTGTTTGAAATATAAATATTCAAGAAGATAAAGGCAAGTTTTGAACCTTTGGCAGTTCGTCTCCATGTGGTGTACCCTGTGTAATGTCAAAGAGGTAACGATGCCTGGTATTCAGACAGTCGTCAATTGCTGACCTCCTGGCAAGTTTTAAAACATCTATGGCTGCATCTTATTGATTTCTGAAGAAGACCTTTTGTAGCATTATATCTAGGGTTCTTTGTGTCAGTCTTCTTCAATGTTTGACTCCAGATGTTTAGAAATGGAATTTACTCCTCCGTGATAATGCTCCGTTTAACCTTCCAGATAATGCATTATACAGGGAAAGATAAATGAGCTAGTTGAATAAATAAAATGTGAAGAAAGAGAGATTACATTTGCACAAGTGCCAAAATAAACTATGAGTTATCAGTGCAAAGGGAGAGGGAGTGAATGAATAGAGAGAGAGAGCATGTGCATTTGTGTTTGTGGTCACATGCTTGCATGTATGTCTGTGGTGAAAGACTGGATTAATCATAAAACGTAGAACTTAGTAAATGAGAAAGTGACAAGGGAGAATACAATGTTAGGAAGAGAAAGGATTGTAATATGAGGGGAAAACAATGAGAGGTGGTGTGTATTTGACAGGTGTTGGGCATCAACAGTAAATGTAATAAATAGTGGTTTGTTTGATTCAGATGACCATCCTCTGGACTGTAATGGTTTAATTTTCCTGTTCACTCTGATTTTGCCAGGGATGATTTTGTAGCTGTAATGCACAAGGTTTGAAACTGTACAATGATTTACTGTATCCATAAAATTATTCTCCAGTCACCATTAGTACAGTACTAGTGCTTATTTGAAGTTTCTTGATAAGAAGTATTTTATGTGTTTTTGGGAAATAACAGTTAGATGTTCAGTCAGTAAAGAAAGAAAGGGACATTGTTAAGTATATTAACAAAAGTGATCTTAATTGTTATTGCAACATTAGTTTTAATGAACACATGCACAATGCAATCCCACATTATGTAGCTGGCATCCTGCAGGGAATATTTTAGGCCAACACTTAGTGCATAAAAGTCAAAGGTGTCTTGAAGGATAGTTCCTCGTCATACAGTTATGTTCACTGCTGGCACGCAACTGTTTACAGTATATAATATCATAATTTCTTATGATGTTACGTTGACTATATTAATATAGCTGTTATTCATGGATGAAAATTTGGTTTGCTTTTAGTAATGTAAAGGTGATTGGTGGCTGAAGCTGAGATGTCATTGCTTTCAGTTGTATTAAGAAGGATAATATGAACAGAATTTCTATTTTGTATAATATATGTCCTTGTGATGTTTTAGCATACCACACGTTAATGTTGTCTGAGGCTGTGTGGACCTATTCAGGAAGGTTCACAGTATGTGTTTCTGTTGCTAAATCTTTGTATATACATTTTTGTTGCCTGTATAAATGAAGTGCTGATGATATGTGGCTAATTTGGATAGAAGTTCATGGTGATGCTTGTAAAATTAGTATTATTGGCAATTGTACCATATATACATTAATTTGGTCTGTGTTTGAACACCAATTCTGCCTCATTCTGACTTACTAAATACATATGCCAGCTGTCATAGCTGAGGATGGGGTTTAACAGATACTTAGTATCAAAATACTCCCTTCATACAGCAACCCCCCCCCCCCCCCCCCACCTGCCACAAAATTGTGGCTTCCACCACTCACCCAACCTATTTAATATCCTAGTCCCACCACTGTACTCCACTTCTTATCCCAAACCATCATCCATGTGTCACTACAATGTCAACAGCCAAAATACAAAACATATCATATACATCTTAACTATCAGTTTGTAACTATCTGTCCCACACATCTGTTCCAGCAAACTCCCTGACCTAAAACTCCACCCTTGAACATTTCTATCTCATTCACTTTTCCATTCACCCTTACCTTTGCCCCCCTCACCATTTTTCGCTTCTGCACTCATCCCTCCCTCCCTCTCTCTTCTATTTTGGGCTTGTTTCACTGCTGTCACTAAAACCCATCTGTCTCCCCCCTCCGATATTTCAACACTGCTCTGTACTGTCCTTTCACCTTCTCCCACACTTTTGCCTAGATGACTATCACTGGCTAGTGCCTGTAAACACTCATTTTTCTGAGTAATTTCCATTATAATAATGACAAGCATGTTTGCTGTGTAACATTATGTAGCTGATGAATACAGATATTGTGAGATGTTTCTTACACAAATACTAACTGCTTCTGCTACCCTATCTTCCCTCATCTAATATTTACAAATTATGTGCCCTGTACATTATGGTGAATATTAGTTGTCCATCATCCTTTATTGTGTTTTAGCTGATTGTCTGGTGTTCCCAGAAATTAAATTATTGTACAGCATAAAACAAACCTACTGTATTTATTTGTTTTTAAAAGTATAAATACAATACACAAACTATAAAATTAAGCCCTTTACAAATTTATTGTAAAATTAATTCAAGACAAAACTTGATTACCTAAAATATTTGTCACTCCCTTTCCATTTCTGCTCACACTCCTAAGAGGGAAATGTCTTTGAGCTTAGCAACTCTGAAAACTGTGAAATCAATATTAAAGTTGGTAATTTTTACACACTTCCAGCATCCCACTTCCCTGCCCCCTTGTAGTGGTGCTTGGGTAAGGGATCTTGTACCTAAAATATTTTCCCCAAGATGGTGAGTTATATATGTACGAAGTGTGGTAGAGATGTCTTCAGTGGTTTCTGAGTTTTGCCTACATGTTACCTGCTTCCCTCGTAACTTTTCATTCAGTTTTATGTTTTAATAGTTTTAACACCTACATAGAGAGTGCTGTAAAGGGTACATTCAAAGAGATACATTCAAAGGAGGTGGAGAGCAAGAAACAGCCACAAATTCAATGAATTCTGTGACTGATCAAAGCAGAGAAAACTGGCACAAAGAATGATTTCACACATTCCAGTGGAAAAGCTGGGACACTGATTCGGGAGCTGGGAGAAGACCTGTGTCATAACACAAATAATTGCCAGTCATTGAGTGAGAGTTTCCAAGGTTCCAGCAGATAAAACATGTGTTCAACAAGTAAACAGAGAACTTACTGAGGTTAAGAAATATTTAGAATCTAGTGCAAAATTCTCATCTCAATTTATGACCATTGAACAGAAGACTGTCCTTACTGACATGAAATGTAGAAAAGCAGGTGCAGATGGGCTTTACTCAGGAATTCTGGTGCACAACAGTCCTACCTTTTTAATGTAATTCTTCACAAAGGAACATTACCATCAAAATTTAAGAGCACTTAAGTTGTTGTTATCAAAATTACAGGGAAAGAAGGAACTGCTTCAGAGCACATTTGTATTTAGCTATGGTTACAAATTTCTGGAAAAACTTATATTAGACAGAATACAAACCAAATTAATTATGTGGTACCAACTGAACAAGATAGATTACACCTTGTAGAAGCTGCTGTGAGCAAGTGCTCTCCTTGTCTACTCACACAGAAACTAGGTACCAGAAATTAAAGACCAGGATAGTTTTCCTTCACATGTCAGCAGCTTATGACATGATGTGGTGTACTGGCATAATATTGAAATTTCTGATAACTATACCTTATAAGACTAAGTAACCTCTTAAGGAACATGTTCAAAAATTAGCAGTGTGAAGTACACCAAGTTAAAAAGAAGAGCAGACAATGTGTACTCAAATGATGGCTCACCTCAAGGCTCTGTTCTTGCTCTGGCCTTATTCAGTATGTAACAGCAGACCTGCCGGAACTCCAGTATGCAGGATGTGATGACAGACTAAGGTTTCTAAAACAAAAGTAAATCTTTTCCACCTCTCTAATCATTTAGCAGCAGCAAAGATCAACCCACAGTTTGGCCCTATGGCATTGCCAATCACAGTAATATGCCAACTTACCATGGCATCCCATTAGACAGAACTTTGACATAGCATAAACACCTTTCCAACACAGCTAAGAAAGTACAAAGATGAGTGAACTTGGCGAGGAAGTTGGTAGGTAGTACATGGGAAGCAAACATGTCAGTTGTCCGTGGAGCATGTCTTGCATTGATATATAGGGTGCATTTTAAAAAATCATAACTATTATGTTATTTGTGCGTGAACAATGTACTGTTGGAATGAGCATACTCTCGAGTTTTACATGGTTCCCACTAGGTAGCAGCAGTGTGCACCCACTTCAGTTCTAGTAAAAATGGTGACAAGACAACAGAAAGCATTTTGTGTTCTACATTTTGCACAATGCAAGTAATAACTGTTCAGTGTGACTTTCGTACTAGGTATGGTGTGGATCCTCCTACAACACAGAGCATTAGACAATAGCATGAACAATTCTGAGAAACAGGTTGTTTGTGTAAAGGCAAATCCCTGCACCAACCCTGAGTGCCTGAAACAGACATCGAACACCTCTGCCATAATTTCACAAGGAGTCCACAGAAACCTGTTCGCTGTGCAGCTCGACAGCTCAACATGCTCCTGCTGTGCATCTGGCATGTGCTGCGTCGACATTTACTCGTGAAACCACACAAAATTGAGCTATGGCAAGTTCTTCGTGAAAGTGGCAAACGACAACGTGTGGTGTTCTGTAATTTCGATCTGGGAAAAATGGAGGATGACAGTTTTCTTCCACATTTAGTGTTTAGTGATGGGGCAACATTCCATTTAAATGGAAAGGTGAACCATTGTAATGTGAAAATATGGGGCACGGGACAACCACATGAGGCTGTACAACATGAGAGGGTTTTCCAAAATTTAATGTGTTTCATGCAGTTTCATGAGAAAAGGCGTATGGTCCATTTTTCGTTGCCAAGAACACTGTTACAGGAAGCACATATCTTGATATTCTTTAGAACTTTCTTTTCCCACAGTTGGAGACTGATTCGAACGACTTCATTTACCAACAGGATGGAAAACCACCACACTGTCATCAGGAAGTGGGGGAGTTTTTAAATCAAAGGATTACTGAACAATGGATCGATTGCACTGGAGGAAATGATTCAGCCATACATTACTGGCCTCCAAGGTCACGAGATCTGACTGTATGTAATTATTTCTTGTGGGGGCTTATAAAAAACTCTATTTATGTGCCTCCATTACCAACAACAATGAATGAACTGAGACATCGCATAACAGCAGCTGGGGAAGCTGTAACTCAAACATGCTTGTTGCAGTGTGGGAACAATTTGAATACCACATTTCCATATGCTGTGCATCTCAAGGGGGGCCATATTGAACACCTACACCTATGAAAAGGTATTGGGGAGACTTTTGAGTCTCCTGTTCATCAAAAATAGAAAAACCATTGTATACATTTATTAGTTCAGAAATATAGATGTGCCAAATCAGATGATTCTTTTTTTTTTATAAACCCTGTACTCTGCAGTAGAATATTGCACATGAGTGTGGTTCTGCAGCGCACATGTGAAAAAAAGATGACGATTACTTGAATGATTCTATGAAAACCGTTAGTGACTCAGTGCTAGCTACGAATACTATCGAACATCTGTGTTGTCTGCTTTTGTTGAAAGGTGGCTCTGTACAATCTTTGCAAGCAAGTCTAAAAATGAATCAGTCCCCCTTCACAAAGTTTTACTCTTGCCGCATAGGAAATGCCTCAAATCCAGAAGACCAGCATATGAAATAGAAATCCAAATGCTCTCCACTGGGTTGAACTGTGATGCTAAATGGAAATGTAAGTGGTAAGCCGTGAAAACCGGGAGTCATGAGCTTATTGGCAACTCAACTTTTAAAGTTCCAGGCTTTCATCATCCTGGAAAGGTGTTGTGTAAAGCTTAACACATTTCGAACTGGAGAAGGTATGTGCAACTACACCATGCACAAATGGCGTGTTTGCACTGATAGGGTGTGTGTCTTTGGTGATGTACAGACAATAAGCCACATTGTAAATACGTGCCCTAATAGATGTTTCCCTAGTGGTATTGAGTCTGCATGAAGTATCTGAAAAGGTGCTTCACTGGGCTTAGTCTTCCAACATTTGTTAGTAGTCTGGACTACTGAATGTTTATATACCCTAAATAGTTGTGCATGTGTATTTTTTGGTGCACCAAGCTACATAAATTTAAGTATTAACTGTGTTTTTTGTACTTGTCACTTCTTTTTCCACATGTTGTTACTTTTAGGAAGCTTTAATTTTCAAGTACTAGTAATAGTGTTCCATAGATTTTGTGTTTGTTTTGAATACAGTCCAGAGACAGTTAGTGCTTATTTTCATTGTTTCCAACAAGAAGTGTCTAGTAACCACAGTTTAGTCAGCTATCAGCCGCCTTTAGTGAATTAGCAGTCTAGTTAAAAGTTGATTACTTAACTCTCTACAGTAAATTGTTGATTTTTTAGGATGGATAGGATGTGTGACTGCTGTGTACGGATGCATGAGGAGCTGGCCACTGTTTGCGAACAGCTGAACATGCTGATGGCCACGGTCAGCTGTCTTCAGGCTGCTGCTTCAGAGTATAGCGGCAATGGGGAATCTGGTGCGTCACATGGCACACACCAGGTGTTACATGCTTCACCCACGGTCCCTGCTTTCAAGACATCTTCGTGGGTACTGGACCCGGTTGGGCCACCCTCTCCCCAACGAGAGTGGCGGGTTCAACGGCGTTCGCGTTGCTTGACGCGGAGGGTCAATGTGGAGGCTGGCCGTGACAGTGAGTGGACATGTGGCCGCTCCTTCAGCAAGGTCTGAATAGGCACATGGGGGAGGGGTTTATTAGTGATTGGGAGCTCCAACGTTAGGTGGGTGATGGAGCCCCTAAGGGAAGTAGCAGAAAGGTCGGGGAAGAAGGCCAGTGTTCACTCTGTCTGCTTGCCGGTGGGGGTCTCATCCGAGATGTGGAGGAGGCCCTGCCAGCGGTAATAGAGAGCAGTTGGTGCACCTGACTGCAAATTGTTGTTCATGTTGACAGCAATGAGTTCTGCTGTCTGGGTTCAGAGTTCATCCTGAGTTCATACAGGCGGTTGGCAGAGTTGGTGAAGGTGGAAAGTCTCGCTCTTGGGGTGGAATCTGAACTAACTATTTGTAGTGTCATTCCCAGAACTGATCACGGTCCTCCGCTTTGGAGCCGATTGGAAGGCTTAAACCAGAGGCTGAGACGATTCTCCCGAGATCTGGGGTGCAAATTTCTTGACCTCCACTATCGGGTGGGAAAATGTAGGGTCCCCCTGAATAGGTCAGGCATGCACTACACACAGGGAATGACAATATTAATGTGGTAATAGTAAACTGCAGGAGGGTCTATAGAAAGATCCCAGAACTGCTCTCATTAATAAATGGTTACAATGCCCACATAGTACTAGGGACGGAAAGTTGGCTGAAACCAGATGTAAACAGCAATGAAATTTTAAACTCAGATTGGAATGTATATCACAGAGACAGGCTGGACAGTGAAGGGGGAGGCGTGTTTATAGTGATAAAAAGTGCAATAGTAGCAAAGGAAATTGACAGGGATCCAAAATGTGAAATAATTTGGGTGAAGATCACGGTTAAAGCAGACTCAAACATGGTAATTGGATGTCTTTATAGGCCCCCTGGCTCAGCAGCTGTTGTGGCAGAACACCTGAAGGAAAATTTGAAAAGTATTTCGAGTACATTTCCCGACCATGTTATAGTTCTGGGTGGAGATTTTAATTTACCAGATATAGACTGGGAGACTCAAACGTTTATAACAGGTGGCAGGGACAAAGAATCCAGTGAAATTTTTTTAAGTGCATTATCTGAAAACTACCTTGAGCAGTTAAACAGAGAATCGACTCGCGATAACATGTTAGACCTTCTGGTGACAAACAGACCTGAACTATTTGAAACAGTTAACGCGGAACAGGGAATCAGTGATCATAAAGCAGTTACAGCATCAGTGATTTCAGCCGTAAATAGAAATATTAAAAAAGGTAGCTAAATTTTTCTGTGTAGTGAAAGTGACAAAAAGCAGATTTCAGAGTACTTGATGGCTCAACACAAAAGTATTATCTCATGTACAGATAGTGTTGAGGATCAGTGGACAAAGTTCAAAACCATCGTACAATATGCATTAGATGAGTATGTGCCAAGCAAGACTATAAGAGATGGAAAAGAGCCACAGTGGTACAACAACTGAGTTAGAAAACTGCTGCGGAAGCAAAGGGAATTTCACAGTAAACATAAACATAGCCAAAGCCTTGCATACGAACAAAAATTACGTGAAGCAAAATGTAGTGTGAGGAGGGCTATGTGAGAGGTGTTCAACGAATTCGAAAGCAAAGTTGTATGTTCTGACTTGGCAGAAAATCCTAAGAAATTTTGGTCTTATGTCAAAGCGGTAAGTGGATCAAAACAAAATGTCCAGACACTCTGTGACCAAAATGGTACTGAAGCAGAGGATGACAGACTAAAGGCTGAAATACTAAGTGTCTTTCTCCAAAGCTGTTTCACAGAGGAATACTGCACTCTAGTTCCTTCTCCAGATTGTTGCACAGGTGACAAAATGGTAGATATCGAAATAGATGACAGAGGGATAGAAAAATGATTAAGATCACTCAAAAGAGGAAGGGCCGCGGGACCTGATGGGATATCAGTTCGATTTTACACAGTGTACGTGAAGGAACTTGCCCCCCTTTTTGCAGCGGTGTATCGTAGGCCTCTAGAAGAGTGTAGCGTTCCAAAGGATTGGAAAAGGGCACAGGTCATCCCCGTTTTCAAGAAGGGACGTCGAACAGACTTGCAGAACTATAGACCTATATTTCTTACGTCGGTCAGTTGTAGAATTTTGGAACACATATTATGTTCGAGTATAATGACTTTTCTGGAGACTGGAAATCTACTCTGTAGGAATCAGCAAGGGTTTCAAAAAGACGACTGTGTGAAACCCAGCTCGCGCTATTTGTCCACGAGACTCATAGGGCCATAGACATGCGCTCCCAGTAAGATGCTGTATTTCTTGACTTCCGCAAGGCGTTTGATACAGTTTCCCACAGTCATTTAATGAACAAAGTAAGAGCATATGGACTATCAGACCAATTGTGTGATTGGATTGAAGAGTTCCTAGGTAACAGAACGCAGCATGTCATTCTCAATGGAGAAAAGTCCTCCGAAGTAAGAGTGATTTCAGGTATGCCGCAGGGGAATGTCATAGGACCATTGCTATTCACAATATATATAATTGACCTTGTGGATAACATCGGAAGTTCAGTGAGGCTTTTTGTGTATGAGGCTGTAGTATATCGAGAGGCTGAGATGCTGTAGTATATCGAGAGGTTGTAACAATGGAAAATTGTACTGAAATGCAGGAGGATCTGCAATGAATTGATGCATTGTGTGGGGAATGGCAATTGAATCTCAATGTAGACAAGTGGAATGTGCTGTGAATACATAGAAAGATCATTTATCATTTTGCTACAATATAGCAGCTCAGCAATTGGAAGCAGTTAATTCCGTAAATTATCTGGGAGTAGGCATTGGGAGTGATTTAAAATGGAATGACCATATAAAATTAATCGTCAGTAAAGCAGATGCCAGACTGAGATTCATTGGAAGAATCCTAAGGAAATGCAGTCCGAAAACAAAGGGAGTAGGTTACAGTACACTTGTCCACCCACTGCTTGAATACTGCTCACTGGTGTGGGATCCATACCAGATAGGGTTGATAGAAGAGATAGAGAAGATCCAACAGAGAGCAGTGCACTTCATTACAGGATCATTTAGCAATCATGAAAGCATTACGGAGATGATAGATACACTCCAGTGGAAGACTCTGCAAGAGAGACGCTCAGTAGTTCGGTACGGGCTTTTGTTGAAATTTCGAGAACATACTTTCACCGAGGAGTCAAGTAGTATATTGCTCCCTCTTACATATACCTCATGAAGAGACCATGAGGATAAAATGAGAGAGATTAGAGCCCACACAGAGGCATACCGACAATCTTGCTTTCCATGAACAACACGAGACTGGAATAGAAGGGAGAACTGATAGAGGTACTCAAGGTACCCTCTGCCACACACCATCAGGTGGCTTGTGAACTATGGATGTAGATGTAGATGTATAAATATGTATGTCAGTTTTCTTGTTGCCATTGATACATGTGGTGGTGCTGCTGCTGCTAGTAATCATATGTTATATTATCACAATGATTTACTTTCGAATTTTCAGTGATATTGTTATTAAAATAAATTTTTTGTATTTTCCTCACAGGGATGGGCCTCGCCCTTTTGGGTTGGCAATTACTGGTAGTGCACACCAGCCAACATTTAGCAGTTCCTCTGAGACCAAAAGTCGCATTATGATTGAAAAACGGGATGATGTGGTGCGGCCAAATGTTAGTAGCAGTGGAGGAACTCCTGGTTCCAGCAAATCTTGTGATGGCACACCAAGCCCTGCTGGAAGTACACCTGTCAAAGGTGTTCAGGCAGATAATAGCCTAGCTGGAACCCAAGTAGTTATCGGAGTAACTGACAACAAGCATCGCTCAACAAGCAATGCAGAAACGTAAGTTAATAAATGAAAATATATCTCCAGCAAGTTGTGTGTACTCTTTCCTTTCTTCTTGACTGTAATTGTATCCAAGCTATCTTAGAAAATTTGCAGTTGGTTCTTGGTTATCACCTTGCAATTTATGTGCTAAACAATGGCAACTCTAGGTTGGAATATCAGTAATATTAGGAAAATGATAGATTGCTACTTACCATAAAGATGACCTGTTGAGCTGCAGGCAGACACAATGAAAACCCTGTTACACATTAATAGCTTTTGGACAAAGCCTTTTTCAGCAAAGGAAACATCTCATATCCTGACAAGAAAGCACACACCATGCATGCATGACCACTAGCAAATGATCGAAGCATCTAACCTTTGGCATTCTTCTGTAGCACTATATTCACTTACATACGTGACTCACTCCTTCAAATACACTGGTCAACACAATTAGGGAATCAGTTGAGATGTCTTGGTTCTGAAGTATTGCCATTGGCAGAATGAACTAAAATGGTTCAACATCTTTCTGTCAGTTCTACGGGGTGGAGACAACAACATTACGAAACTTTCTGGCAGATTAAAACTGTGTGCTGGACTGAGACTCAAACTTGGGTCCTTTGCCTTTCATGGGCAAGTGCTCTACCTCTGAACTACAGAAGCATTCCTGGAGTGCTAATTCTGCAAGGTTCGCAGGAGAGCTTCTGTAAAGTTTGGGAGGTAGGAGACGGGATACTGGCAGAACTGAAGCTGTGAGGATGGGGCATGAATCGTGCTTGGGTAGCTCAGATGGTAGAGCACTTGCCACGAAAGGCAAAGTTACCGAGTTCGAGTCTCAGTCCGGCACACAGTTTTAATCTGCCAGGAAGTTTCATATTAGCACACACTCCGCTGCAGAGGGCAAATCTCTTTCAACAATATTACGATCACTGAGATAGTGGTAATAACGTAAAGCTACTGCAGATGGGATTGGTGTTGACTTGTGTTTACTCTACCAAACGAATTACACAAGTAGTTGGATTAAGGGGAGAGCCATAGGATGGATGGAAGTGGGAGAGACACAGAGAGAGGAGGCTGCAGGCATTTGAGTGTCCCAGAGTGTAATATCTAGGACCTGGACACAATTTCAGACAACAGGAACCGTTAAAAGAAGGCAAGGCCAAGGTCATCCGTGGGTAACATCAACAAGAGATGACAATTATCTCTGGTTAATAGCTCGTCGAGACAGGAGGCCGAATGCACCTCAACTGCAATGCACCCTCCAGGCAGCAACAAGACAAAATCGCCTTCGGGAATGTGGCCTGTACGCATGGAGGCCTATGGTGTGTGTCCCATTAAAACCATGACACCAGTTAGCCCACAGAAACTGGGTGAAGGAACATCAGGATTGGAGTCTTACTTTTCACAGATGAGTCTAAGATTTTGTGTTCAGCCGGACAACACCATTCCCTTATCTGGAGATAATGTGGAATTCAGAACAATCCTGCTTCTGTGCAGGAAACATCACCATATCATGGTGGTTGACGAATAGCGAGGGCAGGAGTCAGTATTGGTGGATGTACGGACCTCTATGCTGTTCAGAATGGTGCTTTGACTGCTCAGAGGTATAGATACGAGATCCTTCGACCTTCTGTTGTGCTGTACACAGGTGCCATGGGAGATGGGTTCCTTTTGGTGAACAATAACACTCTTCGTACAGAGCTGCACTGGTGGACAATGTGTTTGAAGCTGAGGGAATTGAACAAATGGAGTGGCTAGCTTTTTCACTGGATTTCAACACTATTGAGCATGTCTAGGATGCATTTGGCAGGCACATTGCAGCCACATCAGCACCTCCCACAACAATTGCAGAGGTGGATATTGCACTCGTGGAAGAATGGTCAAATATCCCTCAAGAGCTGATTGATAACCTCACACTGTCCATGCCATGCAGGTGTGCACCTATACTGGTTGCCTGAGTTGATCACGCACCATATCATAGGGCAACGAAATGACTGTATCACTATTATGGTAGCCTCATGGTGCCTCACTCTATGTAAATGCCATGTAAACCTCAAGTAAAGAGTTGAGACAGCAAAATATCGTACTTAATCACACACACATTCCACTTGTAACTGCTTCCCTTTCATGCATCTCAACTCTTACAACTGCTATCTGATTTCTGTACAAATTGTAAAGAGCCTTCTGCTCCCTGTATTTTATGCCTGCCACCTTAAGAGTTTGAAAGAGAATATTCCAGTCAAAATTTTCAAAAGCTTTCTCTAACTCTACAGATGCTATAAATGTAGGTTTGTCTTTCCTTAACCTGTCTTCTATGAGAAGTTGTAAGATCAGTATTGCCTCACATCTTCCTACATTTCTATGGAATCAAAACTGAACTTCCCCTAGTTCAGCTTCTATCAGTTTTCCCAATCTTCTATAAAGAATTCATGTTAGTATTTTGCAGCCGTGACTTATTAAACTGATAGTTTTCCACCTGTCAGCACCTGCTTTCTTTGGACTTAGAAATATTATATTCTTCTTGAAGTCTGAGAGTATTTTGCTTGTCTCATACATCTTGCTCACCAGATGGAAGAGGTTAGTCATGGCTGGCTCTCCCTGAGTTTTCAGTGGTTCTAACAGAATGTTGTCTACTCTCGGGGCCTTGTTTCGGCTTAGGACTTTCAGTACTCTGTGAAATTCTTCACGCAGTATTATATCTTCCTTCTCACCTTCATCAAGATCCTCTTCCATTTCCAAAATGTTACCCTCAAGTGTATTTCCTGTCTATTGACTCTCTATATACTCCTTCTACCTCTCTGCTTTCCCATCTTTGCTTAGGTCTGGTTTTCCATCTGATGTCTTGATAGTAACACAGGTAGTTCCCTTTTCTGCAAAAGTTCCTGCTTAGCCATTTTGCATTTCCTGTCAGTCTCAGTTTTTAGACATTTGTATTCTCTTTTGCCTGCTTCATGTACTGCATTTTTATATTGTCTCCATTCATCAAGTAAATTCAATATCTCTCATTTTACCCAAGGACTTCTGCTAGCAGTTGTCTATTTACCTACTTGATCCTCTGCTGCTTTCACTATTTCATCTCTCAAAGCTATCCATTCTTGTTCTATTCTATTCTATTCCTTTCCCCCCATCTTGTCAGTCATTCTCTAATGCTTCCTCTGAAACTCTTTACAATCTCAGGTTCTTTCAGAGTATTCGTATCTTTTTGCAGTTTCTTCAGTTTTAAACTACAGTTCATCACCAATAAATTGTGCCCAGGGGCCACATCTGCCCCCCAAAATGTCTTACAATTTAAAACCTTGTTCCTCCATCTTTCTGTGTCATCTGGCCATTTTCAGAAACTTATCAATACTCATCCATAAACTTTCAGGTGCTAATCTTGTACTCAAATGAAGAAGCTTGTTCAAGATCTTCCAAAATTCAGGTACAGTCTGAGCCCTCAAATATGTTTGTCCAAGCAACAAGTGCGACATAGGCATCTCAACTCTGCCATGTTTGGCTATAGATGAATTTTTGAAATGAACATGTGCTTCAGAGGGAACAATTGACAAGAATGGGGAAAGAAATATAGTAGAAGAAGAATGGGTATCTTTGAGGAATGAAATAGTAAAGGCAGCAGAGAATCAAGTAGGTAAAAAGACGAGGGCTAGTAGAAATCCTTGGGTAACAGAAGACATAGTGAATTTACTTGATGAAAGGAGAAAATACAAAAATGCAGTAAGTGAAGCAGGCAAAAAGGAATACAAACGTCTCAAAAATGAGATCGACAGGAAGTGCAAAATGGCTAAGCAGGGATGGCTAGTGGACAAATGTAAGGATGTAGAGGCTTATCTTAAGAGGGGTAAGATAGATACTGCCTACAGGAAAATTAAAGAGACCTTTGGAGAAAAGAGAAACACTTGTATGAATATCAAGAGCTCAGATGGAAACCCAGTTCTAAGCAAAGAAGGGAAAGCAGAAAGGTGGAAGGAGTATATAAAGGGTCTATACAGGGGTGATGTTCTTGAGGACAATATTATGGAAATGGAAGAGGAGGTAGATGAAGATGAAATGGGAGATATGATACTGCGTGAAGAGTTTGACAGAGCACTGAAAGACCTAAGTCGAAACAAGGCCCCGGGAGTAGACAACATTCCATTAGAACTACTGACAGCCTTGGGAGAGCCAGGCCTAACAAAACTCTAACATCTGGTGAGTAAGATGTATGAGACAGGTGAAATTCCCTCAGACTTCAAGAAGAATGTAGTAATTCCAATCCCAAAGAAAGCAGGTGTTGACAGATGTGAAAATTACCGAACTATCAGTTTAATAAGCCACAGCTGCAAAATACTAATGTGAATTCTTTACAGACGAATGGAAAAACTGGTAGAAGCTGGCCTCAGGGAAGATCAGTTTGGATTCCGTAGAAAAGTTGGAACACGTGAGGCAATACTGACCCTACGACTTATCTTAGAAGCTAGATTAAGGAAAGGCAAACCTACGTTTCTAGCATTTGTAGACTTAGAGAAAGTTTTTGACGATGTTGACTGGAATACTCTCTTTCAAATTCTGAAGGTGGCAGGGGTAAAATACAGGGAGCGAAAGGCTATTTACAATTTGTACAAAAACCAGATGGCAATTGTAAGGGTCTAGGGACATGAAAGGGAAGCAGTCATTGGGAAGGGAGTGAGACACGGTTGTAGCCTTTTCCCGATGTTATTCAATCTGTATATTGAGCAAGCAGTAAAGGAAACAAAAGAAAAATTCGGAGTAGGTATTAAAATCCATGGAGAAGAAATAAAAACTTTGAGGTTCACCGATGACATTGTAATTCTGTCAGAGACAGCAAAGAACCTGGACAAGCAGTTGAACGGAATGGACAGTGTCTTGAAAGGAGAATATAAGATGAATATCAACAAAAGCAAAACGAGGATAATGGAATGTAGTCAAATTAAGTCGGGTGATGCTGAGGGAATTAGATTAGGAAATGAGACACTTAAAGTAGTAAAGGAGTTTTGATTTTTGGGGAGCAAAATAACTGATGACGGTCGAAGCAGAGAGGATATAAAATGTAGACTGGCAATGGCAAGGAAAGCGTTTCTGAAGAAGAGAAATTTCGTAACATGGAGTATAGATTTAAGTGTCAGGAAGTTGTTTCTGAAAGTATTTGTATGGAGTGTAGCCATGTATGGAAGTGAAACATGGTCAATAAATAGTCTGTACAAGACGAGATTAGAAATGTGGTGCTACAGAAGAATGCTGAAGATTAGATGGGTAGTTCACATAACTAATGAGGAGGTATTGGATAGAATTGGGGATTAGAGAGTTTGTGGCACAACTTGACTAGAAGAAGGGATCGGTTGGTAGGACATGTTCTGAGGCATCAAGGGATCACCAATTTGGTACTGGAGGGCAGCGTGGAGGGTAAAAATCGTAGAGGGAGACAAAGAGATGAATACACTAAGCAGATTCAGAAGGATGTAGGCTGCAGTAGGTACTGGGAGATGAAGAAACTTGCACAGGATAGAGTAGCATGGAGAGCTGCATCAAACCAGTCTCAGGACTGAAGACCACAACACAACAACAGCAACACATGTGCTTCAGCCTTTCCCACACTACAAATTTTTTGAATGAATTGCTAACAAACTGGACACCATTTTAACAAGAGCCTGTGTGGCCTCAGTTGTAATTAGGGATTTTTTATCAGGTAAAATACTACATACAGTACTGAGACCAACAGTCCATCAACACTAGAATATACTCTGTCGAGGAGTTCCTTGAAAAATTAAGCTGATTCTTGTTTTATTGTTGACTTCGTTTACTTAAACTTATGGAATGACTTTTTTCGGTTTCATAAACATTTTATTTTTATCTGTTATTACTTTTATGTTGTAATTTCATGTAGAGACATGTTCCATGATCTTGGAGATTTGCTCCCATGGAACTTGATGTGTAAATAATAAATAATAAATAAATGAATTATCTCTTCCCCTTAGATTTAATCTGAAAATATCAAATGTGGCTAAACCATTAATGCTTTGTAGGATTATAGGACATGTCCTGTAGTGTGTGACCCTGACATAGTTCTCATTGTAGTTTCAACTCATTTATTCAGATTTTTAAAATAATTAAATTTTAATGTATTCACTAATTTATATGAAATGACTATGTCTTTAATGCAGATACCAAATCAAGGGTACTCTGCAGGTACTCAAATCCACCAATGTCTGTTATCTGTGGTAATTTTCTTGGATCCAATTGTCAAATCAGGTGTGTTAATAGAAGACTCAAGACTTTGGAAATTTTTGTTTGACAAAATAAGTCACTTCCACATCCAAATTAATCAGTGCAACTCCAGAAACAATTTCTCATTAGCAACCCATCAGTTTCAGTTAGTATGTTCTGGGTATCTGAAAACTTTTCCTGGACTTTAGAAAATTCTTAGTGTGTCTTTAATTATCTCTTGCCTGTGAGAGTAAGTGTAAAGTATTGTTTTGAAGTTCATCGAGACCCCAATATGACTGCATCTTCTTGATTCAGAATACAATTAGATTATTTTTCATTCCACAGAACCATTGTGAAGAGATCCTCAAGGATACTGACCATGTCATAAAACAAGAAATAGGCTTATTAAAAGGAAATTAAACTATTGGACAGTGTCCTTCATCACATTTAGAAAAATTCACACACACATTTATACATCAACAACTCAGACATTTGGACTACATTGTCTCTGAGAAAACAAATTTACAACCAATGACTGTATGACATAAGAAAACTTTCCCTGGGAGGCCAAATTGAACATTTGCATATATTCACAATTTATTCAAGACTTACTATCTTTGTCAGAATTCAGTGTTGCTTATTACAGTTATTACTGTGAAAATAAACTTTTTCACACACAATTTATTTTCAGTTTGTCACTTCATTCCATTTTGTCTCTCTGTTTCACCAGTAAATCTTGGGACGTCCATAGTTGATACTAATAAAGAAAACTCAAGCAGGGATTAATATCTAAGTGTGACTCCGAGTGATGTTACAATATAAATGCTATGATAATGCTGTCTACACTTTTGCCACTATACTAGTACTGTCACTCTTGTCATTCACCACAACTTCAATATACCGTATTTACTCGAATCTAAGCCGCACCTGAAAAATGAAACTCGAAATGAAAATTTCACGAATCTAAGCCACACCTGAAATTTGAGGCTCGATATTCAAGGGGAGAGAAAAGTTTTAGACTGCACCTCCAAATCGAATCAAAGTTCGTCCGTTTTAACATGAGACACAATTTCAGTTGAATGGGTGAAGATACAGCTACAGTAGTTTGGTTCGAGTCGTAAGCTTAACAGTTAAGCTTTATCAAGTAGTCATTGTTATGTGTCAGGCGTTTCGCCCGTATTTATAAGGGTACCCTTCCTTTTTCATGTGCTCCATCTGGTTTGAATCGATTGCTTATTTTGCTCTGATCTGACAAGTGCCGTTCTCTTTGCTATAGGTGTTTACGTCACTCTAAGCTGAAAATGCATTATTGTACTGTGTCATGCATTGTTTGTCGCAGTCTGATAATGAGTGTTTATGACCTGTCGCCGCTCGCGGCATGACTCACTTTTATGTGCGCTACCGTGGCCTACAATAAAAAAAAGAGAGGAATTGTCTCATAAGGGAAACAATGGCAAGAGACTACTATTTGTTGTTACTTACGCTGCCACTTTCTTTGATAATGATCAACAAGAACCAAATAATAGACTGCGTATGATAGAAGATGTTCTGAACAAGAGTTTAGCGAAAATTTTTCTCCATTTGAAAATCTTTTCAGACGCCTCTTTAGTACATTACATTCTGCACAGCAATTAGAGTCATCTTAGATTTAAAAATCTAGTCAGTTGCCAAGCTTCATTTCTGACTCTATCACTGTTCAGCATAAGAATAATACAAATATAAACATGACATGATATGTATATCCTTCCGCGTTTGCCATTGTCTCACTCCAGTTTCATAGTTTATTAGGCGTACAGGATTTAAATGAGATAGCAGCAAACAGAAAGAATACATGGCATAATGTTTACATTCTTCTACCTTTTCTTTTACTTTATTTACTGACACAGAGGTTTTGGTTCCAGTGTTTATATTTGTGCCTGCAAAGCATGCCTGTGTAGCACTACATATATTCGACGACAGAAGTTAGTTGTGGCGAAACCTACCAAAATTTTTTAGAACTTCCGCTTACTTTGCACTCGATTCTAAGCTGCAGGCGGTTTTTTGGATTACAAAAACTGGAAAAAAAGTGCGGCTTAGATTCGAGTAAGTACAGTAAATGTACCCTAAGTCCTGTTTCTCCTGTAACTAAATGAGCCTATGGTCACCCAGGTTGGCTAGTCATATTGTAGTCATGCCGTGAGATGTCCAATATCAGAGGAGCAAGGGCATGGGAAAAGGTAAGTCCAATGTGTGCACATGCAACACAAGTAGTCCAAGTTCTAGTAGCAAACATCTGCCATCTTATTGTTAGTAAGATGAGTGGTCCAATGTTGGCAGCTAAAGCTGCGGTGTTGGCACCAGGTGATATTCCCACAAGCTGCTGCAACTTCTCCTGGCACAAGGATAGTATGACTCATTCCTGAATGCTGATGTTGTTCCATGTATCACCCTTCTGCACCAGAAAATGTCAGTTCACATTTGTAGGCACAATTAAAGCTGCTCCTTTCTGCTTTTGATAAATTGGTTAGCTGTGTATGGTCTCCTTGAGCAACCAGCAACATCAATCCCTTCTTTTGACTTTCTTTTCTAATTTATTGATTTGTCAACCTTCAAATATTTGATGTGGCTTCAAATTTGTGTGTTGCTCACAGTATTTCAGCTTAACATTTTCTTCACATGCTGTTGTACTCTCTGACAGACCTAGTGTGCAAAATTCTCATTAAATGCTAATTTATTCTTCTTTCAGTTAATTTAATGTCTTCATTTTTATTTATTTAATTCACAGTCACTGCTTATTTCAGCCTCTTCACAGGCCTGACAGCTACACTCACCAAAATGAGATGTTAGATTTCATGATATAAAGTTGATCTTGTCTTCTTGGTTTGGACATTGGACATTCAAAATGGTTGCTATTATTTGCATGTAGATAACACCATCATTGTTTTAAAAAAAAGTAATTAGTTGTGTGCTTAGTATAATAATCTGTTGTATTGACTCAAACCATGTACATCACTCTCCTTTCATTAGATCAGTTCAAGTTTTCCTCTCTGTGTATAAGTTATTATCCTTAGGAAAATATGATGATGACTCAGTTTTACCCAAAATTGTATGTTAGTTCATTATAATGTAATTCTGACATTTAACATGCGACCATTGACAATTGTCATGTATGTCTCACCCTAATGTGTGACGTGTTTGTGTGAAACAATCTATTCTAAACACACAAGTATATGATTGCATTTCACAACAACAACATGTAATGTGATAAGTAAATAGATCCATTAACATCTTTTATTAAATTTTGCTCTAGAACATGCCTTGGTCATCAATCATTGGTAGGAAAATTTGTGAGAAATGCACTGATGACTTGTCTCACTACAAAATACAAAATTATGCACATAATGAGAAAAGGCACTTAGTCCAAAATGATGGGTTTGTGGTGAATGACCATAAAAGTTTAATTGTGTCTGAGAAATCTGATCTTGCTTTATTTGACAGTAGGGCATTTTTATTGCTGTCTACATTTGTTTAGCCACATTTTAATGAATTCTTTATAACTATAAATTTTAATTCTGTTATTTGCTTGTTACAAAGTAGAGCACCACTGTTGCTTAATATAACGCAGTACTACTCTTGTCTCTGGATCATAGTAATTATTAAATACAAAATGACACTATAGCATAAAAATTATCATGTTGCTAATGGACTCTGAAATGTTATATAATAGTATAAAGTACAACATTGATGAAATAACTGTTTACAGACACAAATGACTTGATCTTTTTCCTCTGACAATATTTTGTACAAAACAGACAGAGTCTTTCACATTCACTTTGTAAGGCTTAGTGAGGGCTTGAACTAAAGCAAAGAATGCATATTCCCTGTAGTTAGTAACAAAGAATTTGGACTTTTAATCCTACATAATTCAGTTTTTGCATTTCACTTATGGCTGTTTCCAAGTAAACCCCTGATATAAAGACATACAATGTGTTAGATCACAAACTAATTAAATCAGCAGTATGTGAGGTTGATTTCAGTGTCATAGATAAATTGCATAACAGATATATTGTGTTTCTATTTTACAGGAAACTGGAGCTGCAGAAAGTAGAACGCAGTGCACCAGTTGCAGCAAAGAGATGGCTGGATAGGGAGCCATTGGGAGGGAAGGGGAAGCGGATGCGTCTGTTACCACCAGCTGATAGCAAACCAGCACCACAACCAGTGCCACCTCCTGCCCCTGCAGCCTCTGAGCATCCGGCTCTTTCTCTGCCTGTTCTTCGGCTATCAAAGTCGGCATCTGTACCAGTGAGTTGTTCACTGATTTAAAAATAGTTCTAAGTTGTAAATGAAGATATTGATTAAAGAATTCTCATCATTATTAGTAAAATTCCATCCTGAAACACCAAGATCAAATGAGACTTCATCTATGTACAAATTTAGTTAACTTTTAATTCTTTAAGTGATCTAACAATTCAGAAACTATAGGCAACAGGAAAAATATTGTCTAATTCCTATGCAAAACCTGGACGTGTCTTTCTTCTTTGTATTGGGGCATGTAGAAACTGAGGGCAGAAGCAAATTCTATAAAATGTTTCCAGTGAACTGTGCATGTAAAATTTTTATAAAATTTAGACTTTTGACAATATTCATCAGTATCTTCAGTAGAAAGCAACTGATACCAAATAGTTGCTTTTCTCTTGAAGACAGTTGTAGATAATGTTGAAAACTTGGACCTTTATACAGGTTAAATGCAATAAAATCACCAAGGATATTGTATACATCAAATCTGCCCTGGAAAAAATTGTGATTACTTTAAGCGATTTGATATATCAGCAAGGGATTGCATTTGGCACCACAATGTGACACAGTATGCTGCCCTATAGCATGTTATTATTAGAGCGATGTTAAGGGGCTATTTACAGTAAAATGTTATTGTCTTAAAAAATTGAACTGAACACAATAACTCCATCTGTCAGGGTGTATATGACCCGGGACAACCGGGAGATCCGGGAAAAACCCGGGAATTTTTCATTGTTCTTGTTCTCAGTTAAATTTTCGTAATTTTGACTGGTAAGAACTGATACTCTAACGAAGGATATTACTGTATCCCACTACTGCAGAATAATACTGCAGCAATAAAACATGAACGAAGGAAAAAACGAAAATAAAACTTAAAACTGCAAAGGAAATGCGCCATATACAACAACAAAACACAGTGCTCATACAAGCATTTGCCAACAGGAAAATATGTCAAAGGCTTTAGGAAGACTATGCAATGCTTCATAACAACAAATTGCCTCTGATGAGTGTGACATCACAACTGTTTACATTAGATTCGTTTTAGCAGTTACAAGCAGGCTCATGCGTATGCACAGGTGAGTAGTAGCTTCTCCCACTTCTGGCTACAGAAATGTGGCTGTTGGCTGTGTAAGCAGTCGCAGCAAGCAGCTAGATGTTACCGGGAAAGATTTTAGTGGAGCGCCCAAGCTGCCAGATTCATGCATGCACAGCAGGCCCAGACCTGGGAGGGGGGCAAATTCATAATGTTGAGGAAAAAAAACATTTTTTGTTAGACAAAGCGCATAGCATCTAGCGCACGTTAGTCTATCAATTATTAATGTGACTTTGAAATGCATCCCTGTCGGTTTTTGAACATTTTCGAACACATTCTAAGCTGATTTCTGAATGAATCGTAAGTTGATTTGTGAATATGTGCATAGTGTTCATGATGTCTCTGTCAGAAACAAACTTTCATGAGTGGAGTAAGGCCGAATGGATGAATGCCAACCGCTGTATGATTGTGTGTTTGATTGGGTTTGCGAATGATGAGTGTTGTTATAATTACTAGCGAAATCCATAGATTCAGACTACTGGAGTGGAAATAAATGAATAACAGGTAAGATAGATTACGTACTAAAATGACTCTGAGCACTATGGGACTTAACATCTGAGGTCATCAGTCCCCTAGAACTTAGAAACACTTAAACCTAGCTAACCTAAGAACATCACATACACATCCAAGCCCGAGGCAGGATTCTAACCTGCGACTGTAGCGGTCACACGGTTCCAGACTGAAGTGCCTAGAACCCCTTGGCCACTGCGGTCGGTGATTACATATTACCTTCTCGGTGTATCCAAGAAAATGAAATTTTGACAGAAAATTTTTTGCCAGATCGCTATACTAGTAAGGGTCAGTTGTACAGTCCATGACTAGCAGCCACTTTGAGTACTATTCTGGAAGTAGCACAGAAAACGCGTTGTATGAACATGTAACAATGCCTAACCGGAGAATAATCGCGGGATAACAAAACTGGTGATTCTGGTAGAGTTAGTGAAGTTAACCGGCGAATAAGCTTTGACATTGACAGGAATAGTTACAGAATTAGCGATAACAAGACTCTTTGTTAGAACGAGGAAGGAGGAGAAATGGGGACAACACACAAACTATGGAACAATATGACGATTCTAAGTTTCTATAAAAATTTTGTACTACTACTTTTCGATCTCATGCTTGGGAACCTGGAGCGTATGAATGAAGTGTGAAACTATTTCCTAAAGTAAACCTTTTGCTTGTAGTAGGCCTAATAGGCATTTGATATTGGTTCTTTGTGAATTATATTCTGTCGTTAAAAATGAATGTTTGTGCCAAAATAGTCTCGTTTATTTGGTGTGTGTTACAATTGTGGCAGTATGAGAAAGGCCTATTTTGTTTTATCTACCAGAGAGTGACAAAATATACATAATAAGATCGAGAAACACCACCATTCTTGTTCCCCTATTTTTATTAACATCTATTAGTATTAGACAACTACATTTCAATTTTTCATGTAGCAAAACGTTTGCAGAACTTTGATGAGGCAACAGATTCTTTCGCAGAAACGAAAGCGCACCATGTAAAGCTGTAGCAAGATTAGAGAGAAAAAGTTCTTGGAGCTAAGGATTGAAGAAATGTGTATTGTCTTGCTTGTTTCATGTCTTTAATGGTTTTATGTATCCTATATTTAATTTTATGTCATACAAAGCAGCAAGTTAGCTGATAGGGAATAAAGAATACAAATTTTCTGAAGAGTTTTTTTTCTAAGTAGAGGGACAGGATGTCAAACCGGCTGACTGTAAGCATGAGAGGCACCACAGGACATTTTAATTTCCACTGTCCAGAATATGGTTTGATGGTATCCATTACAAAATACACATTTCAATTACACAGAGCGAAATACCGCGACGTGCGATAGGGGAATGCTGTATGAAGAGGTGTGGTGCTGCGCTTTGGCACACTTAAGACCAAATAACATGTCTTACATTTCCTTGAACACATATGTTTTATGCATTAGAATCTTCAGAAAGATTTGCACAACAAAATGTATATATTTTTGAAAATTCAATTTTTTTCTAATTGATGTCCTGTCTGAAACGCTTGAGGGAGTGGCAGGGTATTGCCCCGGTTCGGAAATATCGTAGATCCAGGGGTGTTGCGCAGAGCAGTCTAAGTTATAGTGGGCAAGTGGGTAGTCTCCAAGTGACCCGTATTTACATTTAGTGATTTTGCTGTTTCCCCTTCATTTACTGCTCTCATGTGAAATGAAAACAAAATAGATTTCTGTGGCCAGGGGCTATCAAGTGAATTAAAATACATTCACATGATTACGGAAGGCTAAAATGTGTTGTTAGTTGCAGATTTTATTTTATTTCCACCTTTCTGACAGTCAAGCATTAATTGCCTTCCAGAACAATGAAGTTAATTTTGTCAGTTTGCTAAAGAAATTTTCTTTTATTAATCTTCTCCGCTGAGGCAGACAATATATTTGAAACGAAGTGTTTAATTCCACACACTGTTCGCTGCATTTCAAGTGCACGTTTTCAACTTCTAGCACGTATGGCATTATGCCATAATAAAGAACCAAACATGAGATAACATAGTACTGGCACTCCGGGTAATTTTACATCCCGAAAACTACATTGAAAAGCTTAATATCAGGTCGTGGCCTACTTCACTGGGATTTTGGATATATGAATGTGCACTTTAAATGTGCACATTTTAGTATGGGTCACAAAATTCCAATGCTGTTGGAGTATCCTCTGATGTCTTGTTTCTTTTATGACATAATGTAAGATCTTCTAAAGTTTTATACACATGAACATATGGGCTCCCGCAGAAACGAACCTATTTCTAGTAGGTCACGGGAAAATATTCCGATTGGTGGTTTGAAAAGCTTTGCTATCAAAGTAAATTTCCTTTTATGCCAATTTGAACTATGTGCGAGAATGTACGATGAATTTCTTAAATCAAAGAGGGTTTGACTCTCATTTAGAAATCAACTCTTTGATGGTGAGCTATTTAGATGAATTTCGAGCCCAGAAGATCAGACATTTATATCATTATTAAAAATTTTACTGACACATTTGAGTAATATATCTTACATTGTAATACACGCAGAAAAGACCAACATTATATGTGAAAGCTTAGCCTCTCTTGCAGCGTATTAATCTTATAGACCAATATTAAATGTGAAAGCTTTGCTTTTCGTGTAGCAACACTATGTATATTAATTTAAACCATTAGCTTTTTCTGTTTGTGTGTTCCCGCTTCTTAACAGTGATGCTGCTATTGGCTGACTACATCACATGTCCTCAGCTCTGAATACCCGCTGTCATCGGCTGGCGAGGTCACGTGACATGAGCTATGCCTGGCTTACAAAAGATCATCGCAATCTCGATTTCAATGCTTCAGAAAGTAACATGCGGTGTTTGGTGGTATTTGAATTTATATTTTCGTAATACATGTTGCTGCTCATCAAAGATCTTTCCAATATGTGTTTTTTCCCCTGTGTTTCATTTTCTAAAGCGCCGGGAAATTCTACGCCCACTTATAAAACCATAACCATTCAAAGGACTGATAAGTTATACAGTTCCGAGAGTTAACAGGGAAATAGTATGTTTTCACCTGGGAGAAAGTGTATTTTTAACTGGGAAATCCGGGAGATATCCGGAAATATTTTTTTCCTTGTCTGCGTATACACCCTGTCTGTGTTTTCCATTAGTTTCCTCAGTTTTTTCCAGTTTTACAGACAGCAAGGGGGCAAACAGAGTTCAAATTCGTATTCTGGGCATTGAGATTTGCATTTATCACAGTTTCCCTAAGTGAATGGTTATTGCTGGAATGACTTGTTTGGAAAGGATGTGGTAGTTTTGCTGCTTCACACTTACAGATTTTAGCCTTGACTTCCATTGCTAAGAGCCTTTGCATTAATGCAGTGTTAAAGTTCTAATCTGACCTTTTACATTTCTGCAAAATTTTCAATTTCGTGTGATAAAATGTTTTTTATTGACAAAAAAAGGCATGCTTTGCTTACTTGTCACCACTTTATTGGTGATGCACAAGAAAAATATAAACAAGGAAAAGAAAATGTATTGAAGTAATAATAACTGAATAGCACTGTTTTATTGAGTAAGTGATAAAGCTGGAAGACTGAGAAAAATGTGATTGATTATAAGAACTAAGGGTGGACAATTATTCACACACACTTCCAGTGTACCAGGTGTCTCTCTTAAACACTCTTTAGGCACATTTACTCTGGTTCATCAGCAGATATTTGCAATGTGTATCTTGTGTCAGCCCAAACTGCTCATCACATCTTTCACACAATTCCCAGCTTTGACGAAATGCATCGATTTATTTCCCGTTTCAAACAAAATGACTTTTAAATTGGAATTTTACATGCCCATTCAGTAGAGTATTACCAGATTAGTCTAGAGTGATATTTGTATCATTGATATGTGTTAAGGGGAACAGTGAAACATAAGGAATAACCGGTACTCCAGCAGTGACTGATAAGCAGCGTGTTTCTGCATGGCAATAGCATTCAGCGCAGACCATGGAGGTGCTGTCACTGCAGGAGTACCCATTATTCCTCATGTTTTGTTGTCTGCGTTAATACACATCTGTAAAACAAATATTGCATTAGACTAATTTCGGCCTGTCTGTTCAGTAGGCAAATATAATACCACCTAAAAAATAATTTTATTTGTAAGAGAAAACAGACATGCTTCCCATTGAAACTGGGTGTCACATGAAAGATGTGATGAACAGCATTTGGCTGTGCTGGCTCCAGATACACAATTCAAAAACAAAATTGTAAATATCTGCCAAAACACCAGAGAAAATGTGCTTGATGACTCTTAGGAGAGAGGCCCTGAGTAGCATTGCTTCAGATTGAAAAGAACGAGCTATGCATGAGAAAATCAGTCAGTACTGGTGAAATTTAGGTTCATTGTGATATATTTGTACTAAGCAACAGAACAAAGTTTTTGAGGATACCACACATTTCCTACACTTATCTGGAATACCATAGTATGGAACTGTAAACATAATTACCAAAGTTTTCCAGTTTTTGACTGTTGTTATCACTGAATGATAATTTTTACTTTCTGTACTTTTTTTTTCCTTTTTTTTTTTTTTTTTTTTTTTTGCCACATGATTAAACCAAGTAGATGAAATAGGTCCAAAACTACAAATTTTGAGATGTAGGTGGTCATCAATGCTAGCTCCAGAACTATGTATAAGTATGATAACCACAAGGAAGCCTCTAATCAGTTGCAAGTCATAAATTCTTGTACTGGTAGAAAGTGGGGAGACAATGTAGGTCAGGAAACACAGGTAATCAGTACTGGTGCTCACAACACTAGTCACAGATTCAGCTCAGGTAACAATTTTTTGCAAGAGTGTTTGCCCATTGGAACTGCGTGGGGGAAGTTTATCTACATACCTTCGAATGTGCTGTCTGAATCATTTTCTAGCAGGAACAAAATGAACAGTATCACCTGAGGCAAAGTTATCAACTTTTGGTTTAATAAATCGTATTCTGCCATTTTTTTTTTAATCTGTTCATGAAACTAACTAACAATACTACTGAGGCAACTAATTTAGTTAGTTTGGAATACCCAAGGAAAACAGAAAACAGTCAGTCTGTTCATGGAAAGAGTAGTCAACAAGCTACTTGTGTGCTCAACATGATGCTGACTTCAAACGGAGTCACAGTCTCTGGTGTAAATAGCTGGCAATACTAAAGTTAAATCCTTTCTGTAATGTTTGTTTTGTACAGAAAGAGAAGAAATTGTTTTCATGCAGAAAATGGCATCATGTTGACAGAACCATTGGATCAAAAGAATTGCGAAAACTTGTATAAGAAGCCCAACCACAAGATGTGTGGTGCACAAATTAGGTACTTGGCCATCGGGGTAAAATTGTCAGTAGTGAGTGACATCTTGAGTACTTGCTGTGTCCCATGTAAACTGGGCAAAGTCCTGCATTACTAAGCCAGCCTGCGATGAAATATACTTCTGTGTATGCTCCTAAAAATGGGACTCAACTAGAGATTTCAGATGGAAGTTACAGGGAGGGAGGCAGAGTATTCCTCAGCATCAACCACTAAATTAAGAATGAGATATAGTAACAGGACACATTTTTGTCCAGCCGTATTTCAGTTGTAAAGAAGGAAGATGGTACCTTGGATGAGGTTCTATGCCTGTGTCTATGTAACTGCTCCACAAGCTATCATCGGTGCATGGCAGAGGATACCCCATACCACTACTAATCATTCTTTTTCCTGTTCCACTTGCAAACAGAGTGAGGGAAAAACTGCTGTCTATATGCCTCTTTGTGAGCCCTGATATCTTGTATCTTTTCTTCGTGGTCCTTACTTGCAACGTATGCTAGCAGGAGTGTTTGACAGTCAGCTTCAGATGCTGGTTCTCTAAATTTTATCAATAGTGTTTCTCAAAAAAAAAGTTATCTTCCCTCCAGTGATTCCCCTTTGGGGTCCCAAAGCATTTCTGTAAAACTTGCGTGTTGTTTGGACCTACTGGTAACAAATCTAGCAGCACGCCTCTGAATTGCTTTGATGTCTTCCTTCAGTTCGATCTGATATGGATCCCAAACCTTGGACATTGCTCAAGAATAGGTCGTACCAGCATCCTGTATG
This sequence comes from Schistocerca serialis cubense, assembly GCF_023864345.2. Taxonomy (NCBI): domain Eukaryota; kingdom Metazoa; phylum Arthropoda; class Insecta; order Orthoptera; family Acrididae; genus Schistocerca; species Schistocerca serialis. Next base: position 418,485,255 of record NC_064646.1, on the reverse strand, counting down.
TGGTCTCCTTTCATAAGATTCTTGCAATAAACCAAAGTCGACCATTTGCCTTCCCCACCACATTTCTCACAGGCTCATTCCATTTCATAGTGCTTTGCAGCATTACACTCAGTTATTTAAATGATTTGACTGTGTTGAGCAGGACATTCCTAATACTGTATCCGATCCTAATACTGTATCCAAACATTATAGGTTTGTCCTTACTATTCCTCCACATTAACATACATTTTTCCTCATTTAGAGCTAGCTGCCATTTGTCACACCAACTAGAAATTCTGTCTTTCATCTTTTATCTTCCTACAATCACTCAACTTCGACACCTTACTGTACACCACAGCATAATCAGCAAACAACTGCAGATTGCTGCCCAGCCCCTCTGCCAAATCATTTATGTATATAGCGAACCACAGAGGTTCTATCACAGTTCCTTGGGGCCCTCATGGCGATACCCGTGTCTCTGACGAACACTGTTACTTAAGAAGTCTTTGAACCACTCACATATCTGCTAACTTATTCCATATGCTCGTACTTCCATTAACAATCTGCAATGGGACACAATGTCAAATACTTTCTGGAAATCAAGAAGTGTGGAATCTCCATTTTGCCCTTCATCCATAATTTGCTGTATATCATGTGAGAGAAGGGCAAGCTGAGTTTTGCACAAGCAATGCTGATTTGTGGGCATAAGCATTTCAGTCTCAAGAAAGTTGAGTATACTCAAACTGAGAATATGTTTGAGAATTCTGCAGCAGATCGAAGTAAGAGATATTGGTCTGTAATTTAGTGGGTTCATTCTTTTTTCCTTCTTATATTCTGGAGTCACCCGTGCCTTTTTCCAATTGCTTGTGACTTTGCTCTGGGTGAGAGATTCACCATAAAAGCAAGCTAGGCAAGGGGCTAGTGTCATTAGAGTACTCTTTGTAAAACCAAATTTGGATGTCATCTGCACCTGGTGATTTATTTGCTTTCAGTTGTTTCTCCATGCCCTCGTTGCTTGTTACTATTTTGTCCATACTGGAGTCTGTCTAATGGTCAAATGATGTTAGTACAGTTCTCCTGTGTGAGTGATTTCTTGAATGTGAAATTTAAAACTTCAGCTTTCATTTTGCTGTCTTCAACTGCTACACCAGACGGTCAACAAAGATATGGAGCCACTGTGATACCAATAACTAAGCCCAGTAAGGGCAAACAACTTCCTTCTAGCTACCGCCCCATCTCTCTCACCAGCTGTGTTTGCAAGATGATGGAATGTACGATTCATGGCTGGCTGGTATGGTGGCTCAAGTCTCGCAACTTACTAACCACTGCACAGTGTGGACTTTGAGCAAACCGTTCTGCAGTTGACCACTTTGTCCACACATGACATGGAATGGTTTTCTGTGGAAATCCCAGACTGTGGCCATGTTTTTCAATTTGGAGAAAGCCTACGACACTTGCTGTAGGACGGGTATCCTCTGTACTCTCTGCCTGTGGGCCTTTCATGGCCGCCTGCTCCGTTTCCCTAAGAAATTTTTAAGAGACAGAGTTTTCATGGTCCGTGTGGGTTCTGCCATGTCGGACACCTTTATCCAGGAGCCTGAGAGCCAATTAAAGATTTTACACAGCACCAGGATTTTCACAGGTTCTGTGACAAATCTTTTACTAAGTTATGATAGTGGTAGTTGTAAGCTCTGCGCATAGATCTTTTCATAGATGCACAAATGTCTACTAACCTTTGCTTGTTGTCATTTGTGCATTTCCTTTTGAACAAGAGTGCAACAGCCTCCGCTTCCTCCGCATCTTCCGAATTTCATTATTAAACCATAGTGAGTCTTTTCCATACTTTATCCACTTCCTAGGCAAATAAATCTCCAGACCACAATTTACAATCTGCTTAAACTTTGTCTATAATTTGTCAGTGTCTATCATTCTGGAACTAAGTGATACCACTTCACTGTCTAAGTGAGATGCTAACAAATGCATATCTCCTCCTGCTATTTAGTAGAAACACTCCCCTAGCCTTCTAGACTGATTTATTAATTTCCGTAACCATGTTGCTATAATGACATCATGATTACCTACCCCCCTTTCTGTACTGACATTGTCAATAAGGTCCGCCCTACTTGTAGTTACAAGGTCTAAAATATTTCCATTGTGTATAGCCTGCTCAAGACAGTTTTCAGAAAATGTGTTCAAAAATATTTCACATGATTATCTCCCTCCCCCCTAGCAATGAATCCTTAGACATCCCAGTATATACATCCCAGTATATACTCGGTTAGTTAAAGTTGCCTTCAAATAGTACTACATGATCTGGGTATTTACGCACTACTAACCATAGACTTTCTTTGAATTATTCTAAAACTGTCACAGCAGTATCGGGTGGCCAGTAAAAACAATCTCCCTCCCATGACCTGTAATCTGTCTTTCTGATGTATGCTCAATGACGCGCAAAATATCTCAGAACTTTCCACTTCGGGTTTCAGCCAGCTCTCGGTACCAAAAATAATTTTAGCACAAGACTTTCCAGGGGGGCAGTAAATTCAGGAACTTTATTACAAAGACTTTGACAGTTCACTGATAATATTTTGACAGTCAATGTGTGTTTAGTCTGAACTCGGTATGACATGTCTTGCTGCATATCGACCGGTGAGTATTCATCAGAGCACCTCAAACTATCATCTAGTCTAAAAAGACCTCATGTGCACTCCTCAAGTACTGTGCTATGTGTGTAGCGGCTTCCTTTGTGTAGTGCAACACTGATCTATCAGGGGAGTCCTAAAAATGCAGCTCTAGAAATCTGCAGCCAGGTTTTGCCTTCTCACACTAGAGGGGATCACAAGCAGTGTGAAATTTGTCCAGAGGCTACGAAATCATATATTTTTGACTGAAGCTACCATATGTGTACAAATGCTCAAATATGCCGTTGTCACTGACTGAGTTATGTGTAACTCAGTTCTAGCTGTGGAGTCATTCCATGTAAGAACCAAATGCATAGGGATCCTTTTGAATTACTGTGATTAGAGGAGGTTGAATATGTAATTGAATTGCAGCACATAGTGAAGGAGATGATCTCAAGAAAGTGACATTTCTGAAAATTTATTTTATTTACCTTGCTTCCATAAATTTATTTGTAAAGTTATAGCATACACTTTATTCTATAAAAATAGTGATGAAGTAAAATTTTACTCAATACAGCTCCCGTATAGAAGTGACCTAATAATGTTAACTTAGGAGGAACTATATGTTAAAGTGTCCTAAAAATACCTGTTTTACACACAAAATGTTTTTTAGCAATATCTTGGACGTTATTAACCTTCAAGTAGTCCCAATGTAATGTTTGAATGTACAAATTTCTCTACAGAAAGACAACATTAGTAATATACACCAATGATGCAATTGTTATTCGTCAAGAGTGCTATACTAGCATTGATCTATTTTTCACACATCAGATTTTGTGGGAAAGTTTTTACATTATACCTATAGTTTTTACATTATACCTGTAGTGTTTGGGAAGACGTGATTTTCCTCTAAATAAATAACACTGTTGGCCCAGTATATAATGTACATAATTTATTTGTGGACATAAAAATGCAGTTCCTGGTTCAAAAATATGCCCCCAAAAGTGGCACTGAGTGTCCAGAAGGAACTGCTTACTCCATTAACAAAATTACAGTGTTTCATCAGCTTTACCCCCTACATGGTGACTTCATAACAAACACGGATGCCCAAGCCTTTGTGTACTGACCTTGAGTTCAACATATTTGTGGTTCATTCCAAAATTTCTCTCAAGAGTGCACTTACGTGGTATCTGTAGGAAAAGTAAGCTGTGTGTATTACATCCACATTCATCACATAATAATAACCACTTAGAATTTGAAGCTATTAGGCATGGTGTAGCACTGAGTTCTATTTTTGGACCTTTGTTGTTTCTTAAACACACATAAAATTTTGCTGAGGATGCAAGTATAGGAATTTTTATTGTGCCATTGCCTTGAGGGAAAAGGCAACCTATGGAATATCTGATAACATTAACAGATGATTAAAGGCAAATGGTGTATCATCAAATTAAGAAAAGACTCAGTACTTTCACACCAATACTTCGCATAGAACAGAGGCATAAAGATGTTTATTTGAAAGGAGCAAGGGACTGGCTGTGTGGGGTAAACGTATAATATGGGGACCATTGCTAATAATGTATTAACAGGTGATCTCCCAATAGGCACTCATGGAAATATTTAAAGAAATAAGGGACTGTGTCAAGGGAATGACTATCTTAGATTGTCTGTCTCCTCTAACAATACAACATAACATGCGACTATTTATCAAATATGGTCTAACATATTCACCTATTGCAAAACATTCTGTCTCTATAGCACTTACATGTGAGACATGGAAAAAGTCATGAACCCTTTAAGGCAGTAAGGGAATCATTGGGATCTGTGAGCAGTTTGCCAAAATCACTAGTCAACATCCTACAAATCCATTATTTGAACCATTTTTAATTGGATGCTATGGTCTGTTCAGCCGATAAATACAGGAAATATGTGCTGCTTAATGTGGTAAAGCCTAAGTACACAATACTTGTATTTTTCATGTGAGTCAGCATAGTGAGTTTACTCATTTAATCATTGTTTGTAATTAGAATCGAGTTACTTCTGTGTAAAAAGTGAGGGTCCTGTTTTATCCTTAAATGCTGCATATTTATTGTTTCAAGCAGTTTCCCCTGTAATTCAATCTTTCCGGTAAGGAATTTACTACATCACTCTTGAAATCGTAAACAAAATTTCATTCTACACCCAATTTGCTAATTTAATCTCTCTTTCATTGACAAGCGTTCACAAATTCGCATTTTCATATGTCTGAGATAAAGATTTAATTCCATTTAATTATTTGTACTGTACCTAACAATTATGTTTCCAGCTGTTGGGAGGGCGTAAACGATTAGAAGTATCGAATGGTGCTCTCAACACTCCACATGGTCCACTGACACGGGTCTGTGTGTGCAGTGTAGCAGACACTGAACAGCCACCAGACTGGGAGGCTGTGTTGGGTTCTCCGGCAGCTGGAGTAGCTGCCAATAACCAGGCTATTGCTATTGCGTGCCAAGATGCTATTCTCCATCTGCTTGATTTGAAAACAGGTACCGTAGCATCACATTAATATTTCATTACAGTTGCAGAGGATTGACTGAGAACTATCTTAAGACTATTTTCTAAGTATATTATTTGTTAATTGAAATTATAACTAAATGAAGAACATGAAATAAGTCTTTACCCAAAAAATGGTTTAGTTAAACACATAAGATAATCGTATATCTAATTAGGTATGTTTATTCCAGTTGTGTCATAAATAAGAGCTTTACAGGAGGAAATGGGGGCTATATAAGGGGAGTTCAGTATTCCAAAAAACATTTGATATTCAGTAACAAGTACTAGCTGTAACTCATTTTATTGTAATGTGCATGGGTAAATATTAGTCATTTAGTGCATACCAAAACTATTTAAAGCACACAATGTACTGTTCCTCAGAATCCAAGCAATGTCAGGGCTCATTATTTTGATGGGAGTAATATAGACTGTCTGACATTCATCTGGTTAAAGACTCAGTGTTGGTTTATTTTTCACTCACTGTACTCTCAGTTAATCTGCACAACTGGATTGCACATGTTGGAGATTACATTTTGCACAGTCTCTTTGTGAGTGCTTGCTTGTCTATTTGAGTTTTGTTGATTCTTTTTAGCTGTGTCAAGGAGAGGAGGATCCATAGACCTTAGTATTTGACATAAAATTTCAACATGATACATCTAATTGTTCCTGAGAGGAGGGGGGGTTTTAACAGACAGCTGGACAACAAAATGCTCCTCTTAGAATTCTGTTTCTACCAATTACGGTACAGAACCCTAAGAATGAGCTCCAAGGTCTCATAGAAGATGCACAGTTGTGTCAAAACTTGCTACAGTTGCTGTCAACTGTTCTGCTTCCCTTACTTTGTGTTCAAGGTGCCATTATTAATGACTTATGTCTCTTCCATTAACTCAACAAAAAATAATGAAGTTAGAGTTGTTAAGAGAGTGATAAAATCCCTAAATAGCAAAAGTCAGATTTGTTGAAGCACTTATCGTACTCCTAACTAAAGTAAAAGAGAGTTTGCACTTGAAATACTACAGTGTTTTGGTGCCACGTGAGCTGACATTAACCAGATATATGTCTCCAATTCATCTACTATCTGCTTTGAAAACACAAATAAGATCATATAATTACTGTGTAGATGTGTCCTAGTGAGGGAAAAAGTGAGTCTTTTGTGCTAATATAGAGTGCGAAAACTTCTTCAGGGCAGAGATGTACCGTATTTACTCGAATCTAAGCAGCACTTTTTTTCCGGTTTTTGTAATCCAAAAAAACCACCTGCGGCTTAGAATCGAGATGGTTTCTTATAGGAACTTTTATGAATTGTGAATCACATGCAGTATTCTCTTCACCATGAGAATAATATGAATATAAACATTTTGCCATGTATTCTTTCGTGTTTGCTGCTATCTCATTTTAATCCTGTCTACCTAATAAACTACGAAACTAGAGTGAGACAACAGCAAACGCGGAAGAATATACATATCATGTCATGTTTATATTCGTATTATTCTTATGCCTAATAGTGATACAGTCAGAAATGAAGCACAGCAATTGACTAGATTTTTAAATCTAAGATGACTCTAATTTCAGTGCAGAGTGTAATGTACTAAAGAGGTGTCTGCTAAGAGTTTCAAACAGAGAAAAATTTTTGCTAAACTCTCGTTCAGAACACCTTCTATCATACGCTGTCTATTATTTGATTCTTGTTGATCATTATCAAAGAAAGCAGCAGTGTAAGTAACAACAAATAGCAGTCTCTTGCCATTGTTTCGCTAATGAGACAATTCCTCTCTCTTTTTTTTTAAATTGTAAGTGGCGGTAGTGTGCACAAAAGCAAGCCAAGCCACATTATCAGAATGCGACAAACAATGCATGACACAGTATAGTAATGCATTTTCAGCTTAGAGTGACTGACGTAAACACCTATAACAAAGAGAATGGCACTTATCAGATCAAAGAAAAATAAGCAATCAATTTAAACCAGACGAAGTACGCGATAAAGGAAGAGTACCCGTATAAATACGGATGGAGCACCTGATGCGTAACAATGGCTACCTGGTAAAGCTTAACTGCTAAGCTTATGACTCGAGCCAAACTGCTGTGGCTGTACCGTCATTCATTCAATCTAAATTGTGTCTCATATTACAATGGATCAACTTTGTTTCGAATTGGAGCTGCAGCCTAAAACTTTTCTCTCCCCTTGAATTTTGAGTCTCAAATTTCAGGTGCGGCTTAGATTCACGAAATTTTTTTTTTCCTTCATTTCGAGTCTCATTTTTCAGGTGCGGCTCAGATTCGAGTAAATACAGTGAGTTGTTGTGGAGATTCTGAGGCAGGGTTCCATGTGAAGAACTCCATCCTATCTTTGTGATGGCAAAACATTGATGCTGTCTTTTCATTGTCTGAGAGTAAATTTACTTGTGAATTGCTCATAGTTATCATGACTCGACTAAACATTAAAAAGTCACAAATCAGAGGAATGTGTCGCTTTCTGTGATAAAAACCAGAGTAGAGCCATGTGTCATTTACCAATATTAAGAAACTATAAAGTGTTGGGTGATACATCCAGTTTCGACAGACTATTAAGGATTGGTTGACACATCTTGTCTCCTACACTGCATTCCTTGGGCTTGAAGCTTCTTCAGACTATTATCACAACTCAGAAATCATCATTGACAAATAACTGACTTAGTAAGTGTAAGAAGTTCAGGGGTCTTCAGGAATTTTTTTTACACACACACACACACACACACACACACACACACACACACACACACACACACACACACACACACACACAGTGGAGCCTAACAGGTTGATAATCTACATTCATGCTCATAAATTAAGGATAATGCTGATACATGGAGAAACAACACTCTGGTGAGCAATTTGCAGGTTTAAATCACCTCAGGGTATGAGCATGTAGTGCATTTGACCTGTGGTCATCGCACGGTGGTGCTGGCAGGAGTTCACATACGCAGAGGTGTGTTGGTGCATGTCAAAGTACGGTGCAGCGAGTAAGTGTGCAGACGTTTTCAGACATGCTAATGGTGACTGTGTGTTGAAAATGGCTCAAAGAGCACATATTGATGACATTATGAGGGGTAGAATACTAGGGTGACAGGAGTCTGGTCAAACACAGCAGGTTGTAGCAGAGGCATTCTGTGTGCCACAAAGTGTGATCTCACGATTATGGCAATGATTCCAGTAGACAGGAAATGTGTCCAGGTTCTACAGTACGGGATGTCCACAGTGTACAACACCACAAGAAGTCTGATGTCTCGCCATCAGTGCCCACAGATAGCCACGAAGTACTGCAGGTAGCGTTGCTCGGCACCTTACTGCAGCCACTGGAACAGTTGTCTCCAGACACACAGTTTATAGATGACTGAACAGGCATGGTTTATTTGCCCCTAGACCTGCAAGGTGCAGTCCACTGACCCCTGGTCACAGGAGAGCCCGTAAACCCTGATATCAAGAACACAGTATATGGTCATTGGAACAGTGGTCCCAGGCTATGTTCATGGACGAGTACACGTATAGTCTGAACAGGGATTCCCACTGGGTTTTCATCTGGTGTGAAGCAAGAACCAGATACCAACTCCTTAATGTCCTTGAAAGGGACATGTATGGAAGTCATGGTTTGATGGTTGGGTGGGATTATGATTGGTGGACGTAACCCCTGCATGTCTTTACAGAGAAACTGTAACAGGTCAGGTGTATCGGGACGTCATTTTGCACCAGTACGTCCGCCTTTTCAGGGGTGCAGTGGGTCCCACCTTCCTCCTGATGGATGATAATGCACGGCCTCACTGAGCTGCCATCATGGAGGAGTACCTTGAAACAGAAGATATCAGGCAAATGGAGTGGCCTGCCTGTTCCAACATCAAGCACATCTGGGATGCTCTTGGTCGACGTATGGCTGCACGTATTCAAACCCCTATGACACTTCAGGAACCCCGACAGGCACTGGTGGAGGAATGGGAGGCTATACTCCAGCAGTTGCTCGACTACCTGATCGAGAGTACGCCAACCTGTTGTGCGGCCTGAGTATGTGTGCATGGTGATCATATCCCATATTGATATCGGGGTACATGCACAGGAAACAGTGGCGTCTAGTAGCACATGTGTTTCGGGTCGGTTTGCTCAACTTATCACCAGTACCGTGGACTTGCAGATCTGTGTCGTGTGTGTTCCCTATGTGCCTATGCTATTAGTGCCAGTTTTGTGTAGTGCTATGTTGTGGGGCACCACATTCTGCAATTATCCATAATTTGTGAACATGAGTGTAATTACAACCAGAATGCAAAGAAAAGTAGTATAATTCACACTTACGAAGATGATGATGATGATGATGATGATGATTGGTTTTTTGGCGCACTCAACTGCGCGGTCATCAGCGCCTATACAGAGTCCCAATTTTTACACAGTCCAATTTTATTTACACAGTCCAATCTATCCATAGTCACATATAATGATGATCAAATGATGAGGACAACACAAACACCCAGTCCCCAGGCAGGAAAATCCCCAACCCAGCCAGGAATCGAACCCGGGACCCCCTGATCCTGAGGGAGCAATGCTAGCCACAAGGCGACGAGCTGCAGACATAATTCATACTTAACAGTGCACTTATGTACTTACCATTTCACAAAGTGCTCGATAATGACATTCTACCATTCCTCAGCAAGATTAGAACTTTGGTTTATTACAAATCAGTTACATAATAATTTTTGATATAATTTTAAGGGCACTATTACTTAAAAATTTGATATCTTTCTAGAAAGTGAAAGTCTTCATAATTTGTAAGAAAAAGTTGGCTAATTACCCATAATCTCTCCATTTGTAAATAATATGTTTTACTGTCACTTTTCTCGTTTTTACATTACGGTTTGAATTTTAGTGAAAGACTTGGGAACACGAATTCATACTGTATCATCAGTTGTATACTATCTTTGTGTTTCTACAAATGTTGCACGTGATATCCTCATTCAAACAAACTGTTACCCCTAATTTCTTTGTCCATCTATGTGATTTAAGGTATATTTTTGAGAATATTTGATGGTATACAAATGTTGTTTGCAAAATGGTTTAGTTTAACAGTTCAGATAATCTTTGTTGTTGTTGTGGTCTTCAGTCCTGAGACTGGTTTGTTGCAGCTCTCCATGCTACTCTATCCTGTGCAAGCTTCTTAATCTCCCAGTACCTACTGCAACCTACATCCTGTATCTGTTTGGTGTATTCATCTCTTGGTCTCCCTCTACAATTTTTACCCTCCATGCTGCCCTCCAATACCAAATTGGTGATCCCTTGATGCCTCAGAACATGTCCTACCAACTGATCCCTTCTTCTAGTCAAGTTGTGCCACAAACTTCTCCTCTCCCCAATCCTATTCAGTACTTCCTCATTAGTTATGTGATCTACCCATCTAATCTTCTTCTGTAGCACCACATTTCGAAAGCTTCTATTCTCTTCTTGTCCAAACTACACTCCTGGAAATGGAAAAAAGAACACATTGACACCGGTGTGTCAGACCCACCATACTTGATCCGGACACTGCGAGAGGGCTGTACAAGCAATGATCACACGCACGGCACAGCGGACACACCAGGAACCGCGGTGTTGGCCGTCGAATGGCGCTAGCTGCGCAGCATTTGTGCACCGCCGCCATCAGTGTCAGCCAGTTTGCCGTGGCATACGGAGCTCCATCACAGTCTTTAACACTGGTAGCATGCCGCGACAGCGTGGACGTGAACCGTAAGTGCAGTTGACGGACTTTGAGCGAGGGCGTATAGTGGGCATGCGGGAGGCCGGGTGGACGTACCGCCGAATTGCTCAACACGTGGGGCGTGAGGTCTCCACAGTACATCGATGTTGTCACCAGTGGTCGGCGGAAGGTGCACGTGCCCGTCGACCTGGGACCGGACCGCAGCGACGCACGGATGCACGCCAAGACCGTAGGATCCTATGCAGTGCCGTAGGGAACCGCACCGCCACTTCCCAGCAAATTAGGGACACTGTTGCACCTGGGGTATTGGCGAGGACCATTCGCAACCGTCTCCATGAAGCTGGGCTACGGTCCCGCACACCGTTAGGCCGTCTTCCGCTCACGCCCCAACATCGTGCAGCCCGCCTCCAGTGGTGTCGTGACAGGCGTGAATGGAGGGACGAATGGAGACGTGTCTTCAGCGATGAGAGTCGCTTCTGCCTTGGTGCCAATGATGGTCGTATGCGTGTTTGGCGCCGTCAGGTGAGCGCCACAATCAGGACTGCATACGACCGAGGCACACAGGGCCAACACCCGGCATCATGGTGTGGGGAGCGATCTCCTACACTGGCCGTACACCACTGGTGATCGTTGAGGGGACACTGATTAGTGCACGGTACATCCAAACTGTCATCGAACCCATCGTTCTACCATTCCTAGACCGGCAAGGAAACTTGCTGTTCCAACAGGACAATGCACGTCCGCATGTATCCCGTGCCACCCAACGTGCTCTAGAAGGTGTAAGTCAACTACCCTGGCCAGCAAGATCTCCGGATCTGTCCCCCATTGAGCATGTTTGGGACTGGATGAAGCATCGTCTCACGCGGTCTGCACGTCCAGCACGAATGCTGGTCCAACTGAGGCGCCAGGTGGAAATTGCATGGCAAGCCGTTCCACAGGACTACATCCAGCATCTCTACGATCGTCTCCATGGGAGAATAGCAGCCTGCATTGCTGCGAAAGGTGGATATACACTGTACTAGTGCCGACATTGTGCATGCTCTGTTGCCTGTGTCTTTGTGCCTGTGGTTCTGTCAGTGTGATCATGTGATGTATCTGACCCCAGGAATGTGTCAATAAAGTTTCCCCTTCCTGCGACAATGAATTCACGGTGTTCTTATTTCAATTTCCAGGAGTGTATTTATCGCCCATGTTTTACTTCCATATAGGGTTACACTCCATACAAATATTTTCAGAAACGGCTTTCTGACACTTAAATCTATACTCAATGTTAACAAATTTCTCTTCTTCAGAAACGCTTTTCTTGCCATTGCCAGTCTACATTTTATATCCTCTCTACTTCAACCATCATCAGATATTTTGCTCCCCAAATAGCAAAACTCCTTTACTACTTTAAGTGTCTCATTCCCTAATCTAATTCCCTCAGCATCACCCGATTTAATTCGACTACATTCCATTATCCTCATTTTGCTTTTGTTGATGTTTATCTTATACCCTCCTTTCAAGACACTTTCCATTCTGTTCAGCTGCTCTTCCAAGTCCTTTGCTGTCTCTGACAGAATTACAATGTCATCGGCGAACCTCGAAGTTTTTATTTCTTCTCCATGGATTTTAATACCTTCTCCGAATTTTTCTTTTGATTCCTTCCTTCTTGCTGAATATAGAGATTTAATAACATCGGGGAGAGGCTACAACCATGTCTCACTCCCTTCCCAACCACTGCTTCCCCTTCATGTCCCTCAACTCTTATAACTGCCATCTGGTTTCTGTACAAGTTGTAAATAGCCTTTCGCTCCCTGTGTTTTACCCCTGCCACTGATAATCATATTCTGAACAATGTTTATTCCAGTTGTCATAAATAAGAATGTTACAGGAGGAGGAGGGTGCTTTGAAAGAGGAGTTCATTATTCCAAACGACTGCTATACTGTAACAATTGTGAGCTAAAGTTGGGTGTTATAAAAATTTTGTCAGCAATATCTTGCAGGGAAAATCATGTAATATTGGGTTTTGTGCATATTGTAACTGTCATAATTTGTTCCATTTAATTTCCCCCTTCAATAGCAATGTATATTGTTTAAAGTGCTGCTGTTTCCAAGTTAGTTACATGGATCTGTTAGCATAAAACACACACACAAACACACATCTTCAGAAACTAAGGCACTGTGAAATGGTTATCTTACATAGCACAAAATATTCGGGAATATGATGACAACTATCATTAGAAGCAAAAAAGGTCAAGTAAACATGGGCTCAAAGATGCATACCTTGAAGAGCTGTGAACATTTGATTATTTTCAATACTGTAAAACAAATATCTTCTACTGCAAACTCTTTGCTTTCCATATTTTGAGAAGTGATGGTGTGGACCAAAACAATAAAAAATGTCCAGTAAGCATGGGTTCTAAAATGTGTACCTTAAGAGCTATGAGCCTTATTCAGTAGGAGAGATGTTTCAAAGTAGCAAAGATGTCCTCCTGGACCATCCTGTATATAGAAGTGAGACATACTGTATTAAAAGGATAGCAAAAACAAAATAACTTACCAAAAATTCTAGTGTACAGGAGTATCATGGACTAGTGTCACTGTTAGTAATTTAGGCTGCTTGAAGTAAAACTAGCTGTGGTTGTTAAATGGCATTAGAACAGAAATGCTTTCAAATGTAGAATCTAAAGTTTTAGTATTAGGTATACAGTCATATTCTATAAAAATAAACAAAATATATAAATGTAATAAAATATTCTGTGAACTAGTATGGCAGTGGAACCACTTTAAAATATGACACAATTTTATGAAAAGCAGCAGTGTTTTTAAGTATTGTAGCAGTTACCTCTTGGATCAGGATTTATAATGGTCATGGAAGCTAAATATGTGAGGTGGTCACACTAGTGGTGCAGGTGGTCAACCTCGGGAACTGGAGGAGGTGGCTGTTATGCATCCTAAGGTGTCACTGAAACAGCAGTGTCTGGAAACATGTTTATTACTTGTGAGTTTACAGTACTGATTGTCTTGTCTGGTGGTGTGGAAGACCTGCTGAGTCACATACCAGAGTGCAACAAGGAATGCAGGCACACAGCTTTCTTGGTTACAGCCATTGTGTAGGTCAGGACCCAGTGGCCATGTCAGGCAGGTAACTGGAATAGGAATCTGTAGGCTCAAGCATACTTTGGCTCACTGGCAATTAGTGTGGTGCACCCCAGCACTCTCAGAGATGATTGTGCACATAAGCAGGTGCCAACAGGATATCACGAATGGCAGACATTCTAAAGGAGGAAGCCTAGGCACAGATCAGCAGCACAGTGTACAGCCAGGAAGGTGGTACTATAAGGGCTTTGCAGAAAGTTTTCTAGCAGCTCTGAAACTGGAAGTCTCACAACAGTGGGATTATTTCAGTTTGAAAGTGCATTGTTTTTCGACCTTGGAGCATGTGCCCAACAGCTCCTCCACCACTGGACTTCAAACCATGTTGTGAAGGCGGATGAAGATGCATGCAGTGCTGAGTGAGTCTGACACAGTGCGAGATGGTTCTATCGTGCCACAATTTTCATGCAGTGGCCAAAAAAAGAAGTTGAATGCAGAAGATCTCCAACCTTGTCCATTACGGTGAGTCTAGGGCCAATCTGGAAATTGATTTCATAAGCTTTCAAGAGGTTGGGAGTCTCCTGAAGATGAACCTTGTCCTGGTCACCTAGCAGTGGCAGTGATCCAAGAAAACACTGATGCTGCGAGGAAAATGATTGGAGACAATCCTCATCTCACAATTTGTGGCATTGAAGGTACTCTAAATATTAAATTAATATAATGGAAGGAAACATTCCACGTGGGAAAAATTATGTATAAAACCAAAGATGAGGTGACTTACCGAACAAGAGCACTGGCAGGTCGATAGACACACAAACAAACACAAACATACACACAAAATTCAAGCTTTCGCAACAAACTGTTGCCTCATCAGGAAAGAGGGAAGGAGAGGGGAAGACGAAAGGAAGTGGGTTTTAAGGGAGAGGGTAAGGAGTCATTCCAATCCCGGGAGCGGAAAGACTTACCTTAGGGGGAAAAAAGGACAGGTATACACTCGCACACACGCACATATCCATCCACACATACAGACACAAGCAGACATATTTAAAGACAAAGAGTTTGGGCAGAGATGTCAGTCGAGGCAGAAGTGTAGAGGCAAAGAAGTTGTTGAAAGACAGGTGAGGTATGAGTGGCGGCAACTTGAAATTAGCGGAGATTGAGGCCTGGCGGATGACGAGAAGAGAGGATATACTGAAGGGCAAGTTCCCATCTCCGGAGTTCGGATAGGTTGGTGTTGGTGGGAAGTATCCAGATAACCCGGACGGTGTAACATTGAGCCAAGATGTGCTGGCTGTGCACCAAGGCATGTTTAGCCACAGGGAGATCCTCATTACCAACAAACACTGTCTGCCTGTGTCCATTCATGCGAATGGACAGTTTGTTGCTGGTCATTCCCACATAGAATGCATCACAGTATAGGCAGGTCAGTTGGTAAATCACGTGGGTGCTTTCACACGTGGCTCTGCCTCTGATCGTGTACACCTTCCGGGTTACAGGACTGGAGTAGGTGGTGGTGGGAGGGTGCATGGGACAGGTTTTGCATCGGGGGCGGTTACAAGGATAGGAGCCAGAGGGTAGGGAAGGTGGTTTGGGGATTTCATAGGGATGAACTAACAGGTTACGAAGGTTAGGTGGACGGCGGAAAGACACTCTTGGCGGAGTGGGGAGGATTTCATGAAGGATGGATCTCATTTCAGGGCAGGATTTGAGGAAATCGTATCCCTGCTGGAGAGCCACATTCAGAGTCTGGTCCAGTCCCGGAAAGTATCCTGTCACAAGTGGGGCACTTTTGTGGTTCTTCTGTGGGGGATTCTGGGTTTGAGGGGACGAGGAAGTGGCTCTGGTTATTTGCTTCTGTACCAGGTCGGGAGGGTAGTTGCGGGATGCGAAAGCTGTTTTCAGGTTGTTGGTGTAATGATTCAGGGATTCCGGACTGGAGCAGATTCGTTTGCCACGAAGACCTAGGCTGTAGGGAAGGGACCGTTTGATGTGGAATGGGTGGCAGCTGTCATAATGGAGGTACTGTTGCTTGTTGGTGGGTTTGATGTGGACGGACGTGTGAAGTTGGCCATTGGACAGGTGGAGGTCAACGTCAAGGAAAGTGGCATGGGATTTGGAGTAGGACCAGGTGAAACTGATGGAACCAAAGGAGTTGAGGTTGGAGAGGAAATTCTGGAGTTCTTCTTCACTGTGAGTCCAGATCATGAAGATGTCATAAATAAATCTGTACCAAACTTTGGGTTGGCAGACTTGGGTAACCAAGAAGGCTTCCTCTAAGCGACCCATGAATAGGTTGGCGTACGAGGGGGCCATCCTGGTGCCCATGGCTGTTCCCTTTAATTGTTGGTATGTCTGGCCCTCAAAAGTGAAGAAGTTGTGGGTCAGGATGAAGCTGGCTAAGGTGATGAGGAAAGAGGTTTTGGTAGGGTGGCAGGTGATCGGCGTGAAAGGAAATGCTCCATCGCAGCGAGGCCCTGGACGTGCGGAATATTTGTGTATAAGGACATGGCATCAATGGTTACAAGGATGGTTTCCGGGGGTAACAGATTGGGTAAGGATTCCAGGCGTTCAAGGAAGTGGTTGGTGTCCTTGATGAAGGATGGGAGACTGCATGTAATGGGTTGAAGGTGTTGATCTACGTAGGCAGAGATACGTTCAGTGGGGGCTTGGTAACCAGCTACAATGGGGCGGCCGGGATGATTGGGTTTGTGGATTTTAGGAAGAAGGTAGAAGGTAGGGGTGCGGGGTGTCGGTGGGGTCAGGAGGTTGATGGAGTCAGGTGAAAGGTTTTGCAGGGGGCCTAAGGTTCTGAGGATTCCTTGAAGCTCCGCCTGGACATCGGGAATGGGGTTACCTTGGCAAACTTTGTATGTGGTGTTGTCTGAAAGCTGACGCAGTCCCTCAGCCACATACTCCTGACGATCAAGTACCACGGTCGTGGAACCCTTGTCCGCCGGAAGAATGATGATGGATCGGTCAGCCTTCAGATCACGGATAGCCTGGGCTTCAGCAGTGGTGATGTTGGGTGTAGGATTAAGGTTTTTTAAGAAGGATTGAGATGCAAGGCTGGAAGTCAGAAATTCCTGGAAGGTTTGGAGAGGGTGATTTTGAGGAAGAGGAGGTGGGTCCCGCTGTGACAGAGGACGGAACTGTTCCAGGCAGGGTTCAATTTGGATGGTGTCTTGAGGAGTCGGATCATTAGGAGTAGGATTAGGATCATTTTTCTTCGTGGCAAAGTGATACTTCCAGCAGAGAGTACGAGTGTAGGACAGTAAATCTTTGGCGAGGGCTGTTTGGTTGAATCTGGGAGTGGGGCTGAAGGTGAGGCCTTTGGATAGGACAGAGGTTTCGGATTGGGAGAGAGGTTTGGAAGAAAGGTTAACTACCTCTTTCCTCATCACCTTAGCCAGCTTCATCCTGACCCACAACTTCTTCACTTTTGAGGGCCAGACATACCAACAATTAAAGGGAACAGCCATGGGCACCAGGATGGCCCCCTCGTACGCCAACCTATTCATGGGTCGCTTAGAGGAAGCCTTCTTGGTTACCCAAGTCTGCCAACCCAAAGTTTGGTACAGATTTATTTATGACATCTTCATGATCTGGACTCACAGTGAAGAAGAACTCCAGAATTTCCTCTCCAACCTCAACTCCTTTGGTTCCATCAGTTTCACCTGGTCCTACTCCAAATCCCATGCCACTTTCCTTGACGTTGACCTCCACCTGTCCAATGGCCAACTTCACACGTCCGTCCACATCAAACCCACCAACAAGCAACAGTACCTCCATTATGACAGCTGCCACCCATTCCACATCAAACGGTCCCTTCCCTACAGCCTAGGTCTTCGTGGCAAACGAATCTGCTCCAGTCCGGAATCCCTGAATCATTACACCAACAACCTGAAAACAGCTTTCGCATCCCGCAACTACCCTCCCGACCTGGTACAGAAGCAAATAACCAGAGCCACTTCCTCGTCCCCTCAAACCCAGAATCCCCCACAGAAGAACCACAAAAGTGCCCCACTTGTGACAGGATACTTTCCGGGACTGGACCAGACTCTGAATGTGGCTCTCCAGCAGGGATACGATTTCCTCAAATCCTGCCCTGAAATGAGATCCATCCTTCATGAAATCCTCCCCACTCCGCCAAGAGTGTCTTTCCGCCGTCCACCTAACCTTCGTAACCTGTTAGTTCATCCCTATGAAATCCCCAAACCACCTTCCCTACCCTCTGGCTCCTATCCTTGTAACCGCCCCCGATGCAAAACCTGTCCCATGCACCCTCCCACCACCACCTACTCCAGTCCTGTAACCCGGAAGGTGTACACGATCAGAGGCAGAGCCACGTGTGAAAGCACCCACGTGATTTACCAACTGACCTGCCTATACTGTGATGCATTCTATGTGGGAATGACCAGCAACAAACTGTCCATTCGCATGAATGGACACAGGCAGACAGTGTTTGTTGGTAATGAGGATCACCCTGTGGCTAAACATGCCTTGGTGCACAGCCAGCACATCTTGGCTCAGTGTTACACCGTCCGGGTTATCTGGATACTTCCCACCAACACCAACCTATCCGAACTCCGGAGATGGGAACTTGCCCTTCAGTATATCCTCTCTTCTCGTCATCCGCCAGGCCTCAATCTCCGCTAATTTCAAGTTGCCGCCACTCATACCTCACCTGTCTTTCAACAACTTCTTTGCCTCTACACTTCTGCCTCGACTGACATCTCTGCCCAAACTCTTTGTCTTTAAATACGTCTGCTTGTGTCTGTATGTGTGGATGGATATGTGCGTGTGTGCGAGTGTATACCTGTCCTTTTTTCCCCCTAAGGTAAGTCTTTCCGCTCCCGGGATTGGAATGACTCCTTACCCTCTCCCTTAAAACCCACTTCCTTTCGTCTTCCCCTCTCCTTCCCTCTTTCCTGATGAGGCAACAGTTTGTTGCGAAAGCTTGAATTTTGTGTGTATGTTTGTGTTTGTTTGTGTGTCTATCGACCTGCCAGTGCTCTTGTTTGGTAAGTCACCTCATCTTTGGTTTTATACATAAATATTAGGTTAACTACATTGCAGAACATTGTGCACAATAATTTAGACCTTTGCGAGAGATGTGCCCATTGGGTGGCACAGTCCTGGCAGAAGTCCAAAAACATCTGAGAATGTGTTGCCCAACATGTTGTAGGTGGTAATTTGTTGTTACTTGAATAACCCTTCCCCAGGGGAAGCCTCAGACTCGCCAACATCTTCTTGTACCACAGAAATGACCATACAGCAGTGGCAGCTGTCTGAATGTGGTCTCTTATTTTGGCAGCAGTCAGCACATTACGATTCACCGATTGAGTCATCCTGTAAATAGCGAGACTGTCATTCCATCGTAATCAGAGATGCAGGTGGGATCACCACACATCGAGACTGAGGCTTTCTGAAACGGTCATATTTAAGCTGGACATAATGTCATCAAGGCTGGTGATATGGTCATTTGCTCTCATTATCTGGAGATGATAGCAGGCTTGCTCCCAACATGGTGTCTCAGTTATGGTCAGTTCCCCTTGCCTTCATATTTTTCTTCAGTGCAATAATGCCTTGAATAAGGTGAGCTTAGATGTTACATTTTATGGCTCCATATTACAAGACTCACAGAGTAACACATTAGGTGCTGTCATACTGCATTATTTGCATGTATTAATTATGGCTCGGCTCAGTGTGGAAATGTGGTGCCTTGTCTTCTGGAACAGTGCATTCTGAATAGGTATGTGTGCAGATGTGGAAATGGATTAATAATTGTGTGAATAATTGGAAAAACTTTGAAGATAATTTATGAATATGTGCATAATCTTGGGTAAACTTTAACTTTTAACAATATTAACAGACCTTTAATATTATTACATTCAAGGTCAATAGACATAATTTGCATTACATACTGCTGCCTCCAGTAGTATGCGGTACCAGATAATCACTGCAACCATTCAAATTGTTGATCTTCACATTAATTCCATTGTGTGTAGCCTCGATTGTGACATCTAGATAAAGGAATGCTCTTTCGGATACTGTGTAAATTATTGTTGTTTGCACCAAATCTCTTGATGCAGGATCTTGGCGGCAAGTGAAATGATGAACAGAGGATTTGAACTCTTAACTGTGTGAGCAAATATTCTTTTTCTAATAATTTATCGTACTATTTTAATGAATGGTTAAAATACACGTTTTTAACGATGCTGTTACGACAGAACCAAGCATACGTCTGTATGCTACCACTTTCTGAAACAAAAAGATGAAGATACATGAATTAATGAATTGAAGAGCATATTTCTTACTTTGTTTCATACAGGTATTGAATGATGTATCAAAACATTATCCTTGCATAAAACAACCCATTAATTTACTTTTGGCTATGTGTGTAATTCATTCAGTTTATGTATAGCTTATATATAAGAAAACAAAAGAAAAGAATAATATGATTCAATACAATTCCTTCTGTGCCCCAGATACTGCTTGTGACATAAGACATGAGCCAGCTCTGATGATGTGCCGTCTGTGTCAAGTCACAACTTCAAAAATTTGTGTGTACACCCCAGGAGTCAGCCCTGCTATGCAACAGAATGTAAAAGCTAAATGTACCTAAAATAAGGATACTACACAGTCATAAAAACTCTTTTTTATGTGTATAAATAGGGAGGGGTTGAGATATTTAAATTAACAGGAATGTTGGACAGTAGTACCATTGTCATCTCATGGTACCATGTTTACTACTTGGGATATTGAGAGTGGTCTCATGGCTACATGATACCTCTTGTGGGTGAAATGGTACCAATGGAAGATAGGTAAGCATCAGCTCCAACATGGGTCTGCCACATTTGCCTTCTTGAAAGATGTCAAAATACCAGTTTAATGTGATGTTTTGTTCTTTCAGTGAGTGTTGTGGCTCTCTCTTACTGTGAACAAAGATTTCCATTCCTTGCAATATGTTTAAAGTGTACCTGTTTGTTCCCTTATGTAAAATTTCTAAATTGCCATGTATTGTCCCACTTTATGTTTAAGGGAGCTCAGATGATTACTGAAAGGATTTCCGTTCATACGTGTACTTTTTAAATTGGACAGCAAAATTTCTGCATGTTTCACTAACTTAAAATTTGTTGCAGTCCTAACAATTAATTTTATACTTGCCCATAAATTTGTTAAGTCTCTCGATGATTTTATGTCATATTCCTGCTTCTGATTTTCCTGTATTACCAAAGCCTAAATTCACTTTTAACTATTAGCAATTTGGTGTGAGTGAGCGCACTTTTTGTCATGAGCCTTCTTTCTTCTGCTTCTTCTTTTTCTATGTTTGTAGTATGGTCCTTTCTTTTCTTTTAACTACTTAAACATGTTCTTGACACTATTGTTCTTATATTCATTGACCTTCACTACTTCTGTAAGTATGCTAAGCAGTTTCTGCATTTCTTTATTTTTGAACAGAAATGGTAGGCTCGGCTCCTATGGACAACTAATGTAAAACAAGCTCTTTGCAGCTTTTGTGATAGTTAGAGTTGACTTCTGTGATTATATCTGTGTTAATGGTTTTTTGAACACTCCAAATAAATATTTACCATCTTTTGTGGTCAGTAATATCACACAAAAATTGGTAAGCTCTGATTTGTATGAATTTTTTAGTACTGATTTCATACAATAATGGAAAATCTTAGTTGGAATACAACTGAATAAGCAATGATATTGAGTAGCTGATAGAAGAAACTGAACATCAAATATGTTTCCAAACAGTCACTCATGAATACTCTCACTTCATTGTAAAAGATAATGGATTGATTCTAAGGCCTTACTCACTTAGGTATCTAGCCATACTAATTTAATGCACAATTATTGTGTATTGTGTGAAACAGTATCTATATTACTAAATGGCTAAAATGGTCATCAGGTTCCAATTACTGTTACCAATCTTATGGAGTTCAGGGGCAACCGTGGCTGACATTTTGAACTAGAGAACAGTTGTTTTGATATACATCCATACACATTTGATAAAGTAATTTAATATAGACAGTATCTGGATGGTATTGTACTACTTTATGAAAGTGATACAACGAAGTGTGTACTGTAGGTTATTCATCTTGCAACCCTGTTCACTCCTTCATTTTTTCCTCCTCATGACTCTCCTCCAATGGAATATTTGCAGCCTTTGATCCAACAAAGAGGATTTACAGCTGCTTGTAGAATCACAGCGACCCCTTGTACTCTGCCTTCAGGAAACAAAATTGTGTCATCATTTGTGTTTCTTGACAGTCTGTTTTGACCTCCCCCTGAGGTCGACATTCGACCTCGTGTGGGAGTCACACACTGTTCATATGGGATGACATTCATAGTCAACCCATCTCCCTGACTGCCTGTCTTCAAGCTGTTGCAGTTTTCCTTCCTCACCTGACATTTTCCCTTTGATCCATTTACATCCTTCCGTCATTCGATGTCACCAGGGCAGCATTCCTCCAGCTTATTGGGCAGCTACCTCACCCATTTCTGCTTCTCGGTGACTTCAATGTGCACCATCTCCAAGAACCTGTCGGATATGTCCTCTTGGCAGACCTTCGTAATCAATTTAACCTCTTCTGCCTTAACATGCGAGTACCCACAATCCTTTCTGACTCCTCGCACACCTGTTCCCATTTGGACCTATCCTTCAGCAGTGCCCAGCTTGCCCATTTTCTCGAGTGATCCATTCTTTCTGACACCTACTCGAGTGACCATTTCCCGTGTGCTGTCTGTTTTCTTACACCTACCCCACCTGCATGCACACCCAAATGGCAGCTTACTAAGGCCGACTGGTGGCTGTACTCCTCCCTGGCGACCTACTACAAACACCATTCCCCAGTTGTGTTGACCAGGTGGACTGCCTTACAAACATTATCCTTACCACTGCAGATCCCCACACTTCCTCTTTACCACACTGTGTCCTGCTTTCTTGGTGGACTGAGGCATGCCATGATGCGATTCACGCCCAGACTTACTCTCCACATTTTTGACAGTCACCCTATGATGGCAAACTGGGCTCATTATAAACAGATGCTTGCACAGTGTTATCGTGTTATTCGGGATAGCAAAAAGCTAGCTGGATTGCATTCAGTAGTTCTTTTAACAGTGCCACTCCCTCTCTGTTGTGTGGGCTAACCTCCAGTGGCTCTTTGGGACCAAGATTCATTCTCCAATTTCCGGCCTGACAGTAGCTGATGATGTTATCATGGACCCTATTGCTATCTCCAACACCTTGGACAGCCATTTTGTGGAAATTTCTTGCTCTTCCCACTGTCACACTACTTTTCTCTATAGAAACAATCTGAGGAGGCTTGGGCGTTATCATTCTCTTTTCAGAATTGTGAGTGCTACAATGCCACCTTTACTATGAGGGAGCTAGATCATGCTCTAACTTCATCTAATCCTTTGCCCCAGGGTTAGACGCTTTTCACATTCAGATGCTGCAGCACCTTTCTCTTGCAGACAAGCACTTGTCTGCTTCAAAACTGCATATGGCCAGTCGGCACATTTCCCAGACACTGGTATGAAGCCACTGTGATACCAATAACTAAGCCCAGTAAGGGCAAACACCATCCTTCTAGCTACCACCCCATCTCTCTCACCAGCTGTGCTTGCAAGATGATGGAATGTACGATTCATGGCTGGCTGGTATGGTGGCTCAAGTCTCGCAATTTACTAATCACTGCACAGTGTGGACTTTGAGCACACCGTTCTGCAGTTGACCACTTTAACCACACGTGACATGGAATGGTTTTCTGTGGAAATCCTAGACTGTGGCCATGTTTTTCAATTTGGAGAAAGCCTACGACACTTGCTGTAGGACTGGTATCCTCTGTACTCTCTGCCTGTGGGCCTTTCATGGCCGCCTGCTCCGTTTCCCTAAGAAATTTTTAAGAGACAGAGTTTTCATGGTCCGTGTGGGTTCTGCCATGTCGGACACCTTTATCCAGGAAAACAATGTGTCTCAGGGTTCCGCCCTTAGCATCCTCCTCCTTGCTATCGTCACTAACCCTATAATGGCCTGTCTCCCATTGGTCATCTCTGGCTCCCTTTTTGTTGACAATTTTGCCATCTATTGCAGTTCTTCTCGGACCTGTCTCATTGAGTGGCGTCTTCAGCGATGTCTTGATCATCTTTTACTCATGGAGTGTCAACAATAGCTTTCATTTTTCCACTGACAAAACCATTTGTATGAATTTCTGGCAGCACAATTGATTTATCCCACCCTCTTTACATCTTGGGCCTGTTGCTCTTCTGTTCGTTGAAACTACGAAATTCCTGGGGCTAATGCTCAATAGGAAACACTCTTGGTCCTCCCACATGTCTTACCTGGCAGCCCGCTGTACATGGTGCCTCAATGTCCTACATGTCCCCAATGGTACTTCCTGGGGTGCCAATCGAACCACGTGCCTCCATTTGTACCAGTCTTTGTCCATTTGAAACTAGAGTATGGGTACTTTGTTTATGCATCTGCACATCCGTCCCTCTTGTGCTGTCTCAATGCTATCCCCCATCGTGGCATCTGTTTGGCCACTGGTGCCTTTTACAGTAGCCCAATTGAGAATCTGTATGCTGTAGCTGCTGACCTAGTGCTGTCCTACCAATGTGACTTTCTCCTCAGTAGGTATGCATGCCATTTGTCTGCCAAGTGTGACCACCCATCCTATGCCTCCTCCTTCGATGACACCTTTGATCGCCATATGGGGCGTGACCTTCTCTGTTACCTTCTGGAGCTCACTTTCGGCTCTTACTCCGGCAGCTTAACTTCTCACTCCCTGCAACTTTCCCGGTAGGTGTGAACCCGTCACCACCTTGGCTTCATGCGGCAGCCTGTGGTCACCTCGGCCTTCACTCGCTTCCTAAGAACACTACACCAGCCTTGCTCTATCACCTTCAATTTCACAACCTTCACATGGAACTTCGCGACTGTACCTTTGTGTACACTCATTGCTCTCGGACTAACTGTGGTGTCGGGTATGCCGTCGTTATTGGCTTTGAAGTTTTTCAGTATTGACTTCCAGCACACTGCTCAGTATTTACAACAGAGCTGTTCGCCCTGTATCAAGCCACGGAGTACATCTGGCGACACAGCATTTTCAATTGCGTCATCTGCTCAGACTCTCAGAGCCCTTCAAAACCTGTGTGCACTATACACTGCCCATACCTTAATGCAGCAGGTCCAGGAAAACTGTCGTTTGCTCACTGTGCTATTTATGTGGGTTCCTGATCATGGTAGACAGGTTCCTGGTCATGTCAGTCTGATAGGAAATGAGGCTGCTGACACTGTTGCGAAGGCTGCAGTCCTCAGGCCTTAGCCCACTATTTCTTGTATTCCCTCCGATGGTATCTGTGTTTCTGTCTGTCAGGAGGTGGTGTCACTTTGGCATCGCCACTGGTCCTCCCTTCATGGGAATAAGCTACAGGTTATTAACCCTCTCCCAGCAGCTTGGACGACCTCCTCTCAGCCTTCCCGCTGTGAGGAGGTCATTTTCACTAGGTTGTGTATTGGGCACTCCTTTTTAGCCATTGTCATTTGTTAAGTGGTGCTCCCCCACTAGTTTGTACATATTGCACCAAAGTTTTACCTGTCCATCATTTCCTGACGGAATGCCCAATTTTAACCATTTATATTCCCACTTGGGTTTCCCACCTGAGTTATCGGGCATTTTAGCAAACGCCACATGGGCTGTCGACCATGTTTTATTTTTTTACCCGTCATAGCAATATGGTGAAGGCCATTTAAAATTTAGTCACGAACCTCCATTTCTTTATGGTCTATTTTATTGACCTTTCTCCACATTCCTGATTTTAGCTGTCTTCTCTTACATGGATTGAGATTGATGTGTAGTCACTTTTAAACTCCTCTCTGTCCTCTGTTCTATAGTTTTGACAGGGGCGTGAATGACCCTAGTTGTTCTGATGCCCTAAAACAAAACAAACAAACCAACCCTGTTCAAAACACTGCCCATTACATTCATATGATTTTCCAGGCCCTTTCCCATCTGTGACAGAATTATAATGTCAGTGACAGACCTCAAGAGGTTTTATTTCTTCTCACTGAACTTCATTTCTCTTCCCCAGATTTCTCCTTGCTTTCCTGTACTATTTGCTTGGTGTACAGATTGAATAACATCAGGGATAGGCTACAGTCTTGTCTCACTCCTTTTTCCTACTACTGCTTCTCTTTCATGTCCTTAAACTCTTATAACTGGACTTTGATTTCTGTACCAGTTGGAAATAACCATTCACATGCTTTGTTTTATTGTCAAAAGCTTTCTTTACGTTAGCAAATGCTATAAGTATAGCTTTGCCTTTCTTCAACTTGTCTTGTAGGATAAATCATAGATAGGGTCACTATTGCCTTGCATATTCCTATATTTGCCCAGATCTTCCCTGAGAATTAGCCATTCTTGTGTAAATTATCTGTGCCAGTATTTTGCAACCATGACTTTCTAAACCGATGGTTCATACTTGTCAGCACCAACATTTTTTGAACTGAAATTATTCTTGAAGTCTGAGGGTATTTTGCCTGTCTCATATATCTTAGACACAAAGCCCATAGTGTTGCTATGGCTGGCTGTCCTAAGTATCTTAATAATTCCAAGAAAATGTTGTGCTCTGTCAAATTCTTTTCACAATATCATTTCTCATCTTCCTCTTTCATATATATAATATTGTATTTAAGTTTGTTTCCATTGCCTAACTCCTGTAACATATTCTTTCAAACTTTCCTTCAACGTTTCAATCTCCAATTCTTTGCTTAGTTCTGGTTTCCCATGTGAGATTTTAATAATCATACAGGTGCTTCTCTTTTCTCCAAAGATCTGCTGAATTAGCCTCTTTGCAACATGTGTCAACCTTAGCATTTCTCTTCTAACCATTTATGTTTTACCATTTAGCACTTTCTGTCAATCTCAATTTTTAGATGTCTGTATGCCTTTTTGCCTGTTTTGTTTGCACCATTTTCTCCTTTGATCAGTTAATTTCAGTATCTCATTTGTTACCCAAAGATTCCTACTGTGCTTTGTCCTCTAGACTGTTTTGCCCCCTGCTGCCACTGCTATTTGAAATGATGGTTTAGCAGTAGCAACAGGCTGAGAAGTGGAAGTGTGTGATTATTGTGGCGCTGGAAATATGTTTAAATGGTCACACAACTTTCATCAACCTTTTCTAGTTGGTTACGGTTATCAAATATCAATAAAAGCAATCCCAAAAAGATGTGTATCAAAATGACATAGTAACCACAAAAACTGTAATGTCTTGCCTTTTAAATTCTCAGATCAACTGGGCAAAAGTCTTCTGTGAGTGTGGTCATTTCAGTTAACAGTAGAATTAAATCACACTTCATATGTACATTACAATAAAATCCATGAAGTTATTGAGCTCTAGGTCAAACATCTCAAAATTCTCAGAAAGAAAGGGAGACGATAGAAATGAAACTGACACGCTTGGTAACCACACTTATGAATTAAGATAAATAACATTGCTGGGAGGCACATTCAGACAATTCATTCTAAATCGTTGTACAGTATTTCATACGCAACTGTAAGGGCAGATGGGCTACAGAGTGGTGGACAGGAGGAGAAATCTCCATAGGGGCTCAGCATTCATTTGCTGAGTACAGGATAGGCGACCCCAGGGTTCCTGAGCTCTGGGCATGCTTCAACGACCACCGAGTGGCGCAGTGGTGGAATGTTGTCTGTTTTGGAGAACGGGGGTTTCGGCTTCACCGCCTGGACCATGAGGAAGGTATACACACCTTTATAAAAAGCCCCCCAACCTCAAGGTGTGCTACATATTAATGAGGTGAATGGATGTTGAGGTAAAACAGTCTCTAGTGGGAAACCTCTGGGGCACCCCTGCTGCCCCTCCCCCAGGTGTACAAGGCTTGCTCAGGCATGTAGGGCTCCGCCTGATTTGACAGTTGTTACCATAGCATCTTGTGGGATCCTATGGAACAGTCTCATCAAACTACTACTACTGACGGGGCGGATGTACCGTCAGGTAGTGCTTACACCCAATCCTCAAAGAGAGCTTGGTTGGTCAGTCCTCCTAAAAAGAAATGCCAGAATCATAGTAACAGAGCATTAGTGTGCCATAACACTTTCATTGTAATCAAGCGAACAGAGGGAACCTTTGAGAAGATCTCCCCTTTGTATGTTCACAAGGCATTGGAAGGTATTTCTGGGTCTCTAAAAAGTGCCAGAAAACTTCATAATGGAACACTTCTAGTTGAAACTGCTAATTCAAATCAGATATCTAAGCTTTAAGCTTCTGAGATGTAAGGCCTTAGGTGACTACCCAGTTGAGACAGAGTTGTATAACACCCTTAACTTTAGTAAGGAGCGGGCACCTGCTCTGATATAATGGAGGTGGACCCTGTGGAGTTACGTGAAGAATGGAAAAATATGGGCATCACGGAAATGCAGAACTATATGAGGAGAGTCAACGGCAAATTGGAAAAATTGGCAACATTTATTGTAACATATAGTACCCAGGAATTACTTGAACTTATCCTTGCAGGCTGTATCCATCTTAACATTCAACCATTTGTTCCTAATCCGATGATTTGTTAAAAATGTCAACGATTTGGCCATACCACTGTGAGATGTAATGGGCAGGCTAAGTGTAGCAATTGTGGAGGTTCAGCTCACAAATCAGACAATTCTTGTACACTTCTTCCAAAATGTGTAACCTCCTCCGGGAATCACCCAGTATGGAGCAGAAAGAGTGAGATTTACAACAAGAAAAGTAAAATTCAGCAGTTGAAGGTCAAGAGACGCATACCTTATGGTGAAGTTAAAAAAGCTATCAAAGCTATGCAACCTCCGGGTTTTCCTGCTGCTTCTTGCATCAGCCCTTAAGACACCTATTGTTAAGTGTGATGCCTTCACACAAACTCAGACCACAGATTCCAATATGAGCACGTGCACTTGTCGGTTAACCTGTGGGGAAATGCTACACTTGAAGCAGAAGTCATTTGGTAACTGTCAGCAATGGGCTTACCACCTAAGCCACATACCACTACCCCGCATCAGAAGCCAACTAAGCCATCCCCACAACCCAAGCAAACAGCTCCTCCCATAAGTAAAGAAAAACATCCTTCGAAAAGTAGTTCCAAATCCAAGAAAGTGGTAGTTAAACCTTTAGATTGATGAGCTCTCTCCCTCTCTGATGGGGGACTCTGCTCTTGAGGATATGGATTTCCAGCTACAGGAACCAGAGAGTCGGGAACCAGCAAATGTTCCCTCTGATCTCCCCTGTAAATCACTACTTCCGAGGAAGAAAGATAAGAACAACCTTCACTAAACAGTGGCCTCCACAGGGACATTTGTGTTGCAGTGGAATTTAAATGGATATCACTCGCATTTCAAAGAATCACAGGTCCTGGTCCAGGAAAAACCAGTCTGCATCTGCTTACTTCCACAGGTCCTGCCTTTTGAAGTTTTATAGCACATTTGTTCAATCACATTTAGAGTATGGCAACGTAGTCTACGGATCAGCCCATACTTCCTACTTCAAGATGTTAAGACACTGTCCACCATGAAGACATTTGGATACCAACTGGTGCCTTTCAGACCAGCCCACTTCAGAGTCTGTGTGCAGTGGCTGGTGAACCACCACTTGGATTCAGTGACATATCCTTTTGGCTCAGCAGGTGCTGAAAATCTCAGAATCACTTCAGTAATTGGCATTTAATGATGTGGGCCAAGACACCTTTGAATGGCTGTTCAGGAATCGGCCCCACGCGACCAAGCCATTTGGGAAACATGCTACAAACTGTCTCAAGGATCTGGATATCAAGCATCAAAATATGCACCCAGGGATGGAACGCATTGCCGCTTTGGTGTCTTCAGAGGCCCAAAGTGATTTTAAGCTTGACACAGTACAAGAAAACTTGTACTCCAGATTATGTTTTTACAACTTTGTTTTTGTCCACTCCAAGTATGTACCAAAGTTTCATCACAGTTTACTGTATTTACTCGAATCTAAGCCGCACCTGAAATTTGAGACTCGAAATTCAAGGGGAGAGAAAAGTTTTAAGCCGCACCTCCAAATCGAAACAATGTTGGTCTATTGTAATATGAGACACGATTTAGGTCGAATGAATGACGATACAGCTACAGTAGTTTGGTTCGAGTCGTAAGCTTGGCAGTTAAGCTATACCAGGTAGCCATTGCTATGCGTCAGGCACTCCGTCCGTATTTATTCGGGTACCCTTCCTTTTTCACGTGCTTTGTCTGGTTTGAATTGATTGCTTATTTTTCTTTGATTTGATTAGTGCCGTTCCCTTTGTTATAGGTGTTTATGTCACTCCAAGCTAAAAATGTATTACTATACTGTGTCATGCATTATTTATTGCATTCTGTGTTTGCAGCCTGTCGCCGCTCACGGCGTGGCTTGCTTTTGTGCACGCTACCGCTGCTTACAATAAAAAAATAAATAAAGACAGAGAGAGAAGAATCATCTCATTAGTGAAACAATGGCAAGAGACTGCTATTTGTTGTTACTTACACTGCTGATTTCTATGATAATGATCAACAAGAACCAAATAATAGAATGCGTATGATAGATGATGTTCTGAACGAGAGTTTAGCAAAAATTTTTCTCCGTTTGAAAATCTTTGCAGACGCCTCTTTAGTACATTACATTCTGCACAGAAACTATAGTCATCTTAGATTTAAAAATCTAGTCAATTACTGTGCTTCATTTCTGGCTGTATCACTATTAGGCACAAGAATAATAAGAATATAAATATGACATGATATGTATATTCTTCAGCGTTTGCTGTTGTCTCACTCTAGTTTCGTAGTTTATTAGGCAGACAGGTTTTTAATGAGATAACAGCAAACACGGAAGAATACATGACAAAATGTTTATATTCGTATTATTATTATTATGGTGAAGAGAATATTGCATGTGATTCACAATTCATAAAAGTTCCTATTAGCAACCATCTCTTCTCATAGGTAAGAAAAAATTCAGAACATAGAGTTGGCCATATTGACAAACATCCCAAACAGTCTTGCCAGTCGGATTTTCATAGTACATTGAAATGCTGCTAAATTCGAAGATGAACAATACTTAATTTGTATTTACTTCGTTGGATAATGTATGAAAATGCAGTAGTCAAAACTCAGGGTGGAGAAAACAGCTTCGGCAGAAGTTAGTTGTGGCGGCACCTACCAACATTTTTCAGAACTTCCGCTTAATTTGCACTCGATTCTAAGCCGCAGGCGGTTTTTCGGATTACAAAAACCAGAAAAAAGTGTGGCTTAGATTTGAGTAAATATGGTATACAGATGGATTCCAACAAGAGAATGTCCTCAGTTGTTCTGCTGTTTTCTCTGATAGAGTTTTTAAAGTATGTCTTCCGGAAGAATTTACAAATTATGATGTGGAATTATATGGCATTCCAATGGCACTAGAGAGCGTTTACAGACACTACTGTACAATATTTCTTGTCTGTTCCAACTCACTTTGTGCACTCCAATCACTTCACCAAATGTATCCAGTAGACCATATGATTCAGCTCATCCATGACTCCTTACAGCAGCTCCAACATCATGGCAAGGAGGTGATCTTTTTGCTGGGTACCTGGCCACATTGGGACACAGGGAAACGACATGGCTGATAAAGCTGCAAAGGAAGCATGTCGACATGGTGCTGTCCATCAATATCCCATCCAGTTGCACACTATCATCTCATTTTCTGATAGACGCATCTTGTGTCAGTGGGAGACTGAATGGTTGCAGGTGACAGAAAACAAACCGCACTCCCTCCGATCGACCACACAGGCATGGCAGACTTTGTCAGCCTCAACGCTGGAAGGAGGTTCTGCTTACCAGACTGCACATTGGACATAGCCCCTTAACACAGGGCTTCCTCCTCCAGTGGGAGGATCCACCACTCTGTGAAATTCGTGGCATGCCATTTTCAGTTGGGCATATTCTGGCAACATATGTATTATACAGGGTGTCCCAGCTATCTTGTCCACCCAAAATATCTCTGGTACAGTAACAGCTATTGGAAAATGACTTTCACCTGTATCAATGTAGGGCTTGGGCCAATGAATGTACATATTTGGAAACATTCTAAAACGAAAGCATATGTGATTTATAACACAAACTTATGTTTTTTTAAATGGACCTCCTTTATTTTTTCTTCAGCAATCCATAGCATGACAAAGCACGTACACAATGGCGTTGATTGCATCGCAATATTCCCATTACATCCCAAGATATTGAGATGCGAAGTTGACACTTGAAACACCCGACATGCGCTGCTAGCGCACGTCCTGAGGCTCAGGCGTGAACCCCATGCTGCCCGTAATCGCGCAGCAGACCATATTATTCGTTTTGGACCTCTTGGTAAGTATGGAAGTGTGATTACGCATGTCAATCACATCGCGATTTCCAAATTTGTACATTCATTGGCCCCAGCCCTACATTGATACCGGTGAAAGTCGTTTTCCAATAGCTGTTATTGTTCCAGAGATATTTTGGGTGGACAAGATAGCTGGGACACCCTGTATACTGATATTAGGGCGGCCCTTTGTCTCGATGGAGATCTGCCCACCATCCTCGCAGATGCCGATTCCTGCGGTGAAATTTTGTGAACTGTCAGGCCTCATCCCTAAATTGGTGGTGAAGGGAGGCAGACTTTAATACATTATAAACTGCTCCACATGTGGGATCAGCCTTCATCCCCATCCATGAGATTAGCATGCTGACTTTTCATCAGGGTGCTGATAACTATGATGTTGAGCACCCCTCACCTCGAATCATCATCATCATCATCATCATCATCATCATCATCAGGAGCAGAAATTAGCAGTGAACATGTAAATACAGTAAAAAGAAGTTTTACTTAATTTGTAACTTTCTTCAAGTGTTGTGAAGAAACTTTACAAAAGAATAAACAGTAGTAAAGTCCAGCTAAGCTGTTACAAGAAGAAAAAAGCATTGTGCAGTGTGAGCCTCTTGCTACTAACGCGCAAGTGAACTTTCGAAGGCTGACTAACACTGAAGACTGTGATTGAGACTGGGCAGTACAGCTGCCACCAGCCATCCTATATCATGGCAGCAGAACATACTCTTAGTCACAGCCACTGAAAGCATGGCTCAGCAGATGCACATCGTTGGATCTGACAGATCCTCATGCAACTGCTATTGACATCTATTGAAAACGTGTGTTTCTGTTTCTGACTGTGAGATGCCAGGAGTGTAGTGTCACTATGTGGTTTCGCAACCATCTCCCCAAACCACCTAACCATCTCTGTGTACTGTGGATGAGCGAATGATAACTGGCTGGAGGGCTGGTTGCACGTGAGGAGACGGGAGCCAAACCGAAGGCTGGCACTGAGTACCTGCCCATGCCCCAGCATATGCTCAGCATGCCTGGGAACATCACCCAAAAAAACAGGCAGGGAGGATGTACCGACATCCAGAGGCAGAACAGCAAATGAAGACAGAGCACCTCAACAACTGCAAAGGGCTCTGTAGTGGCATGTGGGGCAGCTACCAGGAAGAGGGTCCCATTCCCAGGCAGTGGTGGCTGTCAAGATAGTGATGTCCATAGAAGGGCATTGACTTCCATTGGCTCCAGGACTGGCACTGATGACATGGGGTCCCTGGGCGCTGGATGCAATGAGAGCTGCTGCATCCAAGAGGGCATGTAATGTGAAAGCACAAAGCTTGCTGCAGGATCAAACAATTTACATAGAAGAATTTGATTGTGGTGGCACCTGAGCAATCCTTTCAGTTATTGCAGTAAAAACACATAATGTCCAAGAAGTCATACTATGATGCCATGCTACCAGTGCCTCCATGCACCATACAATCTGTAAAACACCATATCATTAGTGTGATACTTTGCCTCAGTGGGTGGAATGGGCATCACTCGCTGTGGCAGGTGCAGCAAATAAAGCAAAGTGTGGTGGTGCTGTCCACATACCAACTCTGCCGGTGGTTGTCTGTCGTGTGATGGGGAATGGTAGAAATAAAAGAATAGCAGCAGAGTTAGATCCCGTGTGTGAGAGGTATGAAGTTTGTCCATCCATTGCATAGATGTTTGTACACAGCAATCAGCTTCATTGTTGTATTGTGGGTGGAATGATGCACTCACGGTATTTGATGCCGGAGGTGGTGCAAAACTGTTCACACTCGGTGCAAATAAATTTAGGTCCATTGTCAGACGTAATCATGGTAGGCAATCACTCGAGGCAGAAGATTGATGCCAAGGCCTGGATTGTGGAGCGAGTTGTCATAGTAGAGAGCATAGGAACCACAAAGGGAAATTTGCTGAAATCATTAGCGAACATGAGCCAACGTGTATTCCAGTTAGGACCCCTGAAATCCAAGTGCATAAATCACCAATGTGCTTGTGGTTTGGTCATTCAAAGAACTGCTGAAACATGGCTGACTGATGTTCAGCACAGGATTGGCACTGAGAAGTCATCTGTTCAATATGCGCATTGACTCTGTGTCAAGTGCAGTAACGCCACACCAGTTGCAAGGTGCGAATGATGCCACAGTGGGCATGGTGTAGCAAATGAAGTGTGTCAGAATGGAGAGCCTGGGGAATGACAACATATGGTCATTATCCATGCGAATCAAACTGATACCTTGATGAACGGAAAATTTTGTGCTGATGGGCAGAGTATCAGTGAACCACATAACTACAAATCTTTGGCTGAATGCGGCCAACCAGTGCTGACAGAGTGCGACTGAATCTGCAAATTGGGATCCGCTGCTGCAGCCTGAGCAATTTTCCAGTGGCTAAGTGGAAAGCTATGCAAAGCATCTGTGTCTTGTGCATCAATGTAGCAACAAGATGTGGAGGACTCATTGAATGCTGAATCTGGGCCAACAGAGAGGTGAGGAAAAGCTTCTGTGTTGGCATGCTTTGAAGTGAGCTGATACACAATCTCATATTAGTAATTTGACAAAAGAAGAGCCCACCATTGTAGCTTCTGCACTGTGCGATTTTGGACTGAATGAGAAGGACTAAACAAAGATTGAAGAGGGTTATGGTCAGACACCAAGTAAACTTTTCTGCCATGGAGATTCTGGTGAAACGTAGTTACATGATATACAATGGTAAGAGCCTCCTTTTCAATTTTCAAGTAATTACACTGAGCTTTGGACAACAACTTTGTAGCAAAGATAAGTGGCCTGTCAACATGACCAAATGTATGCGACGGAACTGCACTAATACCATAAGAGGAAGTATCCACAACCAAGTCCTCCAGTTTGGCTGGATCAAAATAAACAAGGCATTGATCACTAATCAAAACATCTTTCAACTTCGGGAAAGCAATTTACTCCTTTCTTCAATGATTCTTCTATATTTGAACAACTCAGTCAAACAAACATTTTATTGTAATGTTCAGTATAATGACTATCAAAAATCTCAACAACAATGAAGTTTTCAAGCAGTGTCTATCTTCTGAGTAAGTCAGTTCAAGGACAGTCTTGATTTGTTCCAGACTTGACAATGGTGTTGACACTCTTGCTCTGAGTAGTTCACTGCACCTTCCAAATGTGTACCAACAAAGCTCAACTCATCAGTCACAGCCAACGAACTTCCTTTTGTATTTTGTTGCTGGTTTTTTGCCACCTTATGCCCATATATAGTCCACACCATCTCCACATACAGGTACAAGAGTGCATGCAGTAGATGTTGTTTCTCTTTCCAATCACGTTATATGATAAGGTGGTACCTCAAAACTGTCTGCTGTGCTTTTGCAGGAATCTTAATAGTCAAGAATTTGCAGAATCTGTTGCAACGAAGAGTGTGGGTATTTAAGAATTTTTTCCCAATTTCATGAGTTGGCTATACTGCACGTGATGGCATCACAAATCATTGCATCACTGTAGTATTTGCCTCAGTCACATTTGAATCTACACTGTCTAGTAAGGACCTGCAAATCAGTCACATAGTGACGGTATGTGAGTCCTTGTTGCGTACTCAACCTAAATGGTTTGTAACGGGCATCCACCATTTGTACCCTATCCTCGTAACACTTTGTAAGCACCTGTATTAGGTCTTCATATTTTACAAAGTGGGAAAGAGTTTGGCACACTGCCTATAAGTAGTCACTCCCACCATATTCAAGGACTAAGAATGTTTGTCAGTATCTTGTACGTGATGCAGTGCGATGTGCACTTTGAACTGTGCAAGGAATGCATTCCAGTCTTCCTTCATCTTATCAAACTCGCAAAATGGCAACGCGCGCGCGCGCACACACACACACACACACACACACACACACACACACACACAACACACACACACAGCCGGGTGGATGGTAGTGGTGTTGCAATTGTTCCCAATGTCAGTTTTGACCCCATCTCCACCATCTTGGAAGTGATTCACCACTTCAAGCATGTGCATCCTTCGTTGACTCACGCAGCAGGCAATTGTGGCATGGTAGTCATTTGGAACCAAGCAATTCACAAAGACGCAAAAAGCAATACAAAATTCCACAGAAAAAAGGGGGGGGCAAAAGCAGCAACCATAGAACCTGGAACATAAATAGCACAAGCAAGCAAACACAGGGGACAAAGCATACAAGCCCACAAGTGACAAAAGCAACCAAAAAGACAACAGTAAAGTGAAAAGACAGTGACATGTGGGAACAAAAACATCTTGTCTCCAGGTTACTTATGTACTATTCCTTACACAATGATGAGGAGAGGTGGGTTACAGAGTAGCGCAGCATCTGTCCTTGTAGGCAAGCTGGATAAGAGCAGAAATGATTAAATATGGTTAACAGAAGTTTTACATAACTTGTAGCTGTCTCCAGGAATTGCGAAGATGCTTTACAAATGAAGAAACAGCAGTAAAGTCCAGTTATTACAAGAAGCTTGAGAGCATCGTGTAGTGTGAGGCTCCTGCTACTAATGCATAAATGAACCATCAGAGTCTGTCTAAGACTGAAGACCATAGAAGACTGTGATTGAGACTGAACCATGTAGCTGCCGACGGCCATCCTATATCACGGCGGTAGGGTACTCTTGTAAATGGACCTACTGAAGACATGGCTTGGCAGGCGTGCATCATTGGATACACTGGGCCCCGCATGATGGCTATTGGCGTCTGTCAGAAGCGTGCATTTCTGTAGCCAACTGTGAGCCGCTGGTGGGGATGGTATTGATGTGTGATGCCAAATAGACAACAAAGAAGAGGGCTGTCAAATATGGGAGTTTCATGTGGAGAGTCTGTCATGCAGGGCACACAGCACAAAGACACAGTCATTGAGTGATCAGTGCTCCGTAAAGTAGGCATTGCTATCTGCTTGGTGACTTTCCACTCAGCTGCCAACTGGTCTTCTTCAGACCTAACTCCAAGTTCTGTTTATTTTACTCTTCCAGTCCAGACTACCCATAGTTGCCACTGGACTTTCACTTGTCAACACCAGTGATGCTGATAGTCGGCTCCTTAGATCGCCCATGTCCCCTCACTGCAGTGAGAAAACTGGAAGTTTGGCACCACCTGCTGAGCAGGATGGATCGTCAACTGTGGCGCAAAATCAGAGCACATATTTAACCTCGCAGAACTACCCACTTGTCTTCTATTGTATTATTTTCCTCTGTTTCAGTC
The DNA here is from genome assembly GCF_023864345.2 of Schistocerca serialis cubense. Classification (NCBI taxonomy): domain Eukaryota; kingdom Metazoa; phylum Arthropoda; class Insecta; order Orthoptera; family Acrididae; genus Schistocerca; species Schistocerca serialis. The sequence goes on along the minus strand of NC_064646.1, from coordinate 418,447,707 downwards.
TATCATTGCCTAATACTCCATTTGAAACTGTCAATAATCTATGGTTCTCTCTTTTCATTCAAGTCTTATCTCATGAACCGTAATTTGCAGTTCATAATTTATCATAGCCCACATCTTCATCTGGACATGTTGTGCAGTGTAAAATCTGTTTCACAATTTGTGCGTTTCTGTTATACTAGCCTTCCCAGCAGCCTCACCTGCAGGAGCATTTGACACATATGTTGAACACATGTTGTCCTGCCCCTCTCTGTGTTCACTTCTTCCTCCCTCTGTCTGTCCACATCATTGTCTCACCTCTATCTATCTCCTCTCTCGTCTCTTCATCTCCTCCTTACCCTCTCTGTGTTCATTACTTCCATCCCCTCCCTCTGCCCATATCTTTCTCCACCTCCCCATGACCATATCTTCCTCCCCCACTCTTCATCTCCCCCCCCCCCTTTTTTCTATTTCTACCTGCCCACTACCCCTTCCACCTGTCTCATGAATCTCCCAACCTCCACTTTCTGTATCCATTCCCTCCTCTCTTTGTTCTGTCCATCCCCTCCTCTCCTCGCTTTGTCCATTCCTTCCTCTATCCATCTCAATCTGTACCCTGCATGCACACTAGCATGTGTAGCCCCTTGCAGTACAGTTTTTAAAGCAGGCTGGTAACTGCTCCCACAATGCACCTCTCATGCAGGGCAGACTACATATCAGCTTCTTGAAAATCATTTATTTGCTCTGATGTACAGGCCACCATACAAAGCAGATTGATAAAGCAGGCCGATACCACTGCAACCATGATGGGCAGCCTGTATGCCAGGGGCTGGAACAAACAATTTTTCCTTCTCTTTCTTTTCCTACTATCAAATCGCAGTTTCCCATCACAATCACAATTTTGCCTCCTTTAACTATCTGAATAGTTTATTTTCTCTATCCAAACACTATTCCTGTCTCATTAACATCTATGGAGCTAATGGGCAAATAAACTTGTACTACTTTGGTGGGGATTGACTTCATGCCTATTTCGCCTATGATACTGCTTTCACTATGCTGTTCATACTATGTCACTCACATTCTTATTTTCTTATGTGTTATTAGACCTACTTTTGCATGTTTCAGTGAGATACAGTTTGTCACCTTTTTCTTTTTTTCATAGCTAATATGGAAATGAAAGCTAATGTGAAGTTGTGATAATGGATGAAGTACAATTAAAGTTTACTCTATACTATTTATATTACAAACTTTGAAATGTCCTGTCAGAAGTGAGGAGCATATGAGGAGGGATACATTTATATAGAAGATTCAATGTTCTCTTGCAATTTTTAAATGTTGATGTCATTTTCCACAGCCTAAAATCAGAGCTGTTGTAAAACACAGTAAACCTGCAGTGGATCCATACTTATTTCGTTGCAGGAAGATGACCTTTCCCTCCTCTCGTGCTGTCAGCGGCTCCATCCCGTTTGGTGCTTTCAGGGCTTCAGCATGTTATGGTTATCACAAGCAATGGCTGCATTAGTGTATGGGACTTTGAGAAAAGCCGTTGCCTCATCAAGAATGAATCGCTGATGCCTATTATGCATTCTGAACCAGGTACACAGAATCATTTGCAGTCACTGCAACTTCTTTTTAATTTTATGTTGCCTGGTGTGTTGAAGAGATCAGTTCATTGCTGCCATGATCTTATTAAAATTACTTGGTAGTTGACTTTTCCAAACCTTGCAACTGAGGTGCTCAACATTACACAGTCTTTTCATCATTGCCAGTATGTTTTGGACCTGTGATGAACAGTATCGATTCTTTGGAGTATCAGAAGTGATGTCTCTAGAACTTTGCATGTATTGCAAGTGTCAAGTATTTTAAAATACGTTTTTAAGGGATTCCATTCACTAAAAAATTACAAAACTGATCATTTTCTTTCATTTTATGGAGTTATAGTGATACAGAACCACCAATAAGTCATAGGGTAGTGAAAATAAACAATAAAGGCTTATGAAGAAGTCTTCAAAAGGAAAAAGAAGACAGCAGATGGCTGCAGTTCATAACATTATGTGCTCTATGAGAGTGGGTAAATTAAAGGTTAGCAGCACATCAGCACTGGATAATTTTTAACACAATTTGTAAATATTCTTAAAATGATTTATCACCACTTGAAAAAGCAGGATCCATGCATTTCATGGGAAAACGCTGACTCATGACATAAATTTACCATCTCTGTGTTTAGCACTCCAATATTTTCTTCCACATAGTTATCACTTTGGGTATATTATCACATTCTCCACTGCTGAGTCACTTTCAATTTACCACCACATGTGTCACCAGACAAAAGTCAATATAATTAACAAAATAAATAATTATAAAATAAAAATTATTGACTGTGGGGGGAACAATTAGAAAGCATGAAGAAAATGAAAAGTTTTACTTGTGTTTCAATCATCTGATGTTAAAGGTATGTGGAATGAAGGTAAGTAAACTTTCAGCCTGATATGTGTGCTTCTGCAGTTGTCCTCATTTACTATATCTCAATATTATTTAGACTCTTATCTTACAGTAATTCTTTTTCCTATCTTTACAGGCTCTGTTGTCACAATTTTGAGTTGTACAGTAACAGAGAAAGGCTGCCCTATAATATCACTATCAACAGGAAAAGCATTCATGTTCTCCAGTGATCTAAGTTGCTGGTAGGAGGAATAGAAATCTCAGATATTTATTTCGGTTGTTTTTTTATACATCCATGATGACAAAATTTGTGTGCCATGTCTTGTTCACCAGGTTATTAATGGGTGACAGCTTAGATGCAGTCCAGCGCTCTTATGCTCAGTGTACATTCACTCAGCTGCTGCCACAAGAAAACAAATTGCTTCCACTTGCTTCTTTGCAGTCTCACATTAAAGGGTATGTTGTGAACAAATAAATGTAAACTTCAATTACTAATAACATTCATATTTTGTTAATATTTGATTTAACTGAGTAAATTCTTCTAGCAGTTTTGCTCAGTAGTTGTTTCATTCTGAAAGCTAAGTTTTTGTCTTTCATTTAGTGAACCATGGACCTCACCAAGGTGTGGTGGCTCATGTGCCACATCTATACAGCTTATCATACCATTGGTTCAACCACATTGGAGGGGTATTTATGGAGAGAGCAGACATACTTGTGCTTCCTGAGGGGCAGCAGCCATTTCAGTAGTGGCAGAGGCAACAGTCTAGATCATTGGCTGATCTGCCTTTGTAACATCACCCAAGGTTGTGCTGTTACTGCAAAGGACTAAAACAGAGGGGAAATTACAGTCATAATTTTTCTTGATTTAATGATGATGACATCCTCCTGGGTAAAATATCCTTGAGGTAAAATAATCCCCTATATTGTCCTTCAGGCAGAACTACTCAAGAAGTTGTCATCAGGAAAAACGGAACTGGCATTATTTGAGGTAAAGCATGGCATATTAGAATATTTTATATATGGATGAGATGTTATGGCACTGAAATATTTCAGATTTCAAAACCAAATGTTAAACTATTAGATTTTTCCTGGGTCAGGTGTAGACACGCCATAATTTATTGGTTATAAACAGCAAATTAAGGCTGAATAAACTGGATAAATTGAAAGAACTTGAGGTTGTTGAGAGTTTCAGAGGAAGCATTAGGCAATGTTTGTCTGAAACAAGGAAAATGAATAAAGTAGAAGACAGAAACTGCGAGTGATGAAAGAGTGAAGGTAAAACAATAATGGAAATTCCTGGATGAGGCAGTATGTAAAATAAAAGAAAGACAACCACTCACCTATAGCAGTTCAATGCATGGAGCACAGTTACACATAATAAATACAATTCATACTAGCTTTTGAGTACTAGTTCTTTTTAAAGCAATGGTACACACATTCACACACACAACCACACAGGCACCCAAAAGCACACTCCCATGCCCACGGTAAGACTGATTACTGATATTCCAGTATTAAAAACAGTTCCTTGTGCCGATGGAGATGGAGAATGGGGTAGGGAAGAACACAAGGTATGGGTAGAGAGAAAGAGGCTGGTCTTTGGACAGATGACTTCGTGGCCACACAAGATGTAAAGAATACAGAGGATATAACAAAAAGAGGTGTAGGGAGAGGGAGAGGTGTACTGAGGTGAAAAATGGGGAGAGGGGAAAAGGAAAGTAAACTAAAGATGGAGAAAGGAAGGGGAGAGAGAAGGGAGAGGGATTGAGAAAGGGGAAGAGCAGAGAGGGGGAGGGGCATGTGCGAGTGAGTGAGTGAGTGAGTGAGTGCATGATCTAGATGGTGAAGGAGTGGTGTCAACAGAAGAGAGAAGAGAAAAGGCAAAGTGAGGCAAGGGGAACAGGTTAGCAGAGGTTAAGGTCAGGGAGATTTCAGGAGTGCAGGATGTATTAGAAAGACAACAGATTCCCCACTCTTGAAACCCCATCAGCCCAGACTTCCTCTAACGTGTTTCCACTGCCTAACCTTTCCTTTCCCCTTCTCTCTTCTGTCGGCATCACACTTCCATCCAATTCATACACTGCCTTCTCCCACTACTCCCCACCACATGCAGCCATCTCCGTGTCTATTCCCCTCTCCCCGTCTGTCCCCCTCTCCCCGTCCGTCCCCGTCTGTCCCCCTCTCCCCGTCTGTCCCCCTCCCCCTCTCCCCGTCTGTCCCCCTCCCCCTCTCCCCGTCTGTCCCCCTCCCCCTGACTTATCTTAGAAGATAGCCTGAAGAAAGGCAAACCAATGTTTACAGAAGTTGTAGTTTGGCTGAAGTTTAAGAGAATCATCCGAAAAAATCATTGTGGAAAGAAGTGGGATACTGAAGTACTGAGGAATGCTGGGAGGCATTTGAAGTTCATTTATTGTGGATACTGAGATAAGGATCACCAGAGTAGGCAGCTCATTTGAATAGGAGTGGACATCTCTGGAAAGGGAATAGATGCTGGGCCGACAAACATAGGTACATGGAAGGTGACTGTGAAGGAACCTAGGGTAACAGGTGAAATACTTCAATTAATCAATGAAAGAAGGAAGTACTGAAATGTTCAGGCAGTGGCTGGAATACAGCAATGTAAATCCCTTAGAAATGAAATAAGCTTGCAAACTGAGGCAGAAGAAATGGTGTTTAGGTCTGCTCTCATCTTTTCTTGATCTATCTGCAAAATGAGAATGTGTGTGTGTGTGTGTGTGTGTGTGTGTGTGTGTGTGTGTGTGTGTGTGTGTGTGTGTGACTTACTTCAGTTCATACCAAATAATAGGTAAATAATTATCTATCTATTATAATTGTAATAAATTAGAGTTTTAACCAGTGTACAGCTTTCTTCTTCTTCTTCTCCTCTCTCTCTCTCTCTCTCTCTCTCTCTCTCTCTCTCTCTCTCTTTACGATGATGAGGTCATGAGATATCACAGTGGGAATGTTTAATGACATAATATGAATTACAGTGTGCCTTCATCTGCAGTAACTTTCATTTCAGTCTCCTGTTCCTCCTCTACTTCCGACATGCGAATTGAGGTGGCTGACATTCTCACAGACTGTATCCCAGTTGATGCAGAACTTGGAACAGTGGAGGCCTGAATTTTGGCAACTACAAGAGTTGCCAAAGTTTAGCATTTACATGGGATATAGGTCAGAATAACACTGGGTGCTGGCAGCTCAAGCATATGCAATCCTTGGACCTCGTCCAACCTGACTCCTCAGGATTTTTATTTTTGCACAGCCACTGTTGTATCTGGCTGTACAATCTGAGAATATACTGGCAAGCAGTATCTTCTGTTGGTAGCAGAGAATTGATGTTGGTAGTTGTTACGAATGCTGATTTGGTGGAGCTTCCATATTGGATGTGGTTCAGAGGCACCTGCTTATACCACCATACAACTTAACGAGGGATCTTTTACTGCACTCCACCACTGCCTCATTGTCCATGTTTGGATCTTTAAATATTCATATGTCCTGTTGCAATTCAGGATGTTTCTTCAGTGATGCGTTTCACTTTTCCCTGACTGTAAAGAGCAGAAGTAGTGTCACAGCAACTTGACTACATGCAAATACGAGATTTTCTCTCAAGCAGAGTGGCCAATTCCCTGAGAACAGTCAGGCTTCTGTGGGATTTTTTTTGCCTGCTTTCATCATTAATGCATTATGTTGTTGAAAGAAGTCGGATAGAATGATGAGAAGCCCTCCCCCCCCCCCCTCCCCCTTGCCTTCCACAAAAACTATGACAGTTGAATGTGTGGAAGCCAGAGATGTGCAGTGTTGACAATCATATAGAATGATTTGAAATTGAATGACCACATAAAATAAATCATGAGTAAGACAGATGCTAGATATATTCATTGGAAGAATCCTCAGGAAATGTGCTCCATAAACAAAGGAAATAGCTTACAAAACACTTGTTCAACAAATACTGCTCACCAGTATGGGATCCCTTTCAGATTGGACGGATAGAGGAAATATTGAAGACTGAAAGAACAGCAGTGCATTTTGTTACAGGTTGATTTAGTAAGCACAAAAGCATCACAGAAATGGTCAACCAATTGCAATGGCAGACACTGCAAGAGAGGTGTTCTGCATCACAGTATGGGTTATTGTTAAAGTATTGTTATAGTATGTTCCTAAATGAGTCAACAACATATTGCTCCCTTCTACGTACATCTAACAAAAGGACCATGAAGATAAAACCAGAGGAATTGAACCCACACAGAGGCTTATTGGCAATCGTTCTTTCCACAAACTATTTATGACTAGAACAGGAAAGAGGGGAAATGACAGCAGTACACAAAGTACCCTCACCCACATACAGCAAGGGGGCTTGCAGAGTGTAGACATAGTTGTAGATCAAGGTATCGACATCTTCCATGGCTTACTTGGAAGTTATGCCTGCTATGTCCAATTTGTCCACTAAAACTGATATTAAGCATTCCTCCTCCTTCAAATTAGACAGGAATTTGTCCTAAGTGACATGTGTTACCCGCCTTTCATTGAAGATTATCTCTACAAAGCTGTGTTTGTGGGACCTTCTCAATTGCTCTTCCTCCTTAAGTTTTTTGCTAGTGTACTTCTTTGAACATTGTTCACGAACCTTAAACAAAGTTTTGCTCTTCAAAAGGGCAGCTAATCCCGTTCTTCCTCTTCTTACTTACTTCGAGAACATTCTTTAACGCCACCTCAGGCTTGGATGGTGATACTTTTCTCCCTCAAAAACATATAGAAAGCTTGTCAAAAGCTTCAATTACTTGTCCTTTCTGAGCATCATTTGATTGGACTAAAAGTGGAAGACGTCAAAGACTCCTTTGTCAGATCTAATGTCCATATTATGACTAATGTGGTCTACCAAGCACAGTTGCATGTTGCCTATCTAAAGGCTTACAAGTGCAACATAAATTTGGTTTTCGGTATTTCATATACTGTAATTATTTTACCTTTATTTTAACATTTTTCAGCCCAATATCAGCCCATGTCCTGTGCTTTGTTCTTGTCAAGCTATAGGTTATCAAGGATACCCATCATATATTTATTGACAGAATTTAAAAGGCTGTCATTATCTATTCATTATGAGGTAAGATGTCGAATTAAAGATTTAACACAATAAGTCCTGGATTAAAGTTAAAAACTGTGTATGTCTTGAGGTAGCATAACTCATGTGCAAAGTGCTCCTACACACACACACACACACACACACACACACACACACACACACACACACACAAAATAAAAAAAAGAATAACAGTTACTAAATTTTTGCTGTTTATCATCATCAGGTGTGATATGATGTTTTAATTATTACTTCTTTACTACTAACTGTATTCAGAACACATTCTGCAGACTGTATCCATATATACCACTGAAAGCACCTGCATAATTGTATGATTGAGTGACGCCCAGTTCAGGAGATATGACATCAAATACATTTGTAAAGTAAACAGATGTTTGAAGTTGTTTGATACATAAGAGTTCAGTTCTTTAAAAAAATGGGGATTGCAGCTCTTGAGTGCATCACTCACAGCAGTGAAATAAAGTGCAAGTACACAACACCACTTAGAACATGAAACTGATCTATTCTCATGCTGTATTTAGACAAACATGCCATCATAAAACTGATGTGGAGCTTCTCATAAGATCAGCAGGCATGTAGTCAAATGCATTGTTTAAATCAATGAAACACATGTAGATATCATGTTCTGTTCAATGATTTTCTCTTGAACTAGTTTAACTACAGAAATAGCAGCATGTCCCTGTTAGGTCAGAAGTTACATTGGCTTTTGGGAATTATTTATTCAGTAAGAGAAACTGCCATTTATTAACAATATATGACAGAACTTTTCTCTCTGCACATAGTATATTTTTCATTGATTGACATGCCTTCTGGGTAAGAATCTATTTGTGTTAAATTCAGCATCGAGGTGAGATTAGGGCATATATAGGCAGTCATTTTTTCCTCGTTGTGTTTGGGAGTGGAACAGGGAGAGAAGATGTTAGTTGTGGTACAGGGTACCCTCCACCACACACCGTACGGTGGATTGTGGAGTATGTATGTAGATGCAGATGTAGATGAACAACTGGTCCCTCTGCAGTTGAACAGCTTACAGATTATCAGTCTCCGTTGGCTCATATTTCATTGTCTCTGTGGGAGGTTATATGTTAGCCTCATTTTAGATGTATCGAGACACTGATTAGCCCAACCCTCAGCTTCACTTGTAGCCCTACTTATTTGAACGTCTATAATATCTCTCGTAGCTTAAATAACATAATTGAGGTGGTGCCAGTACATAGAACTAGGATGCATACAAGCTTTTTGTATTTTCCAGTAAATCTGAGGAATGTGTTTTTCAAGCGGTGATTGAAATCTGTCCACAATGTAAGGAGCACATTTCCATTTGCATTATACTTTCCAGTACTGTGACTCTGGTTATTCCGTTCCTGCCTTCATTTCCTGGAATATGAAACATATCGCACTTCCCTGACTGCTCCCAGCACACTTATTAGTGTGTGTGTGAGATATATCACACGTCCCTGGCTGCACCATAACTCTCTCTGTCAACCTTTGTGGTGTTGTGTATCATTTTTGTCATATCTCATCGTTCAGGTACTCACTTCAACAATTTCATCTCTGCTGTTGTCACATTTTCATTTCTCTCAAAATAAATGAACAAGTAAATCTTAACTTGTCTTCTGCTGGTAGCCATGGAATAGAAATGCTGTTCAGAAAGTTATGAACCTCGTTATTCACCTCATCCTCAGAGTTGAATCGCTTTCGGCCAAATGTTCTTTTAACCTATGGAACAGGTGATAGTCACTGGGTGCCAAGTCAGGACTATAGGATTGGTGGGTGATTATGTTCCACTGAAACTGTTGCAGGAGAGCAATGGTGTGACGAGCGATGTGTGGGCGAGTGTTCTCAAGGAGAATGTCTACACCCTTGCCCAACATTCCACTTCTCCGGTTCTGAGTTGCCCGTTTGAGTTTTTTCAGAGTCTCACAGTACCTGTCAGCGTTAATTGTGGTCCCAGCGATTCAGCTCCAACGATGAGGTAAAAGAAGAGGTTCATAACTTTCGAACAGCATGGCGGTGAGCTGGTATGACATGTGCATACAAAAACTGCCACAGCATCTACAAAAATGCATCAACAGAAACGGTGATTATGTCGAAAAATAGCTAAATGTTCAAGCTGTTAACTGATGTAAACCATTGTAGAAATAAACACTCTATGTACTTATAAAAAAACAGGAGAACTTACTTTTGGTATTACCCTCATAAGATGTACGTGTGCATCTGCTACTACTGTAACATCGTCAGATGAAGATCAACTAAAATTTTCTGATAGCCTACAAGCATGTGCCCTGATAAAATGAATGTGTTAGTGTCTCAGTGGTTAAATGCCAGACTAAGGATCCAAAGGTCTGCGGTTCCATCCCTAGTCAGTTCTACAATTTTTTCCGTTACTTGTCTCTTCTTTTTCCTGTTGCAGTGTTTGTTAATGTGAAAAATGCCAAGTTTCACTGTGGTTCAGAGTCCATTTTAAGCTGTAGGTCCTCCTGTAACTGGTTGGGAAATAGAACGTGGCTTGATGGAGCAGCTCATCCTCACTGCAAGTGGTCAGGGCATTCAATGGCAAGGGATGTCACGCAGACAAGAGCAGCTGTTTGCAGTGACTGCTCTTGTTGCATCAACCATGAGCAGCTGGTCGCAGTGACTGCTCTTGTTGCATCAACCGCCACACTGCCAAAGCAGCCAAAACCTCATTAGCAGCTCGTATGTGTAGTGCAACACAACAGAGCTGCTTCCTGCTACTGCTGCCACACAGCAGTCAAATGTGCTAGCATGTGCACACAGGGTTCCCCCCGTGTGCAGCGAATCTGTATTCTGAGGCGACTCAATGCTGACCGGTGCAACAGGCCAGTTGCCACTGTGTCAAAGCCATACTCTGTGTGACCAGCAGAATGCAACAGTAGGTATTTTAACAATACGGCCTGGCCATTGAGGCTCAAGGCTGCAGGCCGTACCACGAAGCCGTGTTCTGTATGGCCAGGCCTTAAAGTTCATTAGTATACAAACCAACCATCAGGTTGACAACAGTTTTGAATTTTTAAGAGAAAAAGTATTTTGCATTGGCATTGCAAAAATGCTTGGTCATCACTCTGTCGTTACTTCCCTTGGGAGTTTTAAGGAGTGGTTTGGTAAGTTTATTTTGAACTGCAAATCAAACCACACCAGAGGATCTTTTAAGATGAAATTGCAGTAGTGAATACAGCCACTCAGAATCTGTCTCACTTCTGTACTATTTTCATACAAGTCTCACAGATGGCAGCAATATTGTTGAACTGGGATAGTTCTTGTCCAATGACTGCTGTTTTTCTCTTTGTCACAAACTCTTGTCACACTTTGCCGAGATATGAAAGTGCCAGATCACTGTCTCTAAATTTGAAAAATGGTGACATAGTTTTTGATTGTATGACTGTTAGTGGTCATGGTTTCCCATCAGATTTAAGTAAGATGAACTGTGTTTGTTACTTTTCCTAAGTCATTCTGTGGATTGGAATAAGCAGAACATTCCTAAGCTGAGCTGATTTGTCATTAGATGTACTGCGGAACCAATCATTCCATCTCACTCTTTTTCTAGGAGTGACAACTCTTTTCTGACAGCCTGCAGGCAGATAGTGGACTAGTAGCTTCTCTTACAGACAGTGCTTCATCACAATAGGACTCAACTCTATGTTTGGTATACTTGCCAGATTGTTGCCAGTGCATGACTATATTTCAGTGGAAAAGCAGTTGCACAAGTGCAGAACCACTCTCCCAACCTGTACTTTCATGGAACAGTAGAGCAAAGACTAATATGGCTGGCAGAAGAGAATGGATGCAGCACTTGCCCAGAGATCATTATAAATGCTCTGATGAGTGCCCCTACAGAATATCACACTGTCCTATTCATTCACTAGCGAAGGTGAAAATGTTTGCCTTATCTGCAGTGTCCAATAGCATATAATAATGCTGTCTGTGTACAGAGTGGAGGCTCTTGCCTAATGCTACACTTCCTAAATTGGGCAGTGTTTCCCCCACAAAATTCAACCTGTGATGAATAGATATGGTTTTTTGGGGTGTTACTGCTGTGTGTGCATCTATAGCCATTTCGAGAGATTTAAGAATGCTCACAAATCAGTCATAACTAGAAGTCATACTCCAGATAGAAGTTAACCCCATTGCTGCAAAAGCACTGCAGAAAAATGCACCGTACACATTGTCTGTGAACTGAGCTGCAAGTTAGTTTCAGCATTTTGTACTGGTGTGACTACCACTAATGACACAGTAAAGATGAGTAGCCACCTACAAATTGTTTGCAGTCACAGATGTCAATCTCTCTTACTTACCACACACTGTAATGTGGAAACAGTGGTATAGGTAACTGGGAAACTATTAAAGACATTTGACTCCCACCCCTTGTAACCCCTACGCCACTCATATGACTAATGGTAACAATAGTCTCTTGGAATTCTGCTAACACTTAGCTGTAGTTCATCTTTACCTTAACTTCAAATAATTTTCTTCACCCTTTTCATTTCCCTTCTGTTGTATCCATGGACCCAACCAACCAACTCGCGCCCTGACTGTGATATCGCTGGCCACAGTTCCTGTCGTGGCCGTCGGCGTCTCAGGGTGTCACAGCCATCGGAAGAGGTCGCACCATGGCTGAGCTCGGGTCCGCAGTGCCCTCTACCTTTTGCATATGAGGAGGAGCGTTGGCCCTGAGACGGACAGTCTATTGTCGATTGCCTATTGCTAGACTTTCGTGGAGCTTATAGCAGAGCCATTGCAGTGTGATATTTGCTATTGTAGTCGACTAGGCTCAGTACACGGATTACTCTTGGATATTATTTGGACTTTTATTGCTGGTGTACGCTTCGTCAGAAATACAGATAAGTTATCTCTTCATTCTAGCTGGTGCAATTCTTGTCATTAATTATTTTTTGGCCAACAGACATAGCTACATCCTGGTCACTAACCATGCTTTATAAAATTTGTGGTGGCTGCCCCAAAAGTACCGCCGAAGACCTTGGGTTTGGGAGCCGTCACAAAACCTTCAGTTTATTATTAGTACTCTTAAATGTGAATCTTGGCTTTTTAAATTGGTTGCAGCTTTTCACTTATCATACACTTTTATCTGTTCTGTTTCAGGGGTTGGTGGGACTTCCTTGCATCATCTATTCTTATTTCTTTCCTCTTCTTGTTGCTATCAGCCTGTTTTACACAAACTTGATACCTTGGATTACAATTTTTGTAGCTGCCTTGAATATTTGAAATTTGTTGTCTCAACTTACTAGTGCAGCTGCTTATAAATTATAGATTCTCTGTTTAGACCACTTGTTCAATTATTATGTTTATAAATCTATAATTTTCATTTTAATTTCTATAGCAGTGCACCATATTTCTTATTTTAGCTTCTCTTCAACTACATGCGCATTACAGTGGTGTTGAAGCTTCTCTTTTACTTTTTACAGTTTAAAAAATGTTCAGGTAGAGCCTGTGGAGTTCACATTTACAGTAGTGAATCTCTTCCTTGTCGTGGGCCTTTAAACAGTGGACGAAGAGCGAGAAATCAGTTGAGGGCTGAAATTTCAAAAATAGAACAAAATTAGATGTATTTCCCATCAACTTTCTGACTTTTGATTTGTTCAACAATTGAAATGTAAGCTTTGTTTTTATTGTAGTGGTGGACCACTTCTTACATGAAGTTTTGATCACTTTTAATGGAGCTCTACTTTTCAGTTGGTTTCAGAAGAAAGTGTAGTATGCCTCTGAAGCTCTTCAGCATTGATCTGAAATATAAGTGATGAAGATTACTTCCAAATCTTCCACCAATAAATAAATAAAAAATTGTTGAAATTCCTGGTAATAAAAGTGCTTTTTGAAAGCTGTGGATTCAAAAAAATCATTTATTAATCAAGGTGGCAAGTACAAGTTTTTATATTTACAACTATTTTTGGCTGCATTAATTAATGACCTTCAGATCTGCAATACAACAAAAATTGCATCTAAGAAAATAATACTATATAAACAGTTAATATAAAATATTTCTGACAAAAGTTTGTTCCACCTCAATTTTTTGTTTAGTATACATCACCAAATGGCGAGACACATTGTCATAATTTTGTTTAACCTGTGTTACTTATTATATACTCTAATGGAACAGTGGTGTGTAATTATGTCAGATGTCTTTAAATTGTGATGATGTATGTGATATAGTGCATAAATATGCCAAAAAAGTATAAGTTTAGATTACAATTGTTACCTAAGTTTACAACATCATTGAGTGCTATGTAAAGGAATAAAATCAAACATTCTCCATGTGTGCATAGTGCAAACATATCTGACATCCATATGTTACTCTGCAGACATAGCACAAGAACAAATGAAATGTGTAATGTTGACTCCATTACATGAGACTTTTGTGATCACTGTGTAAGTCTGTTACTAAATATGCTCTGTTGGCAAGTATGCTCAACACCTGTCAACAGTGCCCTCAGATGGAACTTTCTTCCTTTTAAGCGCTGACACAAGGTGCCTGCTGGTCTTCTTCCTGTTGCCTGCTATGGCGTGGGTACTTACCTGTTTACACATACCGTGTGTCATGAGTAACCAGTGATGTTTACATTCACATGTGGAGTGCACTTAGTAATAGACTTCCACAGTAAATATGGAAGTCTCATATAACATAGTCGCCGTCATACTGTGCCTTCAAAATAACGTATGGATGTCAGTTATGCACATATGGAGAATGTTTGATTTTGTTATAAATGGCACTCAAAAATCTTGTAAACTTGTGTAACACTCATAATCTTAACTTGTACTTTTTTTCACATATTAGTATACTATATTATATATAGTGTCACGATTTAAATTTGTCTTAAAGGCATCAGATTATATAATTAGCAGTGCAGCTGGAACAAAATTATGATGATATGTCTTGCCAAGTGGTGATTTACACTAAATAAAAAAATGGTTTTGGTACACACTTTGTGTTAGAATGTTTTTATATTAATTGTTTACACTGTATTATTTTCTTAGACTCAGTTTCCCACATATTACAGATCTGAAGATGGCTAATTAAGATAGCCAAAACTATTTACCAATAAAAGAAAAAATTGTACTTGCTATCTTGACTAATAAAGGATTTTTACAGCTGAACATCCAGTGTGTGCTTCATCTTCAGTCTATATTCACCCTAGTTAAAATTCATTACCTGTGAGTAAATGATCTTTACAGCTGATGCAGGTACACCATGCACTTTGTCCAAATACTTTAATAAGAGAAAATGCCTATTTTTAAGTTCCATTGTTTAACCACTTATTGTAACTCCTTTCCACTGCGTATCATGATCATTGAACACTAACTTCGATCGCACCACATTCAAGAAGTGCTTTTAATTTTGTCCGTAATGTGATAAAAAGTGGTGAATAAATCGTATTTTCACATTATAGGCCAGAGTGAGATGTATTTTTTAGTCTCTCATAAATTTCTCTTTTAAGTTAAGTTTATTTATGTGATTTAACTGAAAGTAATTAATGTAACACATCATATGAGAAATTTATTTTCTTAGATACTGCCTTCACCATTATACTTTTGCATTCATTAAACTAGAGCTTAAAAGCTGTTATGTACCCCATGACAGCTACATTACTGAAGTTAAGTAAAAATTAACTATTATAATGTACTAGAATGGTTGCTGATTCCATATTAAATCTGGAGTAATATATCTGTTCTTTATCCATATATTAATGTATTATAAAGCTGGATGTTGTCGAGTTATTCACATTATCAACAGTACTTTGTCTTCTGGTAAAAAAAAAAAAAAATCTACATTCAACAAAAACATTTTGCCTTCTACAGGATTTCGTCTACAGCAAGTCGCCTTCTTAATGGAGCAAATGTTGGGCCTCTATGCACAATAACCTTTCTGGAACAACAACTTTCAGCATGTGTTGCACTCAACTCACCGAAGGAGTACCACAGTTGGTTGATGTGTCTTGCCAGGTTTCTCATTCAAGAAGGTATTTCCATTGATGTCATATATAAAAACATAATTTTAGAGATGAATGTTATTGTACATTTCTCAGAAAATACTTGTGTTGTTTCGGCTGTTGTACAGAATAAATTTAACATCTGTTCTACTTAATATGGTTATCTCATCTGACTTGATAACAACAGTAATGTTTCTTTTGTTCGCCCCTGGTAGTTGAGTGGTCAACGAGATGGAATGTCATGCCTAACTGCCCCGGTTCGATTTCCAGCTGGGTCAGAGATTTTCTCCTCTCAGGGACTGGGTGTTGTGTTGTCCTTATCATCATCATTATTTCATCCCCATCGACAGGCAAGTCGCTGAAGATTTTCTCCTCTCAGGGACTGGGATTTGTGTTGCCCTTATCATCATCATTATTTCACCCCCATCGACATGCAAGTTGCCGAAGTGGCGTCAACTGATAGACTTGCGCCAGGCGAGCGGTCTACCCAACGGGAGGCCCTACCCACACAGCGTTTCCGTTTCCAACGTGATAGTTCCCCTAAAAGTTTCAGATTGTCTTAGCCACATTGTTTATTGAAAAGCTGCCCCACACGTGTTAATTACACATCATTTTTGAAGGCTGAGTGGAATATATACATAGTATTATTAGTAAACAAATGGTTACATTGAATCCACAATAGAACTGAAGCATCTAGGGACCTCTTGCCATATATAAAAGCCTTCCATATTAAAATCACTACATGTACAAAACATACGGGGTATCATGTGAGCAACAGATGACTGCAAATTAATTACTGGTACTATGTGTTGTCACAAGTGATGTCAGCTACAAGAGAGTGCAGGGGTAGCAATATTTCTACCATTTACATACTGTAATTTTATAGACGTGTGTAATAAATTACACAAAGATTAAAAATGAAATAAGAGTAAAACTAGTAGGATATCATATTATGATTGTTCAAACAACTAACTGCCCTATTTAACACACATGTGCTGTACTTAACAGCAAGATAGATGGCTTTACTTGTAAAAAACAATTTCAGCATACATATGGTTAACATTTACAGTAGTTGATGTATACATTCCCCATTTTGTAATATAATTACAAACACACAGGATAAACTGTAAAAGGATTGCATAGATGAGATAATAAAATAAAATGAATAATATGAAATTACAGTTGTTCATGTGAATAAACATTGATATAATAGTGTAGGCTAGGTGGCATTGTTTATGAAAAAATAATTACAGTAAGTACAGTGTAGCTGTGTTATCAAGAGTTGCTATGGTATAGTGTCCATCGATGGAGTATCATTGTGATACTATTTACAGTGCATGAAATGAAATGAATTACCAGTAGGATTAACCATAATATTGGTGCTCATTTTGTAATAATGTATATCCATAAAATTTTGTAATAATGGATTCATAAAAGTAAATATATATATTTACGATACGTACTATATAATGTTAGCACCTCTGCCATCAACTTATGGTGGTTTGCAGAGTATAGCTGTACTAAATGTACATTTGTAGATTTAAAATTTCAGGAAGGTGAAGGAGACATTAACTACTAACCCAAGATTATTTATGATGTAGAAATATTGCCATGTAAAATTATTTGTGTTTACAATCACGTAAAAAAGGACAATGAACTGTAATGCTCAGTGTATAAACCTATTATTACAATCTTAAAGTTATTACTACAGCCTAATTTGAGAAAGAAAGGAGGTGAATGGAACGTAGGAAAAGTTGGTTGGAAGGGGGGGGGGGTTATAAAGGGTGAAATGGATAGCAATGGTGTTGTAAGGTAATACATTTTTAAAATACTAATTGCAATTTAAAATAATGCTTACAATATACTGTTTGTAAAAAATAATTACGTCATAGCTGTGTTATAAATAGTTATTGTGGTACACAGTCCACATAACTTTCCATCGCAAATACAAATATTGCTTAAAGCCTCATAGTGGCATTGAAGTATTAATTATGTAGCAACAATCATCAGTGCTATTTTAAGATTTAATGGAAGCTATAAAACCAAAGACTGTCTTCCTAGAATGATGTACATATGAGCTTGAAGTACGTAATATGTAACAGTGAAAACAATAAATTATAGATAAAATTATTTAATTGGATAGATAAAAAATCTACTCATCAGCATTAGCAACAAGCAGCCAGATGGTACCCTGAAAAATATTTTGGCGCACCCAAGCTGCCAGATTGCCGCATGCGCGTAGCAGTCTGGGTTGTAGTGGGGAGGGTTGGTATCCACGTAAGCCGTGCTTACATATAGTGATTTTGATGTTTCCTCTTCATTTATGCTTCTCACATCAAATGCAAACAAAGCCTATTTCTGTGGCTGGAAGCTATCAAATGAATTAAAATAAATTTACACAATTATGGAAGGCTAACACATATTAATTTCAGTTTTCTTACTTATTTTATTTCCATGTTTTTGGCAGTCAATCACTTTCAGAACAGTGAAGTTATTTTTTTCGATTTGCTATATAAATGTGGCTTTTATTAATCTTTCCCCAGAGGCAGTCAATTTATTATAAACAAAGTGTTTTATTCTGCACTATTAGCTAGTTTCAACTGTTCACTCAATTTCAAGTGCACATTTTCGTCTCCTGGCATGTATTTCATTATGCCACAATAAAGAACCAAACAGGAGATAATACAGTATTGGTATTCCAAGAAAATTTGCACCCAGAAAACCGCACTGAAATCTTAATATCAAGTTGTGGCCCCATTTATTCTGAATCTGAACATATGAAAAAAAATGTGCACTTCAAGCCGAATTGTACATTTTATTATGGTATTAGAAATTCCAATGCTCTTGGAGTATTCTGTTGCTTTTATGATGTCTTGTAAGAGCTCTTAACACTATATATGTATGAACATATGGGCTTCCTACATCGTCGTAGCTCCCCACGTGTTCTCTGGCACTCTGTAGCAATTGCTAAAACAAAACTTATTTCTGACAGCTTGCAGGAAAATGGTGTTTTGAAAAGTGTTAGTTTCAAAGTAAATTTCCTTTTGCGCAAGATGTTTCATGTTACGTGTGCGAATGTTCAATGAATTTCTAAAATCACAGAGTGTTTGATTCTCATTTAAAACTTAACACATTGAGGACTAGCCACTTAGAGGAATTTACTGCACAGAAGACCAGACTTTTATGTCATTATTTAAAATTTTATTGGCACAGTTGTGTGATGTATCTTAAAGTGTAACACACGCAATGAAGACCAATATTATATGTGAAAGCTTAACTTTTCTTGTAGCCACACTATATACAGTAATTTAAACCATTAACTTTTCCTATTTGCGTGTTCACTCTACTTAACAATGATGTTGCTGTTGTGACTGACTATGCTACGTGTCCTATGCTCTGAATATCTGCTGTCATTGGCTGGTGAAATCATGTGACATGAGGTATGACTAGCTTACAAAAATGCATTTCAATCTCAATTTCAGTGCTTTGGAAACTAACGTGCTGTTTCAAATCTATACTAGCATAATACAAATACAAACATATGCAGTGTATCATAATATGAAAATATGCAGCATAACTGTTGCTGCACATCAGAGCTTTCCAAAACGTTTTTTTTCTTTTTTTTTTTCTTTTGGTGAAGTTTTTGATTCTGTGAAGTTTCACACTGATGTATAAAACCTTTACCATTCAAAGGATTGATATTTTTACAGCTCGAAGGGAATTATACTGTCACTTATCATCACCTAGGAAGAAGTGCACTTTCACATGGGAAAAAGTGCATTTTTAACTGGGAAATCCGGGAATTCTTTTTTTCTTGTCTGCATGTACACCCTGCTAACGCATACTTTACGCTCATATGTATATCATTGTAGGAAGCCAGGCTTAGGTTTATAGCTTCCTTTATATCATACACTCCTGGAAATTGAAATAAGAACACCGTGAATTCATTGTCCCAGGAAGGGGAAAATTTATTGACACATTCCTGGGGTCAGATACATCACATGATCACACTGACAGAACCACAGGCACATAGACACAGGCAACAGAGCATGCACAATGTCGGCACTAGTACAGTGTATATCCACCTTTCGCAGCAATGCAGGCTGCTATTCTCCCATGGAGACGATCGTACAGATGCTGGATGTAGTCCTGTGGAACGGCTTGCCATGCCATTTCCACCTGGCGCCTCAGTTGGACCAGCGTTCGTGCTGGACGTGCAGACCGCGTGAGACGACGCTTCATCCAGTCCCAAACATGCTCAATGTGGGACAGATCCGGAGATCTTGCTGGCCAGGGTAGTTGACTTACACCTTCTAGAGCACGTTGGGTGGCACGGGATACATGCGGACGTGCGTTGTCCTGTTGGAACAGCAAGTTCCCTTGCCGGTCTAGGAATGGTAGAACGATGGGTTCGATGATGGTTTGGATGTACCGTGCACTATTCAGTGTCCCCTCGATGATCACCAGTGGTGTACGGCCAGTGTAGGAGATCGCTCCCCACACCATGATGCCAGGTGTTGGCCCTGTGTGCCTCGGTCGTATGCAGTGCTGATTGTGGCGCTCACCTGCAAGGCACCAAACACGCATACGACCATCATTGGCACCAAGGCAGATGCAACTCTGATCGTCTCCATTCGTCCCTCCATTCACGCCTGTCGCGATACCACTGGAGGCGGGCTGCACGATGTTGGGGCGTGAGCGGAAGACGGCCTAACGGTGTGCGGGACCGTAGCCCAGCTTCATGGAGAATGGTCTTCGCTGATACCCCAGGAGCAACAGTGTCCCTAATTTGCTGGGAAGTGGCGGTGCGGTCCCCTACGGCACTGCATAGGATCCTACGGTCTTGGCGTGCATCTGTGCGTCGCTGCGGTCCGGTCCCAGGTCGACGGGTACGTGCACCTTCCGCCGACCACTGGTGACAACGTCGATGTACTGTGGAGACCTCACGCCCCACGTGTTGAGCAATTCGGCGGTACGTCCACCCGGCCTCCCACATGCCCACTATACGCCCTTGCTCAAAGTCCGTCAACTGCACATACGGTTCACGTCCACGCTGTCGCGGCATGCTACCAGTGTTAAAGACTGCGATGGAGCTCCGTATGCCACAGCAAACTGGCTGACACTGACGGCGGCGGTGCACAAATGCTGCGCAGCTAGCGCCATTCGACGGCCAACACCGCGGTTCCTGGTGTGTCCGCTGTGCCGTGCGTGTGATCATTGCTTGTACAACCCTCTCACAGTGTCCGGAGCAAGTATGGTGGGTCTGACACACCGGTGTCAATGTGTTCTTTTTTCCATTTCCAGGAGTGTATAATAGCAGTAATGATATTTGCTATATCATTAATACTTTAATGCCATTATGAGGCTTGAAACAACATTTTTAATTCCAAGGAAAAGTTTTGTGGGGTCTTGCCCACTCACCTCGAATAGGGTGCCTAAAGGATGCTGCATTCTCAGAATGCTATACAACAATTCAAGCAAAATCACAGTAATAGTTTTTATTACAAATGTGCTAATACTGTCTGTATACTGAGCGGCCAAGGCTGGCAGGAGTGGCGCTTATATTCTCCTCGTGTAGAGACCACTCCTGTCATGGTGCGGTCCTGATCAGCACACCATTGGCCGATGTCATTTCACTACCTTCCCTTCTCTGTTGTTCTTCATCTTCATTCCAGTGCTTGCAGTTATGTCAGAACATTCCTCCCCCACAAAGTAACGGACCATTGTTGTGTAGGGAGTGCGACCAGGGTGGGGAAGGCAGGAGTGTGAGCTCATTGCCGGCCTGTAAGCTGTGGCTGCAGGGGACATCAAGGTTCCAGCCATACCCCGCCATCTGGCCTGTAGTCTGGCGGAAGCGTTCCCGCAGAAAATGACCAGAATGGTACGCGTCCACCTCTTGCTGCCATGAACCATATGAAGAAGTCAGCGACTGCTGCAATGTGGGTGGGTCCATATCCATCGGTAGGATGAGAGGAGGCGAAGGCTCCATCTCCATTGGGTCATCCTGCAGTGTTGTGATGACACCCTCTGGTGGCTGTTGTGGCCACATTGTCCTCTGGATCCGTGAATCTGGGGGAAGAGAGACTGAAAGATCATCATGTACATGACAGATGCGAAACTGATGGCGGCGCTGTAAGCCAACTGGGCCTTAAAGAAGATACATGCAAGTGCCTTGCACCCACCGTCTGCTGCTGTAGTGATTCGAGAATTTCTGTGTAAATTTTAGAACCACTCAGCCTTCTACCATCTTGAACACATGATATTTTACATATGAGTGTGAGAAAGTGGAATCTTGCCCACTGTGCATCACATGTTTGTGCGTGCAGGTTGGAAATGAGTCACGAGCAGAATGAAGATGCAGCGGTCGAACTGCACCAACAAGTACTTGTCAGCCAATCCATGGAAATTTAGTGAAAGTGGACAAAAGAACCATGGAGTGTTTAAGCTACTCTGTTCTAATTGTGTTTTGACCACTGTTATAGTGATGTGTATAGTTGAAAAAGAACCATTAAAAACTTTTTTCTTAGCCTTGGTGAAGGGAAGATGTGTATTAAGATTCATGTTGAGAATGGACTTGGTTATTAAGCCAACCTTCTCTTATATGTAAATTAACTTTGTTTCTGACATTTGAACATGCAAGAGACTTACTAACTAGTATTTATTTATGTGAAGAGTGGGATTTTTAAAATGTCTGAAGTTCAAATATACAGCATTGGTTGAATCAAATGAAACTTTATATGTCTACTTATTTTTATAAGTCGCAAAAGTCTTCAGACATTTCTGTAACTAGCAACATACTTCAGAGAAGAAGAGAAAGAGTTTGCAGTGGCAGGCTAACCAGCAAGGAAGGTCGGCCGAACATCTCAAGTAAGTCATCTCTTTAAAGAAGTGGAAGTTTGCATACATACTTCAACACTTTTAAGTCGTCCAAACCATTAGAACATGATGACCATGAGAGGACAGAAGAAAAGAGGAATTTCAAGATGACAACAAGAGAAAAATCTGTCATGTATTGCTTTAGTAACCGAGCATAATAAGAGGAAAATCTCGCTGTATTAGACCAAGAAGAAATACTCCTAGAACAGTCGGACAAAGAAGATTCAGTGCAGGGATTATACAGCCCTCACACACATCGTGAGGACGCAGACGTGGAAACCAACATACGATTTTGCCGGCACGAGTTGCTGTTCACTGGTGCTGCCCTGCTTCCACATCTGTTCACCTATGCAGTGAGAACTCTATGCTGGGTGAGCGTGAAACAGAACTTAATTACTGTAATAAGAAGTGTGACAGAATACTGTGGAGTGAACTGTTACTGTGTATTTAGTATAATTACAATTAGCATTAAATGCTTACAAGGTCTGAAGCCTATAGTAGTATGGATAACATACAATTACAATTAGCATTAAATGCTTACAAGGTCTAAAGCCTATAGTAGTATGGATAACATACAGCAAGTCAAGGAAACTTCAGAACCACTCATGGCTATGAGAGTTAGCAAAGAAGGACCAGACTGGTGTGAGTTAGTAAATCTGATCAAAACTTTAAATTCTAAATTAGATGCCCAGAGTGAAGCTTCAAATACTCAAAATGCAACTTTAAGTGAGAAATTAGGTTCAGTACATTCTCAACTAAGTACCCATAGTGAAGTGTTGAATGCTCAGAGGGATACTCTAAATGTCCAGAGTGAAACTCTAAATAGTCAAGCGACAAACCTATGTTTGCTAAATGCCAAAGTCGACTCACAAAGCAAAGAGTTTAGTAAACTATGTGAAGGCATGGATGCTGCAAAGACTGAATTTGATGCCTTAAATAGTAAAGTAGAAAATTTGAAATTAGATTTAAAGGACGAATTGATTAGTTCCTTGACTATTCATGTAAATCAAATGTTTACCTATTTCAGCCAGAAACAGAATGACAATTTCCAGAATCTGACAAAAAGGTTAGAATTGAATATTGGAGACAAATGTAATAGTGTAGAATCAGAGCTTAATGAAAAGTTGGGATCCTTTGAAATTGTGTGCAATGTTAAATTCAATGCTGTAAAGCAAGGGTTGAGTACTTTGAGGGTGTCGGTAAGCAAGATAACTTAATGCCAATTACTGAATCGCAAATTAAGGTATTAATACAAGAGTGGATAATGTGGAAAGGAACTTCAAAGAGAAATTGGTGAACTCTGATATCATAAATATTAATAGTTTGGAGGAACAGGTGGAAGAACTTGTAGATCGGGAAGTTTCCGAGAAAGTAACATCTGGAAACATATCTCCTTTTTATCTTCTGAACTTCGTGATACCAAGAAAGTTGTGGATGACCTGTGACAGGAATTCAGACTTATCCAGAATAAAGTAGACAAAGGAGTAACTTCACATTATGTAGTATTAACTAGTAAAGTAATGACTGATCTACAGTGGTGGCGGGGGGTCTAATTCAGAATTATCCAGGCAATTTCCTAAATTTAAGCCAGACGAGGATGTTCATCCGACGCATTTTTGGAAAGATTCAATCAAGCTTTGCCAAAGAATTGGGAAGATTCTAAAAAGATCGTATTTCCTGTGGGGTGCCTACTAGGAGAGGCCTCAGAATGGGGAACTGTAGATACTGAGAATTTTTCTTGTTAGGGAGACTTCCAAAAGAAATTTAAAGAGAAATACTAGTCTGCTAATGCACAGGAAAAGTGGGACCCAAAATATTACATCAATACTTGGGGTACCATGAGGAAATATTTCGACTGGCATCTAAAAACATGGGCAAAGTACTTAGATAAGCCAATGGAAGAAGAGGGATTAGTGCAAATTTTAATTAGACGATTACCCAGTTGTGCAAGAAAAGACATCTTATTTAGTGGCTGGAAAACGGTAGAGGAACTGTTATCTTTCATTGATGCACTAGATGCCATAAATAAGGACCATAATGAAGCTTTACACCAAGGGGAAACTTCGAACTATAAAAGAAATAATGGAAATAATTTCAAAAAACATGAAGTAAACCTCGCAAAAGTACATCAGTACAATAAGCAGCATTTTAATGACAATTACCAAAAGAAGCATCCACCTTCAAATCTAAATCCAGTAACTTCCAAGGATTTGTACCAAGTAACCACAAAACGTTGAATGGAAATGTAGTACCTCGTTTCGGTAATCAACCCGTAATGAGTGGTAATGAGGAAAACATGGTTCAGTCTGTATTCAGGGCCGGGGCCCAGATTGTAGAGATACACTAGGAGGCCTGATTTGGTATACGTGTGTTAACTTTATCCACAAAATACCTACAAAGGAATGGTTGCTGCTTGAAGAACCATGCTTAGATACTAATAACCCACAACCTATAATAGCAGGGACTGTGAAGACTTCCGAGATTAACATATTTATAGACTTGGGGAGTGAAGTATCACTCATATCCAAAGAATTCTTTAACTCGATACAAAATAAACATCACTTACCATTATTGCCAGTAACTGGAGTATATATAGTCGGGATAACTGGAACGAAAAGTAAAATTGTGAAATATGAAACTCAGGTGAACTGTCATATTGGAGGTATACTATTTTGTCAAACACTATTGATAGTAGAAAATATTAACAGGAATGTATTGTTTAGTTTAGATTGGTTATTAGAGTTTAAGGTCATCTTAAACTTCTACGAAAATCTTTGTTTTGGTAAAGGGAATAGTAGATGTTGGATTCCGTTTATGATAAACAGCTGCATTGAAAAACAAACAGCGGAGTGTCAGTGTCTGTGATTAACAGCTACAGCACAGTTGTCACCAAGTTCGATAATGTAGATCCGGAACACATCGAACTGATATACACAATAGAGTTAATAAATCCCAAATATTAACTGAACAACAAAGAGAGATTTATATAAAATTTTAATGGAATATGAAGTAGTTTTTTCCGACTGTCCAGGTAACATCAGCGACTATATTTGTAAATTCAGAACCAAAGATGACACTCCATTCTTCTGTAAGCCATATCCCATACCTGTGAGTTTTAAGGAAGCAGTTATAGATGAAATCAATAAGATGACTGATAATAATATTATAGAACGTAGTTCCAGCATCATGAATAATCCTCTGGTCATGGTGAAAAAAGCTACAGGTGGAGTACAATTAGTGTTAGACGCTCGTACATTGAATAGATATATAGAGACAGAAAGAGACAAACCGATTAATATTGACGAATTGTTATCCAAATTTGAAAAGGCAAGGTTCTTTAGCACGATGGAGCTGACTGTGGGATATTGGCAAATAAAGTTACATACAGAATCTTAAAAAGTATACAGCATTCCTGTTTGATGGAAAATCATATCGTTTCAATGTACTGCCATTCAGACTTAATGTCTCTGTGTCTGTATTTATACGTGCGTTAGATGAGGCACTAGGCAGAGAGTTATTGAAGGATTTATAATATATGTAGATGATATCCTGATAATATCAACTACTTGCGAAGAACATTGTTTAACTTTGTGCAAGACTTTGAAAAGGGTTAACGAGAAAGGTATTATGGTGACACTGTTGAAATCTATTTCGTGTGCCAAGAACTTAAGTTCTTAGGTCATATAGTAGGGATACAGGGATTAGACCGAACCCTGAATGCATCAAAGCTATCGAAGAATGTCCACACCCCAAAAATGTAAGACAGCTAAAAGGATTTTTAGGTATGGCCAGATACTATTGACGTTAAATACGAGGGCAAGAACTAAATGACCCGAGAATTTTATGTTTATTAAAAAAGGGAGTACCATGGACTTGGAATCAAGGTACAACTGATGCATTTGAAAACATCAAAAGAGCACTTGTAGAATCACCCATATTACGTCCTCTGGTATTGCTGCGAAACTTTTCCAAGGAGAGTGGGATTTAAATAATGTAGAACACCAAACCATAGCTTTTACTAGCCATAGGCTAAATAGGTATGAATTAAATTACACAGCTATGGAAAAGGAACTATTGGCAATTGTATAGGGCATTCAAAAATTTCAAACACTAGTGTGGGGATCTGAAATCCACGTTTATACAGATAATCAAGCTTTATCCTTTCTAATGAGTAGTCAATTATTGCACAATAGGTTAATGCTATGGATGCTTTTCCTACAGGAGTATGGTATTAAGATACGATATGTAAAAGATTCTGAGAATATTGTACCTGATGCTTTGTTTAGGCTACCCATAGGAATGAAAGAATTGAAATGTACAGAAGGACCCAGCGTTATTTTTACCATTTATTTTATGTCAGTATAATATCCGAACATTAGAGTAAAGGAAATGGCCGAAAGAATAACAGAAAATATCCATCGTCCTGATCAATTATGAAAATGGAAAATTGTAGGTCATAACTTATTTTAGAGAGAGCGCAACATCACAGCGTTGGTGCTTATGTATTCCGAAGGTAATGGAAGACGCACTTGTGTGGTATGTTCATACAGGATATGGACACTTTGGAATAAAAAAGTTAATAACACATATGAATAAGTTTTATTATTTTAAGAAACTAGGGCGTAGAATAGCATCTTTGATAAGAACTTGTGAAATTTCCGAGAAAGTGAAAGAGAATAATACTCATGTAAAACACAAAATGTATCCTATTATTCCTATCATTACATGATCTCACAGCGGCAGCATTTTTTGGACCAGTTCCAAAAGGAAAGGGAAGAGTATCAGACATTTTGGTCATCATAGAGTGCTGGTAAAAGTATGTTAGACTATATCCTATTAAAAAAGCAAATATGCAATCAGTTATACACTTTTTACAACAATACTTCCTAGTAGTAGGTAAACCAAAACGGTTTCTTACAGATAATGGACCACAGTTTGTAAGTAATGAATTTAAAGAATTCCTAGCATGGGAAGGTATTCATCAGGTGCTAATATCTAATTACAACCCATCATCAAACCTGTGTGAACAAGTGATGAAGGAAACTGGAAAATTGTGTCATACTTACTGTCATGAGAAATATACTTTCTGGGCAACAAAAATTAAAGATTTTGAACTTATTTTAAATGAATTACCACATTTATTGACTGGGTTGACACCTTTACACGTTATAGGTAAAGCATTTATTAGAGAACCTATAATTAAGTGTTTTAATGGGTCTGAACAACCAAGTATTGATTACGAAGTGAATCAGAAAATAGTTTCTAAGAAATTAGTTGAAAAAGCACAACAGAGAGTAAGTAAACATAATGAAAAGGCTGTGGAACGTCAATACGAAGTTGATGACATCTTCAAAGCTCGACGCTAAAGAAAGAGACTCATAAATTTTTCCAGAGATATGAAGGACCATATCGAGTACTAACGATGAAACATCCCAAGACATTATTTTTAGTAGATCCGGCAATTGGATTAGAGAAGGGGAAGTACAATGTATACATTCCCCAGGGACATTAACATTCTGTGGTAATGGGTGGAGTGACAACCGTCAGATCCCAAGCTGTTTTCGGTGTTTCTTCCAAAATAGTTTTCCTGCACCAAATTCCTTTAAAATTTTACACTATTCTGTCATCTATTCCTAAAATCTATCCTATAATTTTAGTGCTTAGAAAACTGGATATGACAATCAAGTAGAAAATGATCCAGATGAATCACAGAATAAGGAGGAAAGCAGTATCGCCGTAAAAATAAAATGAATGAAGTATTATATGTATGGTAAATATAATATCATGTAACAAGCTATACAATAGTGTATAAATTTCCTATTTTATATAGAATATTTTATACCTTTTATGAAAGGTGATGTAAATGGAAGTGTTTGTATCAATTTTGAAAGGGGTGGTTAACATAGATAAAACCATTGTTTACAAGAACACACAAATCATGGCTAACACAAAACATACATCACACTGTCAAACAACCCTCACAAACAAGTGTGCCTGATTCTTCATCACTTTCTGTTTCCATAGGATTGCTAAGATTTCCTTTGGGGACCTCAAGGGTGAAGTTGGGGATGTCCGTTCGGTAGGAGACGATTTAACACCAAACCACCTCTGGTGTCTCACTCAAGTACCCGTGAGGTAGGAGGTATGGATCCTGGCGAAGGAGGGTGGGAAGGGTTTCCCGTCCTTGGGGCTATCTTTTTTTCTCTTCTTTGATCTTAGCAACCACATCTATTTTTTCCTATATTACTTCTCAATTGAGGAACTATCTATTTTTTTCCCTCTTTCCATATTCACTAACTTCTATCGCTGAAGAAGTCCTTCCTGGTTTCCATGGTTTCTAATAACCTACATTTTATCGTTAGATAAGAACACCAAAGAATCACACTACATGAACACACATCCACTTACACACAAGAATAACCTTATACACAAACATTGAAATTACAGACTAAAAACCTGTTGCGATGTGAGAACCGCCAGGTGTTGTAGGTGAAAGAATGTGTGTACATAGGAACATGTGTACATACATATAAAACTATGACAGTTCTACCTCGTTGTGTATACATGAAGAGGTGTATATAAAGAAAGTATAGTGGCGATCAACTCATACGCAAAGAGAGACAAAAGCATGTGAGTTAGTGGAATAACTATAAAGCAGTAGTGAGCAGGGATGGACAAGAAAGAGGCATGAGCAAAGAAAGAGAACGTAAGCTAGAGTGGAATTAATCGTTATAAGTCATTTAAGAAAAATCAGTGGATTGTAGGATAGTGGAACTTAAATAGTGTATGTAGACATATTATCTATGGAGAGTATATAATTTGAGAAGTAGAGGAGAACACTAGGAAATAGATTATGTATTAAGAAGTGAATGTGAAGTCTGAGATAGATTTATATCTTAACCAGAAAATACTTAATTAGGTTATACATAGAAGTGTACACTGGGGTAATGAACCATGAGGCCTATTCAGAAAGGATAAGAGGGGTGTACCCAGCATTTACTGAGCATAAAGGGCAGGTGTACCTACATGGAGATAGGATGACCTGTGGCCTATAAAACAGCTATGTTTTATAAAGGGACATACCTACCAGAATGGAAAGAGTGGAAGAGCACTCATAAGGTCAACCCTCAAGTATGGTATAGGTACTGATCCTAGCAGAAGGGGACAGTATCGTGACAGAAGTCACACATTTTATAGCGATTATTCTGGAAAGCATGAATTCTATACAAAATTAGCATTATTGTGTTTCACTTAAACAAATGTCAAAAAGAACACTTTCCTTTTGCTCAGAGTTCCTCCAAACTGCAAAAAATAATAAAACTAGTATGTACTAATAAAAAGGTAGTACAAAGAATGAGAACAGAAAATAGATTACTCAACATTACATGAACACCTGAAGTTTACGACTGGAAATAAGGAAAGAGTCCTCACGATTCCTAAATACTAGTCAAGCTTACTAAATCACAAATGAATACTCAGGTCTTGATATCAAAATAAAGTGAGAATAGAATAAAGAGACACTCATATTGCTCTGGAGAAAACAAAGGGTTGTTATTGAATTTGGAAGATGTATATATAAACCTATGTGAGAAATGTATACTGCTAAAATGTAAATGTTATTATGTGTGATATTATGTACGTAATGATTGTGTATAAAAAAAAACGTGTTCAATCGGGGGTGGGGGATATGTAGGGATTCGAGAATTATCACGTAAATTCTAGAACCACTCGGCCTTCTACCATCTCGAACACATGATATTTTAGATATGACTGCAAGAAAGTGGAATCCTACCCACTGCATGTCACGTGTTTGTGTGTGCAGGTTGGAAATGAATCATGAGCAGAATGTAGACGTGGCAGCTAAACTGCACTGACAAGTACTTGTCAGTCAATCCATGGAAGTTTAGTGAAAATGGACAGAAGAACCATGGAGTGTTTATGCTACCCTGTTCTAATTGTGTTTTGACCATTGTTATAGTAATGTGAATAGTTGAAAAAGAACCATTAAAACTTTTATCTTAGCCTTGGTGAGGGGAGGACGTGTATTAAGATTCATGTTGAGGATGGAGCCGGCCGGAGTGGCCGAGCGGTTCTAAGCACTACAGTCTGGAAACACATGACCACTACAGTCGCAGGTTCGAATCCTGTCTCGGGCATGGATGTGTGTGATGTCCTTAGGTTAGTTAGGTTTAAGTAGTTCTAAGTTCTAGGGGACTGATGACCTCAGCAGTTAAGTCCCATAGTGCTCAGAGCCATTTGAACCATCTGAGAATGGACATGGTTATTAAGCCTA
This sequence comes from Schistocerca serialis cubense, assembly GCF_023864345.2. Taxonomy (NCBI): domain Eukaryota; kingdom Metazoa; phylum Arthropoda; class Insecta; order Orthoptera; family Acrididae; genus Schistocerca; species Schistocerca serialis. The sequence goes on along the minus strand of NC_064646.1, from coordinate 418,417,058 downwards.
CCTTCTCTTATATGTAAATTAACTTTGTTTCTGACATTTGGACATGTGAGAGACTTACTAACCAGTATTTATTTATGTGAAGAGTGGGATGTTGTAAAATGTCTGAAGTTCAAATATACAGCGTTGGTTGAATCAAATGAAACTTTGTACATCTACTTATTTTTATAAGTGGCAAAAGTCTTGAGAAATTCCTGTAACTTGCAACATATTTCGGAGAAGAAGAGAGAGAGAGTTTGCAGTGGCAGGCTAATCAGCAAGGAAGGTTGGCCGAACATCTCAAGTAAGTCATCTCGTTAAAGATGTGGAAGTTTGCATACATACTTCAATGCTTGAAGTCGTCCAAACTGTTAGACTGCCACTAAAAACCCTGTAAAAGATAATATCATGTGGCACGAAGTGATACTTGTGGCCTTCCTTCGGCGCTGGATGCTGAAGAGGGTGGAGCAGCGTCTGATGGCAGTGGCCGTGAAGTAATTCCGCCATCGATGGTCCATCTTGTGGGTGCGAACGATATGAGGTGAGAAACAGCTGCATCCCTGGTGTGTGCAGAGCAAAGTTTGGCCATCTGCTGCTTCAATGTTCTGACAAAATGTTCCACTTTGCCATTCTACTGTGGATGGATCAGTGCACTAGTTAGATGCTGTATGCCATTGTGCTCACAGAATGTTTGAAATTCATTTGAAATGAACTGAGGGCCATTGTCTGACACTATTACTTCAGATAAACCTTCGAGGCAAAAGATCATTGAAAACACCTGAATTGTGCAACCTGCCGTTGTCGATTTCACTGGAACAGCAAAAGGGAACTTACTATACAAGTCAAACACATTCAACCAACGATTGTTCCAAAAAGGTCCTGCAAAGTGTGTGTGCACATATAGCCATGGCGATTACAATTTAGGCTAAGCAGAGAATTTTTATGGTGGATTGGACTGATTTTCCGCACATAGGTGACACTGTGACATCATCTGTTTGATTTGGCTGTCCATACCCAGCCAAATACAGTGTCAACATGCTAACTGTTTCGTACGAACAACCCCCAGTGTCCTTGGTGTGAAGTAACTGCAACACTTGTTTTTGCAAAGCTTTGGGGATCAGTACATGTGACTGACCACTGTTATTTTGTACAAGAATCACACCTTTCTTTTCAGCGAGGCTATGCTGATGTGTAAAGTATCAGCGCACCACAGAGTTCTTTATGTAATGCAAGTAAAGAGGACAATATGTGCAAATGTAGTTGAGCAAAATCTGGATCAGCGTCCGTGGCCTGTGCAATTTTCTTATAGTTCAGCAGAAAAGATTGAAGCTATTCAGAGTCCTGAGCATCAATGTGACAACAAATGCAGCAGAAGCATCAAAGTCTGTGCCAGGGCCAATTGGAATACATGAAAGCATGCCTGCATTACCATGTTGAGCTGTCAGATGATACATAATCTAGTACTGGTATTGAGACGACAACAACAAAACTCATCTTTGCAATTTTTGGGCAGTTTGTACAGGAAGCAGTTTTATCAGATGAAACAAGGACTGCAAATGCTTGTAATCCATTACCAAGTAAAATTTTCTGCCATACAAATAGTAGTGAAATTTGGTGACACCATACACAATACCCAAAGCCTCTTTTTCAATTTGTGAGTAGTTACACTGAGCTTTAGGCAACGCTTTTGATGTGAAAGCAATAGGCCTCTCTTTATTACCAATTCTGTGTGAAAGCACTGCACCGATTTTGTAAGAGGAAGCATCAACTTGCAATACAACTGGTGGTTTGTCGCGATCTAAATGAACTAAGCATTTATCACTGAGCAATGCATCTTTTAGTATTTGCAAAGCTGCTTCACATCATTTGTCCAAACAAAGGTGACATTGTAAATAGTCTTCATGGGTTTGCCACCAGTTCACGTTGTGCAAATTCCACAATACTTCCTCAGAGCAGCTGTCCTACATCTTCAGGTGATTCAACCTTGCTGATGACTAGGTACTGTAGTGATTTGAGAATTTCTGTGTAAATTCTAGAACCACTCAGCCTTCTACCGTCTTGAACACACAATATTCTAGATATGGGTGTGGGATGGTAGAATCCTGCCTACTGCGCATCACATGTTTGTGTGTACAGGTTTAAAATCAGTCATGAGATGAAAGTAGACGCGGCAGTCCAACTGCACCGACAAATACCTGTCAGGCAATCCATAGAGGTTTTAGTGCATGTGTAAGGAAGAACCATGGAGTTTTTATGCCGCTCTGCTTATTGTGTCATTGACTATTGTTATGTGAAACAAGAACAGTTGAAAAATTACTCTTTTAGACTTTTGGCTCAGTCTTGGTAGAGGCAAGACATATTTTCCAATTCATTTTGAGAAAGTCATAGTAGTCGATCCAACTTTCTTTTAACTGTAACTCATTTTGTTTCCAATGTGCGACGGTACGAGGTACTTACAGGAAGTTACATACGTATGTTGAAAGTGTGAATTATATTGTGCATGAAAGTCAAATACGTCATTAACTGACGAAAAGGAAAGTTTGTATGTATACTCATTTTATTAGTAGTAAGAGGCTTAAGAGTTCCTGTACCTATCGCTATTTGATGGAGAGGAAGTCAAGAGATTTTCCAGCAGCCAACTAGCTCTTAAAGAAGAGGGATGCAAAATTCCAAGTCACCTCGTGAAGAAGTGGAATGTGGTTTGGAGAAAAAAATCAGTATAACCCACACTCACTCTTTAAGCCATCAGAATGTTAGAGTACGACTGACGGTCTCTGCACATTGAGGCACCGTTTCATGACACGAGTGCAAAGAATGTGTATGTGCGGAAATTGCACATGCACAGTGATTTGTGGATGGATGGTGCCATACTAAAACGTGGAAATCGCAGAGGGTTCTCCTGCGTGCGCACGGTACGCTGCGTTTACTAACAGTATGGCCAGACATTATTCATCAAAGACCATACTAGACCAATGTTATAACGGGTCTGTTATCAAAAAAAATCTTGATTTTAGTGTTGTGGTTTAATAGCAGTTGACAATTGCGGAATACTGTCTGAATACAGGACATCGCATGATTTATGAAAAGATGGAAGTTTTATCCCCGGCATCATTTTGGGATTGCATCACAAAGGAAGCAATACATATCTGTACTGCTGCTAATCTCATCAACAGGGATGTGGGATTTCAACTGAGCACAGCCTGGAACCCTGGATTAGCTGCTAATTAATCACAATGCAAAAATCAATATTTTTCAATAACAGACCCATCATAACATTGTTCTAGTACAGTCTTTGGTGAGTAATGTCTGTCTGTACTGTTAGTAAATGCAGCATACAGCGCACGCACAGGAGAGTCGCTCTTTGATTTTCGGCAGTGGATGTTTGAGTATGACACTATCTACCTGCAAATCATTGCACATGCACGATTTCCAGGCCTGCGCATTCTTTGTGGGCATGTTCTAGAAATGGGACATCGATGTGCGGATACCATCAGTCGTACCTAGCCACAAGCAAGGTTGAACCAGCTAAAGATATCGGACAGTTGCTCTGAGCAAATATTGTGGCATTTGCACAACATGATCCAGCATTAAACCCGTGAAGACTGTTTACAACATATCTGCCGGGAAAGCTTGAAGAGTCACAAAGGGGACATTATTACGATGCAAGTGATGCAGTGGAGCTGCGATTTGTGCAGCATTTGGTATGAACCAAATATAATAGTTCATTTTCCCTAAAACTGACTGCAATTCTGTGATATTGCGAGGAACTGGCAAGTCTCATATGGCTAACAAATGCGACTGAAGTGGATGTACACCTTGACTGTTTGACATGACCAAGATACTGCAATTTAGGTTTAAAAAAGTCACACTTGTCCGGTCTACACTTTAGTCCAGAATCAGATAACACACAAAACAAACCACGTAAATTTGCAATATGTTCTTCAGGTGTATGACCTGCTATGATAATATCATCCAAATAGTTTGAATAGTTTGGCATTTTTGCAGTCATCTGTTCCAAATACTGTTGGAAAATGGTGGGTGTGGAAGCACTGCCAAAGTGCAAACACAAATATTTAAATAAACCCAAATGGGTATTTACTACACACACTTTTTGAGATTCTTCATCGAGCAGTATTTGGAGATATGCATGGCGCAAACCAGTTTTTGAAAAATAGTGTCCATCAACTAATCTGTCCTTGAAATTATCTGGCTGTGGCAGTAGATAAGTATCAATAACAGTTTGTGAGTTGACTGTAGACTTAAAGTCAGCGAATGCGACCTGGAGGTTTGGGGAGAAAGACCAGTGGACTTGTCCGTTGACTAGCTGATATGTGTGCAATAACTAGATTATATTACACTTCTGTAAGTTCACCAGCGAATTTGTCCTGCAGTGCAATGGGAACAGTTCTGCCCGGCAAAATTTTGGCTGAGCATTGTCTTTAAGCGCCATATGTGCAACAAAATTGTTAGCTTTGCCTAAAACTTCAGAAAAGAGTTCTGGGAATCCTTTTAGCAAGCTAACTACGCAGTCTTCTGCATTGAATGCAGATGCTGACAACACATTGTCTTGAATGTTAAAGCCAAACAAATGATAAGAATCAAGACCAAATATGTTCTCAAAATCGCGTGATTGCAACACTGTAAAAGTCACTGTTCGTGTATGTGAGTGATAAATGGTGGGCAAAGTACATGTTCTGAGAAGAGGTATGTCTTTTTCATTATAAGCCATCAGTTGCGTGCTAGTTTTAGAGAGGCAAGGGGAGCCTAACTCTTCATATGTCTGATGATTTAGCAGTGTGACATAGGCACCCACCTCCAATTGAAATTTCCCAAGTTCCCCACAAATAAGTAAATGAACAAAAAGTTTGTTTGACTGATGTATCACTGATGAAACTGGTGCAGCTTGCTAGTTGCAGACTTGGAATGTACTGCTTTTATGACATGGGCCTTGTGTCTAGATTTTTGTGAGTGGGGCAGATTCTTATTTTTGTTCTGTCACAAACATATGGATTGCACATGTCCTTTTCTACCACAAGCATAACACAGAGCCTGTCGGGAGGGGCAGTCTTGGCGTTTGTGCTGTGAATAACACTGAGGGCAAGACTTAATTCTGTTCGCCTGTTTAGTGAACCGCTTACACAGTGTGGAACGTTGTTTACTCAGAGCGGCTAGTGCACGCCGCCGGTGCAGAATGAGGTGATCGCAAGCAAGAGACTCAACCCGGCAGATAGCTGGCTGCTCAAATTAATGAGTCAAGAAGGCACCAGAATCATACTGATCTAGTATTTGCACTACCTGCTCAAATGATGGATTGGACTGTTTCAAAATCTGTTCTCTGAGTTTGACATCAGGTACTTTATACATGATCGCATCATGCAACATAACATCTGAATGTAAAGCACCGCAAGTACATTTGAATTTGCATTTCCTTGTCGTACCTTGCAAATCTGTTACCTGTTTCTGATAAGTTTGATCTGGCCTTTCTTGAAATTAAAGAATTGATATCTAGCTGCTACCACTTTCACTTGTTGGTCATAATAGTTAGTTAGAGAAGCGATTACTTGGTCATAATTAAGTTCACTTGGAGTGGTATTGAGAATACAACTTCTGGATAAGTCTGAACACTGTACTTTCTACTGTTGATAATAAATATGGAAGTTTCACCATACCTGGTACATTGTGGGCAACGATGTGGGATTCAAACCACAACCACTCTAGCCATTCCTCTTCTTGTTCACAAAACTGTCAAAAAGTTAGTGTAGCAACTGTAGTAGGTGGTGCTTGTTCCGGCGGGCGCACAGCTTTGGCCAGCAGCTGCTACAACATGTTGAGTAATGTGGAGATTTGTTGAGTGTGGAACTGAAACACCTGCATTAGCTTTGTAGCATCTAATGCTTGCAGCTGCGGCGCCTGAGCAGGGGGAGGGACAGGTGGGGTGGGCATGTTGTTCGACACAAATGCAACAAATAGGCAAGGCAAGTAAACAAAGAAAGTAAAGAAAATTTCTGCAATGACCACCTGTAAACACTGATAAGCAAAAACAACAAGAAACTGTTAAAGCAAATAATTGCCCCTGCAAAGTAAAGACAAAGAGAGAATTAAGGCACCAGCACAATATAAACGAAAATGCTGTGGCCGTCAGGTGCTGGGTTTGGCAGATACTCATCGCCAAATGTGAGGTCTTGCCCACTTGTCTCGTATAGGATGCCTAAAGGATGCTGTGTTCTCGGAATGCTATGCAACAATTCATGTAAAATCACATTAATAGTTTTCTTACAAACGAGAAGAGTGACAATATTCAACGTGTATTTATAAGTGGTTGCAAGCGATGGGCAACATGTAAAATAAGTGTCCTTTGCTATATACAGTGTTCTTGCAAGCAATTGATATGGATCACATGTCACTGCTATTGTAGCACTCTCTGCTAGGTCGTGCTAGTGCTGTCCGAATACTGAGCCGATACTGAGCGACCAAGGCTGGCAGGAGCAGCGCTTATATTCTCTTCTTGTAAAGGTCACTCCTGTCATAGTGTGTTCTGATCAGTGCACCATTGGTTGACGTCGTTTCACTGCCTTCTCTTGTTTGCGTTCTTCATCTTTGTTCTGGCAATTGTGGTTATGCCAGAACAAGTTTTATGGACTGTATACCATAGTAACTGTTCATAACACAGTTACAATGTAATTATTTTTCACAAGTAATGTTGTATGCAATATTTTTAATTGCAATTACAATTTAAAAAATATATATTACCTTGCACCACTACTGCTATCCATTTCTCTCTTTATAACCTTCCCCCCTCACAACCAGCTTTTACCGTGTTTATTCAACCTCCCCCCCCCCCCCCCCCCCACCCCCCCACCGCTGCCTCCCTTTTCTCGTATTAGCCATAGTAATCATTCTGAGATTGTACTAATACATTTATACACTGAACATTACAGTTCATTGTCCTTTTCTAAGTGATTGAAAATACACATGATTTCGCTTGGTAATGTTCCCATTAGAAATAATCTTGGCTCAATAGTTAATCCATCCTCTACCATTCTTATCTAACACTATCCACTTGAAGATGTCAGCAACAGAGTGAAATAGTGGAAGGAAATATAGTGAACATGCAGACCCTATACATGTGGGATAAATACTGAGAAAAAGAGAGAAGAAAACAGTTGTTGAAATGTGGTGGGGGGAATCACAAGATGATCAGTAGTGTATACATTTATTGAAAAATGTCTCCCATTGAAAAAATAATCTAAGTTTACCAATGTTTTTAAAAAGTTAGTGACGTGATCGACAAAATACCACATGAGTGATTCCTACTTCTGTAATAAATTCAGAGAAAATGAATTGTAAATAATTGACACTCAATATTGTGTACCAACAATCAGCTTCCAACAGTGTTCACAAGGAAAAGAAAAACACTTGTTGTATTCTTTTTGTATGTCAGCACATAATAATCAAATATTATCCTTTAAAGCAAAAAGAATAAAGTGGCCCCCTTCCCACTTTATGTCCAGGTCCCCAGTTTTAAATAGCCCTCCTCTCTTGGGTGACATATGTTGTCTGTGGTTATATCAATGCAGAAATACCAAGAATCGAAAGTTAATGTTGCCAGATACTGCATTTTGAAAGACCAGGTTAAAATAGCAACAATATGGAAAGGATAGATTGCTTCTCCACGTATCGGAGGCATTAGTTGCAAACAGGCACAGTGAAAACAAGTGCTAGAAATATTCAGCTTTGAGACAAAGTCCTTGGGGAAAAACACACACACACACACACACACACACACACACACACACACACACACACATTCACAGCTGACATGTACAAGGCCATTGTAATCTCCAGGTGCTAGGGCTGACTGCATCTAGCATCAGGAGATGACAGTGGCCACTTGTGCGTGAATTGCGGTTGTATGAATGTGTGAGACTTTTCTACTTCTGATGAAGGACCTTGTCCAAAAGCTGAATATTTCCAGCATACTTTTTCGTTGTACATGTCTATGACTTAATGCCTCCTCTATGAGCTGAGTAAAAGTCCATCCTTTCCACATTGATATTAATCCGTACACTGTATTTAATATGCAGTTTTGTTATGGTGGAACAATCTTCGATTCTCTTTCCTTAGAGTCTTTTTCTGTGCGGAATATGGTGGTTAGTGTACAGATACTCATATAAACTTGCTGTCAAAGTTTTCCTGTGAATGCTAATTGTATTATGGCATTAATAAGACAGTGACCCACACTTAGCCATCATAATAGAAATCACTCTTCTAATGATCTATGCTTAATGTCACAGCAGATAACCTTGCAAATGGTAGCCCTTTTTATAGTTGGTATAGGTGTGCATATGTGGACACTAACAGTTCAAAACTTCTCATTTATTTTCAGCTGGGCCTAGATTAAGCCTTTAGCTTGACAGTCTTTCATTAGTTCATGATTCTCAAGAAATAACTCCAATATATACCATGTAATATGAATGTATGCTATATCATAATCACACAGTTGTAAGTTAAGAAACTGGACTTCAGTGCAGCAGCAAGGATAAGTAAGTGATAAACATTTTCTTGCCACTGTAACATTGCTTTCTAAACATGAAAGAGACCATTCCTGTATTTGAGGGTAATAGGACAGGATTGTAAAACTGAGTCCTACAATAGATATTAAATAGGCTGTTGAATATGAATTAATCAAAAACTACACTTCCATTGTGTTGGCACATAGTATGTGTAAGATTATGCCTTCCCTTACAGCAGTAAGTATGTAAAGATAATTACAATGCCAAATATAGAAAATGTCACCAATTTGTATATTTCTTTAACAATGTGCTACACCAAATTATATATCCCATTCTCTTCATAAGTAGCTGCTTTTCCTATTTTTAAGGTTGCACAGTTGAAAATAAATCTGTATTTGATTAAATATGTGACACATCCTCATGTACCAGTCCATGAAGTGAAGTGAACAGTGTTCTAACATCATGGTTGGACTGTCTGGCACAACCAGCTGTCAACACCCCACATGGAATCATGATCTGGGAAAATGCATAGAATTACAGAAATATGTATGTCACAGTTTCATATCAGCTGCTCTCCATCACCTGAGCTATTCCAATGCTATAATCCTGTGAGGTGACAATGTTACCTCAGTGCACCACCTTTTCAGAAAATTATATCATTTTTGACACAGAGTTCAGGTGATATAATGTCATAAACAATGAGATGTGTGAAAAACTAGTTTTTGCTTAAAACAGATCGCAGATTAACCAGGCTGCATTCATCCAGTGTTTCATAGTGAGAATACTTATAGACTTCCAACAAACTTTAAGCGTAATATCAGACCTTTTCCAAGCTTTTTCTCACTTAAATGCTTAATATAAAATATTCAACACATTAACTTCTATGTTAAATAATCAGACATTTGGAACATTTTATACATGGGAATTTTTAAACAGTTTGGGATCTGGTGGTAAGAAGCTAAACAGTTAGTGAATAAAACTGTATTCAATTCAAAATATTAACTACTCATTTCACAGTGTTAGGCTAAATATGTCTTTAATAAATCTGAGTTTAATGTGGTCTTATTTACTTATCTTAGAACTCATGTAAAGGCTTAATAACACCGTCTTTCTTGAAAACTGCATTAAAAATTTTGATGGTCGTGGTTTGTGAAACTTGGTATGAATACCACACACATGAGCAATGTGCTACTGTGAGGGAAAAGAGTGGTAAACAATGCATTCTGCTGGTGAACACGTTTCCTGGTATCCTTTTGGTGAATCAAAACCTATTATTTGTTTCAGTTGTATATGAGTCTATCTGGTCATCCACTTCATGGATCCAGGAACTGTTGCTCTCAGGTGTTTGTGTGATATGACTGACTCTAATTGTGACTCATTAATCATGTACTTTTTATGTTTAGTAAATTTGCAGGAGTGCATTTATATCTGTTAGGAATTGACTTCTGGTTTTTATACTAGCCTTATATTTTCAAAAGATATAATTAAATATTTAGTAAAACTGGCTACTAAATTTTAATGCACAATATTGGCCATAATAATTCCCCCACTCTCTGTGCATGTTTTGAAGCCACTTGCAAACCAGGTGTGATACCGATTAACCCTTTGACTGCTAGAGATGTGCTCTCTGCATTCTGTGCTGAGCATGGCTTTGTTGTCAGTGTTACTGCTCACCTAATGCTAGTACCTGTGCTAACAGGTGGTGTTCCAGGCATTATGAAATACTTATCATACAGTTTTAAGAAAACTATGTGGTGAAAAAATTTGATTTTTGCATATCTTACCATCTGATGTCTTCACTTGATAAAGGACTGAATTTCTTTTTGTTATTTGTCATAACTACTGTGCTGCATCAAATAAAGTAAAGCATTACATGAAATTTTAAAGAGTTTGCATTGCATAGCCTTTGCATATGGCTGATTTTAGCTCATATATTGGTATGTATGAAATGTAGATAAAATATCAAAATGCTTTTGAAAACTGAGAGCACAAGAATAGTTCACTTCATTGTCAAAGCATTGGTTTTTATATCCAGTGGATGTTCATGCACAGAATGTTCAGTTCCATCCCTGCACATTGGGAATAAAGTACTCATAGCAGTTGTTATATTTCATTAACGGTTCAAGATATCAAAATGAGGATTTTAGAAAATGACAGCATGAATCATACATTGTGTGATATGTGGGGGAAAACATTTTTGTTCATGAAGATAAGAAAGTAACTTGTTCACAGGAGTTAGAGAATGGATGGAGTGGGATGCATAGTAGACACATCAGTAGTGCTTAAGGAAAACCTGGAGGCTGCATTTAAACAGGTCCTTAGCATATGAGGAGCACGGGGCATGATGAGTTAACTCGCCCACAGCGATCAAAGGGTTAACAGGTTTATGGGAGTCCTGCAACATGGAGTACATCCTGTTGCCCTTGTCCATGGTACTTTGAAGACTGACTATCAAGAACATTAAATTGGTTCATGTGATCAGAATTTTTTGCATCCATGCTGATGCCATGGAAAAGATTATTTTGTTCTGTATAGTTCCTCCTGCTTGAATTTTGATACAGTACACTGAAGGGCCAAAACATTGTGACCACTTGTTTATAGCATGTTGCTTCACCTTTCTAATGCTATACAGTAGTAGTTTTGCTTGTCATCACAACTTTTTTCTATTTGTTTTAAAGAGGAAACATAGTTATATTGAAAACTTTATTGGTAACAAATGCAGGAAAGTTTGAGCTATCATTTGTTATCATTTAGACATCTTTCATATTGTGAGACCAACTGTCGTATTACTGTGTTGGAGGAGGCTGGGAATGAAACCAATGCATGTAACTGGCATTTCCAGCTCTTCATTTTGGTGGAAATGCTGACTGGAGGGCAGGAATTTCTTGAATGTGAAGGAAAGATGGAAATTGCTGAGAGCAAGAACTGTATGGTGGAAGATAAAATAGTCCTTGCCACGCTCCTTCACAACAGTTGTTGTGCAGCAGTCCTTATGCAGGTGAGCATTTTCATGGGTTAACACACCTGTGTTGAGCATTCTTGTTTGGAATGTCTCATCACAATTTCCACAATGTTTCATAGTGACAGTAACAGGCAGCAAGGCATTTACCGTTCCATTGCTGGGCAGGCAGTTAATGGGCAGAATGTCCTCCTGTCCTAAAACACCAAGCACCCACTTTCCCCACCAACAATGTCTCCTTGAACTTCGTCTTGACAGGAGACCTACTTCTCTATTCTACAAACCACTGTGAAGTGATGGCAGAGGGTGTGTTCCATTGTACCAGTTATCAGTGCTTTTTCCTGTTCCATTCATGTATAGAGTAAGGGCAGAGTGATTGCTTACACACCACTTGTCTAATCTTGCCTTCGTGATCCCTGTGGGAGCACTATGTTTGGGTTGTAAGATATTCCAGGATTCATCACTTATATTTGCTTCTAGAAACATTCTAAGCAGGATTTCTCATGCCAGTTTGCATCTGTGAATTCAGTTCTTTCATCAGCTTCCTGACACTCTACCATGTATCATTTCATATCCCCACAAATTGTTACACCCAGGTACTTGTGTCAGTTAACTGATCCCACTGTGAAGTTGACTGATCCCATCGTGAAACCGGTAATGTTGCTTTGATTCCAGAGTAAAGTCAACAAGCCAAATCTCGGGTTTTCTTCCATTAGGAATGTGGATGCACTCAACAACTGTGATATGACTTTCAAAATGACTTTTCAAACCCACATCTCATCACCTATTATGATCCTGTCAAGGAACTCATCACAGTCATCATGGTTCTGCTGCAGAAATGTCACTGCTGCTCTGAAGCAATTTATTTTGCATTGGTTGTCAGGTTTATCAGTACCCACCTGCTACACACATTTGTGAACAGAAAGATGCCATTGATGTTGGGAAAGATATCAAGCATGAGGGGGTGCTGGTGTTGTGTAATAATTTTATTGTAGTCCACGACTGTCATGTTGTCTTCAATCATTATCTCAGATCCCAAGGAAGTCCCTGTGAATGTTCCCTGTAGCTTGATACTGCTCCTGACATCCCTGTATCTGTGTCATGGTGTGTGTTTCGAGCTGCTGTTTGCCTGGATGACTGCATGTCTGTACATCAATCCAAGCAATAAGTTTCTATTAATCCGTGGTCCAATCCAGATACTCTCATGCCTACTGCAGTCATAGTTGACAATAGTGTTGAATCAACATGAAAACACATAGGGGTTATCTGTTGTCGAGTTCCATGCTCAGCAATATGTGCTGAACGGTGGGATCCTAAACTTTTGTGCCTGCACAAGCATTGTGCTTTGTGGTTAGATCTGCCACAGATCATAGCATATTCTGTAGGTTGTAGTGGACTAGCACCTGACCTTGACATGCTGTGATGGGCTTGAATGTCCAATACCATGTCACCTACTTGGGATTCCATCATCTTTAAAATGATTTTCCATAGATGAGTACAACAGTAGCATGTGAACAGTTGACTAGCTTTGCAGATTCTGAGATGCTCATTTCCAGTCACTGGGACAGAGTCCATTATGCCAGATGATTTCCTCATTTGCAGCCATATAATCAGTACAATTATTCCACTTTCATATCTACTCTGTCTATATAATTCCCTTATCTCAGATGCCTCAGTGTCACCAGGCTGCATTCAGTCTAGCAGTAGCAAGTGAGCATAATATTTTGGTTCATCACTGTAGAGGTGAATAATGCAGAATGTTAATTTCGTGTGTCAGCTCTGCTCTCTAATAAGTGTTATGTGTGATATTTTCCAACTGTTGATAACTGTCCTATGTTCAGTGAAACTCTCCTCTTCTGCATCTGCCATAACATGGCATGGGAGAAGAATTTTGTAGTGGCCCAGATTCAGTATCAATTTCAGACACAATATCATTTTTATTTATTTTTTATTTTTTATTTTTTTTATTTTATTTTATTTTATTTTATTATTTTTTTTTTTTTTTTTTTGAAGGGATCCTGATGTCACAGACAAATGAACAGATGGTTTACAGGCCAGTCATTTTTGGAGAAGTGGTATATACAGGAGTGAACAGTAACGAAAGTTCTTCTGGAACTTCAAGTATGTTTCTCTGGGCAATCTTCCAATACACCAACTTTCAGCAGCTTCCAGTTACTCAGCAGTTGATAAAGACGACTTTCAGTGGTGTATAAATTTCCCAAAACTCACACTGAGCCTAGAAGCAGTGTTCACAATGAGGTTCCTTTCTAATTAAGATTAATGGGCTCAATCTCACACCAACATTCACTAAATAGGGAAAGCTCTTGTAGAAACACTGGTAAGGATAAATGGAAACCAAAATAACTGATAAAGTCGTGAAGAATTTATGATAAAACGAGGTGGTGTAGTTAAAAAAGTCACAGTTGCTAAACAAAGTCCATTCACATGGGACATACTAATTAAGAATTTTTTATTAAAAACATAAGAGTCTTTAGACATGTGACTTGTTACATCAGAACTGTGTAACTGGGAAACTGTTTTTGTCCTACTGGCCATTATACTTGTGGGAGTATTGAGCTTAAGAATCAACTATAGGAGATTTGTCTGTGAACCAAATGGGCAAGATATTGAATTGTGATCTGGCTCTTTAAAAGAAACCTCTTCAGATCAATATGTCCTTTCCCCACTGCATTGCTTCTCAAGAAAGCCACGTCTACTGCAATAAACAGCCTCTCTCAAAACATGCAGAGGGACTGACAGTAGAAATTAAGATTCCAGTTTTGTGGCAAAATAGAAGCCAATTCTGACTGGTTCAAAGATGGGAGGGGTGACAACAAACAAAGATAGATTGAAAAGACCAAAGATATAAATAGATGCCAGAGAAAACAGAAAGAAAGTACTTCATTGTTTGAGCCCCTTTCTCATTGTGAACTCAAGATGGGAAACAAGCACCCCATCTTCTATATGCATCTTGCCATTAATGACTCTTCTTTCTCTTTCTTTATTTTGTGTTCCTTATCAATATGAAGTTTTACTTTTCCTCTTATATTTTTTAGAACTCTGTGCCTCATTCAGTAAAAAAAGAACCCTTACAGATTTACTTTGATGTCCATCTCTCTATGAAGAGAGACTTTTTTTTTCAGGAATGGGTAGCTGTATCAAACTGAAATTTATGTCTGATACTAAAGACTATGGTTCCTTGGTGGTGTAAAACATTTAAGTTTCTGAGTTGATGTAATCAAAAGATATAACCATTTATGTCGTCTGTTTTGATAAAAACTCACTCATCAAAACCTATAGAGGAAATATCTATGTACGTAATTAAGCTTGTACTGAACCCTCAAAGTGCAAGTCCTACTTGCACTTCTCTGGTTTTCTTGTTTTGTTTCCATTATCATCTTGCAATTTCTTATAGGTTTTATGTTAGTCCTTGACATTCTTATTATTATTAACAGTTCTTACCTTACTCCGTTTGTCTGAAGACTGAAATGGTACATCGAATGACATTGAACTCTTAATTAACAGGCATGGGGCTCAATCCCCATCCATTCAACCATATTTAGGTTTTCTCCTCTAGACCATATTTAGGATAGTATCATTACAGATATGGCCTTTTGCTTGACCAACGCTCCAACTAAAATTGTGATCTATCTCAGATGACACTGACACTTTTCCTGTTGTGTTTCTGTCCTAATCCATATTTTCAATAATTTTACATCTCCTCTAAAACATGTGCATCTTTCTTTTGCTTATTCCTCATCTTTCTTTCTCTTTCTGCTGAGGGAATACTTAAAAATTCCAAGACGTAGAAAGTCAATCATGCTTTCTAATTTGTGTGTGTAACAACCTTGCTTTATTTCTTTCTTCTTTGGCAACAAGGTTATATATGTTCTTCTTGAGTCTTGCATATGATTGATTTTCATTTACTGTTAAAATAACTTTGCAAGAAATTTCCTGTGATGGTTTTGCTCTGCTTTAAAGGTCTGGAGTCCAAATTACGGCTAATCTGTAATGATCTGCTGGGTCCCACACCCAGCCATTCAAATCAAAGCAAATCTTGGGAAAACACAATTATGGTAAGTACAATATCTGGACTTGTGGGTGTGTTATCAGTAATATTCCATCTTCATGATTTTGTTCTGTGTTCCAGGGGTTTTCAAAGCATGTTTTGCTAAGAGAGATACTTTATCTGATGGGCACGAATCTCAGATTGCAGAGACTTCTTGTTGAATATAGTGACCAGCTCACACAATTAGAACAATCTGCTCAGTTATTTAATGGAATGGAAAAGCAGTGAGAAGGTTACCATAAAGTGTTTTCATTACACACAATGTCGTGAAAAGTTGTGTAATACAGGTGCAATTTTGTGAAGTGACTTGCCTAATGACAAAATGTTTATCTTATTTTTTAAATAGTACTTTTAAATAAAATTATACTTAGTATTACTGCTGTTCTGTGGAGTATCATGCTAAACAACATTGTGGTGTCAGTGATGAATATTTTTCTGTCTTACTGTCACCACAAAGTTAGAGATACTCAAACATAATTCATATGGAGACATGAGCAATGTGGTCAGTAAGCAAACTTCACTGCCATGTAGAACACTAGCGTCCCACCTCAGGCAACAAATTATAATTTGTTATTTTGTGTGTGTTTGTACCTGTTCTTATTTGTTCTGCTGTTAAGTGATAAGAAAATCAGTATATTTTAATAAGCAACATCTTACATTATCAGTATTCATCACATAACATTCTCAGAAAAAGATATGTTACTTTGAAAGACTGCTACCCTCACAACATTCAACTGTAAATAAAAACATTGTTTTATAATAAAACAAGAAAATGCAAACAAGATTTTTCAAAGAGCTTCATATAAAAATTGTAATGCTTGTCATTGCTCTGTGTTGTTTATTCATTTAAAGGCAGTGTGTTATTTTTGTATTTAAAGGCAGTATTGTTAGTCATGTAAAACATGGATAGTCATCACATATTTATTTAGGTTATTTGTGTCTTTTGTAAAGTTTTCATATGTTATTTAATTGTTTGATGAAGTTCAGTTAACTTAGTTTCTGTGAAATTAATCTGCAAAATAATTCTGAAATAGTTGATTATTGTGTGTATGACTTATCATTACAAAAAGACTGACATAAATGGGAGTACTAGTGTCTTGATTTTAAACTTAATTTAAGAAAATGTGTTTGTTACAAGTCCTAGTTCTAGCTGATACATTCCTCTGCCACATGTAGCGAATGAAAATAATTGATATTCATCAATTCATGAATGCTGAAAAGTTATTCAACTACAACTGTGTTCATTCAATTACTTTTAATAACAAATGTGAATAATAACTGGTTCTTTTCTTCTGAGGACCAAGCCATGTCAGTTAAATTTGTCATTCTACTTTTTATTATTTTATGCATAACTTCATTCTGTAGAATTTTTTTCTTTGGTGTATGCACACAAAAGACTCCTATTGAGAAATTGTTCAAAATTCAGCTGTTGTTAGTCAGTATAAAACTCTTTAGAAACCCTGTAAAATAGTCTTTTTGTGTTGATTTTATACACAGCTCTTCATCATTATAGAGCAGATGTGCATTATCTTTTACAAAGAGACAATAATAATAACTGATTTCTCACCAAATAAATTTAATTGGTAATTGTTTCTGTAAGTAATGTTTTTCTGCATTCGCATTCTCATGCATGTGTGAATGTGCAAGTGAGATTTGTTTGAATGTGCAAGTGAGATTTGTTTGAATGTGCAAGTGAGATTTGTTTGAATGTGCAAGTGATATTTGAATCTGAATGGATGGATAATTTGATCTGAGTTTATTGTATAAAACTGTATGTTACAGGAGTGTGTACCTTGAAGGAATAATTGATTTTATTTAAAACATTCGTTCAACATTTTTTTAAAGATTTTATTTAAATGTACACAACATTAAATAGCTTTACTGCAATTTGAAATGCAAAATGTGTAGCAGTGGCTGTGATTGTGTTTCATTCTGGATTATTATTTAAAAGGAAAGTAAATTGCTGTATTTTTTCATTCATTGGTGTGAATTATGATTCACATTTTAATACTGATAAAATTTGAGTAATTGCTTCATACCTAAGTGATTTGGTGAATAAGTATTTCATTCAATTTGAAGTTCTGTGTTTGTTCATAAGTGGAGCACTTCCTGCAATCATCTTCTAGTGATAGTTTATAATGACATGAGATGACATAAATGAATTGGTAATATTTGACAATCTGCCTTTTTTTCCATATGACTGTCATATACCATACATTTAAACATTTGTCACATTATTTAACAATTTTGAAGACTGCTATCTTCATTCTGTCATTTGATGCGGCTGGCAACAAGAGATAGCATCTTAAGGTCCACATCGATTCCAAATTAATTAAAAGTCCAGCCGATGTTTTAAGTCCATGAACAACATCTTTACGATATAACAGCAATGCCAGAAATCAACATTCTGCAGAGTTTGTGTTTTAGATGGGCCGTCTCAGTTTCCTTTCAGGCTAAGTTTGAGCATTTGCACTTATTCCACATTTTCGTGTGGTGGAATGTGCAAAATCAGTAACTTTTCATCAAAGACAAAACTTTATTGCTTTGTACAGTATGGTACTAAGGACTCCCATTAGTAATTTATTGTTATTTTGTCTTGGCTGTTATATTTCATAAAATGAAGTGGCAGACCATGCACTTTCTTTCCACAAAGTTAGGATGCTTTCTTGTCATTGTAACAGTGACAGCTTTATTTTTCTATGGTGACCTCAAGCAAAACATTGGGAAAAAAGGTGAAAATTGCTACAAAAGTTGAGATATTATGACTCAGGCATTTTCTTCAACCTTTGTCACATTTCTGTATGAACTCATCACTGACTACATGATGAGTAATGAAATGGCCAGCCACCTCAACATCAAAATTACAAGTTTTTACTTTTTTTCCATGTGACTGTCATATACCATACATTTAAACATTTGTCACATTATTTAACAATTTTGAAGACTGCTATCTTCGTTCTGTCACTTGATGTGGCTGGCAAGAAGAGATAGCATCTTAAGGTCCACATCGATTCCAAATTAATTAAAAGTCCAGCCGATGTTTTAAGTCCATGAACAACATCTTTACGATATAACAGCAATGCCAGAAATCAACATTCTGCAGAGTTTGTGTTTTAGATGGGCCGTCTCAGTTTCCTTTCAGGCTAAGTTTGAGCATTTGCATTTATTCCACATTTTCGTGTGGTGGAATTTGCAAAATCAGTAACTTTTCATCAAAGACAAAACTTTATTGCTTTGTACAGTATGATACTAAGGACTCCCATTAGTAATTTATTGTTATTTTGTCTTGGCTGTTATATTTCATAAAATGAAGCGGCAGACCACGCACTTTGTTTCCACAAAGTTAGGATGCTTTCTTACCATTGTAACAGTGACAGCTTTATTTTTCTATGGTGACCTCAAGCAAAACATTGGGAAAAAAGGTGAAAATTGCTACAAAAGTTGAGATGATATGACTCAGGCATTTTCTTCAACCTTTGTCACATTTCTGTATGAACTCATCACTGACTACATGATGAGTAATGAAATGGCCAGCCACCTCAACATCAAAATTACAAGTTTTTACTTTTTTTCCATGTGACTGTCATATACCATACATTTAAACATTTGTCACATTATTTAACAATTTTGAAGACTGCTATCTTCGTTCTGTCACTTGATGTGGCTGGCAAGAAGAGATAGCATCTTAAGGTCCACATCGATTCTAAATTAATTAAAAGTCCAGCCGATGTTTTAAGTCCATGAACAACATCTTTACGATATAACAGCAATGCCAGAAATCAACATTCTGCAGAGTTTGTGTTTTAGATGGGCCGTCTCAGTTTCCTTTCAGGCTAAGTTTGAGCATTTGCATTTATTCCACATTTTCGTGTGGTGGAATTTGCAAAATCAGTAACTTTTCATCAAAGACAAAACTTTATTGCTTTGTACAGTATGATACTAAGGACTCCCATTAGTAATTTATTGTTATTTTGTCTTGGCTGTTATATTTCATAAAATGAAGCGGCAGACCACGCACTTTGTTTCCACAAAGTTAGGATGCTTTCTTACCATTGTAACAGTGACAGCTTTATTTTTCTAGGGTGACCTCAAGCAAAACATTGGGAAAAAAAGGTGAAAATTGCTACAATAGTTGAGATATTATGACTCAGCCATTTTCTTCAACCTTTGTCACATTTCTGTATGAACTCATCACTGACGACATGATGAGTAATGAAATGGCCAGCCACCTCAACATTTGTTCTTCCATTTTTAAACAAGTGATTGCACTGCTGCACAACACTTTCGCACGTCATACTCTTTCTTTTTTGAATGATTTCTTGAAGCCTTCTGCTGCCATTTTCTTTGTTTCTTGTATGATTGTTCTGTGTTGGCCTAAGGCCAAAATTGAACAATCGTACAGGAAATAAAGAAAATGGCAGCTGAAGGCTTCAAGGAATCATCCAAAAAATTCATTGCAGCTGCGGACTCTTATCACATTGAAAATTGTACTCTTTCCATAAATAGCACAAATTTTGTGATAAACAGGAAGATCTGTGATGGTTTTCTTGAGGAAAAAAAATAGTATTATCTCTCAGGGAACAAATCTAATGGTGTTTGGAAGTGCAGCATTCATTTTAAATGACTCCTGCAGAGAAACAGGCAACTATAAAACTTTATCACTAGTACAGATGGTGAACTAATGTACACATTGGTACAGGACTAGCAATTTAGCCTTTCTTGAGTCCAAGTCATCCTCATTCACCAAAAGGCACTAATGGACAAGTACTTCATTTTATGAACAATATGTAAAATTGACTGTCATCCCTAAATTAGACAGTACTTATAATGCCAATTGTTCATGATGTAAATTCCTGTATTCATTACTGTAGAATATTAGTGTTTACAGACAAAGTTGAATCGTAAATATTTGTCATTATGCTATGATAATGGTAATTCCAGGATTGGAACAATAAACTAAAGTGAGGAAAGGCAACATTTCATCTGTAGTTGAATGATGCATGATGTTGAGCTGTCACTGTTAAAGTTTCAGTACATGTTCTTTCATACATAACCACTCTATAGTGTGTCACCATGACCAGAAGTGGGTGCATTGAGAGAGAGAGAGAGAGAGAGAAAGAAAGAAATAGATCATATAAATCAACAACAAGTGAGTAGTTGTCTTAACTCAATTTTGTTTTCATCATTATGAGCTATATCTCAATAAAATGAATAACCTTAGTGCCTGAAAAGAAATACCTACTTGCCAACACTGGCAATATAATTGAGTCGTGTCCAAGAGGAGCAGGATTCAAATCCCAATCAAGCTGTCCAGATTTAGATTTTCTGTTGTTTCTCTAAATCAGTTTGGGTAAGTGATTTTTTTGCAAAGAACATAGTCAGTTTCCTTTCTCATCCTTTTCCAATTTGAGCATGTGCTCCATCTCTGTTAAACTTTAATCTTCCTTCCTTCCTTTTATTTTTATCTTTCCTTCCTTCCATTCTTTTCTGCATGTGATATGCCATAACAACAATAATTGGAACAGATCTGATATGCTAACAAATTTAAAAATATTTTTAAATCTTTAGCTTTCGTTAGTGTAGGAAGGAAGTCCTGCCCTCATGTTGTAAAGAGAGGAGCAGTGTAAGTGGAGTAAGCTCTTGCCGTCTCATGCAATGAAACCCGCAGTATAAATAGGACTTAAGCTTCATATTTCATACTCAGCATTTATGAAGATGAAAGTGACACAAAGAGTTAACTAATGCTTAAATATGTTATCAAACTAAAATTGATTTGTACGCTGACACACTTAGTGATTATATATATATTGCTACAATATACAATGCTTGAAAAAAAGAAGTGAAGCACCCAAAACCAACAAAACAAAACTTGGGTTGAGAAGCTATGTGGTGTTACTTCAGTGACTATAGAGTCAAATTTATAAAGAACTTCAGAGCACGAATCCAATTACAAGTATGATGTTGCACCCCCTCTGGCCTTGAAGCATGCACTGATCTGATTGGGAAGGGTATCATAAAGCCTTTGTATCCTCACCTGAGGCATGTTACATCACAAATGTTCTAACTGGTCCTTGACATTTTTGATAGTGACACTAGGATGGAGCTGACATCGAAGCTTGTCCCACACATTCTGTGGGGGACAGATATGGGTATCTTATTGGCCATAGGAATACCTCAACATCATGAGGACATTTAATACAGAAACATGCCCCCTGTGAACAAGCATTATCCTTTTCAAAAATGTCACCACGAGGGAGAATACTTGAAAATACAAGATGCCGGTGACATACAGTGGTGCTGTCAGTTCCTTCAATCATTACCAACCACATCTGAAGTAATATACAGTGGCTTGCCACATCATGATGCTAGGACAAACACTGTTGTGCCTCTCCAAAACATTGAAAGAATGGGACCCCTACCCAGGTAGCCACCATACTCACCGATGATAGTCATCCAGAGTAGTGAAGAATTGAAATACATTGATGAGAACAATATGTTGTCATCCATCAACAATCCATGCTTCCTGGTAATGACATCACTCAAAAGGCAGCAGTTATATGTTGTGGTGTTAATGGCAGCCTATGTATAGAACTGTAGTTTCATAGTCTTGGTGCTGCCAGTCTCTGATTAATTATGGTTCAAGGAGTCCATTACTTGTTCTTGGATCCTCCCTTGTAGTTGTCAGACATGCTCGATTGGAACCTAGACAAGTACACCTGGTCTCATGTTCCTATGCAGCCCAACATCAAGCCACTGTCACATCTGAATGCCCCACAAATTTGAATAGTCCTCGATTCCACCAGCTGGCCAAATGGAGACCAACAACGAGGCATCTTTCATACTCTGTAGGGTCTGATAATGCTGTCTGACACAAGTATGTAACATCTCATTGTCCTTCATAGTGATTGCTCAACATCTGATGCTGTTTGTGCCCCTTATACCCCCTACCACACCATGGTGACAACACTAAACATGAATAATGCCCTCAGGTGGCCGTTCTACCAGCTACACAGAACTGCAGCTCTATAATCTTTTACAAATCCACTGATGCTCTGCGCACATTGATATCCAGCAAGTCTTCTAGGTGCTTCGCTTTTTTGTATAGCAATGCAGATACAATTTCTGTGCTTGATTGCAAACATTGACAATGATGGGAGAAAAAGGGCTACTGGCCCACAGTCTTCTAATGTTTGCTGGAGGGGTCAAAAAACAAAACATATAATATTTGCTGCAATGTGGAATGGATTCATTTCTGTAATTTAGAGTCATAAATTCTAATTTGTACAGAACTTTAGTGCAGTACAAACAGTAATGTATTGTATGTTATAATATAGGGCAGGAAATGACATATGTCCCAACTCTTGTGTCTGGCTAGTAGGCATGTCCTGTTTTGTGACGCTCAAGTAATAATATCAATAAAAATAATAATAGCCAATTCTGTGTATAGATATTTATATTATAGTTGTGCATGCTTCATTATACTGTTAGGCAGAACTAATTTATTGTGTTTTAACAGTGGCATCTGATTTTACATACATGCATAGATAAGTTTCACAAAATGTACAGTAAGTAAACACAAAATGTGAACTAACTCGCCATATCCCCATCTTGGATAGCAGTTGCAGTCTTATACAACAATTTCAGGCATGATGTTAATACTTATTTTCGAATTAACAGCAGAACAACACGCTGTGAGTTGCATAACTAATTTCTAACATTTAAATTAATGTTTCGTTGTTTATTCCCGGCCAGAGTATATTTCTCCAGTATTTAACCCACTCTGATACCCTTCTGAGGATACTGCTCTGTTGTTTCAAAATGTGCTCGGATTGTAAGATGTAAAGATTTTCTTATGTGCAAAGTTAAATTGTAAAACATAATAATGGTTGGAAATAATGCACCTATTTAACTTAAGAATCATCAAGATCTTGGCATTCCTTTATTTGTAGTTGAAGTTAATGGAAAACACATGGAAGGAAAAGTCATATAAGAGAAACATAGTTGAGCCTTTTGAGTCCTGTGTTGAGAAAACACAATACACAGAGCAAAATGAAACCTGCTGTGAAATTGATCAGTCTAGCATTAGATATCAAATCAAATTGTAGATTCCTCAGGGAAGATGTAAAAATATTGTTGGTTATGTACAGAAACATGCATAAAAGCACACAAATTGTGTACACGAATGAATAGGCAGGCAAGAAAATGGAACATGAAAGAAAGAAAGAAAATAGACTAATTGTAGTATGTCCTCATTTTATGTTTATAATAGTTATTATAGAGTAGTTCAAATATAACATCAAATACATTTTATTTGACCAGTTAATCCATAAATAAGTAGTATAAACGTTTCTATGTAATTGACCTGATGTGTGTATGCCCTGGAGGTGGGACGTACGAAAGAAATTGAGACTTGCTATTGTAAACCTTCGGTCATGTAATTATCACCTGCTTCTTGATTTGAAATGCCTACATCTCAACTCCTGTTTGAAAGACTTAAAATCATAACAATTACTAGAAATGAGATTTGATGGCGAGGGTGGGTGTAGAATACTTTTAACTTTTTGCAGGACCTGACACTAAATTCTACTGTCAATTTACAAATTGCACATAAGTGCAGGAAAAAGTTGGAACTACACCACATTATGAGGACTGATGATCCAACTTCAGTACCTGTATTTGTATATATTTCTCATCACACTTATACAATGATTTTCTTTTAAAGTGTCTTCCAGCACTGATATGTTTTCTGGCGCAGTGTATATGGGATAACTACGGGGTGTTTGCCTCACAATGATGAGATTCTTATACTTCACACTCATTTTTTTATTACTCATTGAATGGAAATGTGTTTAGAATCTAGAGTTCTGCTTCTGAGAAGGGACTTTGTCTGAGAGCTGATATATTTCTAGTATTCTTTCCATTGTGCCTTTCAGCAACTCAGTGCCACCTCTGTGTGGTGAGTAACAAATCTGTCCTTTCCATATTGTTCAAAACATGTTTACAGTTTTCTGAATTACTGCTCATTCAGGAGGAACATTTCATGTAGGATCTGTGGAAGAGCCATTAGCATACCTCTTTTTGCTTTGTTTTCGTAAATATGTCATTTTGTATATCATTGAGGATCTCCTCACTGAGGATCTATACAAGGAAAAGTACATCTTATCCGACCTACTGCAGAAACAAGTAGGAATCACCATACAGTTCTTCCATTATGCAAAATATTGCAATATGTTTGTTTTTGTGTTTACTCTTCAAAAAGTGTGCAACAGATATCTGGTCCAATGTGCTGGCTATTTTTGCAGTGTCTGCTGTTTGTTTGCATTATGTTGCCACATGTGTTTCATGTTTCAGACAAGAAGATACTGAACTTCAAAACTCTCTGCATATATGTTGAGTTACAACCTCATTTACCTTACATTTATTTCAGCACCAAACAATTTTATCTAGTTTCTTGTTCTTTGCTGATAACCTTTGACTAGCTAAATAAGTTAAGCAAATTATTAAGTGTGCCAAAACTTTAGTTGTTACATTTTCTGTACATTTTTTACCTGGAGTCTGTGCCTGTGACCCAATGTTGTACAGGATTGGTATTATTGCCCCTACTTGCACACTATGTTTTGTTGTATTTTCCCAGAAACTAGCTGAAAAGAAACCTTTAGTTCCATAAGCAAAGAGAACTACTTCCTTTTGAAGTTTGGTCAAATTAGTGTGCACATACATATTGAACATTTCATTGTAAATATATTTCACATCGATTTTCGTTTATTGTGGGAAGGCTCAGATGATGTATTTTGTTCAGCTTTTAAAAGAGCTCTCACATCAACACCAGTTATTGCCTAAAATCCACAAGTCTTTTTAAGAACAAGTAAGCCTTTAAATTTAAATAGTGAATTCTAATGACATGATTTACATACATCCTCAAGTCTCATCTATCAGGTTGGAATAAGTCATGACATCTGTCATTGCACACAATTGAATAGTGAAATAGAAGTATTCTTAACCAAAATAATCAACCATGATAATGCTCTGAGAGTTCCAAAAAATAGTCATTATAACTTTTATTTATGACACATTCAGTTTTGTTTTTCATTGTTCATTTTCACCATTAACATCTTCTGCTTTGGCTGCAAGTTTCCTATGGGGCGTAATAATGGAGCCAAGTTTTAATGTATAGTCTCACAATGACACCAGAAGTCCTTCGGATTGTTTCAATTTCTCCAAACATCATTTTAGCTGTCCTCCCTTGATCATTTTTGATTTGGAGTCAACAAATGAGGTGCAAATTAAACACTGAGCTTTATTCCAGTCTTCATCTACCAGTTCATATAAGATTTGAATCATTTCATGAAAGGTGATTTGATAATCTTCTATGACAGTACTGTAAATTTTGTCAACAAATTCTTTAAAAGAAACTTAGTGTGTGCCCAGAATATACCAAATCTTCTGAATTGAAACAAGTATATTCAAATCAATTTTTACTGTAGTAGAAGATCTTGAGTACTAAGTTAGTAGAACCATGAACTTCTCTCATTGTCTTTTTTTCCAGTCCATTTTTTGTATATAAAAATTTAATGTGGATATATTTGCTCATATTTGTTTATTCGTGACACCAGTCATGTACTACCACTCCAGACAGACAACAGTATGCTGCACCTGTTGGAAAGATTGAACAAAACCATTACACACTTCATTGACAACATTTACTTACAAAAATTACTTTTTGTGCTGCTGGTTTCAGTTACTAATTAGCCTGTGATTGATGGAGTTAAAAGAGAGTCCAGTGATCTTTTGCTGAAAGCCATCCTTAATACTCCACCACATATAGGACCTGGTTTATGCAAGATTTACTAGAAGCTAGTTGCAGTATGAATTCATATTATTGGATTTTTCCAATTTGATTTAGTGCCTGGTGAGGAACTGAACTAGCTTAAGTGGTGCAAATTTTCATATTTTAAAACAAATGGTTGAAGAATGCCATTGAATAGTGTGTTGTTGTAATATTTCCTGTTTTGTAAGTGTACAGCTCAAGAATGAATTTTATTCTGAAAATTAATATTTGTGTTGAATGAGCATAGTGTTTGTGGTGTGCTAATTAACAAGTCTTTGATTCCTTTCCATGTATCTAGCCTTTCTCTATGTTTTCAGAATCTGTAGTTTGACTATAGAGATGTTCATCAATTACAACAGCCATTTCCATGTGTGTTGGCCCAAGTTTTTAATTTGTTTGGCCCTCAGTTCATTGGCATTATTCACAAATGACCAGCTCCATATCAGTTACAGTGAATGCCTGTTTAAGAATGTGGTTTTCACACTTGCACCACAGTACTCCTAATCAATCTGTGTGGTCTGGGAGAGACTGGTTAACAAAATATTTCTGACTCTGTGTTGCATCCCCAAACAGACAAAAATGTTACTAAAATAATACTCTTTCCTCCATTATCATCAGTAAAGGGAGGAGGGTAGTTCACTGTTGAGTATCCTTAGGAACTCTGTTGTTTGTCTCCTGTTAAAGCCAAGGTTTGTAGTGGCAGCTGAAGCCACCCATCATGACCTTATGGTAACTATCATGACCTCATGGTAACTATCACCATCAGGTTCATTAAAGAACTACTGTTTGTCTGGCAGAACATGCACAGAGGTGGTGCAGTACTGTGAAGTTTCTACAGTATACATTTGAATGTTGTCCAGCAGTGAGTCTGAGATGATATAATGACTTGGTCTGGTGACGATTATGCTGTTGTACTGGTTGTGTGGTCATTGTGGTATGATGTTCATGCCATTGATTTGGGTCAGTGCCACGAAGCTCTTCTGCAGGTCCTTTGTACTAAGAGGATATTGCGTGGGTGTTCTTGCACTTGTCCAACAATACAGTATCCTTGTTAGTAGTAGGTCCTCAGTATTGATTAAGTTGTTGTCATGGAACTTCAGGAGTGGAGGTTGGTATTTAATGCTGACATTTACCAGCATTTCCAGGGATGTGGCTAATTATGTTTAGTACAGTGGAAGGAAAAGGAAAGAACTACTGAAGGTTTGTTGTTGTCGGCATTCATGCACTGTCCTCTTATTGAATTCATCTGAGCAGTATAAAAACCAATGTTCTTTTAAGTTTGTATTTTTTTACAGACTGCAAAAGATGCTGAGTCAAAATTTGAGCAGTTTCATCTGACTCTTCAACAAAATTATGAAGTTTAACTTCCTTCTTTGAGACTGAATTATCTTTTAACAACAGGAACAAATTCTGCAACACTTCTGTTTGAGTTATCTGTCATTACTGTTCCATAATTAATGTTTTCTAAAGAATGCAACACATCATCAGGAACAAATGCCGAAATTACATCAACAATAATTGTTTAAGTTTTGCTTCTAGCAAAAGAAAATTTAGGATCATATAATTTTTTAACTAGGTTGGACATGCAGTATGATTCTTAGAGACTGAGTTCATGTGTATCAGTGTAGTAGCCTCTTTAGCAGCACACTCTGCATAAGTAATATTCCCACATTTCTCTTTAAAAAACCTTTTCATATCTACATCTACACGAGTACTCTGCAAATCACACTTGAGTACCTTGGCAGAGGGTTCATCAAATCACCTTCACACTAATTCTCTATTATTCCACTCTCAAACAATGCACAGAAAAACGAACACCCATATCTTCCATGTGTGCTCTAATTTCCCTTACTTTATTATGATTGTTGTTTCTCCCTTTGCAGGTCAGCATCAAAAAAATATTTTTGCATTTGGAGGAGAAAGTTAGTGATTCCCCCTGCGGGTCTGGGGTAAGAATAGGCCCGCGGTATTCCTGCCTGTCGTAAGAAGCAACTAAAAGGAGTTTCAACCATTTCGGCCTTCCATGTGATGGTCTCCCTTGGGGTTTGACCTCCATTTTTCAAAATTCTACAGAAGTACGAGCCTTTTGGGGAAGGACACCTTACGTGGTGTACCACTGGTCCTAAGTGCACTAAGACCTTGGCACTCAGCATTGTACCGGCGTTGTAACCATACCCACTATTCCTCAAATTGGGCCTAAACGCCTGATGGGTTGTACAAGTTACGCCCATAGTGTGTCCCCATCTGCACCAGCGATCATGATGGACTTTCCATGGCACCAGAAATCCAGCACGGTAGCCAGCCCGTTGTGGTGGGGTCGTCACGTACCCTCTAGGTTGTAGCCCCCTGACAACACAGGGATCGTAGTGCCGATACCTGAGCTGCACCCTCCCCACGTCGGCCAAGGAGTAGATGCCCGTCTCCTTGGGGCATTCGGACTCCCGGCAATGGTCATCCTGCCAGGTGGCCCTTGCTGAGGCTGGGTGGGGAGAGCCCTGGTCGGAGTGGGTGGTATCGGGGCGGACGTTTCGCAGATGAAACGTCAACAAGTATGAGGTCGCTCTGCGGCCGAGTCTTTCAAAAGAAAAGGTACCGTTTCTAGTTCTGGTTCTCCTGCCCTTTCCCCCTTGGCCACTCCCTGGGAGGAGGGACAGGCCCGCCGGCTTGGGGCGAAGTACTTCCCCCGCTATTTGGTCTGTTCTCGAACCGGTGGGGAACGTTCGCCACCTCCAAGCCCATGTTCTTTGTTCAGCACATTGAGGACATCTTCGGGGAAATCGAGGCTCTCAGCAAGATGCGTTCAGGGTCCGTTCTTATCAAGACCACCTCCGCCACACAGTCGGTGGCGCTCCAGGCGTGCGACCGCCTAGGGGACATCCCAGTGTCCATTGTCCTGCATCTGGCACTAAATAGGACGCAGGGGGTTATTTTTCATTGTGACCTCCTGCTACAATCTGATGAGGAGCTCAGGGCCAACCTGGAGCGCCGAGGCGTGCATTTCGTCCAGCGAGTCCAGCGCGACCCCAAAGACTGTTGCATCAACACCGGGGCCTTTATCCTTGCCTTCGATGGGGACGTTCTCCCAGAGAAGGTAAAGGTGATGTGCTACCGGTGCGACGTGCGACGTTACGTCCCGCCTCCTATGCGCTGTTTTCGGTGTTTGCGCTTTGGGCACATGTTGCCACGGTGTGAGGCTGAGCCCCTTTGTGGTGATTGTGGACGTCCTCTTCGTGAGGAACATACATGCACCCCACCACCTCGGTGCATTAATTGTCCTGGCATCCACTCGCCTAGATCCTCAGACTGCCCCGCATATCAGAAGGAGAAGAAGATACAAGAAATCAAAACTTTGGATCAGCTCTCTTATTCTGAGGCCAGGAAGAAGTATGACCACCTCCACCCCATGCCGTTGACCACTTCGTTTGCCTCAGTTGTGTCCACTCCTTCCGCGGTATCCTCACCCCTATCCTGTCCCCCCTCCGCTTCCTCTGCCCATCAGGGGGCTCTGCCTCCACCTCCCAAATCCCTCCCTTCCAAATCCTCCTCCCCCGTGGCCCCCGCCCCAGGGGCCACCCTTCCTCCTCCTCCTCTCCCCCCGCCACCTGAGAAGCGATCCTCTTCTCAGGCGTCCATCGGGGAAACGTTCCGGACCCCAGCTTCCAAGGTCCGGCGTTCCAAAACGGACCCCGCGCGTGAGGACCTTCTTTGGGTCCAGCCCACCATCCCTGTGCGTCCTCGGCCTTCCAAGAAGGCCTCCAAGAAGAAGTCTCTATCCCCCTCTCCACCCCGGCACGTTTCGTCTGACGCTCCATCCGCGAGTCGCTGCTCCCGGCCGTCCTCAGTTTCGCCGGGATGCTCTGCTGCCAGGCGCTCAGCTGCCTCTCGTCGGCAAATGATGCTGCCCCTCCTACACAACCAGGGACAGCGGCCGCAGCTGGCGACGACTCGATGGAACCGGATCCGCCTCCCACTGGTTGTAGCGTTGTTCCCTCGCAACCTGGCCCTCCGCGGCCGTCGAGGTGACCAGCTCTTCCTCCGTCTTGTTCCCCCAACTTTTTGACTAGCGATGGCCTTGTTACATTGGAACATAAGAGGTATTCGATCTAATCAGGAGGAATTACAACTGCTCCTCCGCTTGCACTGTCCGCTCGTCCTTGGTCTCCAGGAAACCAAGTTGCGCCCGACTGACCGTATTGCCTTTACCCACTATACCTCGGAGCGGTATGACCTCACCCCTGTAGACGGTATCCCAGCTCATGGTGGGGTCATGTTGCTTGTTCGGGACGATGTCTATTACCATCCCATCCCATTGACCACCCCACTCCAAGCAATAGCTGTCCGTATTTTTCTTTCTGCTTTTACTTTTTCAGTTTGTACCATCTACACTCCATCGTCATCTGCTGTTAGTCGGGCTGACATGATGCACCTGATCGTTCAGCTTCCCCCGCCGTTTTTATTGTTTGGTGACTTCAATGCCCATCATCCCCTTTGGGGCTCTCCTGCATCCTGTCAAAGAGGCTCACTCTTGGCGGATGTCTTCAACCATCTCAATCTTGTCTGCCTCAATACCGGCGCCCCGACTTTCCTCTCGGACTCTACTCATACCTACTCCCACTTGGACCTCTCGATCTGTTCTACCACTCTTGCCCGTCGATTTGAGTGGTATGTCCTTTCTGACACCTATTCGAGCAACCACTTCCCCTGTGTCGTTCGTCTCCTGCACCACACCCCATCCCCACGTCCTTCGCGCTGGAACATACGGAAAGCTGACTGGGGACTTTACTCCTCCCTGGCGACCTTTCCGGACCACGATTTTCTCAGTTGTGACAGTCAGGTTGAATACCTCACAGCTGTTATCATCAATGCTGCCGAACGTTCCATTCCTCGTACTACCTCTTCTTCACGTCGCGTTTCCGTCCCCTGGTGGAACGAGGCTTGTAGGGACACTATCCATGCTCGACGACGTGCTTTACGCACCTTTCGCCGCCACCCTACGTTGGTGAATTGTATTGAATACAAACGGCTCCGAGCGCAATGCCATAGAGTCATCAAAGACAGCAAAAAAGCTTGTTGGGCCTCTTTCACCAGCTCCTTTAACAGTTCTACTCCCTCTTCTGTCGTTTGGGGTGGCCTGCGCCGGCTGTCGGGCATTAAGGCCCACTCCTCAGTACCTGGCCTGACCTCAGGTAATGAGGTCCTTGTTGATCCTGTGGCTGTCTCCAACGCCTTCGGCAGCTTTTTCGCGGAGGTTTCAAGCTCCGCCCATTACCACCCTGCCTTCTTTCCTAGGAAAGAGGCAGAAGAGGCTCGGCGACCTTCCTTCCACTCGCTAAATCTGGAAACTTATAATGCCCCCTTTACTATGCGGGAACTCGAACGTGCGCTTGCACTGTCCCGGTCCTCTGCTCCGGGGCCAGATGCCATTCAATGCTGGCACACCTTTCTCCGGTGGGCAAAAGCTTCCTTCTTCGTACCTACAATCGCATCTGGACCGAAGGTCGGGTCCCCATGCGTTGGCGTGATGGCATCGTTGTTCCTATACCCAAACCCGGGAAGGATAGACACCTTCCTTCTAGTTACCGCCCCATTTCTCTTACAAGCTGTGTCTGTAAGGTGATGGAGCACATGGTTAATGCTCGGTTAGTCTGGATTCTTGAATCTCGACGGCTACTTACTAATGTCCAATGCGGCTTTCGTCACCGCCGCTCCGTTGTTGACCACCTTGTGACCTTGTCAACATTCATCATGAACAACTTTTTGCGAAGGCGCCAAACGGTAGCCGTGTTCTTCGACTTGGAGAAGACTTATGATACCTGTTGGAGAGGAGGTATCCTCCGCACTATGCACAAGTGGGGCCTACGCGGTCGCCTGCCCCTTTTTATTGATTCCTTTTTAACGGATCGAAAGTTGAGGGTACGTGTGGGTTCCGTATTGTCCGACGTCTTCCTCCAGGAGAACGGTGTGCC
This sequence comes from Schistocerca serialis cubense, assembly GCF_023864345.2. Lineage (NCBI taxonomy): Eukaryota > Metazoa > Arthropoda > Insecta > Orthoptera > Acrididae > Schistocerca > Schistocerca serialis. The sequence continues at coordinate 418,384,747 of NC_064646.1, read as the reverse complement.
TCAGGGCTCCGTCTTGAGCGTAGCCCTTTTTGCCATCTCTATCAATCCAATTATGGATTGTATTCCACCTAATGTCTCAGGCTCTCTCTTTTTTCGATGACTTCGTGATCTACTGCAGTGCCCAGAGAACATGCCTCCTGGAGCGCTGCCTTCAGCGTTGTCTAGACAGCCTCTACTCATGGAGTGTGGCAAATGGCTTCCGGTTCTCTGAAGAGAAGACGGTTTGTATCAACTTTTGGCGATATAAAGCATTCCTTCCGCCATCCTTACATCTCGGTCCCGTTGTTCTCCAATTCGTGGAAACAACTAAGTTTCTAGGGCTCACGTTGGACAGGAAACTGTGTTGGTTGCCACATGTCTCTTATCTGGCGGTCTGTTGTACACGTTCCCTTAATGTCCTCAGAGTTCTTAGCGGTTCATCTTGGGGAGTGGATCGCACTGTCCTGCTTCGCTTGTATCGGTCCATAGTCCGATCGAAGCTGGATTATGGGAGCTTCGTCTACTCGTCCGTTCGGCCATCCCTCTTACGCCGGCTCAACTCCATCCACCATTGGGGGATACGTCTTGCGACCGGAGCCTTCTACACTAGTCCTGTCTAGAGTCTTTATGCTGATGCTGCCGAATTACCATTGACCTACCGGCGCGACGTTCTGCTGTGTCAGTATGCCTGCCGGCTGTTGTCTATGCCCGACCACCCCTCATACCAGTCCTCCTTCGCCGATTCTCTCGACCGTCAGTACGGGTTGTATGTGTCCGCCCTGCTGCCCCCCAGAGTCCGCTTCCGTCGCCTGCTTCGACAATTGGATTTTGCCCTCCCTACCACCTTCAGAGAGGGTGAGAGCCCGACACCACCTTGGCTCCAGGCTCCGGTTCACATTTATCTCGACCTCAGCTCACTCCCGAAGGAGGGTACTCCGGCTGCAGTGTATTGCTCACGGTTTGTCGAACTTCGTGCTCGACTTGCCGGTCACACCTTTATTTACACTGATGGCTCCAAAACTGACGATGGTGTCGGCTGTGCCTTTGTCGTCGGGGCCGCCACCTTTAAATACCGGCTCCTCGACCAATGTTCGAGCTTTACGGCCGAGCTTTTTGCTCTCCATCAGGCCGTTCAGTATGCCCGCCACCACCACCATACATCATATGTACTCTGCTCTGACTCACTCAGTGCTCTTCAGAGCCTTGGAGCTCCCTATCCGGTCCATCCCTTGATTCAACAGATACAGCAGTCCCTCCATTCTTTCGCTGGTAATGGTTCTCCTGTCATCTTTCTGTGGGTTCCCGGACATGTAGGAGTGCCCGGGAATGAGGCTGCGGATGCTGCAGCCAAGGCTGCAGTCCTCCTGCCTCGGCCAGCCTCCCATTGTGTCCCGTCATCTGACGTTCGTGGGGATGTATGTAAGAGGCTTGTCTCGTTGTGGTGGGATGCTTGGTCATCCCTCCAAGGAAACAAGCTCCGGGCAGTAAAACCGCTCCCAACTGCTTGGACAACCTCCTCCTGACCATCTCGGCGAGAGGAGGTCCTTCTGACCAGGTTGCGGATTGGGCAGTGCCGGTTTAGCCACCGCTACCTGCTCTCCGGTAACCCAGCCCCGCAGTGCCCTTGTGGTCAGGCACTAACAGTGCGCCATGTTTTATTGTCGTGTCCCTGTTTTAGTCAATTTCGTGTTGTCCTGTCCCTGCCATTTACGTTACCAGATGTTTTAGCTGATGACGCTCGAGCAGCTGCTCGTATTCTGTGTTTTATAACTTTGACTGGCTTGTCCAAAGACATCTAACCTTTTTACTTATTTTATCTGCATCTTTGTCAGGTACTTCTGGTGTCTCCCCCATCCCCTTGAGTTTTACTAGATTTTATGTGCTCTAACAACAGTGACTGGGTGCTAATGACCTCAGTAGTTGAGCGCCCTTAAACCCCACCACCAAAAAAAAAGAAAAAAAAGTTAGTGATTGAAATTTGTTGAGAAGATCCCGCTATAGTGAAAAACACCTTTGTTTTAATGATTTCCAGCGCAAATTTTGTATCATGTCCGTAATACTCTCCCTCCTATTTCTCAATAATGCAAAAAACATTGCCCTTCTTTGAACTTTCTCTTATGCTTCATCAAGCAGTAGCAGTAATAGCACTCCTATGTTTAGTTGTCTAAATGATTTTTAATATCACCATTTTCTTTATGTACAACAGAAAATTCTCCAGTATATAGTGTACAATAAACACGTTCATTGTTACTGTCATTACACAATTTAAAAAATATATATGTTCCTGCTGCAGATTAAAATTAAACATGCACTTTTTTTTTGCCCATTGCTAAACAATGAGACAAAAACAGCTCTCAATCCGATGTTGGCTGAGAGAGGCACAGTCGTAAGAGGATATTTAAAAATGTGATGTCGAACATATAAGTTAAAAAAAAAAATAATCAAACTAGTCACTAAATTCTCAAACCCCAAACATTTTTGCAGCCCCTGTTACTCTGGACAGCACTAAAAACCAGGACTGTCCAGGTTAATCGTGGACATATAGTAAATCTATGTAGAGTTCCCAAAACAATAAAACAGGCTAAACTGATTTATTAAATCACATCGGTAGTTGAATCACTGTTCCTTTGCCATTAAATATAATTGCTGCATACTCTATGCAGAGACAGACTTGACAGAATTATATAAATAGGAATTTCCTTACAGACTAAAACAGCATGCTGGGCCAGGACTCAGACCTGGGACCTTTTCAAAGGATCCATTTTTGAGTTCCATCCCAGCAACGTGTTATAACTGCCAGGAAGTTTCAAATCCTGTACAATCTGCCATCAGAGTGAAAATTCATTAATTATGTAAAGTTACTTTAAAATATTACAAAAATTATATAACTATGTATATAAAAGTGGAAACCCATGTTTATTTTCTTGGAGTGGAACTTTTCTAGATGATGTCAATTCAGTAAAGAAACAGAAGTACTATGCAATGTATCACTGCCATTTTGTCATGTACATGAAACAAATAATTGTTCATCTATGTTCTATGATTATATGAGTGCTCAGGCAATTACACCAATGTGTATGGAAAGATATGCTAACATAAATAAAAAAAATTGTTTTTCTCCATGACAAGCTATGTAACATTTTCTTAAATGTGATTCTTTTTTAAATGTGAATTATGCAAAGTTATTTTGTCATTTATTTATACTTTCATTTGTTAGTTGTGAAATGCATAAAACAAAAGATGGCAGATTAAAATGATACAGCAGGCATTGTCATTTCAGTGAACTATTGTGCTCCTTTAGTAAACATTCTGAATATTTCTTATGCATTTAAGATATTTAGTGTTTTTCTCACTTTTGCATCATCTGGTCCTGTCTATATTTGCAAGAGATATAGGTAAGTATTGCAGTGGTGTGACAGAACTATTTTTGTATTGTTTGGTCTGCAATCTCCTTTAAACAGTTTCATTGTAGAAAAAGTGTTTTATTTTGTATTTGCAATTACATTTGTTACTCACAGTATACGTAAAACAAAATATCGTAGATGAAAACAATACACCAACCCTTGTCATTTCAGTTAATTTCAATGTTCCATTAGAATACATTATCAATATTTCCTATGTGTTTTGGAAATTCAGTATTTTCCTCACTTGTCCACATTTTTGTCCCATCTGTAATTGTGAGAGATATAGGGAACTCGTTTATTGTTGTAGTACAACTATTATTACCTTCTGTGATATTTACTATATCTTTTCTGATTACTACAGGCTACTTTTGGCACTTGACGGACTTTCATTATGATCCTCACTTTTCTTTGCATGGTGATATCAATTATCGTGAGTACTGAAATGTTTACTATGTATACTGAAGTGAGTATGCTTAAATAGATTAACTCTTAAATTTGTATTGTATTATCAGAAAAGTTATTTATGGAAGAAAACAGTATATTTCATCTCCCTTCACTTCTGTTTGTTAAAAAGTCTTGAAAAGCTAAATTCTGTATTCATTCTTTTGCTCTCTTTACGTAACCCAACTTTTAACCTAGCAAGTCTTTCTTCCTCCTCTTCCCCAACATATTTCTTGAGAAATGCTGCTGAGATGTCTGCAGTGTTGTATACCTGAATCAACAGAAGTATATTTTCATTGAAGGCTTTATTAATGTGTTCCTTAGTTTTTGTTATTTCTACTTTACATGAAAGCTTAGTTCAATTTTTCGAATACTTTAGTTTATTCTATGTAAAAAATGTAGCCTGTAAATATCTTATTACTCGTGGCATTAAACACAAGTTAATGTGCTTAGCGTACTTTTTTATTTTCCTTTAGATTGTCGTAAGATGAGCTCTGATTACGTGAATACCCATATTTTTGGAGAATATGTATGTGGCTCATCCTTGCAGCTAATTAACAGCTTGGTGCATTTCATGTCGTCGCAGAAGCAACATGCAGATTTTGTTATATGGACTGTGTACATAGTGTTACTGCTCTAGCTTCTTTTCATTCTGAAATATACTTTTTACAAGTACTTATGAAGAAAAAGTCACAATTAGAAAATATCATTTATTTAAAATGACTGGTTTCCACATACAGTAGGCCATCTACAGGCTGCTTGCATAATTTGCTGAAGCTGGCGACTTAATGAGCGAGCAGCTGTGTGTTGTCAAGATGATAACTGCTCTGTTATAATCTTGACAGCACACAGCTGTTCAGTCCGTCACTACGTCCAGCAAATGGTGTTGTCAATTTGAAGATGGCCTACTGTATGTGCCAAAACTGGTCATTTTTTTAAAAAATGATAATTTGCAAGATGGCACAGTGATTATTACTCTGGACTCACATTCAGGAGCACAACTGTTCGATCCCATGTCCGGCCATCCTGATTTAGGTTTTCCATGATTTCCCTAAATCGCTTCAGGCAAATGCCGGGATGGTCCCTTTGAAAGGGCATGGCCGACTTCCTTCCCCAACCATACCTAATCCGATGGGACCAATGACCTCATTGTTTGGTCCTCTCCCCCAAATCGACCTACCAACCAACCAAATAGCTGAGATTTTGTGATCGTGACTGTTTCTTCATAAATAATTATCACGAGTAAGATTGCTGACACTGCCAACCACATTGGTTTACATCACTTTTTACATTATACTGCAGTTGCCTTCATTCTGCCTATATAACTCCGTCCATAATGCTTCAGTTAAACTATGACTTTTAAGAAACTGTGGTGGTTAATGCAGAAACAATAATGTCTTGATAGCTTTCATGATGGGGTTCATGCAATAACAGCCAGCCAAACACTTTTATTTTGTAGTTCAGCATAGCACTTAATGCTGCTATCAAAGATTTTGCACTTTGCTTTTGTTAATAATTTATGGTAATTTTGGCTAAACAAAACTACTACTCATTTTGTTCTCTGATAGATCTTTTGAAGTTCTACTTAATCTTTTTAAAACTCTAGGAAGCCAATTTTTTTAGACCAAATATTTTAAAATATCAAGTATCAGGTCTACCTAATAAGTTTAATTATTTTGTAGCTTCCTGGTGTGGTTCTGTATTGATGCAAGAAAAAAGTTTTATTGAATATTGTGGGCATTTACAATCATAAGTAGCCATCTTTAAACCTGTGCTCTCAGGTACTGTATATAAGAATTGTGTGGGTCAGCTAGGGATGCATATATTTTGTACGTTGTGTTGTTAGAAAACTCCCCATAGTACTGAGTTTCAGGAATAGACATACTGTAATAAAACTTTAACTGTGGACTAGGATTTCTAAAATTTTCCTGCTGGCATTAACCTAAATATATGTATGTCACTGCCATTACAAACTACTGAGATGCAACACCTACAGAGAATAAATGAAGAGAAAACACAGTATTTCTTACTCTTCCTGTTATCCAGTATGTTACTGTATGATTGTAAAGATATCAATTTCAACCTGAACATGATGGTTTAGTATTATTTTTTAAATGATTCCATATTTTGTCTGTGTTTTGTTACTTAGTGAACTTTTTTTTTAACAGCTGCAGGAGATTTCCTGTACCTAGTAACACAACTTCATTCACTGTTGACATAGATAAGGATACATCAATACGAACATAGTTAAGTAATAATTACAGTCACTAGTAAATGACTTGGAGATAACTGCTTACTAGGAGAAGCAGTGCCTCTGTTGTCATGATGATATTTTGAGTACCAATCAAACCACTCCCATCCCCAAAGTGAAGCACCCACTAGGCTTTTCAGGTACCAGTGTATGAAGGGAGTACAAAGAGCACTTCGATTTGAGGAAAGCCACTTCATAATTTTGAATTTGCTCTCAAACTATGTAAGTTTCATGAGATGTGGAAGGAAGTAATACGCCACTGGCCATTAAAATTGATAAACCAAGAAGTAATGCAGATTATAAATGGGTATTCATTGGACAAATTTATTATACTAGGACTGACATGTGATTAAATTTTCACGTAATTTAGGTGCATAGATCCTGAGAAATCAGTACCCAGAACAACCACCTCTGTCTGTAATAACGGCCTTGATACGCCTGTGCATTGAGTCAAACAAAGCTTGGATGGTGTGTACAGGTACAGCTGCCCATGCAGCTTCAGCATGATACCACAGTTCATCAAGAGTAGTGACTGGCATATTGTGACGAGCCAGTTGCTCGGCCACCACTGACCAGACGTTTTCAATTGGTGAGAGATCTGGAGAATGTGCTGGCCAGAGCAGCAGTTGACCATTTTCTGTATCCAGAAAGGCCCGTACAGGACCTGCAACATGCAGTCATGTTATTATCCTGCTGAAATGTAGGGTTTCGCAGGGATCGAATGAAGGGTAGAGCCACGATTCATAACACATCTGAAATGTAACGTCCACTGTTCAAAATGCCGTCAATGTGAACAAGAGCTGACTGAGACTTGTAACCAATAGCTCCCCATACCATCATGCTGGGTGATACACCAGTATGGCGATGAAGAATACACGCTTCCATTGTGCGATGTCACCAAACACAAATGCAACCATCATGATGCTGTAAACAGAACCTGATTCATCCGAAAAAATGAAGTTTTGCCATTTGTGCACCCAGGTTCATCACTGAGTACACCATCGCAGGCGCTCCTGCCTGTGATGCAGCATTAAGGGTAACTGCAGCCATGGTCTTCGAGCTGATAGTCCATGCTGCTGCAAACATCTTCGAAGTGTTCATGCAGGTGGTTGTTGTCTTGCAAACATCCCCATCTGTTGACTCAGGGATCGAGATGTGGCAGCACAATCGGCTATAGCCATGCAGATAAGATGCCTTTCATCTCGACTGCTAATGATACGAGGCTGTTGGGATCCAGCACAGCATTCCGTATTACCCTCCTGAACCCACCAATTCCATATTCTGCTAACAGTCATTGGATCTCAACCAACGTGAGCAACAATGTTGCGATACGATAAACCACAACCGCGATAGGCTACAATCCGACCTTTATCAAAGTCGGAAACGTGATGGTACGCATTTCTCCTCCTTACACGAGGCATCACAACAACGTTTCACCAGGCAACGCTGTCAACTGCTGTTTGTGTATGAGAAATCGGTTGGAAACTTTCCCCATGTCAGTACGTTGTAGGTGTCACCAATGGTGCCAACCTTGTGTGAATGCTCTGAAAAGCTAAGCATTTGCATATCACAGCATCTTCTTCCTGTCTGTTAAATTTCGCGTCAGTAGCACGTCATCTTCGTGGTGTAGTAGTTTTAATGGCCAGTAGTGTATGTTGGCTTGGAAGACAAGTTTTCAAATTTAAACATAAAATATCACCATGATGCACAACATCTCTCTTGGAGTGTCTACCAATTTAGTTTATTTAGCATCTCTGTTAATACTTTCATGAGCACACAATTCTGTGAAAAAGTGCACCATGGTTTTATAGAGGAGATTTTTGTTCTCCAAGAACATCCTATGTATGAGCATAAATATGTTTCACAATACTATCACAGATTAATGTCAGCGATATCCACAGAATCCAATGAAATTCTGGTCGTATGGAAATGCTGTTGGAGGCACCAAAGTTAGTGTCCAGTCTCTAGCGAATGAGACAGGAACTGAAATTGAGGGTAGCAGAGCAAAAGATAAAATGCTAACTACATTTTAACATGTTCCTTTACAAAGGAAAACCCAGGAGAATTGCCGCAGTGTAGAAGCGTGAAACCAGAATTTCCCTATAGATGGTGCTAGCAATCAGTGTAGGGCCCATGCAACTGTATCTGCTTCCTGTAGTGGCTGACGATGAATGTCAGCACACAGTAACACTAGTTCCTTACATCAATATCTGTTGCAAACCTGTAAACATGTTGAGTTTTGTGCCTACAAACTAGAGTTTGTGGACAGCATTGATTTTCTGTTATCATTTGGAGAAAACAGCTGCAGAATTGCATCAAGTGCTTGTTGAAGCTTTTGGCGAAAACATGTTCTTGGGAAAACACAGTGTTTTGAATGGTCCAAAAAATTCAAAAGTGGTGATTTTGACGTGAGAAATGACGTGCATGGGAAACCACTGAAAAAGTTTGAAGACAACAAATTACAGCCTTAGTGGATGAAGATGATATTCAAACTCAACAGGAGCTCGTTGATCTATTGAATGTGGTGCAGAAGGCCATTTCTCTTTGGTTGAAAGATATGGGGAAAGGTGCAGAAAATGGGAAAATGTGTTCTGCGTGAACTAAATGAAAGACAGAAAGCAAATCGAAAGACCACATGTGAAATGCTGTTCGCCAGATGCAAAAGAAAGTCCTTTCTCCACCAAATAGTGACAGGTGGTGAAAAATGTATGTAGTTTGGGAACCCTAAGCATTGTAAATCATGGGTGAAACCATCAACATCCACTGCATGACCAAATCGCTGTGTTTGGTGGGATCAGAAAGGTGTCATATATTATTAGCTGCTAAACCCTGGTGAAACCGATAACACTGATCACTAGCAACAGCAAATGATCAATTTAAATTGAGCACTATGTGACTAATGACCAGAATATGGAAAAAGACAACACAAAGTCATATTGCTACATGATAATGCTCCATCGCACACAGCAAAATGGGTTAGGGAAATGATCGAGGCATTTGGTTGGAAAATACTAGGGCATGCAGCTTATTCTCCAGACTGGGCTCCATCCAATTATCATGTATTTGCATCACTGGGACACGCTCTTGTTGAACAATGCTTCAATTCATATGAAATTGTACAAAAATGGCTCACTGAGTGATTCACTTCAAAAGAAGAACTGTTTATTTTTTGGCGTGGCATTCCTAGCTTGCTGGAGAAATGGGAGAAATGTGTAAATAGCAATGAAGTTTATTTTGCATAAAATATTGTTTATCAGTTTCAAACAACAGACATGTAATTATTGTAACCAAATTCCAATTTCATACTTCTACACCTTGTAATCCCCGAATCATGGAGAGATGAATGAAATGCGTATTAGTGTCAGTGGTGTTGAGAAACAGCTGAAATTGATAAAACTGAACAAAGCTCGATGGCCTGATGGAATCCCTGCCAGAGTCTACATTGAATTCATTGCTGAGTTAGCCTGTCTTGTAACTAACAAAAAACCGTGCCCAGTTCTTGGAAAAAGGCACAGTTCACATCCACCTCCAAGAAGGGTAGTAGAAGCGATCCTCAAAATATCGTCCAATATCCATGACATAGATCTGTTGTAGAATCTTAGAAAATATTCTGATCTCAAGTATAGTAAGGTATTTTGAACAGAGTGACTTCCTCTATGCCAACCAGCCTGTATTTCAAAAACATCGATCGTGGAAACCCAACTTGCACTTTTCTCACATGATATACTGAAAGCTTTGGATTAAGACAACCAGATAGATGCAGTATTTCATGATTTCTGAAAAGCATTTGACTCAATACTGCACCTACACTTATTGTCAGAAGTACAATCTTATGGGTATCAAGTGAAATTTGTGCCTGGATTGAGAACTTACAGGTAGGGAGGACACAGTATTTTGTCCTGGATGGAGAGTCATCGTCAGATGTAGAAGTAACTTCAGCTGTGCTCCAGGGAAGAGTGTTGCAACCCTTGCTGTTCATGTTGTATTTTATGGCCTCGCAGACAGTATTAATAGTAATCTCAGACTTTCTGCAGATGATGCAGTTATCTATAGTGAAATAAATATCCAGTCAGATCTTTCATCAGATTTAGAAGTGGCGCAGAGATTGGCAACTTGCTCTAAATGTTCAGAAATGTATAATTGGGAATTCACAAAACGAAATAAACATAGTACCCTATGACTATAATATCAGCAAGTTACAGTTGGAAATACATATACCTGCATATAACACTTTGTGGGGATATGAAATGGAATGATCCCATAGGTTCAGTTGTGGGTAAAACAGATGCTAGACTTCGGTTTATTAGTAGAATACTGGGGAAGGGCATTCAGTCTACAAAGGAGGTTGCTTTCAAATCATATGTGTGAAACATTCTAGAATATTGCTCAAGTGTGTGGGACCCAATATGGATAGGGTTAACAGAGGATGTTGAATGTATACAGAGAAGGGTAGCATGAATGGTCACAGGTTTGTTCAATCTGTGGGAAAGTTTCATAGAAATAATGAAGGAACTGAACTGGAAGATTCCTGAAGATAGACGTGAACTATCCTGAGTAAGTCTGTTGACAAAGTTTCAAGAACCGGCTTTAAATGATTACTCTAGGAACATACTAACACCCCCTGCATATTGCTTACATAGAGATTATGAGGATAAGATTAGAATAATTTCTGCACTCACAGAGGCATTCAAACATTCATTCTCAGCACACCACCGTATGTGAATGGAACATGAAGAAACCCTAATAACTGATACAACGGGACATACCCTCTGTTGTGCACCTCATGGTGCTTTGCAGAATATTTGTGTAGCTGTAGATACAGCCATATAATGTGCACTTGTGTGATGGACTTACCTGAAAATAGGAATCACCTGCACTTTTTTTCCAGTTGCTAAGTACACTTCACTGCTCCTGTAACCTATGATAAACTAGAAGGAGAGCCAGTTCTTTCACAAAATCTATGCAAAACATCACAGGTCTCTCATCCAGTCCAATTGCCTTTCAACTGTTGAGCTGCTATAACTGTTTTCCTATTCCACAATTACTTACCTCAATAACTTGTGTTTCAGAATTTGTGTGATGATTGAGAGGAAGAATCATGTTATGGTCTTCAGTGGTGAAACAATTTCTGATGGCTTAATTCACTATTTCAACCTTTGTACTGTCATCCTTTGTTTTGGTGCCAGTAAGGTCATATAGCAATAGAATAGATGATTTTGATCCACATGCTGACTTTACATAAGACTGAAACTTCTTACGATTTTTTTAAATATTGTTTAACAAAAGCTTACTTTAAAATTAATTGAAAGCTTCTCATATAGCTCTGCTTACACACATTTTGGCTTCATTCAGCTTCTGTTTATTACCAGTCTTTGAGTTAACTTATATCAGAGATGAATCTCTCTTTCCTTTTGCAGCAACTTTTTGACACGGCTCTTGAACCACAGTGAGTCTTTTCCATCCCTCACAATGCTGCTCAGCACATACTTGTATAAGGCTTATTACACTCTATTTGTGCTCCGTATCTTATCCTCAGAGGTGAATGTTCAATGCTGACTACATGGATTGTGACTTTGTAATTTGTCTCTGGTCACTCATATTAACCAGAAATATTTTCCTAACCTTTTTAACATTCCTTGTAATTCCCATAGACATTGATGGATCTTAGTCTGAAGATCACTGATTCCCTCCTTGAGATTAACAGATTTGAAAATTTGGGTCTCTTAGTTACTAGAAGGTCTAAGACATTGTCCTCGTGCATTGGTTCCTTAACTGTCTTGAAGTAATTTTCAAACTGGACATTCAGAACAGTCTCTCTCGAATTCAATGAATACTGCAGCAGAATATTGTCAAATGATATTTCACAAAACTCGAAGAAATTCTGACTCTGTGTAAAGGCCTTTAGTGGTAACAAAGTTGTTGTCCAGTTGCTTGCAAATGAGACAGGAACTGAAGTTGAGGGTAGCAGAGCAAAAACTGAAATGCTTAACTCCATTTTCAAATGTTCCTTCACGAAGGAAAAACCCAGGATAATTACCACAATTTCATCCTCATGCCATTAAAAAGATGATTGAAATAAGTATTAGTGTCAGTGGTGTTGAGAAACTGCTGAAATCATTAAAATTGACCATAGATCCAGGGCCTGGTCCTGTACTGCCAGATCCTGTACTAAATTTGCGGCTGCGTTAGCTCCTTTACTGATTACAATATATCACAGATCCCTTCAACAAAAAACCGTTCCCAGTTCTTGGAAAAAAGCACAAGTCACGCCCATCTACGCGAACGGTAGTAGAAGTGATCCATAAAACTACTGTCCAGTATCCTTGACATCGTTTTGTTATAGAATCTTGGAACTTACTTTGAGCTCAAACATAATGAGGTATCTTGGACATAGTGACATCCTCAATGACAGCCAGCGTGGATTCTGAACACATCAATCATGTGAAACATAATTTGCACTTTTCTCGCATTACATGCTGAAAGCTTTGGGTCAAGGCAGTCAAGTAGATGTAGGAATTCTTGATTTCCTAAAAGCATTTGACTTAGTACCATATGTACACTTATTGTCAAAACTACAATCATATGGGATGTCAAGTGAAATTTGTGACTGGATTGAGGATTTTTTGGTAGGGAGGAAACAGAATGGTATCTTGGATGGAAAGTCATCATCAGGTGTAGAAGTAACTTCTGGTATGGCCCAGGAACCCTTGCTGTTCATGTTGTGTATTAATGACCTTGCAGACAATATTAATAGTAAAATCAGGCTTTTTGCAGATGGTTCAGTTATGTATACTGAAGTACACACATCAAAAAAAGTTTTGCATCACCTCAGTTATGGGAGTTTCAGAACCTGTACAGAAAACTGGAATAGAGGTCAATATAAACATCATTTCCGCCCATTTCATTGCTCAGGAAAACCACACATTGCATGTTGTACCACTACCTCTAATACCCAGTAGCACATCCTCTTGCACTGATGCACACCTGTATTCATCGTGGCATACTATCCACAAGTTCATCAAGGCATTGTTGGTCCAGATTGTCTCACTCGTCAATGGCGATTCGGTGTAGATCCCTGAGAGTGGTTGGTGGGTCACATCTTCCATAAACAGCACTTTTCAATCTATCCCAGGCCTGTTTGATAGGGTTCATGTCTGGAGAACATGCTGGCCACTCTCGTCAAGCGATGTTGTTATCCTGAAGGAAGTCATTCATAAGATCCGCACGATGAGGGTGAGAATTGTTCACAAAGACGAGTGCCTCGCCAATATGCTGCTGATATGATTACACCATGGGTTGGAGGAAGGCATTCACATATTGTACACATGCACCTTCCATGATCACTAGCGGCATACGTTGTCCCCTCATAATGACACCGCAAAACAGCAGGGAACCTCCACCTTGCTACATTCACTGGACAGTGTGTCTAAGGCGTTCAGCCTGACCAGGTTGCCTCCAAACACGTCTCCGACAGTTGTCTGGTTGAAGGCATATGCGACACTCATTGGTGAAAAGAAAGTGATTTCAATCCTGAGTGGTCCATTCAGCATGTTGTTGGACCCATCTGTACAACAATGGTATCGTGGTTGCAGAGATGGACCTCGCCATGGATGCTGGGAGCAAAGTTGCACATCACGCAGCCTATTGTACACTTTTTGAGTTGTAACACAACATCCTGTGGTTACATGAAAAGCATTATTGAGCATGGTGGCATTGCCCATAATCTGTAGGTAGCGGTCATCCACTGCAGTAGTAGCCCTTGGGCGGCCTGAGCGAGGCATGTCATCAATAGTTCCTGTCTCTCTGCATCCCCTCCTTGTCTGAACAACACCATTTTGGTTCACTCTAAGATACCTGGACGTGTCCTTCCTGGCACAAAGTAACAATGTGGATGTGATAGAACTGCAGTATTGACTGTCTAGGCATGACTGAACTACAGACAACACGAGCTGTGTACGTCCTTCCTGGTGGAATGACTGGAACTGATCAGCTGTCAGACCCCCTCCATCTAATAGATGCTGCTCGTGCATGGCTGTTTATGTCTTTGGGTTGGTTTAGTGACATCTCTGAACAGTTGAAGGGACTGTGTCTGTGATACAGTACCCACAGTCAACATCTACCTTCTGGAGTTCTGGGAACCAGGGTGAGCAAAACTTTTTTTAGATGTGTGTACTATCTGAGAGATGCTGAATAAATATTCAGACAGATCCTGATAATATTTCCACATGATGCAGAGATTGGCAACTTGTTCTAAATGTTCAGAAATGTAAAATTGTGCACTTCACAAAAATTGGCCAACTCATACAAATACTTGGGTGTAACACTTTGTAGGGATATGAAATGGAATTATAACATAGTTTCAGTTGTGGGTAACACAGGTGGTAAATTTCAGTTTATTGGTAGAATACAGGGGAAGTGCAATCTGTCTACAAAGGAGATTGCTTACAAATCTCTCTTGTAATGAGTTCTAGAATATTGCTCAAATGTGTGGGACCCGAAACTGATAGGACTAACAGGGGATATTGAACATACACAGAGAAGGGCAGCATGAATGGTCAAAGGTTTGTGTGAAACACATCTAAGGATAGTGTGCAGAGACAATGGATACTCAATCTGGCGAATTAACAGGGCATTCTCAGCTGAAACCAAGAACCAGAAAGTGGATAAAGAGGATAACGCACCAGAAAAGTACCTAGCTTTTCTTCCCTTCTTTGGAAATATTTCCCTCAAAATAGCTAGACTCCTTAATAATTTTGAGGTGAAAGTGATTTTCTGCCCACCATAAGATTTTGGACCTACTGGCATCAGTGAAAGATAAATTGTTTTTGCAGATGGTGGGAATTTACAAAATATCTTGCCTGTGTGGTATGGCCTATATAGGACAAACAACACACACAGTGGAAGAATGTTGCATGGAACATAAATGTTGCACTCATCTCCTGCAACCCAGCAAGTCTTCAATTGCATTGTATCTCCAATAGACATTCAATGTGGTATGACAGATAATTAATTTTGGCTGCAGCATGTTTTTTTTTTTTTTTTTTTTGGGACTCCATTATAAAAGAATCTATGGAATCCTGTCATCTCCGAGATTTGCTCCAGATGCAGATGCCAGAATACACTGAGGAGTTAGACAACATATTACCTGAAACTTCCTGGCAGATTAAAACTGTGTGCCCGACCTAGACTCGAACTCGGGGCCTTTGCCTTTCGTGGGCAAGTGCTCTACCAACTGAGCTACCGAAGCACGACTCACGCCCGGTACTCACAGCTTTACTTCTGCCAGTACCTTGTCTCCTACCTTCCAAACTTTACAGAAGCTCTCCTGCGAACCTTGCAGAACTAGCACTCCTGAAAGAAAGGATATTGCGGAGACATGGCTTAGCCACAGCCTGGGTGATGTTTCCAGAATGAGATTTTCACTCTGCAGCAGAGTGTGCGCTGATATGAAACTTCCTGGCAGATTACAACTGTGTGCCTGACCGAGACTCGAACTTGGGGCCAGTTTTAATCTGCCAGGAAGTTTCATATCAGTGCACACTCCGCTGCAGAGTGAAAATCTCATTCTGGAAACATTTTACTTCCCCCCCCATACATCTCACGTATTGACCACGAGTAGAAAATTTGAAAAATTAGAGTCACGCCAACTATCAGTTTAATAAGCCATGGCTGCAAAACACTAACATGAATTCTTTACAGACGAAAGGAAAAACTGGTAGAAGCCGACCTCGGGGAAGATCAGTTTGGATTCCGTAGAAATGTTGGAACACGTGAAGCAATACTGACCCTACGACATATCTTAGAAAATAGATTAAGGAAAGGCAAACCAACATTTCTAGCACTTGTAGACTTAGAGAAAGCTTTTGACAATGTTGACTGGAATACTCTCTTTCAAATTCTAAAGGTGGCAGGGGTAAAATACAGGGAGCGAAAGGCTATTTACAATTTGTACAGAAACCAGATGGCAGTTATAAGAGTTGAGGGGCATGAAAGGGAAGCAGTGGTTTGGAAAGGAGTGAGACAGGGTTCCAGCCTCTCCCCGATGTTATTCAATCTGTATATTGAGCAAGCAGTAAATGAAACAAAAGAAAAATTTGGAGTAGGTATTAAAATCCATGGAGAAGAAGTAAAAACTTTGAGGTTCGCCGATGACATTGTAATTCTGTCAGAGACAACAAAGGACTTGGAAGAGCAGTTGAACGGAATGGACAGTGTCTTGAAAGGAGGGTATAAGATGAACATCGACAAAAGCAAAACGAGGATAATGGAATGTAGTCAAATTAAGTTGGGTGATGCTGAGGGAATCAGATTAGGAAATGAGACACTTAAAGTAGTAAAGGAGTTTTGCTATTTAGCGAGCAAAATAACCGATGATGGTCAAAGTAGAGAGGATATAAAATGTAGACTGGCAATGGCAAGGAAAGCGTTTCTGAAGAAGAGAAATTTGTTAACATCGAGTATAGATTTATGTGTCAGGAAGTCATTTCTGAAAGTATTTGTATGGAGTGTAGCCATGTATGGAAGTGAAACATGGATAATAACTAGTTTGGACAAGAAGAAAATAGAAGCTTTCGAAATGTGGTGCTACAGAAGAATGCTGAAGATTAGATGGGTAGATCATATAACTAATGAGGAGTTATTGAATAGGATTGGGGAGAAGAGGAGTTTGTGGCACAACTTGACAAGAAGAAGGGATCGGTTGGTAGGACATGTCCTGAGGCATCAAGGGATCACCAATTTAGTATTGGAGGGCAGCGTGGAGGGTAAAAATCATAAAGGGAGACCAAGAGATGAATACACTAAGCAGATTCACAAGGATGTAGGTTGCAGCAGGTACTGGGAGATGAAGAGGCTTGCACAGGATAGAGTGGCATGGAGAGCTGCATCAAACCAGTCTCAGGACTGAAGACTACAACAACAACAACAACAACAACAATATTTATTTTAAATTATTATACATGTGCTAACTCTCTCTTGATGGCAATGTCCTAGTGTAGGTCTATTCTCTCTTCGTGTTGACTTCATCTCTGAAAGTATTTCATTTAAGAAGGCAAGCCTTGTCACATTGAGGAAGGAAATTAGGACGTAGCTCAGTTGTAGAATGAAAACTCACAACTTCTGCATATTATAACTTTTACTTAACTTATTACTGAGAGATCACAGTTACATACGTCTTTCTTGCACCTACCCAAAAGACCAACAGACACTGAGATCTGTGAAAAAACAAATGAGGCACATAAAATAATTGCTGTTCTAATCTTCAATTTTCTGTTAACTTATTGAGATGATCATACCTTCCTACGATATGTTTGCCACACAGGGTTGACCTGAATATTTATGTGTGGTCATTTACAGACAATATACATGAATCAGCACCTTCACCCTAGGCAAATACATTGCAGCCCCATCTTGGAAACATACACACATCTTTTATCTGCAAAAGTGTCTGTCAAGACTTGCAACAACAGTAAGAGCCCACACAAGTGCTACTGCATAAGATACCTCTCTTCAGCTGAGGCTATTGCTTTTATTGTAGTGGCTAGTGATGTCAAAATTATGTGTCATATGACAAATTAAGCATTGTGGCTAATAATGTAGATAATTCAGTGCATCTGAATGACACTGGGAATCTGTCACAGATTGCCAGTTCTGGTCACATGTAAATTGTGTTTGTAATGTTTAGATTTGACAAAGTTGAAAGGGGTTGGAAGGGATAGAAATATACAAAGACAAAAGTCACTAAAATACCAAAATAAAAGCAAAAAGGAAGATATTGTGGTGTAAATCAAATGATAGCATTTGATCAGACAATTGCAAAGCTGAATTGGGTTTGTCTAGACAGAGTATTGTAAAAGTTATTGATACATCCTTACCAATGTTTTAGTTAATTAATAGTAATTAAAAATCATCTTTTAAGTGAAGATAATTATCATAATCGAAGTATTTTGACTTCCAGGTTTGACTGAAGTACATCACTTGCTTCAAAAAGATCTTCTAAAACAAGTGTCAAAAGTACACTACTGGCCAGTAAAATTCTACACCAAGAAGAAATGCAGATGATAAACGGGTATTCATTGGACCAATACATTATACTAGAACTGACTTGTGACTACATTTTCACTCAATTTAGGTGCATAGATCCTGAGAAATCAGTACCCAGAACAAATGCCTCTGGCCGTAAAACGGCCTTGCTTCACCTGGGCATTGAGTCATACAGAGCTTGGATGGTGTGTACAGGTACAGCTGCCCAAGCAACTTCAACACGATAC
This sequence comes from Schistocerca serialis cubense, assembly GCF_023864345.2. Taxonomy (NCBI): domain Eukaryota; kingdom Metazoa; phylum Arthropoda; class Insecta; order Orthoptera; family Acrididae; genus Schistocerca; species Schistocerca serialis. The sequence continues at coordinate 418,366,403 of NC_064646.1, read as the reverse complement.
CACAGTTCATCAAGAGTAGTGACTGGCGTATTGTGATGAGCCAGTTGCTCGGCCACTACTGACCACATGTTTTCAGTTGGTGAGAGATCTGGAGAATGTGCTGGCCGGGGCAGCAGTTGAACATTTTCTGTATCCAGAAAGGCCCGTACAGGACCTGCAACATGCGGTTGTGTTATTATCCTGCTGAAATGTAGGGTTTCGCAGGGATCGAATGAAGGGTAGAGCCACGGGTCGTAACGCATCTGAAATGTAACGTCCACTGTTCAAAGTCCAATCAATGTGAACAAGAGCTGACTGAGACGTGTAACCAATAGCTCCCCATACCATCATGCTGGGTGATACAACAGTATGGCGATGAAGAATACACGCTTCCATTGTGCGTTCACCGCAATGTTGCCAAACACAAATGCAACCATCATGATGCTGTAAACAGAACCTGATTCATCCAAAAAAATGAAGTTTTGCCATTTGTGCACCCAGGTTCGTCATTGAGTACACCATTGCAGGTGCTCCTGCCTGTGATGCAGCATTAAGGGTAACCGCAGCCATGGTCTTCGAGGTGATAGTCCATGCTGCTGCAAACATCGTCGAACTGTTCGTGCAGGTGGTTGTTGTCTTGCAAACATCCCCATCTGTTGACTCAGGGATCGAGATGTGGCAGCACAATCGGCTATAGCCATGCAGATAAGATGCCTGTCATCTTGACTGCTAATGATACGAGGCTGTTGGGATCCAGCACAGCATTCCGTATTACCCTCCTGAACCCACCAATTCCATATTCTGCTAACAGTCATTGGATCTCGACCAACGCGAGCAGCAATGTTGCGATATGATAAACTGCGATCGCGAAAGGCTACAATCCAACGTGATGGTACGTATTTCTCCTCCTTACACTAGGCATCACAACAACGTTTCACCAGCCAATCCCGGCCAACTGCTGTTAGTGTATGAGAAATCAGTTGGAAACTTTCCTCATGTCAGCACGTTGTTGGTGTCGCCACAGGCGCAAACCTTGTGTGAATGGTCTGAAAAGCTAATCATTTGCATATCACAGAATCTTCTTCCAGTCACTTAAATTTCGTATCTGTAGCACCACACCTAAAGGTGGCAGGGCTTAAATACAGGGAGCAAAAGGCTATTTACAATTTCTACAGAAACCAGATGGCAGTTATAAGAGTTGAGGGGCATGAAAGGGAAGCAGTGGTTGGGAAGGGAATGAGACAGGGTTGTAGCCTCTCCCCAATGTTATTCAATCTGTATATTGAGCAAGCAGTAAAGGCACAAAAGAAAAATTTGGAGTAGGTATTAAAATCCATGGAGAAGAAAAAAAACTTTGAGGTTTGCCGATGACATTGTAATTATGTCAGAGACAGCAAAGGACTTGGAAGAGCAGTTGAACGGAATGGACAGTGTCTTGAAAGGAGGATATAAGATGAACATCAACAAAAACAAAACAAGGATAATGGAATGTAGTCAAATTAAATCAGGTGATGCTGAGGGGATTACATTAGGAAATGAGACACTTAAAGTACTAAAGGAGTTTTGCTATTTAGGGAGTAAAATAACTGATGATGGTTGAAGTAGAGAGGATATAAAATGTAGACTGGCAATGGCAAGGAAATCGTTTCTGAAGAAGAGAAATTTGTTGACATCGAGTATAGATTTAAATGTCAGGAAGTCGTTTCTGAAAGTATTTGTATGGAGTGTAGCCATGTATGGAAGTGAAACATGGACGATAACCAGTTTGGACAAGAAGAGAATAGAAGCTTTTGAAATGTAGTGCTACAGAAGAATGCTGAAGATTAGATGGGTTGATCACATAACTAATGAGGAAGTATTGAATAGGATTGGGGAGAAGAGAAGTTTGTGGCACAACTTGACTAGAAGAAGGGATCGGTTGGTATGACATGTCCTGAGGCATCAAGGGATCACAAATTTAGCATTGGACGGCAGCATGGAGGGTAAAAATCGTAAAGGGAGACCAAGAGATGAATACACTAAGCAGATTCACAAGGATGTAGGTTGCAGTAGGTACTGGGAGATGAAGGAGCTTGCACAGCATCGAGTAGCATGGAGAGCTGCATCAAACCAGTCTCAGGACTGAAGACCACAACAACAACAACAACAACAAGCACCTCATCTGCATGGTGTAGCAATTTTAATGGCCAGTCATGTAAGTTGAGCAGTGTCCCCATGTCAGCCTTTACTGGATTAGTTGATAGAAGCCGTTCTCCACAAAGCCTGTTATATCACTGTGACTAAGAGCTGGTTCTACATTGTTGATATTCCTACCTGGAATTTACATTGTTTAATTTGTAATTACATTGCATGAAAAAATATTTCAGCACAAATTTGAAAGTATGATATAATTGGATGGATAAAAAATCTATTCTCGGAGTGGTAGCAGGAGAACATATACATAAAAGCTCTGAGAACTTGCATATGTAATATCTTTTTATGTGTGTTCTCACTCTGCCATGTGGTGTGAAAAAAATATATTTTTTGGTATTTGTTATTCAAGTTCAGAATTAAAATTAAAACATTTTCAAAAGTCTTGGGATTCTTGGGAGTGGCATATAGCCATTATCTGATTCCCAGCATGGATGAACTGCCTATATATTAAACATAATTAAGCTTCTATGGAAGCCTCAGTCCTACACACACCTGACCAATTTTTTTTCAAACATGAGATGGTCCTTTGCATTTCTTGGAGCATAGTTCACCAGTCTGTGATTCTGCTACGAAGTGCAGAAGTTTTTTTGTCCTCCCAGCTATCACGTTGAGGATCTCCTTGAAATATTATTGAAATATTTTTGCTATCTGAACAACTTTGAAGTGTTCTTGCTGTCTTTCAGTTAACTCTTGATACTTGGATTTCATAACTATCCTTATTCACTGTTACCTTGTCGTCATTCTTGGTTTGTTTCTTTTAACTTCTTATTGGACTTACCACTTTCATTACTGTGATAATTCTCTGGTATCTCCTCTGTCTGCCTTGTTAGTAGTTCTCTTTTTCTTTTCTACTGTCTGACATTATTGCTACTTCAGTCTTCTTTTCATTCTGCAAAGGAGTCTGCATATAGTACACTTGTGGAATCCATTGTTGAAAATTGTTTGAGTGTTTGTGGAGGCATAGAACCACTGGCTCTAATCCCAATGACATCACTGCCATACCACAGCAAGAACAACTGTATCTTTGCTAGATCAGTTCTCTGTAGTTTGCACTCTATGCTACATGTATTGTGTAGACATTGCAAGAATAAAAGTATCCATAGTAAGTGGCGGGAGTGCGAGTGATTATTTAGCGTTGCAATTACCACACCTGCTCAACACTACCTACATGGTCACTAAGACAGTCATTAATATATCTCCATTCCTTATCTATGTATTATTTTCCTACTTCCTGATGATGTAGCATTTGTGCCAACATTTGTAGTAAAAATTTATTCTTAAGTTCGTTCACATTGTATTTCTTTGTGCTGACAGTCTTTCTTTTAAGTACTGCAGATAGTTTCTGATTTCCACCCACTAGACAGTGGTCAAAGTTACCATTAGCTTCTCAAAAAATATCCCCATTTTTAGCAAAAGTCACCCTCTGGTTTTTGGTTAACATATGGTCAATTTGATTTGTCTGATTTGCTCCTGTGATTTTCCAAGATATATTGTACATATACCTCAGAATTTGATTCTGCCATAGAGGCATGAGTTCCTTCTCAGCAAAAAGGATTCACCAAGGTGTGATGATTTTGGTTATGTTGTAGAGCAGCACTTCTTTCAGCTGACTTCTGTTAGAGTAATCAGTCATTTGAATGGTGACTTACTTTCTGTTTCAGGTTATGAAATAAACCATGCAAAACTGTGTATGAATGTTTGCCCATAATGTCATCCCTAAAATTCTAAGAATTGAAATTAGCAGTTTTTCTAACCCACTAACTCTCATTGTGTGACCATACAATATCTTTCATTTCGCAGATTTTTTATATTGTATTTGTAGTAACTATTCTGTTTTACATTTTCTCCAGAATTTTTATTCCTGTTATTAATTTAGTTTTAGTGTTGTAATATTTATTCAGTTTACAATCAGTGATCTTTTATTTAAAAAAGTGAGGGTGCTAGGATGATGCTGTTATGTGACCTATATCCTTAAAATGACTACATGGAGGCTTGTTGTAAGAGAGTTTACTGAAACTATCTGACAAATTCAGATACTAAAAGATTAGTGTAAAAGTTAATGATAGATTGTTTTTATTGTGTAATTTCTATTGAAAGAAGCTGCATTATTCATTGACATTAGTGCTCCAAAAACCTAATGGTTTTGTTTGAATAGTTTTATCAAAAAGAAAATCATGAGACAGAATTGCTGGTCAGGAGAAATTCAGTACTGTTGATAGACACTCATAAAATTACATACACTGTCGTAGCTTTAGCAAAGTAACCAATAGTTCCTTCTGTGAGGAGGAGAGAGGCACAGGTCAGGAAAGGTTAAAAAGGAAGGGCAGGTCACTTGGATCGAAGGGGGAGAGGGACCCACCTGGGATGAAGGAAAGGGGTCTGAAGGTAAGGCCTGACCAGCAATTCTGTCCCAAAATACTATATCTTTGTTTGTTATCTTCTGCACTGCATGAAGATAATGGTGTTCAAAATTTGCTACAATCTTTCTATCACTCTATTGCAGCAGCAGTGGTTCATCAGATGAAGATATCACCTTATCTGGAGTATTTCAATCACTGGAATATATCTACCATGAGCTTGCACATTTAAAACACGTGAAAATATACCCTGCTCTTGGTTGGAAAGATTTTACAGTCATATGGAATAATACTAATAATATAACTGAGCAGAAATTCTATTCAAATATTGCACCACTATTTAAAGACTCATTGACAAATGAAGTAAGAAAGGCTGCCTGCATTTTTAAAATAGATCTGGAATTTCAATTTAATTTTTATGCATGTGGTCTTTTGTAGAACAGTTCTGAGATATCTCAAACGCTGTTTTTTTTTTTTAAAAAAAATAATCTGTCTGTCAGTTGTAGGCTGTTTTTGTCAGTTTAGTGGTGATAAGCTCCAGCTGGGAATAGAGTAGAGTACAGTTAATGGAATGCAGTGGATCACTTTGAAGTCTCAGCATTGTCAAGGATTATAAATGAGTCAAGCATTATTTCTGCCCTTTTAGAGGTTTTTATGTATTTCATTCTTGACATTATCTGGAAATACAGAGCAGAGCCACTTGCCTAAAGAAGAGGAGTATCAGTATACTAGTAAAAATAACAATTGGTAAATAACAGAGTAGGGTAAAAGTCTAGATCTGGGCCAGTAGCGTACTTAAATGTCTTGTGCAGCAGTGTTGTCAGATTGTTCCACATGATGTAATCGGCCAAAGAAACGTCTGCAATACCAGACATCCCACATACTACCATCATAAATCATTTGGGTTTTCCTAGCATCTCATGACGCCTGCCATCACAGTTGCATGGTGGATTTAGAATCACACGTTTGATACCAATCGTTTGGAGCCTGCGGCTCCAATAGGCAAACATTCTTGGAAATTACTGAATGTTGGACCGTGCAATACCATTGTTTGATTAAGATTTTTGTGAATACAGTTTTGCTGGACTACTGAAATTTTAAGATCTATAACATTTACATTAGTTAGCATATTGTTTTCAACATTTAAAATTTTTTGATCTAAACTCCTAAAGTTCTGTTCCATTTTTTCCTCTATGGCCTTCTGTTGAACTCTAACATCATTAACATTCTTATCCTGAATTTCAGCTTGTGCAACTAACTCATTTTCAAAAACAACAAATTTATTACCTATTACATCAACTTATTCATGCACACTTTTTAACCCATCTGACAACCTATTTCTCAGCCGCGAAACTTAATTACTAAGTTAGTCTATTTGGTATTGTACCCTGTCCATTTTATCATCGTTTTCAGTTCATACTTCTGTTAACTGATCTGTAACTGCACTCTATTTTGCCAAAATCAACTGCGTAACATCAGTTTTAACTGTTTCTTTGCTAACTACACTTTCACTTGGTTCAAACATGTTCTGGCTTGGTCCTACAGCTTTCACATCTACATCACTAACCTCGTCTCTATTCATTTTCCTAGCAATCATACGAGTCCACCAGAAATATTAATTCCACAGATAGTTTGTACTTATCTTTTCTGATGTCCTTCATTGTATTTGTAAAGTCCTCTTTCAATTCATCTGGTCCATCAGTGTTGATATTATCTCATCACTGTTGATATGACTTTGTTGGGCAGCTCACAGGTCTTCTTTGATTGAGTGATTGTAATTTCGTTTATACATAAACTGTAAATGACCCATATCCAAAATCCATTCTTCTTATACAACACACCAAACTTCGTTATCAGTCAACGGATCATGGCTGATGCACACACTTGTAATCTTATCCTCTCACATATCACAGTTTAATGTCCCTTAGTGTCTTCATTATTTTCAAAAGCTCTGAGAGGTGTAAGATATACAAAAGAAATTTTTTTTTACTTATCTTCATTTTCTCTTCTTGCTGTGGGCTCCAAGTCTTGCGCCTGGGGGTACATTCTTGCCGCTGAAATTTTGATTTAACATTGTGGGTTCCTGATGACTGACTAACTGATGAAGATTTGCCTTTATATTTCTTGAACTTTACTCTTTGTCACATTATTAAATATCACACCATCTTTACAATTTCCACTTAATGTTCCAAATTATATCGTTAGTGTCAATCGTAAAAAAAAAACATCTGCCTCCATCAGAGGCATACCCACTACTACTACATTCTGTGGTACTCACAATATTCCAAGGTGCTTACAAAGCAAAAGAGTTTCAAACATTCCTGACCAGGATATGACATTATTTTATAAGTGAATCCAGAAATAAATTTAATAATTAGTGTTAGACTGTGCAGTTAATAACATGAATTTTAAGTATGTCACATATTCCTAAAAGAAAAATAATTTTAGCTGTATTGATTGTAACAACTTAATTTCTTTTTATACATTTTAGTCTGCTTGTGCCTGTATATGTGTGGATGGATATGTGTGTGTGTGCGAGTGTATACCCGTCCTTTTTCCCCCCTAAGGTAAGTCTTACCACTCCCGGGATTGGAATGACTCCTTACCCTCTCCTTTAAAACCCACAACCTTTCGTCTTTCCCTCTCCTTCCCTCTTTCCTGATGAAGCAACCGTTGGTTGTGACTTACCAAATGAAAGCATTGGCACGTCAATAGACACACAAACAAAACACAAACATACACACAAAATTCAAGCTTTCGCAACAAACTGTTGCCTCATCAGGAAAGAGGGAAGGAGAGGGAAAGACGAAAGGATGTGGGTTTTAAGGGAGAGGGTAAGGAGTCATTCCAATCCTGGGAGCGGAAAGACTTACCTTAGGGGGAAAAAAGGACAGGTATACACTCGCACACACACTCATATCCATCCGCACATACACAGACACAAGCAGACATTTGTAAAGGCAAAGAGTTTGGGCAGAGATGTCAGTCGAGGCGGAAGTGCAGAGGAAAAGATGTTGTTGAATGACAGGTGAGGTATGAGTGGCGGCAACTTGAAATTAGCGGAGAGTGAGGCCTGATGGATAACGGGAAGAGAGGATATATTGAAGAGCAAGTTCCCATCTCTGGAGTTCGGATAGGTTGGTGTTAGTGGGAAGTATCCAGATAACCCGGACGGTGTAACACTTTGCCAAGATGTGCTGGCCGTGCACCAAGGCATGTTTAGCCACAGGGTGATCCTCATTACCAACAAACACTGTCTGCCTGTGTCCATTCATGCGAATGGACAATTTGTTGCTGGTCATTCCCACATAGAATGCGTCACAGTGTAGGCAGGTCAGTTGGTAAATCACGTGGGTGCTTTCACACGTGGCTCTGCCTTTGATCGTGTACACCTTCCGGGTTACAGGACTGGAGTAGGTGGTGGTGGGAGGGTGCATGGGACAGGTTTTACACTGGGGGTGGTTACAAGGGTAGGAGCCAGAGGGTAGGGAAGGTGGTTTGGGGATTTCATAGGGATGAACTAAGAGGTTACGAAGGCTAGGTGGATGGCGGAAAGACACTCTTGGTGGAGTGGGGAGGATTTCATGAAGGATGGATCTCATTTCAGGGCAGGATTTGAGGAAGACGTATCCCTGCTGGAGAGCCACATTCAGAATCTGATCCAGTCCCGGAAAGTATCCTGTCACAAGTGGGGCACTTTTGTGTTTCTTCTGTGGGAGGTTCTGGGTTTGAGAGGATGAGGAAGTGGCTCTGGTTATTTGCTTCTGTACCAGGTCGGGAGGGTAGTTGTGGGATGCGAAAGCTGTTGTCAGGTTGTTGGTGTAATGCTTCAGGGATTCCGGACTGGAGCAGATTCGATTGCCACAAAGACGTAGGCTGTAGCAAAGGGACCGTTTGATGTGGAATGGGTAGCAGCTGTCATAATGGAGGTACTGTTGCTTGTTGGTAGGTTTGATGTGGACGGACGTGTGAAGCTGGCCATTGGACAGATGGAGGTCAACGTCAAGGAAAGTGGCATGGGATTTGGAGTAGGACCAGGTGAATCTGATGGAACCAAAGGAGTTGAGGTTGGAGAGGAAATTCTGGAGTTCTTCTTCACTGTGAGTCCAGATCATGAAGATGTCATCAATAAATCTGTACCAAACTTTGGGTTGGCAGGCCTGGGTAACCAATAAGGCTTCCTCTAAGCGACCCATGAATGGGTTGGCGTATGAGGGGGCCATCCTGGTACCCATGGCTGTTCCCCCTTTAATTGTTGGTATGTCTGGCCTTCAAAAGTGAAGAAGTTGTGAGTCAGTATGAAGCTGGCTAAGGTAATGAGGAAAGGGGTTTTAGGTGGGGTGGCAGGTGATCGGCATGAAAGGAAGTGCTCCATCACAGCGAGGCCCTGGACGTGCGGAATATTTGTGTATAAAGAAGTGGCATCAATGGTTACAAGGATGGTTTCCAGGGGTAACAGACTGGGTAAGGATTCCAGGCATTTGAGAAAGAAGTGGTTGGTGTCTTTGAGACTGCATGTACTGGGTTGAAGGTGTTGATCTACGTAGGCAGAAATATGTTCTGTGGGGGCTTGGTAACCAACTTCAATGGGACGGCTAGGATGATTGGGTTTGTGAATTTTAGGAAGAAGGTAGAAGGTAGGGGTACTGGGTGTCGGTGGGGTCAGGAGGTTGATGGAGTCCGGTGAAAGGTTTTGTAGTGGGCCTAAGGTTCTGAGGATTCCTTGAAGCTCCACCTGGACATCGGGAATGGGATTACCTTGGCAAACTTTGTATGTGGTGTTGTCTGAAAGCTGACGCAGTCCCTCAGTCACATACTCCCGATGATCAAGTACCACGGTCATGGAACCCTTGTCCGCTGGAAGAATGACGATGGAACGGTCAGCCTTCAGATCATGGATAAGTTGGGCTTCAGCAGTGGTGATGTTGGGAGTAGGATAAAGGTTTTTTTAAGAAGAATTGAGAGGCAAGGCTGGAAGTCAGAAATTCCTGGAAGGTTTGGAGAGGTGATTATTCATTGCACACAGACCCAGTCTCTCCCATCTACTCAATCTCCCACTTCCAGCTCCACTCCCTCCAAAACCTCAAAATTCCAATCAACACAATCTGGAACCACAACACCCTAATTCAGTAGTTAACCTATCCTCTGAACCTCTCTCTCAATCCGAAACCTCTGTCCTATCCAAAGGCCTCACCTTCAGCCCCACTCCCAGATTCAACCAAACAGCTCTCGTCAAAGATTTACTGTCCTACACTCGTACTCTCTGCTGGAAATATCACTTTGCCACGAAGAAAAATGATCCTAATCCTACTCCTAATGATCCAACTCCCCAAGACACTATCCAAATTGAACCCTGCCTGGAACAGTTCCGTCCTCCGTCACAGCGGGACCCACCGCCTCTTCCTCAAAGTCACCCTCTCCAAACCTTCCAGGAATTTCATATATATATATATATGGTTACAAGGACAGTTTCCGGGGGCAACAGATTGGGTAAAGATTCCAGGCGTTTGAGAAAGTTGTTGGTGTCTATGATGAAGGATGGGAGACTGCATATAATGGGTTGAAGATGTTGATCCACGTAGACAGAGATACGTTCTGTGGGGGCTTGGTAACCAGCTACAATTAGGCAGCCGGGAATTTTAGGAAGTAGGTAGGAGGTAGGGGTGCAGGATGTTGGTGAGGTCAGGAGGTTGATGGAGTCAGGTGAAAGGTTTTGAAAGGGGCCTAATGTTATGAGGATTCCTTAAAGCTCTGCCTGGACATCAGGAATGGGATTACCTTGGCAAACTTTGTATGTAGTGTTGTCTGAAAGCTGACGCAGTCCATCAGCCACGACGATCAAGTACCACAGTCGTGGAACCCTTGTCAGCAGGAAGAATGACGATGGATCGGTCAGTCTTCAGATGATGGATAGATAGGAAGTTTGGTGTTATACCAAACGAAAGTGTTGGTATGTTGATAGAGACACTAACAAACACAAAAACACACACAAAATTCATTCGCAACCAACGGTTGCTTCATCTGAATGAGGGAAGGAGAGGGAAAGATGAATTTTTAGATATATTTTTCCCATGTGGAATGTTTCCCTATATATATATATATATATATATATATATATATTCATCTTTCCCTCTCCTTCCCTCATTCCGATGAAGCAACCGTTGGTTGCGAATGAATTTTGTGTGTGTTTTTGTGTTTGTTAGTGTCTCTATCAACATACCAACACTTTCGTTTGGTATAACACCAAACTTCCTATCTATCCATCATCTGAAGACTGACCGATCCATCGTCATTCTTCCTGCTGACAAGGGTTCCACGACTGTGGTACTTGATCGTCGTGGCTGATGGACTGCGTCAGCTTTCAGACAACACTACATACAAAGTTTGCCAAGGTAATCCCATTCCTGATGTCCAGGCAGAGCTTTAAGGAATCCTCATAACATTAGGCCCCTTTCAAAACCTTTCACCTGACTCCATCAACCTCCTGACCTCACCAACATCCTGCACCCCTACCTCCTACCTACTTCCTAAAATTCCCGGCTGCCTAATTGTAGCTGGTTACCAAGCCCCCACAGAACGTATCTCTGTCTACGTGGATCAACATCTTCAACCCATTATATGCAGTCTCCCATCCTTCATCATAGACACCAACAACTTTCTCAAACGCCTGGAATCTTTACCCAATCTGTTGCCCCCGGAAACTGTCCTTGTAACCATTGCTGCCACTTCCTTATACACAAATATCCCACATGTACAGGGCCTCGCTACGATGGAGCACTTCCTTTCACGTTGATCACCTGCTACCCTACCTAAAAGCTCTTTCCTCATTACCTTAGCCAGCTTCATCATAACACACAACTTCTTCACTTTTGAAGGCCAGACATACCAACAATTAAAGGGAACAGCTATGGGTACCAGGATGGCCCCTCATACGCCAACTTACTTGGGAACTACGTTGGACACTTGACTAGGTAGAGCCAGGCCCTGCACGACAGGCACAATGTGTCATATAACGCATTAGATAAACTTTATTTTGGGTGTGCAGGATAAATAAGACAACCTGACGGGTATACACCGATCGGTACTGGTTCATATTGTGTACGTAGATACGTAAAACGTGCAAGAGGGAAACCATTATGTGCTTCGGACCTCTTGATAAGTATGGAAGTGTGATTACGAATGTCAATCACATCGCGATTACGGGCAGCATGGGGTTCACGCCTGAGCCTCCAGACGTGCGCTAGCAGCACGTGTCGGGTGTTTCAAGCGTCAACTTCACGTCTCAATATTGCAGGATGTAATGGGAATATTGCGATGCAATCAACACCATTGTGTATGTGCTTTGTCATGCTATGGATTGCTGAAGAAAAAATATAGGAGGTCCATTTAAAAAAAACATAAGTTTGTGTTAAAAAACACATGTGCTTTCGTTTTAGAATGTTTCCAAATATGTACATTCATTGGCCCCAGCCCTACATTGATACCGGTGGAAGTCATTTTCCAATAGCTGTTATTGTTCCAGAGATATTTTGGGTGGACAAGATAGCTGGGACACCCCGTATATACAATGTTAGCAGAGGGCAGAGTGTGTCCCATTACACCTCGTATAAACATGTTACCACTTTACTATCCATGCTAGTTGTGGATGAAGTTACACTGCAGCATTACACATTCATCCATCAGCCACCAAAGTTTACAGTTCTGAATTTTCCATCAATACCTGTATTAATATAAATAGGAGACCTATTTGCACTCATTCACAGTGCATTTTTTTTTATAGCATATTTATAGCAATGAACATTATAATTTAGTCTTTGCCTTTGGGTCCCAGCCTAACCACACCCTTGGAAATCACAACATATTCATATAAAAGAGAAAATTGACAAGTATTTGTGACGAGCAAGATTAATAATTGTGATGAGCAAGATTATATGTTTCCTGGCTGCACAGGGAAATTTGTAGCCTTGCATGTCACAAATATGTAGATGCTGCAACTGAAGTTATGCTATCAAGTCCCTACTGAGCCCAGCATTCTAATTCATGAGATATTTGGAAAAGAATAACAGTCAGTGTGACTACAGCAAAGAACAGAATGCTTTCTGTTTCAGCACCAGAAATTCATTGACTCTTTTCTCACCTCTCATTTATTATATGCAAGTGTCATCCCATTGGCAATGCAAAACAGATGTATTGCCTACCTTTGAGTAGTAGAGAAGCACCACCTGCTGGTTCTGATCTAGACTTAAGTCCAGAGTAACGTTAGAATCAGAATCCAGGCCAAAGTAGGTGCAAAACTTAGTTGAGATTGTATGACTGCAAATTTCTTCTCATTGCTGCAGTCTAATCTCAAGGTACTCACTTATCTTTATTACAGAAAAGAACCACCATTTCTGTTTATTTTTATTTAAAGAAATAACAGTGTAGTGGAAAGCATCAAATATTGCATCACTTTAATTTGATACTAAGAGACAGTGTATCAGAAATAAGAAATATTCTACAAAAAGTCGAGCCAAGTTTGGTTGTGTATGAAGAAAATAATAATGTAAGCATAGACATGAACAAAATAAAATATTAAAATGAGTCTACAGTTCAACTTATTTACATAATTCTATAAACTTATAGTAACAATACATGGTATTTCCCAGTGACAGTGATAATGAAAATGAGATATAATCAAAGCATGATATCATTTATCTAGTGAAATGCATCCGGCTCCAATTTGACAACAAAAGACATTAGCATTGATTTCCAATAGTAAAGCCCTAATAATGGACTTGAGTCCTTGGAAATTTCAGCTTGTGGCTCCATTCCTCTCTTCTGCATTTTTCACCAGCAAAAAAGTCATACTGTTTGCACTCATATTGTAAACAGCAATTTCTTGCAGTGAAAATCAGTAGGAATAACCCAACTACCTTGACTCATAGTACTTCACTTGTTTTACTTAGCCACCAGCTGAAGCTTCCATCCAGGACACAATTCACTAACAGAAATCTGACAGATATGTTACACTATTCAGCAAACAACTCTGTTTTCACTTATGATATCACTAACAGCAGTTTAGATCATGGACTGCCCAGCATCCACAGCATCTCGTCTCACACATTACTATTGCTTGTTGATGCTGCCCATTCATTACACATCATTTAATGGCACCATTTGCTATCAATAATGAAACATGCTCTATCTGATCTTGATCATAGTATTTATTGTCCTGCTTTTATCAGTGTTTATACCTGTTGGTGGTTCACTGACTGAGTCAGCCAGTTTCATACTTAAGTTACCCTTCTCTTGAGTAAATATTTGAATGTATATATAAATTTTGCCCTCAGTACAAAAATAACTTTATTTTAAATTTTACATGATAACATTTTAGACCTCACTGATTCATCTTCAGGCATTTTGGTTTTTACAGTAATCACACATGACCTTCTAAGTTATTTATTGTATCTTGTACTACTTAAACATAGGTATATGGAATAGGTATAAAAATATAAGGATAAAAATTTATTACTGATAAGGATGAAGAAATTCTGTGCGGGGAGGTATATAAAATAGCTCAAGAAGCACTGATAATTCCGTAATTAATCTAGTGTAACATGGTTCCAAGTAACTGAAAGCAGCACAGATTTTTTTTTTAAAAAATCAGCACACATTAAATACCCTATTGATGAAAAATTGCCATGTTACATTACATGAAGTCAAAGCATATAAGGTGCTTCCCACATATACGTATCTCGATAAAAATTCGGTTGATTAAATGCACTCAGGTGATAAAATCCTCATACCATCTATGCACGTTGGCAGAGAACATTACTGTCACAGGCATGCCACATAGCTCTAAGCTAACAGCAGAGTGCTAATATAGAGGTGACACATCCACTTTTGAGTACCCCCCTCCCCCATCCATGAGCAATAATTGGCAAGACCCCTCCAGGTCTGCCTGGTTTAGCATTTGTGCTTGCACCAGCATGGTTTTCTTTTTGTGTCACATTGCTTTGTTAATTAAACATATAGGTTACTTTTTTCTGTTGTTTCCTCACTGTCAGTGATCACACAGTATGTAATTACTACAGATTTTATATGGTGCATAAGCCCAAGGTAATTTTATACGTATGGTCAGGTGATATCATAATTGTTATATTGGGCACTTTGAAAAATCTGCCTTTATTTCTGATGCATCACTATTCATTGCTTGTAAGCACATCATGTGCTCATTTAGCTTGTATTACACATGCCATCCAACAGCAATGTAGGTAACTTTTTAGTGTGCCCGCTGCCTCTGTGTCAACACTCCGTTAGAAGCATAGTGCTCTGGAGCAAGCATGTGAGAGCCATATTCACCATGAGCATGCGTGGATGGTATCAGGATTTTTTCAGCTGTTGGCATTTTATCAACTGGGTGCATTTTATCAACCATATGCATTTTATCAACTGTGTGCATTTAACCAACTGGATTTTTATCAAGATATGTATACTTGGAGAGTGCCTTTTACACTTCGGCTACATGTAATGTAACATGGCAGTTTTATGACACATTACATATGGTACATTAAGTTTTGTATATTCTATATCATTGTAGTTTCTTTCCAACCCCTCCCCCTTGGAACAATAAAACTGTCTACACTGTGATCATGACGTATGATGTGTGATCGTTTCCAGGTAATATACAGATTGACAGCAAATAATGTACCATAAGAGTCACTATTTGGATTTTTAAAGGGTCCTGGAATTGAGAAGGCTCTACTTATACAATGATAATGAACTTGACACATTAGACAATAAAGTGCAGGCTCCTGGTATATTTTATAATTGCCAAAGGCATCTGACTGCATAAATGCCTATATAATTTTATGTAAATTAGAATATAGGAATACAACAGGAAATGCTGCAAAATGATTCATATCCTACAGTATATATCTGTCTGGAAACAAAAGGTATCAAAAGGAAAGATACATGTAGCCTATTAAGCTAACAGGCATCATCCAACTGGTGACTAATTACATGTGGTGTCCCACAATATTCCATCTTAAGGTTCATATGTTTTCTTTTGTGTGTCAGTGGTCTTTCATCTTTGTCATTTTGGTGGTTGATTACCCTTCTTCACATCCTATGTCTGCTAAAAACAACCACTGGAGCAATTGAATGGCTGACCACACTGGACATCACACTGTAGCAGATACACACTGAAAATTAAGTGCTTTAGAAAGTAGACCATAATTAATGTTTAAATATTGTATTCACCATTAAACATTCAGTATCGTTTGCATTTTGTTTATAATACACATCTTCTGACAACTATGTATAATTCTGAGTACAAAATTGTGTTACACCTGAATTATGAAATTAACTCTGTAGAAAGCATTTGATAAACAAAAAAAAATATGTAAAATTACCAGATGTCAAGTTTGTTTTGTATGCAGGTAATGAAAACATTGCAATAAATAGCAAATTAAATATAGTCTTAGGAAGTTTGGCTAACAATTTTTTAATGAACATTAATAAATGGTTCCTAGCCAGTTCTCTGTCACTAAACTTTGACAAAGCACACTACATGAAGATGCAGTGTAGAATATCAGGTTTCCTGCCAGTATACATGTAAAATATATAACAGTCAGATAGAAGAAGTTGGCAGTTTTAAATTCTTTGGATTACAGGTTAATGACAAATTCAGCTTGGAGAAGCACACCACAGAACAACTGAAGTGCCTAAACAAATCTCTATTTGCAATACGAATGTTGTCTGACATAGGTGATATAAAAGTAAAAAAGCTAACATACTTTGCTTACTTTTGTTCCATAATGTCATACAGGATGATTTTTGGGGTAACTCATCAATCCAAGCTAAAGTTTTCTGAATCCAAACACATTTAGTAAGAAATTAATGGTATGAACTCAAGAACATCTTACAGAAGCCCGTTTAGGGAACTAGGGATACTATCTACTGCTGCCCACTATGTTTATTCCTTTATGAAGTTTGGTATTAAATATATATCTCTTTTTCAAACCAATAGCACAGTTCATAGGATCAATACTAGGAATAAGAATTATATTCATAAATATTTACCATTTACTTTGGTCCAGGTCCTCCACTATGGCTGAATGGCCATTGCAGTTGACTGCCATAAGGAGGACCTGAGTTTGATTCCCAGTACTGCCAGGGATTTTTCATTGGTAGGAAGACTGGAACAGTTTGCTTGCAGCCTCATGATTCTAGCTGAGGAGCTACTTGACTAAGAATTAGTGGCTCCAGGTCACAAAAACTGATGTGGCAACAGTGTGCTGACTCCATGCCATAAAAAATTTAACTACTAGTAAAATTCAGTTAAAGAGGTTTCTGAAGGATTTATTCATGTTTGACCCTTTCTACCCCCAAAAAATATATCTTTCAGTCTATAGTTGCAAATTTCTATTTTGCTTACTGATTACCAGTTCTGGTACATATTACCATCCTCAGGCCATTGTATGATCAAATAATCCCAGTACACAGCGAAAATAATAAAGTAAGAGACATTTACAAAATATTTATTTTTTCTCTAGGATAGCAATCACATGGCACACAGTGCAATCTTTAAATGTGTAGGTCTCCCCTTCCCTTAACTTTACAAAGATGCAAATTGGGGTCAACACTGGTAAGAGCACTTCCTATGTACAGATTTCATTTTTCCCCAAAAAAAAAAAAAATAAATAAAAATGTAAAAGACATCTAAGAATAAAAGCAGCATAAAATATGAAATTTAAGACATTATGAGGGTGTGCTGGAAAGTAATGCCTCTGAAATTTTTGTGTGAAAACTCTTAAAGCTTTTTAAATAAAACAATCACCATTATTAACATTCATTATCTTTATTACTAACATATTGATCTGGCTATAATTCTTTTGATCAAGTGAGTGTCATCATAATAAAAGCATTATATATAAAACAAAAAACTGTTTTTATTGAAAAGATGTCCATCATACAGAGGGAATAGTTGTGCAGTGCGGCTATGTGTTAGTCTACAACGGTCAGTCGACAGTCTTTGGCCATATTTACAGTTATGTTTCTTCAAGCAGTGTCCATGTATATGCTGGGGCTCTTGGTGGTGGTGCATTGTGCTTCCTCCATAGCATGCCACAGTTCAACAACCCACTACAACCATGCTAATCATTCCCCATAGATAACATGCAGTTGTGAGTTGCTGCATTGACGGGCATTGGTATCAGAGGAAGACTACAAAGGACTACAACACTAATAGTTTTGTGTTGTCTTGTTGTCACTATAGGCTTGTACCATGGGAAGCAAGGAGAGGATGTTGTTTGGTGGCTGGCACCCTCTTTCTTCAACACAAACTGCACACGTATATTAACAGTGTCCTTTATTAACAAAACAAGAAGCTACTCATCTTAAGTTAGTCCATGTGTTTTGGTATGAGCTCTTCTGTAATAGTCCATGTTAGCCTCACTGCAAGTGAAGTACAAGTCCCATTATTCATCCTACTCTGGTCACTATGTGCTGCCTGAGACTGAGACTCTGACTGCACCTGTGACTTTCTGCAACTGCAAGTGACTGGGATGAGACTGATGACTCAATTCGTTGACTCACTGGATGGCTGACTGGACCCTCCAGTCCATGGCAGCAGTCTAAATACTGGTGGTTGAGAGGGCATTGGTAATGTGCTGCTTCTGAGTCTGTCTTTGGCATCTCTCATGATAGGCTCACTTATTTCAGCACCTATTACCTATTACAATCTTCTTGCAACCTCTTTGCCAACCGGTGTGCTGGCAACAGCTTGCGCCAGCCCATTCCTCTCCTCTGAAATGCCACACCATTGTCCTGTAGTGAGGCTGCAAATGACATTGGGGAGGGAGGCAGGATGCTGGATGTAGAGATGAGCTGGGAGCCGTGACTGTGGAGGAAGGTGTACTTCCGACTGTACCCCGCCATCTGGCTTGCAAGGCAATAGGAACATCCTCCAGGAAACTGCTGCCAGGGCACACATCCAAGCCTGAGGGCATGTCCTGGAGTGATGACAGCAATGGTGATGGCAATGGCAGGTCCAGGTCCATTGGGTCGGCTAGTGGGAACAGTGGGGGCGAGGGCGCATCGTCCATCCACTCGTCCTAGGGTGGCCTGGCAACACCAGTGGGCAGCTGCAAAGGCAATGCGGTCCAGTGAGGCTGTGAATCTGGGGGAAGAAAACTGGGAGAATGACGGGGCAAATGACATGAGCAAATTTGGTTCTGCTGGCGGTGCTGCACACCATCGGGACATGCAATCAAATACATATAAAAGCCTATGCGTTCCTGGATCATGTCTCTTTTCCAGTGCACATAGTTGCTATAAACCCTGAAAAGAACAAGATCATGTGGTGTAAAGCAATACTTGTGGTCCATTGGCAGCACGGGATGCTGCGGTTTGTGTAGCAAGTGTAGCAGTGTCCGATGGCAGTGGCCGTGCACAAGTTCTGATGGTGATGGTCCATCTTGTGGGTGGGAGCAGTAGGAGATGAGAAAGAGTCACAGCACCTGTTCCTATGTGTAGGTGGTGTGACGCTTAGCCATCTGTTATTTGAAAGTGTGTACAAAGTGTTCTGTTTCTCCATTGGACTGTGGGTGAAACAAAGCACTTGTGAGATGATGAATGCCATTACATTCACAAAACTGTTCAAAATGATGTGAAGTGAACTGTGGTCCATTGTCTGACACAAGTACTTCTGGCAAACCTTCTACACAAAATATTGAGTACAATGCTTGAATGCTGTTACATGATGTGGTGGAGTTCATAGGCACCACAAATGGGAACTTGCTAAAAGAGTCTATCACTATGAGCCAACGAGTGTTCCAAAATGGTGCTGCAAAGTCTATGTGCACTTATTGCCATGGAAATTGAGTCTTAGGCCAAGACAAGAATGTTTGTGGCAGAGCAGATTGGTTTTCTGCGCATGTGCAACACTGTGATGTCATTTTTTCAATGTGTGTGTCCGTGCTCTGTCAAGTACAGAGCTGGTGAACTAACTGTTTAGTGCAAACAATTCCTCAGTGTCCTTGGTGGTGCAATCACAGCACACCTTTGGGAAAACTTTGGGAATAAGCACACATGATTGTCCACTGTCATTTTGAACTAGAACCACAACCTGTTGTATTGAAAGGTTATGTCAACGAGCAAAGTATTGGCGCACAACTGAGTTCTGGATACTGTTCAATGAATGAGGCCGAGACATGTGAATGTTATGCAACAAAATATTGATGTCTAGGGTCTGTTTATGTGGGCTGTGGAATTTTTCTGTAGTGTATGGGAGAAAATCCCAGAAATTCTGAGTCCTGCACATCAGTTTGTCAACAAGATGTGGCAGATGCATCAAAATCAAAGTCTGGACCAATAAGAAGTATAGGTAGGACATCTGCATTGCCATACCTTGCCATAGGTCTGTACACAATTTCATACTGATACTGTGAAAGCAACAAAGCCCAGCATTGCAATTTTTAAGTGATGCATGTAGGAACTGGCTTTGATGGATGAAACAAGGATTGCAAAGGCTTGTGATCTGTCACTAAATAGAATTAAATAGTGGTGGTATTTGGTAACACCATACACAATAGCAAGAGCCTCTTTTTCTGTTTGAGAATAATTGCACTGAGTTTCAGTTATCAACTATGAGGCAAAAGCAGTAGATCTGTCTTGTGCACCAATTCTGTGTGAAAGCACAGTGACAATTCCATAAGAAGCAGCGTCATCTTGCAAAACTACTGGCTTGGCGGAGTCAAAATGCACTAAACATCTGTCACTAAGCAAAGCATTTTTGAGCTTCTGAAATGCATCTTGACAGTCTTTAGCCCACACAAAAGGCCCGTTTTTGCATGCAGGTGATGCAATGGAGCCATGATCTGAGAGGCACTAGGTACGAAGTACGTGTCATCTTGCCTAGTACTAACTGCAGTTCAGACACAGTGCAAAAAAGAGGCAGGTCATGGATCACAAGTAGCTGAGATTGGAGAGGGGTGCACACCCTGACTATTTATAACATGACCTAAGTACTGTAGTTCAGTTTGAAAAAAGTCACATTTTTTGAGATGACACTTGAATCCTGCTTCTAACAACACTCAGAAAAGAGTATGCAAATTGACAATGTGTTCCTCTGGTGTATGACCTCAGATGACAATATCATCAAGGTAGTTTGAACAAAATGGCACTTTTGTAGTCAGCTGTTCCAAGTAACATTAAAATGGTGGGTGTGGGAAACACTGACAAAGGGCAAATGCAAATACTCGAACAGTCTTAAGTGTGTATTTATGACAAAAACTTTCTGTGGTTCTTCATCCAATGGAATTTGCAAGTAGACATCACACAAATCTATCTTAGAAAAGCAACATCCTGCATCAGGCTTGTCCATGAGTACTGCAATGTGAGGTAATGGATAGGTGTCAACTACTGTCTGTGGGTTGACTGTAGACTTGAAGTCAACACAAATGTGGATGCAACCAGAAGGCTTAGGCAACAAAATGAGAAGACTTGCCCATTGACTAGATTGAATGGAAGCAGTTACACCATTATTTTGCAATTCTTTCAATTTACTGGCAACTTTGTCTCTTACAGCAAATGGAATGGGGCAGGCCTGGAAAAACTTAGGCTGTGCATTGTCTTTCAATGTAACATAACATGAGCTACAAAGTTATTAGCTTTTACCATTCCTTCTGAAAATAGTTCAGGAAATTCTTTAAGCTAGCTAGTGACACTGACTTTTGATCCAAAAGCTGATATGGAAAGTACATTCTCGTGGATGCTAAGTCCAAACAAATCAAAGGCTTCTAAACCAAAAATGTTTTCACTGTCATGTGACTTCAGCACAGTCAAATTCACTGTCCTAGTGTGAGAATAGTAAGTGTCAGGCAAACTATGTTGTCCGAGCACTGGAATTTCCTGTCCATTGTAAGCAGTGAAGTGCTTGCTGTTTAGAAAGGCATGGTGAGCCTACTTGTTCATACATGGCACAGTTCAGCAAAGTTAGTGAGGCACCTGTGCCTAACTGAAAGTTCACACAATGGCCAGCAATGACTAACGAGACAAAAAATTGGTTATAACATTATTCCACAGCACTAGGGTGAGAAGGAGGCACACAACCTTAACCCTACTTTTGTCAGAACCTGGTGTAGGTTTGGAAAACAAAATGTTCGCTGCATTTGCATGAGACCATTTCTTATGGGAGCAGGCAAAATTGCCTTTTTGTGCCATTGCAAAGAAACTGCTTGGACATGGCCTTTTTTCCAGGCATGTAACACATTGCATTATGTGAGAGGAATCCTGTCTTTTGTGGTGAGCAAAACATCTAGGGAAAGACTTCACTAAGTTAACAGGTCTGCTTACATGTCTATGTGGCTGTTCACATGGCTGTGTATGCGCTCGTTGTTGTCGCTGCTTGGGGCAGTCATGAGCAAGGGGTGACTTGACTGGACAAACCGAGGTCTGGTCAAACTTACTGGCTGCCATGGCACCCAAATCATGTTACTATAAGATTTGCAATAAGCTCAAAATTTACAAACCAAGAAAAACCAGAATTTCCAAAAGCTGCTTGTAGCATGAGGATGGATCCAACAGATGAATATGAAGTGTTGAAAGTAATAAAAAGCTCAAAACCTAAAATGTCAGCAGGAGTAGATGAGGTGCGTGTGTATATCATAACAATCACAGCTACACAAATCACAAGGCCCTTGGCATACATAGCCAACTTATCATTTAGTGAAGGAGTGTTCTCAGAAAGGATAAAAATGTCAGAAGTGAAGCCATTATTAAAAAATCGTGACAAGCAAGAGGTAGAAAACTATTGGCCAATATCCCTCCTTCCAGCATTTTCCAAAATAATAGAAAAATTAATGAAGCATGGAATCAACAAATATTTAAATGGCCATAAGTTACTAAATAGAAATCAGCATGGCTTCCAGGTAGATAAAAATACAGAAAGAGCAGAAGTGTGCTACATTGAACAAATAATCAAAAATCTAGAAAAAGACAATTGTGTAGTAGGAATAAATGTAGATCTTTTCAAAACATTGGACACTGTCGATCATAGCAATCTTCTAGAAAAACTGGAAGTGCTAGGTATTAATGGGACTGGGAAAAAGTGATTTGAATCAGACCAACAAAACAGAACACAGATTGTAGGACTGATGTCAGATTGCTCCAACCACAAAATAAATTTAATATCAGATGCAAAAAAGTTGAAATAGGAGTGCCGCAAGGCAGCATTCTAGGTCCCTTATTCTTCCTTGTCTACATAAATGACATTCACACCTCACATGGAGCAGCAAAGGCCATACTATTCCCAGATGATACTAGTGTGACAATAGGTTCACCAAAGCAAATGCTGCAAAACAACTATTGATCAAGTAATAAAGGATCTCCACACTTGGTTCAATGGAAACTGGTTGACATTAAATGCAAATAAAACAAATTATATGCAGTTTGGGAAAATAAGTCAAAATATAAATCTTGATCTGTTGTTGGGTGACAAGGCCATAGACAGAGTGGCATCAACAAAATTGCTGGGGATTCATGTAGATGAGAATCTTAATTTTAATGACCATGTAATGAAACTTGTGCAGAAACTCAATTTAGCCTGTTTTGCTCTTAGAATTATTGCAAATATTTGTACTGCAGAGGGTGCCAGGATGGCATATTTTGACTATTTTCTGTCTCTTGCAACATAAGAAATAATATTTTGGGTTTACACCACTTGCTGTCTAAAACAAATCTTTCTGTTACAGAAGAAGGAGAGGGCTATCCGAATTATAACACACAATCATCCACAGACACAATGAAAACCCTTATTTATCAAGCTTAAAGTTCTAACAATACCTTGACTTGCATAACTACAATAGCCGAAATAGCATAGCACTCCATACTGAGCAAACAAAAAGAACACACACACAAAGGCATGTGAGCCATATTGGTACAAAACACTACAACAGACTACCAGCCAACATCAGAATGTTAAAGGATGAAAACAGATTTAAAGGAGAATGCAAAGAATTTCTATTTGAACAATGTTTTTACTTGGTAAATTACTATTTAGGCCAATAAATAATTCTTATAATGTTTATATTAAGGCAAATCTGAAAACACTGTCTTTCATTCCCTTTCTGTTAACTTTGTATATCTGACGGACAGCTGTTGAGTGTGGTAAAATCTTTACTGAATCATTGTAGTGAATATAAGGGCTTCCTGTTTAGGGAAGACAAAAATAAAGCCTTAGGGCAAACAGTCTATGCAGTTACAATGTTGTTAGAATACATGTATAAAAAGTAGTCTTACTGTGTCTTGTATGACCAAGTATTATCCTTTTTACTTTTTTTGTACAATTTTGTAT
Organism: Schistocerca serialis cubense; assembly: GCF_023864345.2. Lineage (NCBI taxonomy): Eukaryota > Metazoa > Arthropoda > Insecta > Orthoptera > Acrididae > Schistocerca > Schistocerca serialis. Next base: position 418,342,538 of record NC_064646.1, on the reverse strand, counting down.
GTATTATTCCTTGCACAACTCAATATAAAACTTTGTATGTTCCTTTTCCATAAATTGTTTTTCATAAATTTACATGTAATTTTGGACAACATCCATACAATATTTATTGCCTACAGATGGATAAATATATAAATAAAAAATAAATACTTAGGGAAGTGATGAATCAGATTCCTTTAGGATCATATTCTAATATCTGGGACACTGGGTGTTACTGCATCTTTAATCATTAAATCACTGTAAAAGTTACCATAACTACACTTAAATTTACACTTCCTGGTCATGCCTGGTACATCTCTTCCAGCTTTTTATGCAAGCAAGAAAACTGATATCTGGCTGCAGCTACTTGGACTCGCTGCTCATAATATTGAGTTAATGTGGCAATTACTTGATCATAACTGAGTTTGTTGGGAGATGCAGTTGGGAATAATTTTTGTATTAACCTCAACCCTGGGGTTCCCACAATCAATAGAAAATATTGTAGCTTTACAGTACCTTCAACATGATGAACTTGACAATGTGCTTGAAACTGTGACAGGTATTCAAGCCATTTCTCTTCTGTGTCATTAAATTACCTGAGCATTGGTTTGCCAGTTGGTGGCACTTGTTGGGCTGGTTGGTTTGTTTGTTAAGAGACTGACACAGCTTGTGCAGCCAGTAGTTGCTGTACTGTCATCAGCAAGGTCGCAGCCTGCTGGTCTGAAACTGAAAAGCCTGTGTTAGATCCATCACATTGGCTGTCTGTGGCTGAGGCATAGGGGCAGGGAATGGAGGGGGTGGGGTAGCCATGGTTTACACAAATACGTTATAGCAAAAAGCAAGCAAAGCCTTTTAAAAGAGAATTTTGGTTAGTTCTGTGGCTCCCCTCCTGGAATACACGCAAGAACACAACAACATGTTGGTAAATAGAAATGAGCACCCCTGCAAGCTAAGATACAAGAGAAGCAAGCAAAATCTGCACTGAATTATACTCGACACTTTTGTGTCATCCCATTGGCGCTGTAGGTTTGTACTGTGCGAAGCAAGGGGAAGATGTTGTTTGGTGGCCAGTATCCTCGTTCTACAACACAAACTGCGCACATATATTAACTGGGTTCTTTATTAACAGAACAAGAAGCTACCTGTCTTAAGCTGGTCCACGTGTTGTTGTACGAGCTCTTCTATAATAATCCACATTAGCCTAACTTCTGGTGAAGTACAAGTCCCACTATGCGCCCAACTCTGGTCGTTATGTGCTGCCTGAGATTGAGACTCTGATCATGCCTGTGACTGCAAGTGATTGGGCTGCAACAGATGACTCAACTCAGTGACTCACTGGATGACTGACTGTGCCCTCCGGTCCACAGTGGCAATTTAAATGCTGGCAGTTGAGAGTACATTAGCGGTGCATTGCTTCTGAGTCTGTCTTTGGCCTCTTTCCTGAAGGTTCATTTGATTCAGTGCCTGTTATTGATCTTCTTGCAACCTCTCTGCCGACCAGTGTGCTGCTGTCAGCTTATGCCAGCACAAGTACAGCCACAAAACGAACATATCATGCTATGAATGTTATCCTATTGTGCCACTTTAATGCAACTCTTATGTTCTAAACCTGGTGGCGCTCTGTGTCTACAAGTGAGGAGACCACTTTATGTCCATAGTTACCTTGTCCATTTGCAGCTTAAAACAGCAAGTCAAGTGCTTATAAAACATCATCATCTTAAAATCAGTCTTTATGTCAATAATTCAAAACATAGTAATCAGTGGAATAAATGACATAGGGAAAAGACAGACATATAAAACTTTACAAATATAGTCTAAGATTAAATGAGTGGAACATTTATTTTTCACTTAGGCTATAATTTATTTTCTCTATTGATTTTGCCTTATGAAGGCAAAATATATTTTAAATTAGCCAAATGTTTAAATTGCCTGTGTGTTCACAATCTGTGGCTCAATTTGTATTGGTTTACAGACTGGGCGAGGTGTTTTGACATTTATTTTGTGTATATAAAGCAGGAAATTTTCACAGATACATGCACATATTTACCATCCTATAGTCACAAAATAGATGCCAAAACTGTCAAAACACCTAGAACAGTTGTAAACCTATATAAATTGAGATACAGATTTTGAAAATTCCACCTGTTTAGATATTTCACAAATTTAAGAGGTATTAATAGACAATGGCTTGACATGCTAAAACTTGTAGTGAAAATAAAGAAATAACAATCTAAGTGATGAATAAATGCCACATTCATTCAATAAATCTTTTACTGCACTATCCCTTGTGTAGAAGATTTATTGATTAAAAGTTAGGGAGGGAGGGAAGGATTGCTGACAAGATCCTTAAACCATGTATCAGAAGTTTATCCAGCAAATAACCTGATGAGGCAACCTTACATCCATTCAGTAGATAGTTCTAGGAATTGCATTTTTCTAATTTCTGTCTGATCACTGAGTAACTAACTTGTTTGTCCATTCATGTGAGTACACATTTGCATCCCCTCTAAGCTGTTCATCATCAGGCCCTTAGGGACAATATGCAAAATTTCACAATTTTCCTATGTCTTGTATCACACTTCCCCTCCACTCTAACTTTCAATCTTTGACTATACTTCCAAAGTTTTATCTGTTGCTCCTTCCCCTATGTCATTTGCTTAGCTCTTCCCCTTCACCCATCCCATTCCCTTCCTCCTACCCTTAGCAAAATAAGCTATATAACATTTTAATTAACTCCACTGTGGGTTCTTGGTGAAATTCAGTGCATTGTATTAACTAAACACACACTTTTTAGGCTTATTTCACATACTTTTTTATTACTGTATGGCATGTGTTTTGGGTTATAAGTCCATTTTCTAGTACACAACTGATTCCAAAGATAGGAACCAAGCAAAATGTTCTCCTATGGCATGCCAGTGTAGAAGTGGACACACACAGACAGCTAAGTGTAAAATCTGTGCAATATGCATGTTTATTTATATATAAAAGCCAACTTCAGAATTTTCTTTTGTGTGAGACTGCATGTACAACTTTTGTTTACTGTTTGAAGTTCTAGATTCACATATTTTCATTGACTGTATCAACACCAATTTGTATTGAGGGAACAGGGTGCAACCAATTTCAGATTGTGGCACATGTTGGAATAAATGATACCTGTCATCTGGGCTCTGAGATCATACTAGGGTCATTCCAGTGACTGGCAAAGAGGATTTAGAAGACTAGCCTTGCATTTGGAGATTCAACAAAGCTCACAATTGCAGCATTGTCCCCAGTATTGATCGTGGCCCTTTGGTTCTGAGTAAAGGGGAAGGACAGAACAAGAGACTTCAAAGGTTCTGTGAGCAGTTAGGCTGTGGCTTCCTGGATCTTGCTCCACAGGATTGAGTACCATAAGAGTCCCCTAAACAGATTAGGCATGTACTGCACATCAGAGGCTGCTACTCAAGTAACTGACTGTGTGTGGGGAGCACACAAGGTTTTTTTTAAGATTAGGTGACTCTCCCTCCAATCCAGGTAATTATGGCTGTAGGAAACCCAGCAGCGTAAAATCAAAAGAAATGCCTCCTACAGGTGAGAGTATTAAAATCCTAATGGTAAACTGCAAAGCATTTGCAACAAATTTCCAGAGTCAGAAGCGCTCATAAAAAGCAGTGAAGCTTACATATACTAGGTACAGAAAACTGGTTGAAATATGAAATTGATAGGGAGATTTTTTGGGGAAAATATAAATGTGTATGGAGAGGATAGACAAATGGGAAATGGAGGTGGTGTATTTGTTACAGTAGACAGGAAACTCAAATCCACCAAGATTGCAATTGAAGCTGCATATGAGATTGTTTGGGCAAGACTCAACATCAAGGATAGGCATAAAATGATAATTTGATCCTTCTGTCACCCACAACACTCATCTCCTGACATTACCGAAAACTTTAGACAAAACATCAGTTTACTTGTACATAAGTTCCCCAATTGTACTGTAATCATTGGTGGAGACTTTAACTATCCAACAATTAAATGGAAAAAATTAAAGCATTGATAGTGGTGGGCATGATAAGACATCCTGTGAAACTTTACTAAAAGCCTTCTCAGAAAACTGCCTACAACAGATAGTTAGGAACCCTACTCATGCGGGAAATATGTTGGATCTAATGGCAACAAATATTCCTGACCTCTTTGAGGATGTCCACATCAAAAATGGTATCAGTGACCATGATGTAGTTGTCAAATGTTATTCCACAAAGAAATTCTAGTTGTATGAAAAGGCTTGTTGTGGCACCAAGGTTTGTGTCCAATCCCTAGTGAATGAGACAGGAAATGAAATTGAGGGTAGCAAAGAAAAAGCTGAAATATTGAACTCAATTTCAAATGTTCCTTTACAAACAAAAACGTGGGAGAATTGCCCCAATTTAATCCTTGTACCACTGAACAGATGAATGAAAGAAGTAATAGTGTCAGTGGTGTTGAGAAACAGCTGAAATGGTTAAAATCAAACAAAACTCTAGGGCCCAATGGAATCCCTCCCTGAATCTATACCGAATTTGCCACTGAGTTAGCCCCTCTTATAACTATAATCTATTTAGATCCCTCGAACAAAAAACCTTGCCAAGTTATTAGAAAAAGGCACAGATCACATCTGTCTACAAGAAGGGTAGTAGAAGTGATCTGCAAAATTACCGTTCAGTATCCTTGATATTTAGTTGTTGTAGAATCTTAGAAAGTACTCTTAGCTCAATCATAATGAGATATCTTGAACAGATTGACTTCCTCAATGCCAACCAGCGTGTATTCTGAAAACATCGATTATGTGATACCCAACTTGCACATTTCTCACATGACGTACTGGAAGTTCTGGATAAAGCCAACCAGGTAGATACAGTATTTATTGACTTCTGAAAAACATTTGACTGAGTTCCATAGCTACACTTATTGTCAAAAGTACAATCATGTTGGATATCAAGTGAAATTTGTGACTGGATTGAGGACTTGGTTGGAGGGAGGACTGCATGTTATCTTTTTCAGATGTAGAAGTAATTCTGGGTGTGCCCCAGGGAAGTGTGTTTGGGCCCATACTGTTCATGTTGTATGTTAATGACCTTACAGATAATATTAATAGTAGTAACCTCTGACTTTTTGCAGTTATGTATAATTAAGTACTATCTGATAGAAGCTCTATAAATATTCAGTCAGATCTTGATAAGATTTAAAAGTGGTGTGAAGCTTGGCAACTTGCTTTAAATGCTCAGAAATGTAAAATTGTGCACCTCACAAAACAAGAAAATTTCCTCTGATGGTAATATTAATGACTCACTGTTTGAATTGGCCAACTTATACAAAAACCTGGGTGTAACATTTTGTAGGAATATGAAATGGAATGATCTCATAGGTTCAGTTGTGGGTAAAGCAGATAGTAGACTTCAGTTTATTGGTAGAATACTGGGGAAGTGCAATCAGTCTACAAACTACTCATGCAACCGGTTCTAGAATATTGCTCAAGTGAGTGGAACCATACCATATAGCACTAACAGGGGATTTTGAATATATGCAGAGAAAGGTAGCACTAGATGTCACAGATTTCTTTAATCCATGTGATATTGTCACAGATATAGTGAAGGAACTGAAAAGTAAGACTCTTGAAGAAAGATGTAAACTATCCCAAGAGAGTATATTAACAAAGTTTCATGAACCAGCTTTAAATCATTACTCTAGGAATATACTTCAACCCTCCCCCATGCTTCACTCACATAGGGATCATGAGGATAAGATTAGAATAATTACTGAATGCACAGAGGCATTCAGATGATCATTCTTCCCACATTCCATACATGAATGGAACAGGAAGAATCTCTAATAACTGGTACAATGCGACACATGATCTGATATGCACCTCATGGTGGTTTTCAGAGTATAGACATAGTTGTAAAACTTACAAAACTATATTTCAAAATTTACCAGTATGAGTGTTTTAGACACATAACTTATTTTAGAGTTTGTGGTTCACAGTTCTGCCAAAGAATACAGTACCCCTGAATTTCATTGTATATAAACACAAATAAATGTGCATTTTTGAGAATTTTTGGAAACTACCATTGTCCTTTGCATAATCTATACACAACTAGTAGTAAATCAGCATTTGTGATTCAGTTACTGTAGCAGATATTCTAGGTAAGATACTGTGTTACACCTAGTTTCCTCTTAAAGAGGAGTAGCCCCATACATTATGCACATTTATCATAAATTAACTCAGTTTTTGAGTTAGCTAACAACGACAATTAACCTCAAAATATTTTAGAAAACTGGTATTTATTACCACAGGTTGATGTGTTGCTTCAATAGGATTCTCATTTTGTGTGTTTGTATTAGTTCTTATAGGGAATTTGCAACTTTTTAGCTCAGCAGATTAAAAGTTATCAACGAGCTTAATTTAGTTGTTTCTTCACTGTCCTGTAATACATTGCATCAGCTAAAATGCAGCTCCACTCTGAATGCTGGTGTCAAACACAGAATGAGTTGATTGACATTAGTAAGCAGCTGGAAAGTACCTTGACTACAATCAAATGATTGGCAATTGCTGCAAGAGTTGTGTACCTGTGATACTAGTATCAGAAATACTTCAAGTACTATCTTCTCCTGTGGATCCTGTGTCATCTGCGGAAAGTACAGGATCTGTGATCACTTGTCCATTTGGCTGTGAGTGGAATGTCAACAGGTACCAGTGAGGACTGTGGGTGTTGCACCACTCCCCCTAACCAACAAGTTCGAGGTGCTGTCTTTCACTGAAACTGGAGGTGAGCCAATGGGACTCACTTTGCCTGTTTTGGGAAACCTGCTTTGTCTGGCATCAGGAGGAGGCAAACACAATGGGATAGGGGTCCAATAATTGTTGGTAGTCCAAACATACTGTGAATGATAGTGTCCCTAATGGTAATGGCAGCAAGGGTCAACAAAGGACACCAAGTGATCTCAATGTGTATGCCTGGGGGCCTTATTCAAGATGTTGAGGCTATTCCAACAGCCATTGAGGCAACAGGGTGCAAGCAACTGCAGATTATGGTGAACACTGGAACAAATTATGCCTTTTGTGTGGACTCTAAGGTCATACTAGGAATGTTCCAGTGGCTGGCAGAGAAGATTGACAAGGCCAGGCTTGTGCATGGAGTTTCAACAAAACTCAAAATTTGTAGCATTATCCCCAGAATTGATAGTAGTCCTTTGGTTCTGAATCAAATGGAAGGACAGAACTAGAGACTTTGAAGGTTCTGTGAGAAGTTGTGGTGTGACTTCTTGGACTTGTGCCATAGGCTTGAGAACTGTAGCGTCTCTCTAAATGGGCTTAGTGTGCACTTCACATCAGAGGCTGCTACTCAGGCAGCTGACTGTGTGTGAAGTGCACACACTGGATTTTTAGATTAGGCAACTCTCCATCCGATCCAGATAATGATAGCTGTAGGAAACCTAGGACTATCAATAATAAGAAAAGAAAACAGCCTCCCACAGGTGAGAGTATTAAAGTCCTAGTGGTTAACTGCCAAGGCATTCAAACAAAGTACCAGTGCTTATGAAAAGCAGTGAAGCTAACATAATAACAGGTACGAAAAGTTGGTTGAAACCTGAAGTTGATAGCCATGAGATTTTTTAGGAAAGTTTCAGTGTATATGGAAAGAAAAGGCAAATGGGGAATGTAAATAGTGTATTGTCATAGTAAACAGCAAACTCAAATCCACCTTGATAGAAACTGAAGGTGTATGTGAGATTTTTTGGGCAAGATGCAGTATAGAGGAAGAGCATAAAATGATAATTTGATCCTTATGTCACACACAAGACTCACTTACTATGTAACCAAAAACTTCAGACAAAACATTAGTGCACCTGTACAAAAGTTCCCTCTTCATACTGTAATCAGACGTGGAGACTTTAATCAACATCCTACAATTAATTGGAAAAAATTAAAGTTTTGTTAGCAGTGGGTGTGATAAGACATCCTGTGAAACTTTACTAAAAGCCTTCTCTGAAAACTACCTATAAAAGATAGGAATCTAGCTCATGATGGAAATATGTTGGATCTAATGGCAACAAATAGATCTGACCTCTCTGAAGACGTCGACATAAAAAATTGTATCAGTGACCATGATGTGGTTGTGGCAACAATGATTACCACAGTATAAAGGACAACTTCAACAAGCAGTAATAATATATATATGTTCAGTAAACAAGATAAAAATTCAGTAGTGACTTATCTCAATGAGGAACAGTCCGCCCCGATGGCTGAGTGGTCAGTGCGACGGATTGCCGTCCTACGGCCCCGGGTTCGATTTCCGGCTGGGTGAGGGATTTTCTCCACTCAGGGACTGCGTGCTGCGTTGTCTTCATCATCATTTCATCCCCATTTGGCGCCCAGGTCACCCAATGTGGCCTCAAATGTAATAAGACCTGCACCAAGGCAGCCGGACCTGCCTCGTAAGGGGCCTCCTGGCCAATGACGTCAAATGCTCAATTCCATTTCATTGAGGAACTTCAAACTTTTAGCAAAGGGCAGGAGCATTTGAAGACCTCTGGTTCAAGTTTAAAAGAATAGTTGACCATGCTCTAGATATCTATCCAATAGAACTGTTCATAATGGGAGGGAACCTCCATGGTATACAGTCACAGTAAAGAAACTTCTAAAGAAACAGAGATTACTACATAATAGGTGTAACACAAAGCTTAGGGACATAGGTAGAGAGATACTGCATGAAAAATATTTGGCTGTCAAGAGAGCAAAGAGTTGATGCCTTCAGTGTCTACTGTAGCAGAATATTGTCAAATTTTATTTTGCAAAACACAAAGTAATTCTTGTTGTATGAAAGGGCTCTTAGTGGCACCAACATTTGTATCCAGTCCATAGCAAATGAGACAGGAAATGAAACTGATGGTAGCAAAGCAAAAGCTGAAATGCTTAACTTCATTTTCAAATGTTCCCTTACAAACGAAAACCTGGGAGAGTTGGCCCAGTTTAATCCTCATACCACTTAACACATGAATGAAAGAAGTAATTGTATCAGTGGTGGTAAGAAACAGCTGAAATCATTAAAATTGAACAACGCTCCAGGGACCAATGGAAACCCTGCCTGATTCTATACTGAATTTGCAGTTGAGTTAGCCTCTCTTACAACTATAATCTATTGTAGACCTCTTGAACAAAAAATTATGCCCTGTTCTTGGGAAAGGCATAGGTCACCATCCAATATCCTTGATATCAATTTGTTGTAGAATCTTAGGACATATTCTTAACTCAAACATAATGAGATATCTTGAACAGAATGACCTCCACAATGCCATCCGGCATGGATTCTAAAAACATCGATTGTGTGAAACCCAACTCTCACTTTTCTCACATGGCATACTGAAAGCTTTGGATCTATATAGTCAGGTAGATGCAGTATTTCTTGAGTTCTGAAAAGCATCTGACTGAGTTCCACAGCTACACTTATTGTCAAAAGTACGATCATATGGTATATCAAGTGAAATTTGTGACTGGTTTGAGGACATTTTGATGGGGAGGATGCAGCATGTTATCATGGATGGAGAGTCATCATCAGATGAAGAAGTAGCTTTAGGTTTTCCCGAGGGAAATGTGTTGGGGTCTTTGCTGTATATTAATGACATTAAAGACAATGTTGATAGTAACCTCAGATGCAGATGATCTTGATAAGATTTCAAAATGGTGCAAAGATTGGCAACTTGCTTTAAATGTTCAAAAATGTAATATTATGCACTTCACAAAACAAAAAAATGTCATAGAACTGTAATATCAATAAGCTACTGTTTGAATTTACCAACTTATACTAATATCTGAGTCTAGGGATATGAAATGAAACTTTGTAGGGATATGAAATGAAATAATCACATAGGCTCAGTCCTGGGTAAAGCAAGTGGTAGACTTCAGTTTATTGGTAGAATACCGGGAAAGTGCAGTCAGTCTACAAAGGAGATTCCTTACAAACACTTGTGCGTCTGGTTATGGGATACTGACCCAGTATGTGGGACCCATACCAAATAGGACTAACAGAGGATATTGAACTACAGGTTTTTTTTGACCCAGGGGAGAGTGCCACAGAGATGCTGAAGGGACTGAAAAGTAAGACTCTTGAAGATAGGTATAAACTATTTTGAGAAGGTCTGTTGACAAAGCTTCAAGAACTGGCTTTAATTGATGACTGTAGGAATATACTACAATCCCCTGTATATGACTCCCATAGGGATCATGATGTTAAGATTAGAATAATTACTGTATGCAGAGACATTCAAAAAATCATTCTTCCCACTCTCCATTTATGAATGGGATGGGAAGAAACTTAAATAACTGATACAATGGGCTGTACCCTCTACCATGCACCTCATAGTGGTTTTCAGCATACAGATGTAGATGCAAGTATAGATGTAAAGATACATATGTCATCTTCTTAACCTACTAGTTTTTGAGTTGTGTCAAAATTATCAACAGAGATACCTTTAACAATTTAATTCGAGAATCAATATGTTGAGAAGTTGATGTATTTTTCTTGCTTGTTTCCCATAGGATACATTGGGTACTAAAAAATTAGCTTATAACCTGAAACCTAGGTCATATAGTAATAATAAAGTTTGTGAAAGAAGACTAGAAAAAACTGTTTCATTCAGTTAATACTCTATACTGTATTATTACATGAAGTGTATGATATTTAGTCTAATGTATTCCACTGTTACTATGTTTTAAATTATTGATGTAAAGATTAATTTAAGATGACAGGATCCCTAGCTCCATGATTTTTTAAATGCACTTGACTTATTGTTTTAAGCTGCAGATGCATAAGATGTAGCATAGAATGTCCTCCTGCTGGTCCCTGTAGTGGACACATTTTTTTGCCACCAACCCTACCAACCAGACTCAGCCATAGACCAATGTTGAACCCTACTCAACTCAGTTCACTCCTCCATCCAACTGTGATTCACACCCACTCCCCCCAAATCCCCACCTGTTAACTTTCCAGAATTTCTTAACCTCAGACCTTGCCTCACCATAATTCCCCAAATCCCTCAACATGCAAATTAACCTTACATCTGCAGAGAGAACCATAGTCCACCATCCAAAAACTGATCCTGACCTTGTAATCCTACCTGCAGATAAAGGCTACACCACTGATGTTTTAAACAACAAGGATTACCTGGCAGAAGAACTCCACTGGCTGTCAGATACATCCACCTACAAACCTTGCCACAGTGACACCATTCCAGAAATCCAGCAGGATCTTCAGTCATTCCTCAAATCGATAGGCCCATCCCAGAATCTCTCCCCAGAATCAATCTCTGTGCTTACCGCTATCACTCCCCGCACTCCTACCTTCTACATGCTTCCTGAAGTCCATAAACCCAACTACCCAGAGATACCCAATTGTTGTTGGTTACTGTGCCCCCACAGAGACAATCTCTGCCCCTGTAGACCAACACCTTCAACCTATTACCCAGAACCTACTCTCCTATATAAATGATACCAACCATTTCCTCCACTGACTCTCCACAGTTCCTGTCCCTTTACCACATGGTGCCCTGCTCATCACTGTTGATACCGCCTTCCTTTACACTACCATACCTAATGCCTATGGTCTTACTGATATTGAACACTACCTTTTTCAATGCCCAACAGATTCCAAACCAATAACCTCTTTCCTAATCATCATGACCAACTATATCCTCACCCACAATTACTTCTCCTTTGAAGGCATTATCTACAAACAAATCTGGGTACAGCTATTGGCACCTGCATTGCACCATCTTATGCCAACCTATACATGGGCCATTTAGAGGAATCCTTCCTATATACCCAGAATCCTAAATACCTCACCTGCTTCAGATTCATCGATGACATCTTTGCAATCTGGATCGAGGGTGAGGACACTCTATCCACACTCCTCTAGAATCTCCACTTCGACAGCTGCCACCCATTCCACACCAAGAAGTCCCTTCCATACAGCTTAGCCACTCATCGTCATCACATCTGCATTGAGGAGCAGTCCCTCTCAAAATATACTGTGGGTCTCACTGAAGCCTTCACAGACCGTAATAATTCTCCCAGCCTCGTACAAAAACAAATCTCCTGTGCCTTACCTACGCAGCCTCCCACCACCTCCCAAAGCCCCTCTGTCTGGCCACAGAGAAAGGTCCCCCTCATAACACAGTGTCACCCAGGCCTGGAGCAACTGAATTACATTCTCCGCTAGGGTTTTGACTATCTCTCATCATGCCCAGAAATGGGAAATGTCCTGCTCATGATCCTTCCCACCCCTCCCACAGTGGCCTTCCACCATCCACCAAACCTACACAGTATACTCATCCAACCCTACCCAACCCCTGACCCTAATGCCTTACCTTGTGGCTCATACCCCTATAATAGACCTAGGTGCAGGACCTGTCCCATATATTCTCCCCCACCACCTATTCCAATCTGGTCACAAACATCACCTATATCATCAAAGGCAGGACTCCCTGTGAAACCAGTCATTTGATCTACAAGCTAAGCTGCACCCACTGTGCTGCATTCTATGTGGGCATGACAACCAACAAGCTTTATGTCTACATGAATGGCCACCAACAAAATGTGCCCAAGAAACAAGTGGACCACCCAGTTGCTGAGCACGCTGTGAAACATGACATACTTCATTTCAATGACAGCTTCACAGCCTGTGCCTTATGGATCCTTCCCACCAACACCAGCTTTCCTGAATTGTGCAGGTGGCAACATTTTCTGCAATATATCCTACTTTCCCGTAACCTTCCTGCCATCAACCTTTGTTAGTCATTGTCCTCTTCTCTTCCATCCAGCCCCTTCTCTGTTTCCATTTCAGCACTACACAGCTCTTATTCTGCCATTGCATCCTGTCTTTTTACTGCTGTCCGTTTTCTGCTTCTGCCTCCCTGCCCCCTTCCCACATCTCTGCTGTCCCTCACCTAACTCAACTGCACATAACTACCCTACACTCTTTCCACTTTTTCTCTGTGTGCTCCCCAACAGCACATCACTGTCTGCCACCCATAACCTACTATCCCTCCCTCTCCATGCCCCAGCCTCCTCCTTACCTCCACCCAATCACCACTCCCATCATACACTGTGCACTGGTGTTGTATGGGGAGTGGCAACTTTCCTTTCATAATATTGTTACATTACAACCTGGATTTTCCATTTTTTAAACAGCAACAATAGTCATTTTTTAAAAAATTGCATTTTTGGGTTAGAAGAAGTTTCCAAAAACCTGTTCTAACACCAGTCACTTTTGAACAAATGTATTTTTTGACAAAATAAGATGTGAACTAACAATAAGATGATTTTAATCTACTAATTTAGTATGTAACTATTTCTATAACACAGTCTCTTGACTAAAATTTACATGAAATGCTTTGATTGCTTTTTGGTTTTTCATTCCTATTCTTTTCTTCTTCTCCTTTTATTTTTTCTGGCTTTATTTCATGTCTTCACTGCCCCCCCCCCTTCATTGACTAAATTTTGTGTACCCCATCTGTCTGCATTTAATGTTATCCTGTGAAAAAGTTAGAACATTAATCCGTGTGTATGTCCAGTGTGTCAAACAAGCAGACATGTTGTTTGCAGGTCCTCAATTGACCTCCTTTAACCAACACACGGCCATCACTTACACCAAGCTAGAACCAGCTTTCATCAGAAAACACAACAGACCTCCACCTTGGCCTCCAATGACCTCTTGATTGACACCACTGAAGTCACAAATGGTGGTGGCTTACGGACAGTGGAATGTACACTAAAGGTCATCTGGCTCAGAAGTGTCCTTCAAGTAACTAATAACAGTTCGTTGTGTCACTGTGGTGCCAACTGCTGCTCAAAATGCTAGAGCTGATCCAGTATGATGTGCCAAAACCATATGCCACACACAATTGTCTTCCCTCTCATTAGTGTTATGTGGCTGTCAGGAGCTCGGTCTTCTTGTGACCATACATTCCAGTGACCACCACTGCCAGCAGTCATGTACAGTGACTACATTCCTTCCAAGTCTTTCTGCAATATCACAGAAGGGTCGTTCAGCTTCTTTTAGTCCTATTACACAATCTTGTTCAAACTCAGTGAGATCCTGATAGTGCCTTTGTCTTCTTAAAGGCATTCTTGAATAATGTCAACTCAGTGCAACCAGTCTCAAAGGTAACTAATGCTCATGACTGTTACAGTATGTATTTAAAGCAACCTGATTTGCTTCTTCATAGTGGTGCTACTATTGCCACTCTTATGCAATTGGCACAAAATCTGAATAGACATAATCTTTCGGATGTAGAAACACACCTACCAACATTGATTTATGTCACTCTACTTCTTCTGGTGTTGCAACAATTTTTTTTTTTTTTTTTTTATTTTTTTTTTTTTATTTTTTTTTTTTTTTTATTTTTTTTTTTTTTTTTTCTGTCGGCGTATGTTACCTGCTGACATAATTCAGGTTTAAGGTGTAGGATATTGCCGTTCTCCATTCATATTTGTAAACAGATTAAAGAATCCTCTATTTTTAATTATGTTCAATATTTTATCAGTAAATGTGGATTTCACAGGGACTGCATGAATATTTCTAATTTTTCAAGGATGTTCGAAGCTGCTCCTTTGTCTATGACATTAAAACCTCCATGTTACTTTTAACATTTGGCAGCTGTTTGAAAATGGAATGTTTACTATATTTAATTTCACAAGTTCATTGAATCTAATCTGGCTAATGTATCTCATACTGCAATCAACACATTGCACTCTATATACAACAGAACATAGTAAGGGAGACATTTTCTGCACTGAATGATTCAGTATACAGGGTGATTATAATTAAAGTTCCAATATCAAATGCTGTAAACAAATATGAACAGCTACTCAGCATGATGTCAAATTTCAACAGAATATTATTGAAAAAGGGGAAAATGTTGAGTGAGTCAGGTGCGGGGTGGGGGGGGGGGGGGGGTAAGGAAGGGGTAGTAGACAGCAGAATATGCAGAGTAAAAGACAAACACTACATTTCTGTTCCTCAGTTGGTGGCATCTCAGATAGTCGATATGACTGTCTCAATGAGCATCATTTACTGCTGACTGGTGACTGAGTGCCAGTAGCTCTGCAGAAGTTACAGACCCACAAGGGTATGAAAAAAGATTTTGCTCTGATGCCAAGTATCTGGGGAAAATGATTACAAATTCAAAGACAGTTTCTTTAGAAGTGGAATGTGGTAAAGGGAGGAAAACAATTGATCTGTTATTAGTAGAAGATATAGCAACAGTGTTGCAGGAGGGGTGAGTGGTGGTGTGCAAAACATGCAGTGATGGGGATTTTCCCAAACTTTGTACATTTCTGTGAGGATTTTTACAAAACATCCTGCACTGCTACCAATACAAAATTATCATTGTTCAGGAATCACTTCATGCTGACCCCCAAGGCAGACAAACATTTATTGTAGAATTTCTTGCTCACTTAGAGGCAGACAATGAATGGCCATGGAACATTCTGTGGACAGACTAAACCTATTTTCATCTCCAAGGATGTGTCAATACACAGAAGCAGAATATGTGCAATGGAAAATCCACTCGCACATCAAATGATGCCATTTCATTCTGCAAAGGTAGCTGTGTGGTGCGGGTTGATGGCATTGTTTATTGTGGGGCCATATTTTTTCAAGAAGGTGAGGCCTGTGAGTCTTGTTACCAGTACTGTCACTGGTGAACAATATGAAAGTCTTTTGCACATGAATGTTATTCCAACCCATCAGTAGTGTTGATGTGTGGAGAGAATAATTTTTCTGCAAGATGGTGCTCTTCTGTGGATTGCACAGCAGCTGCTGCAGATGCATTTTGGAAATGCTAGAATTATCAGTCATCATTTCCCTACAGCCTGGCCATCCAGATCATCTGATTTAATCCATGTTGCTTCCGGCTCTAGTGTTATCTGAAAGATGCTATGTGCAGTACTCCAATTACAAACGGAGCTGAACTGAAGGCATGTGTTGCACAACACATTCTGAATGTGAACTCTGAGACACTCGAACCTGTTGTGGAACATCCTGTTTCTCGATTTCAATGTATGATAGAAAATGAGAGACAGCATATTGAATATGACTTGTACCAGTATCATGACAAAAACCTGATTTCATTGTTGCTTTTAATGCAATTTTTGGCCTCAGGACACTTAACACATTGGAGCCTAATGGGTCAGCAATCCAGTTAATACCCAGACCCTGAGGAAATTTGCTACAATTTACATTGTTTTAATAAATTTACTAATTGACTTACCTCTTTAGGCAGTACATCAGCTTAACCTTCCATCCTTTCTCTTTATGAATATGTATACATTTAGCACAAATGAATTATAAAGGGATTTGTAGATATTACTCTAAAGATACTGTTTTTCAGCATTTTTATTTTTCCCCGAAGTGAACAAAATTTTCGTAAGTCATAGGGAATTGTAGACTGTTGATTTAAAATCACTTGTCAGAAGGAAATACCAAATGCTTCATTTATAGGTAAAGTGTTTTAGTGTGAATTTTTTCTCATTCTTACAAATTAGAGAACTTCACTTGGGTATGAAATCCATAAAAACACTCGGAACACAAAGGCCTGTGTTACATGGCCTACAGTATCTGTCTCTTTCCTCACTACCTTTCCTGCAGCTTTCCCTTGTTCCCAACAGATCTTGCATCTTCTAGCTGTGCATGTTTTCTTTTCTGTTGGTGGCACTTTCTCAGGAAAATGATGTGCTGTGAGTCTGTTTGCACTTGCAACTCCAGATGCTGAATGTATGTCTTTATTTAGTTCTGCTCCTCCTTTTTGAGCCAATTGCTTTGCTAATCTACAGATGAAATCTGCTAATGCACAATTTTTTGATATTGTAAATAATGTTGGCATTCACAACTGCCCTCACAAAAATATGGAAGAAAATATTTTTCCATCATTTTACAGTCTTTCACTACAAGGGATAGTAACTGATCAGCTAGTCTCCTCTGTCAACACCTGTTTTAGACAAGTTGTCGTCTGGCTTTACTACCTCAACATATCCTGGATTTTACACTGACATGTAAAGCAGTCATCTTATGTTGTGTTGGCAACATGTTTGCTCCATGTTTGTCTTTCCATTTCAAGCAGAAAAGGTGTCCTTTGTGATGAAATATCATTTCTCCTATCTTAAGTTTTTGATTTATCAGGTCTCTAGGCAAACCTATCCTATTCTTCATCACAGTTCCAACTTCCAATGTATTTCTTTCCAATAGCTCTTCAAGGACTGCAGGACTTGTATAAAATCTGTCCAAGTATACCATATGTCCGTTTCCCAAGTAAGAGGAACATAGTCTCAGCAGCAGGCATTTGACAGAATTCTCAGTATTTCCTTTTCCCCAAGTATAAACTTCAGCATTGCACATGTGACATGTTTGAGCATCACTTACAACATACAGTTTTTTCCTGTATTTCCCTGGTTTGTCTTTCATATGAATGTGGAATCCAATTCTTCCTCAAAAAGGACGTCACATTTCATGGTGGATAAGACTTTTCTGCATCTTTCTGTGAAAAAGTCTCAAACAGGTCTTATTTTATGCAAAGGGCCATGGCCTGGTTCTTGTTGCAGTATCTATAACATGTTATTGTTCACATGTAGCATTCTGAATATGGCAAAAGTCTGTCTCATGGCATTAGCTAAGAAGAAAATGATGAAGCAAGCACAGGTTCCTCAGACCAATAATCCCTAAGTTTCGGTTTCTTTACAACACACATATGCAAAACAATTGCAAAAAATTGATATACTTCATGTATCCTCACTGCTCTCCATTTCTTCCATAAAGATTATGGTTTGATTCTGTTCTGACAATGAAGTTCAGAAATAGAATCAGTAGCATATAAATTTGCCTGTGACTTTACTTTTACAAACATGCTGTGATCAAAAAATTCCAGTAAACAGTCTAGCTCTGTTGATAATGCATCAACAGGAACCTGAATTCCACTCATTTCTTGAAATAGAGGTAATTCAGGGAGGGCATCAAAATGGCACCATTCGTTATGAGGGGCAGGCTGCTGAACTGAATGACAAACCTGACTAATAGAAACTTGTGCAGTAGCTTCTTCATACTCACTACCATCATTTCTATCAGCAGCACAGGTTTCACTCTCCAGCTCACGTGAATCATCGTCATCTTCTGAAAAATTGCTGATGTCATCTAAAAGATCATCAATTTCTGAGCCATTGTTCAAGAGTTCTTCAATCTTTAAGTTTGACAAGCAATGTCTGTTAGCCATATTCACTATTTATATGTTTTTACACATGGAAAGGAGGCACACAATAGCACAACATGACAGCCAACATAGAACAAAACAACCTTTAACAATATTCTGAGAGCGCGTGTAGTTCGTGTAACACTGGTACCATTTACGAGAGACTGGTGCATGCTAGCCATCAACAATGCACTTACGACAGCCAAACAATTAATCTTGCCACTTACAAATGTAAAACATACGTTTAAATCACAAATAAATAAGTTGGAAGGAAGTGAAGAATGTGAGGGGAAGATTCAGGTAGGTTACACCAAACAACACCCATTTTTCAGTAGTTCATTTATTCACCTAAATGCATTCAAGGCTCACAAAGAACTTAACATGGCGGAACAGCCCAAAGACAATGCTCAGAGTCCAAAGACGATGCTCACAGTCCAAAGACGAACGCATATCGATGCTGGTGTCGACCTCATTGGCACCTTGGCACCACATAGCCCTCCCCCCTGCAGTACGGAGTACTCTAGAGAGGCCGGTGAGGGGGAGGGGGGGGGGGATGACTAAGGCATCGGCAGGGGTAGTCCACAGGAGCCAAACCACGGTCACCTCAACAGCATCGTCAGGGAACTGTGTGGGTAGATGTCATGAAGGAAGATTCGGCCACTGAACCTGGAAGTCGTTGAAGCGAGCCGGGTGTCACACTGGGCGTGCTGGTCATGTGGTAACAGGTAGGCCAGTGGTTTACGAGTGGAATGGAGCAACAACGATGATGTCTCCGGTGGGTGTGGCAAACACACGAAGCATGTCCAGGTTGACGTCGGGCGGGAGGAGAACACACTTCACCAGGTGGCAGGGAATGGTGGAGGTTGTGTCATGAGCACTGGATGAGGAGAAACACACAACGAACAGTGTATCATTATGCAGTATTATTGAGATATCGTGGATTATGTCCAGGGGGACAGGCACATACACCTTGAGTGAGGGCACGTTCAAGATGGGTGGGGTGAGAAACCTCGACAGGACGAGGCAGGCGACGATGGAGAGGTCAAAGGGACCGGCGAAGGGTCTGGCGGCGAGGGAATGATCATAGGTAAGCTTGACGTGGGGAGCCTGTGGTCACTCGACGGAGTGCGTGAGACCAGAGTAGAGGGTGAGGTTGGAGGAGAACTCGACGAGTGGAGCTGAAAGTCACTCGATCGAGTGTATAAGTCCAACGTGGAAGGAGTGGTCGGAGTGTCATTAGCCATGACAGTGAGTGGCGTGGCTGTGGCCTGAAGGGGGGGTAGAAGAAGGCTCGACATGAGCAGGCTTAAGTCTGTTGAGAGAGACTGTAACAGCTGAATCTTTCATCTGGATGTTATAGATGTTGGCTGAGAGCCGGAGAACTCGGTACGGGCCGGTATATGGAGGTTGGAGGAGAGCACGGATAGTGTCATCTCGAAGCATGATGTACTCGCAATTGTCCAGAGATTTTGGGACGTGATCCTTAGGGTGGGAATGGCTGGAGGGCGGAGGGATATGGAGGTTGATGGAGTGGCGTCTGACACGGTCCACGAAGGAAGGTAAGTCAGACTGAGGGAGAGAAGTGGAAGGGCTCACAAGTTCGCCAGGGAGAACAATGTTCTGCCTGTATATGAACTAGGCTATTGTGCCTTTGAGGTCTTCCTTATAGATGCACGAATGCTGAGTAGCACAAGGGGAAGGGCCTCTGTCCATAGAGAGTCGTGACATCGAAGAGCCGGTGCCAGCACTTAACTAGCCCGTTACTTTGCAGGTGATATGCTGTGGTATGGATGCGTCAGATGCTGCAGATGTTACAAATCTCATTGAACAGGGCCAACTCAAATTGTCTGCCCTGGTCAGTCGTAATAATAGCTGGACATCCGAAACGCGATACCCATGACACGACGAAAGCTCGAGCATCGGTTTCTGCCGTAATATTGGGGAGGGGGACAGACTCGACCCAGCTAGTTCTTCGGTCGATAGACGAGAGAACATAACGAAAGCCATTAGAGGGGAAGAGAGAGCTGACAATGTCAATATGAATATACTGGAAACGCCCAGGAGGGATCGAAAAGGCGCCGAGGGGGGTGAAGTGTGCTTGTGTACTTTGCAGCATTGGCACGCGACGCAGGAGCGTGCCCATTGCTGGCAGTCCTTGTTGACGTGACAAGATGGCCGCCAGCCCAAAGCAGTGACACTGTGGTTGGGTGAGCTCAGTAGAACTTGTGAGATGTTAGTGAGTTGATTGTCTGAGGGTGCGGCATGTGGCAGCACGGTCGTGGGCGAAACACTTGGCGCAAGTGCACTGTTCGTGTTGTCAGTGGCGGTCGCACGGTGGTGCGCAGGAGCCAAAGTTACATAGTTTGAGGTGCTGTCCACGAGGGGCGGGGTAGGAGCCGTCAGTTCGAGAACATGTGACGCTCGTCGCGCATGCGCACTTGTGTCCGGCCGAGTGTCAAACGCTGCCGTGTTAGGGGGGGTGTGGCCCTGCAGAACTATCAGTACACAATATGGCAGTCTTGATAGCACAGTTGCAAGGGGTAGCGGGAGGTAAACACACAGAGGCTCTATTGCTGGGATTGCAAGCAGATTTGGTGCATTTACTGAGCTTACTTTGTCCTTGCTGTAGTGTCTGTAATTCCTTTGCTGCATCAGAGAGCTGGAGCTGTGTTTCTTGGAGCCGGAGGGAGAGCTTGAAGTTTTCCTTGTGTAGGCGACTGACGTGTTCAAGCTCAACAAGGCAAACTCCAAACTCGAGAGGACTTTTTTAGTGTGGGAAATTGACAAACCTATACTAGGCATTGTAGACAGAGACGAGCATGTACGGATGAGATGAGCCTGGACCGATGCATCAAGGGAGGGGTTGCTCGACAGAGCACAGGGAAGTGAGTCTTGGACGGATGATGAAACACTGTGTTTCGCACTAGGTCAGGTGAAAATTTGTGGTGTCGCAAGAAGTCAATGCCTAGTATAGGTTTGTCAATTTCCCACACTACAAAAGTCCTCTCGAGTTTGGAGTTTGCAGTTTGCAGAGAGTGAGACGACATGGGAAGTTTAACATGAGCATTGTAGTTTAGTTGAATTCACAGCTTGCAGTGAAGTATGATGAGGGTGGATGTTCGACGAGGCTAAGGACGTAGGCAGCAGTGAAACATCGGTGCCTGTGTCCACTAGGAAAAGGCATCCCGACTAAATGTCTTTAATGTAAAGTCGTCTGCAATTATCCGGTCATTCTTGGACAGAATGGAGCACTGGGTAATACCTGTCATGTTGTGTGCAGGAGGCGGCACCTGGACCTACCTGTGATTGGCGTTTGGGCAGTAGCAGGGTGGTCTGCAATTCCGTGCTGCCTCACCAAACCATGTGTGGAAGTAACAGTACCGGTAGGGTGGCTGCATTTCCTACGAAAACTTCATTGCCAGTGGCGGTGGCCGAGGTTTGGTAGCCACATCAGGTTCGGTTGCAGGAGGGGGCATGACGGTGGGCAGAGCTGGTGACGTCCCAGTTGCTAGCTTACTGCTTCCCAGAGTGAGCGAACGGTCGGCACAGTATGGCCCGGGCCGCGTCCGGCTGCAGGGCGATGAGCCTGAACCTGAGACTTGTCAGGTAGGCAGTTGCTGGCGAAATAGAGCAGTGATACATTGTGTAGTTTGTCAGCAATTATCAGTGTTTGCTCAACAGGTACAGGAGACCTTTGAGCCAGAGCAAAGTGGATCTGAGGAGGTAGTTTATCTGACCAGATGGCAAGGAGAGCTGTGTCAGAGAATAGATTGGCACTGACCAGGGCACATAGCCATCTCCACAGCTGGGAAGGTTTGTCGTTGCCTAGCTGCTCAACGTGGAGCACTTGCCGTATTGCTGCCTCAGTTGAGCGTGCAATCCAACGTAGAACTGTCTTTTTGGCTAGAGTGTACCATGTAGATGAGTCCAGGGCGTCGACCAGGTCAGCAATCAAGTCCACAGAAACCTGGTTGACTCGTCAAGTTTGTAGTGGTCGAACACTTCATCCACAATTTTGAACGAGGTTGTTGCTCTGTTGGGATTAAATGGTGGCAGCATCAGTAAGCGTGAACAGGATGAGTTGAGTTCGTCAGGACACTGCCTGAATCGAGCTGTTGTTGCTGTAATATTCTAGGAGATTGTGCCTCCAGGGAATGTGGCAACAACGGCTGTTTGGGTGACAGCATGAAGGTGATACATTGTGGTTGAGCATGATCTGTCGCGACGCGGAAGGCCGACACAGGTGAGACACCGTAATGTGTCAATTGCAGTTGCGGAAGCTCAACACGTTGCAGGTGTGTTCAGATTGGTGCGTTGCGGAAGACCAACGTCGATGAGGCACCGAGATGTGCCGAGAATGGTAGTGGAAGCTCGACTGGAGCCAGTGTGGGGGCGACAGGTGAGAAAATGTTCAAAGTTTGAGAACACGTGTTAGTCCGTGGAAAGCTCGATGTATGATCAGAGCCGGGGCCAGCTGTGTTGCAGGGAGGCTGTGGAGGTGCAGGCTGTTGAGAAGCACAGTGTGGGAAATGATGTCGAACGTGGGATGGAATGTGTGATTGTTCACTGTTCTTAGTCGCTCCACTCAAAACGGTGTGCGGATAAGGTGAATGTCGTGGCACAAAACACTGAGGCGTAGCAGTGGCACAGAGAAGGAGGTCAGGCACAGATAACAAGTTATTGTTCCTGTTGCAGGCCGTGGTTTGGAATTAGGAAGGCATGTACTAATGTTGGACCAAGGCAGGCGCGGGCGTGGTTGGATACTGAGGAGGTAGACCTGTGAACGAAGTAGTTCCAGCCACGTGGTGGGTATCCGCATGGTACTGCACAGATTGCGGCATGGCAAATCGTTGTCCTGGTGGTAGTAGGTTATCCACCAAATCATTTGCAGAAATCGGCATTGGCTCCGCACTGCACGGAGATACGTAAGAGGTAACTGCACATTCAATGAGGGAGGGCACATGTGGTGGGAACAAATTTGTTTGATAGCCAGAGTCATGCACACTCCTAACCTCACTTATTGTTGCAGGCTCGAAAACGTCTGGTGAAATTGGCGTAATCGTCGAGTGAGACGCATTGTTTGCAGTCCTGGTGGGTGTACATTGCCCACAACATGATGCATGTCGATCACAAAATCCAGCATTAGGCACTGGGCCGAAGTCATTGTTTGAATGCTGTGTCGATGTAATACACGTGAAAATAACTGACATGGAGGTTGGGGACACAGTAAAATGGCGAAAACGGAAGATGTTACAACTCGGGGTCACCTGTGAGGGGAAGGTTCGGGTAGATTACACCAAACAACATCCATTTTGCAGTAGTTCATTTATTCACCTATACGCATTCAAGGCTCACAAAGAACTGAACATGGCGGAACAGCCCAAAGACAATGTTCACAGTCCAAAGACAATGCTCACAGTCCAAAGACGAACGCATATCGATGCTGGTGTTGACCTCATTGGCGCCACAAACGTATGACATACGTCCGTTGGATTTTATGGTTAAAACATAGTGAATGTATCTAGTGCATCCATCGGTTTCAATGTGTTAACCCTTGATTAATGAGGTGACTTTCCTGTAATATATATTACAAGGTGGGGTCCATGAGACTTCTATGTTTAAACTGAGTTTTAAGGTGCAAATCATATGAAAATTTTAACTGAAGTTACATAGCATTTATTTTTACAATTATGTCAGTGTTATTTAAGGACTACTTGTTGAACTTATTGCACTAAATAATGCCTGCAGCATTTTACTTTTGATCACACAAATTCAAATACTTTTGTACAGTTTTTTTTAAATAGTACACATAAACATACTGTCAGAGAACTGAGTTATAAATCCTGTAAAATTGTAGTATCTCTGTAGCAAGTAAATTTCCATATAAAATTAAATTCCAGGGTTTACACCATCACATAAAAATTGCACTTAATAGGTACAAAAAGAAAGTCAGCAAAACTGACATTCATTACTGGTGTCTACATTTTTCTGTATTACTGCTCAGTACACATTTAATTTTAACTAACAGTTTAAGTGTTTTATTGGAGAAACAGAAAGTTCCCCATTACACTTGTCTTGAAGTTCTTCATCTGAATGTCCCTCTTGTTCACTAAAAGAACTGCAATCACTGTTTTTTATTAAAAAAGGTCACCTATTTTGTATATTTCTTGATCTATATAACTGCCATCTTCCTCCGTCCACTGACTAACAATTTGCTCAAACTTAGGACCATTAACATTTGTATATTCCTGTAAATACATTTTGTATTACACTGAAGACATTTATCAACAACTGACAAAGAAGGTGATAATGCAGCTAACAAAACAGTGTGAGGTTGGCAGTTTAAAGAGAATTGGGGAAGTATAGAAGCATTCCACCTGAAATGAATACATAGAGCAAGTTGGAAAATTTGTGCATCGACTGAAAGATCACATTTCAGGAGTTAAAGGTTAAAAACTAGTTTTTGTTATTTTTATATGTTTTTTGGCCACAGGGCAATTAAAAACCATTTTTTTCCATCCAGTGCGGTACAACCTTGCAATGGTGGGTGGCCTTACCTGACAGTGAAATGTGGGATTGAAATGTTGTGACACAGCTATCAAATGTCAAACTAGTGTGGTCATGCACATTGCACAGTATGGTTGGTTTAATGTACAACTCACATCATAGCTGTCATATTAAGATTCTTCTGTCATTTGTGACTGAACCCATTTACATTATGATGTTTACATTGTCATGTAGTGGGGAAATTTTCATTAGGTTTGTTTTGTTTCCATAATACTTCTCACTTCTTTGATAATATTAAGTGCAAATTTGACATTGTTCTGAGGAAAGGTTCCTTTTTTACAGCATTTTGGAACTGAAACTTTAATTATAATCACCCTGTTGTAGGGATATGGGTTGAGGCACCTAGTGCTGTTGGCATGATGAACCATGGAGTGCAAATGAAGAGGCCAGTCAATGGTATAGGTATTAATGGTACAACATTAGCAGAACAAGAATCTGTTACATAAAAGTTTACAATCATGTATTCTTCTCTCTGTTGACTCCAAGATCAGTGACACTGTAGCATTCTGTCTTGTAACATGCTGATGCCATCTAAACAAGTGCAGAGAGCATCATCCAGTAGCGTATGGTTCACGTAAACAAGCTTTTAGGTGGCTGGTAGGCATTGCTGACAGCTGGCATAGCCTGTACAGTGGGCTTTACTGCCAAGGACATTGACTGTATATTACCAGAGCATTCTCATGACCATTAAAGGGGTGTGCTCAGGTAATCTCTCAGCAGCTCTGAATGATGTGGAGATGAGCCAAAGCATAGTCCTTCCACCAAGGAAGGTTGGAGATGTTGATGACTGCTTGCAATTATTAGTCTTGGACCACAGCTGTTAGTGTGCATCAGAAATACTGTAGCAGATTTAATTCAGAATTACGTGCTGGAGGTTTAAAAGAAATATGATCTTGAGGGAAAGGTGATTGCAGTTTCTGCAGACAACACTAACACCAATTTTGGTGGTAAGCAGAGGAAAGGAAAAAACAATTTGTTCTATAAACTGCAACAGAATACAGTGAATAATGTAGTAGGTGTTGGCTGTCCAGCACATGTGGTGCACAATTCCCTACAAAGTGGCTGTAAAATATTTGCTTATTTCAAAAGTAAAAACATTAACATGAAAAACATGATTATTTAGTGGAGATTTGTCTGACAATTCCTGGGTCAAATGCTGCTGTGGAATGTGTGTTTTCGTTAGTGAATTCTTTTTGGAAAAAAAAAAAAAAAAAAAAAAAAAAAAAAAAAAAAAAAAAAAAACCAGAATGTAAGTTGAAACAGTGAGGACCTTACTCATTGTCAAAACACACTTTAATGGTGAATCGTGTACTGACTTTTATGATACAATTTCAAACGAAAATGCACTTCTTGATAAAGTACATAAAAGTGAAAAGTACGGTGATAGTGTGGCAGAATAATTGTAAAAAGTTATTTGGGATCATCTGAGTCCACGTTCTAAAGGTAAACTTGTATGTGTATTAAATTTAGTCAGTACAATATTTATGTCCCGTTTTTTTTCTTCATTGTCCCAAGTTTTTCTCTTTTTCAATGAAAATGAAATGGACACCCTAGAGTACAGAAAGGTAGCATCTTGAAGACAGAAGACATCTTGACAAACAGTTTCATGTATGGCAGCTTCAGCTTCACTGTTGGTGTACCGCAACGCAAATATGTCAAGGTTCAGAAGTGGGAGTATTTATTACTACTTGTCCAAGTTAATGATGTTATGCCTGGCCAGTAATGACTGAAAGTGACCTATTTTTCCAGGCTCATCAGCACTCTTCAGCACCCCTCTATCTCATAAGAATGACTTCCAGGGCTTCAGCTTGTTGCCTTCCTGCCATTTCAGCCAGCTGAGAAGTGAAACTTCCTGACAGATTAAAATTGTGTGTCGGACCAAGACTCAAACTCAGTACATTTGCCTTTCATGAGCAAGTGCTCTACTGATGGAACTACCCACATACAACTCATGACCTGCCCTCACAGCCTCAACTCTGCCAGTACCTCATCTCCTACCTTCCAAACTTTACAGAAGCTCTCCTATGAACTTTGGATAACTAGCACTCCAGAAAAAAAGGAAGGTGTGGAGATGTGGCTTAGCCACAGCCTGGTAGATGTTTCTGGAATGAAATTTTCACTCTGCAGTGTGAAAATTTCATTTCAGAGGCTGATAAATGTTCTCATTAAACTCTTACTCTTTTTTATGAAATCAAGCTATGCTGTCAGAATGACACAATGCCCTCTCCTTGCTGAGGTCATTTTCCTGATTTTACAATTCTGACTTCTCACTTGTGTGAGGTGAGGCAATGTCCTCTGGGTTTTTTCCAGTTTTGGCAGTGTTGACCTTCTGCCTGTTTGTCATGTTGACTGCAACATGGGGGATTGGCCTGGGCTGCCCCTAGTTCATGCTGGCTAGAGAGAACTTTGGGAAAATTTTACATTTGTCCATAATACATTTCTGCTGTGTAACACGGTATAATTATTCCTGAACATTATATACACTTTAAACTTCCTAAACAGGTATGATCTAAAATATGTTATACTACCATAAACTGTATACTTTTGCCCATCACATATTTATAAGTGCAATCTTATTATTTCTGTTGCTTGGTTTCCTCATCACCATCCTATGAATACTGTCTACAACTAACAGTAGAGCATCCATTGTGCCAAGAAATTTCTTTTGAGGTTTGTCATTCATGTTGTCTTTCTTCATATTCAAGTAGGAGTTTTATTAATCTATTGATCATACTACAAAAATGCTTGGTTATACTTTTTAGTGTGCTCTGAGTCAGTGGTAACAATGGCATCAGTAGTAGTCGATTTAAAAAAAATTGCGAATCAATGTTTACCATGCTACTTAGAAATTGTAATGTCCAAGTTCATTCTTTGTCATTCTCTTTTTCACTGGTGAAAGTTATCTTCTGATCATGCTGTTAAACAGGTTTAGGGCATTTTCAAAACTGTCCTCTGTGTTTTCATAGAGAATTAGTGTGTCATTGATATACTGAAAGTAGTAAATAACATGCCACACTGTTCTGTGCTATCTGGAAAAGATGTATTGTTCTAAATGACTAATGAAAATATTTGCATATGCTCCTCCATGGCAACAACCAATAACGAAGTGTTAGGCTGATTGTAATATTCCTGCCGGAACTAAAAATATTTGTATGGCAGCACCAAATTTAACACGAGAATAAAATCAGCCACCTACACAGCAATCATATCACCTGTTGGAGGAGATTTTTTTATATGATTTTAATAGTTTCAATATGATTTCAATAGTCTTATATACAAATTGGTTATAATCAAGTGAGACTCATTTTGGATTTATTGGAATCTGGACATTTTTCATTTTCTGTACTAATTTTTGTGTATTGCATACCATAAACAGATGCCTGAACACATTCTTCATTTGCAAAATGTTATTGTGTAAGCTTAACTTGTATCTGAGGCTATTAATGTGGTTAACTGTTGGTCTTATGGGTCAGTTAGCTTTTTGAGTTGTCAGTTGCATGCATAGTTGTGTAGTCCTTGTATTCATTACATATAGCTCTTTTACCTTTTTTATGAAAAAAGTGAGCCCATTTTCTTAACAGATACCCTTATTTGGCCTTGGAATATGTTAATTAGGTCCCTCTTTAAACTGATGTAATTTTTCCCCTTAAAAGTTTGTTTACTCCTGATAACTAACATATTACATTTATTACCATGTTTTATTCTTATTGTAATGTTTGTATGAATCCACAAACAAAATAAACTTAGCATTTGGCTCTGTTACAGAAGCTAGGTTATTAATAAATACACGAATTAATAAGTGCCCAAAGGTGGAACCTCCTGGAATACCACATGAAATTAGTTCGCACTTGAGTAATGACTGATACTTTAATATAGGGCTATTCCTATTGAAGCACTTTGTTTCCTGTTAGACAGATATGACTTGAACAATTTCATTGAAGCTTCTGTAATAGCATAATATTTTAAATAAATTGTCCAGCAATTGTTATTCATACAATCAAATGCCTTGAAAGATCACTGAATATACTCGCAGGCTGCAATTTGTTGTCAAACGAATTAGGCACAGTATTGCTGTAACTCTAAATTGCTTTCCCAAAAATGGACCTTTAGAAACCCAAACTGTGATTTCAACAGCCAGTTGGTTAAGATG
This sequence comes from Schistocerca serialis cubense, assembly GCF_023864345.2. Lineage (NCBI taxonomy): Eukaryota > Metazoa > Arthropoda > Insecta > Orthoptera > Acrididae > Schistocerca > Schistocerca serialis. Next base: position 418,313,590 of record NC_064646.1, on the reverse strand, counting down.
CTGCTTGAATATTACCTTTTCCAAAATTTTCATCAATTCTGGCAAATGTGAATTTGGAAAAATATGAATTTGGAACCATTATTACATTTTCACCTGACACAAAGATGTAAATAAAAAATATGAAAGAGCACATTAAAAGTAAAAATAATAAATTTGTGAGACTCAGTAGCCTGGTGTGTGTCTTTAAATTGGATGCCTATGACTTGCATGTTCCTAACTGATCTAGTTATCCAATTTGTGGAAGGGATCTTACAATTTAATGTGGAAACTCAACCACATGTCATTCCTGGTGAAGTGCCATGTCTTTGAGAGGTCAGTCATAGGTACAAGTGAAGACTGAAAAATCCACACTGAGTGAGGTCACTCAGTGGTTAGCAAACTCGATTTATGTTCAGGAGGATGATGGTTCAAACCCACATCGAGCCATCCTGATTTAGGTTTTTCTGTAATTTCCATAAATTGCTTCAGGAAAATGCTGGTATAGTTCCTATGAAGGAGCATGGCTGACTTCCTTCCACATCCTTCCCTAATCTAATGTAACCGATGACTTGGCTGTTTGGTCGCATCCCCTACATCAGCCAACCAACCAAAAATCTGTGGTCTGACTGGGATTCAATCCCTGGATCTTTTAGTTCCATCACAAGTGAAATGCTGTCACTGAACAGCCACATAATACTATATCAGTATATTTGTACTGCAAAAATTTGTATTCTCCATTTCAATGTAATTACTAATTTCTTAGTTTTGGTACAGTACCTACAGTGATGTTGTACTGCTTATACTTCTTTTTTCCATAACTGTTGACAACAAAAATAGAAAATAACGTAACTTTTTATTCATTTTTTTCAGTCAATGAAGCTATTCTCTAAGACAGGCTGTTATTCTGAAGGCCATAATACCCTGAGGCTGGTCCTTGTGATTTTTAATAGCAACCTCGTTGCAGAAGGAAATGAAGTTGCCTTGGAAGATGATCCTTTAGGAATTTGGAGCTGGCTTAGAATGGAACTCCTGAAAGCAAGAGAAAAAGATTTGAAGGTAAATCTCCATAAATGAAGTTGCCCTTGAAATATGTTGATAATTGAAATGTATATCTTTCACATTCAATGTATCACGAAGAATAATAGAGATGTGGTTGCATCATTCATCAAGGAATGTAAATGCATCACAGCTCAACTTTTGAACTTACTGTATAAAACTTTTACTTGTGTTGTTGTGACTTGGATAATGTCTGTCAGCTAGCTGTTTACTGTTTCACAGATTACTTACATGATGTATCTCAGTGATATGAAACAAGTCAGCTTAAAGGTTATCACCTTAGTTTGTATTTAATATTGGCTTTATATCAGCCATACACAGATAAGTTCCCACAGAAAAACAGAATCTGTGAAAGTAAGTATGTAAGACTTTAATACAAGATAAACTACAAGCTTTTAAATAAATTTCTTCTGTGAAATAGGAGCTACACAGAGAAATTATTTGGATTACTTTCATATTTAGCTTTGCTATCTATTTAGCATTTAATATAACTTCTGGTAACAGCATTTAACTGATATAATATGGATCTTTGTGAGTTTAAGTCTTAAACTTATTTTGTAATACCTTAGGAAAATTCAGAACTGCTGGCTAGTACTTCCCTTCAGAAGATGAAAAAGGAAGTATAAAATTACTAAGATATTTATTAAAATATTCTGGGCTATTATGCTGTGGTCAGAAGAATTTCTTGTTGAAACCCAGTATTTCGTCCCCATCTGCAAAGGACATTGAACCATTTTTGAAGGTCCGATGGACACCCTGGCTTGCTACTGGCTGAAGTAAAATTCCATTTCTGCACACTCCCATGCATAAGCATGAAGCCACATCTTCTCCAGTGCCAGACAACATTTAGTTTCACACACTCCTGTTTCAGATTAAAATTAATGAGGAACTTTGCACTCTCTATAGCCTCTCCTGAAGCCCTTCATACATTCCACTTGTGGCTGCCAGTACCTCAGTCTTATCAAATCAGATCTAGTGGTCTCTTGGCTGCACAGTGTGTTCCACAACAGCTGATCTTCCACTTGTGAAGGTTAAAAAGGAATAAAATGCACTCAGGTACTAGGATGAGAGATAAGCACCTATAGTGAGAATGATGTAACATCTGCACACATGTGCTGGGTCTGCAATTCTGTTGCTTGACTGTGGTTAGGGACTATGTCAGGAGGAGTGAGCAAGGGAGAAAGGAAGAAAGGAGCAGGAAGGAGGATTGAAAAGAGGAGGCTGAGGTAGGCAGTAAGTGCTTAGGACAGAAATATGAAAAAGAGAGGCTGCAGGAGCATAGGGTAGGTATGTGATGTGAGCAAGAGTTCCTGCAGCATATGATGACAATGATATGGATGAGTCGATAGGCAGAGGGTGTCAGAATAGAGGAAGGGTAAGACCGTGGGATGAGGTTGTGGGTACAGGATGAGGAAAGTTATGGTGATGAGCAGAGTAGATTTGGATGTGTGCAGAAATTGCAGCAGGGCTGGTACAGGCCATAATTGATTTCTCGTATGACCCACATGCCACCAGCCAATGCCAATGTATCTATGGACTGTCTAGAGGAAGCTTTTCTAGACACCCATAACCCCAAACCTCTTGTCTGGCTCAGGTTCATTGATGACATCTTCATGATCTGAAGCCAGAGAAAAAACATTCTGTCGTCATTCCTACACAGCCTCAGCATCTTATCATCTTCATTTGGTCATTCTCTGCCCAAATTCAAGCTTCTGGACATTGAGCTCCACCTCTCTCATGCCTCCATCCATACCTCTCTCCATATGAGACCAACTGACTATCAACAGTATTTGAATTTTGATAGCTGTCATCCAACCTACATGAAAAAAAATCATCCCCATATAGTCAAACCACCCAAGCAAGGTGCATATGCAGTGATGAGACTTCCATTCCCTACTACCCTGAACATCTCGCTAAGGCACTATTCTCCAAATGTAGTCCAATGACAGATTTCCCATGCCATTCCCTCACAAATCCCTAATCCTCCAACAACACCCTTGAACCTAATGCAAAATAGCACCACCATAATTACCAATATGATTCCAGAGTAGAACTGTGAGCATACCCTTTAACAGGACTTCAACTACTTATCAAGATACCCAGAAATGAGGAGCATCCTATGCACAATCCTTCCCTCCCCTCCCAAAATTGTATTTTGCTGTCTACCCAATCTATACAATTTCCTGATCCATCCTCATGCCACACACACTCCTAACTCCTTGCCACTCCTTGCAGGTACAAGACATGTCCAGTATACCTGCTGATCACATCCTTCTCTAGTCCCATCACAGGCTGACTTACCTCATCAGAGACAGGGCCACTTGTGAATGTAGTCATGTGCTATACTAGTTCTGCTGTAATTTTTGCACAGCATTTATGTGACCAACCAGCTGTTCATCTGAATGAATGGTCATAACCAAACTGTGACCAAGAGCGACCATCCACAGATTGAGCATGTTGCTGAGCACAAATGCTCAATTTCAATGCCTTCTTCACAACCCATATCATCTCTATCGATTACCCAAATACCAGCTTCTCTGAACTACATACACAGAGGTTGTTCTCACAATAGGTCCTTTGCTCCTGTAATTCACTGGGCTCCATTCTTCACTAGTGCCTTGCTCCCCACCCACCTTAACTCTGCTGTAGAGTCTTAACTTAACTCATCCTGCACCCACACTCTCTTCTCTACAGCCTCCCTTCCTATCAACTCCTGTATTATTATACTCACCAGTGCCAGAGCCCTAGTCACATTCCTATCCCATGCACATTCTCTTCCTCCTCCATTCCTATTCATGCACCAACTGATTCCATCCCAGTGATCAGACCATCAGACCATCAGACCCTGTTCACCAGCCCTCCCCCCCCCCCCCCCCACCCCCACCACTGCCACTCCCTTAGTCCTTTCTCCTCTTGCCCCTTCGACCTGACATGACTCCTCAACACAGTTTTTTAAGTAACATTAATTGTAATCTTATAAATTGACATAGTTAATTCAACATTTTAAATTTGTTCAGTGGAAATTTTTTCACACTTTGACACAGCAAAGGCATAAAATGAATAATGAAAGAGATAACAAAAATAAACATACAGATTAGTAGTTCACAAAAGAAATTCAGTTTTAGTTACGTGTAGTCCTTCAATTTCCATATTGATGTACCTTGTCCACTGCTGGTATTTGCAACTGGAGGCTTATTGTGGTTCAGTGCTCTTGGGGACCAGATTTTATGTGGGGAAATGCCTTGCTCATCTGGCTGTTGCAGTTTTCACCCAGCTCTTGGTATGATGTGTTGCTACATCTTGGTGTTGATAGGAACATTTTGGTTTGGTGGTGGTGTTGATTAGCTTGTTGGATGGCATGGCTGCAAACAGCAGATTGTAGAATTGCTGCAGCACAGCATATTCTGCTGACACAATGCAGTGTGCGATTTGCAGGGGGGGATTGGGGGGATTTCCCCCCCTCTGCATCAGAACATCCCCTCCTCTGGTTTTAGTTTATGCATCCCTACTTGGGATGTTTATTTCCCACGCACTGGAGTAAAACTTTACATATAATTTAAATTTGTGGAGCCGAACACTGAAAGTTTTTAATAAGTCTTACTATTAATACTATTAATATGTTTCAGTTTTCTATCATCAGAGTAAGTACAACTTTTCACAAATGTGCCTCTACTTTTTGAATTCCCCTCATATATCTGTACCCGTATGTTGATGAATTTGTAAATAAGCTTTACTTATAATGTACATTTAAAGATATAACAAGGGATGGCTTTTCTGATAGTGCATACGCATCAGTAGTGAGTTTTGGCATTAACATCTATTTATAAATAGCTGTTTAACCATGCGTAACACCACGGTCCAAGCTAGTAACATACATAATTCTACTAACCCCCTAAGACATCCCCCCCACTGGTAAAAGCACAAATCACACCCTGACACAATGTAACCATAGAGGTGTGAGTGTGTGTGTGTACTTCAATTCAAAATAAGATTTTTACAAATGCTATCAAAGTTTTCAGTCTTGTTTATGTGCCTTTTGATGATTCAGTGCCTCTGCTATTCAGTAAGTAGTTACCTTTACTACTAAATAATTTACAAAATCAAAATACATTTGAGAAAGACCTTTTAGAAAAATGATGGGGTGTCGAGGTGCATGAGGGCAGGGGGGGGGGGGGGGGGGAGGAGATAGAATATGCTGTACAAAGAAATGTATGTGAAAAGCAAGAAACTTAATGAGGAGAAGAGGAAAAGAGAAAGGGGGACAGATTTAGTGTGTAGGCATTCCAAATATCTCATTGAATTTCATGGATTCCAACTGGAAATTAAAGACATCAACATGAAGGTAGTTCTAGAACATGACTATGATAACAATGTACAATATATGAAAACATGAAGGCAGTTTTGGAAACTGTCAACCACAACTGCAAGAGCATTCCCAGGCTAACATTAGTACCTGCAGCACGTGAAAACAATAAAGAGTTTGCACAGGGTCTCCAGGTACTGCATGGCCCCTAGGTGCCACAACTCATGTGCAGCTGCATACAAGTGTGGCTTTATGCAGCTACAGCCCCTTCATGTCTCATTCTCATTGCATCTTACCTGCTTCAAGTATTGTAGTACAGCTGGCATTGCTGCGAATTGAACTGTGCTACATTACTGGCTTTTGAGCATGCTCCTCTTTGGCCTATTTACTTGCATTACCAATGATGGCAGCTGCATTGTACTTGGATTTGGACACAGTTGATTATCACCTGTGCTCACTTGAGTGTGTCCCAGAAACTTTACTAGCCATGACTAATAAGCAAAGAAGTGACAAAATGTCAACATTCAAAGGGTAACCATAACACATGACAAAATGTATGGAACTTTCTAGTTGCCTTATAACAGAAATAAAAAGAAGGTACCCACAAAGGTCTACTGCTATGACACATTTGCTGTAAGTGTCCTTCTCACTGAACATGTGAGTGATAGACTCCTATACCAATTTCTTCGTGAAAAAGAACTTGATGTGTGTGTAATATTTTGTTTGTGTGTGTGTGTTTTCTGTAGTTAACTAGTTGACTGTCTTTCACTATGTTTCTTAGAGTGAGATACTCATTGGCACTCCCATTGCCTAGCCTTTTATGCCATTCACATTCTAGTAAATTGTCACATGAGTATGTCTGTATATGTATTTTAGAGTACCTTGTTACTGGACAATTAAAGGCAGAAAAGAACTTATAATCAGATTCTACCTTGAGGTTACGTTTTCTTTAATTTGTTCACAGAAATGAGATTGGCAATGTCTAAAGTCTTCCTAACATCTCAAAAGGTGATGTTCTGATCTTGATACAATTTCTGTGTTAAACTTGTTGGGCTCTGTGTTAGCTTTATTTGTGTCAAATGTTGCCGCAGCCCTGCCCACATACTGCATCACTGTTCAACATACTTCATGTGTCCTATTAGCATTACATATTCTGACTCCACACACTAGCAAAACAGAATTGAATGGAGAAGGACCACACAGATGATTCACAAACTAACTTCTAAGTTTTGTTGATGGTTTTAGCCTGGCATGACTACTGCTCATGTATCATTTGAATGGGCATCCACCAACAAACTCTTTCTTTACAGCAACACTCAGTATCCCACTGCAGAGCAAATAATGTAACCTAATGCCAGGGACATGCTTCATCACAAAGCTTACTTGGATGCTTCCTCAAAATGCTGTTGCTTCAAATACCAAAAACAAAAACAGGCTCTCCATCAAGTACTGAACTTTTGTCACACTCCTAAATTAAACTGTAATTACTTGAGGCTTTGCTTCAGTATTTCTCTAAATACTTTCAAGAATTATAAAGCTAGTAATAAACTAGTAGTTTAATAAAATTAGGGAAGCAAAATGAAATGGAAGTGTCATTTACATTTTCCTTGTTTTCTCATGGTTCATAATCTCTTGACCATTATTTCATAAAACCCAAAATTCTTGTTTACCATAGATCTTTAAAAAATAGAGAAATTGGAATACATAATACAAGATATCACTACAGGTACTTATCTCTATCATTCTTCTACAGTTTCCATTCAGTTCAGTGCACTTGGTACACAGTTCTGCAAGTTTGTGTAGAACTCTGTTGGAGCTACATGGAGGGACTGGCAAACATCATGTGCAGCTTTATGTTTTTACAAGACATTTTCTGCATATGCAATTCTTGATAAAGTGAAATGACTGATTATTGAGAGACAATTTTGTACATTAGAAAATTAAAACTAAACTCAGTGATCAGTCCATGAAGACCACATGAAGCTGACCAGTCACCACGTAATCGTCTGTCATGTGGCATCATGCAGATGCGGTATGGACAGAAATGGGGTCAACACCCTGCTCTCCCAACTATAGTCAACTTTCAGATTTCAGATCATGGAGCCACTACTTCTCATTCAAGTAGTTCCTTAACTGGCATCGTGAGGCTGAGTGCACTATGTTATAGTCCTCCCACTAAGGAAAAATCCCTGGCAGTACCAGAAATTGAATCCACGTGTTCCACATAATAACATGCCTTATGACATACTTCTTTTGTTCCTGCATGAGATCATTGTAGTCCAGATCTCTTCTTCTCAGGAATTCACATCATTACCAAGCCATGATGGCAAAGTGTAAATGACTTCTCCAGCACAAGTAAAGATACTCACTCATCATCATGTCTTGTTGATGGACAGTGTTCACATTTCTCCTTTCATATCTGCACATAAATTAAAAAAGAAACATGTACACAGTAGACATTACTCTCTGTACTACTAACAAAAATCAAATGTCTCCATGAAAATCTTTTGTCACTATAGTAGTAAGTGAGACATGTTGCTATCATAAAAAGTACCACTGCAGGGTGAGAGTCAGAATAGCTTGCCACTTGGCTTGGAGGTGGCTATACATTAGAAAGGATGAAAAAAAAATTTTCAGTCATACTAACCAGTTTGTCTTCTTGCAAAATGAATGAATGGTAATACATTTCATGGTATCCAGATCTAGAGGACCACTTTTGGCATTAATAGTGTTTTCCATGGTCAGGCCACCCCTGTCATTAGCTCATTTACCTGTACTCTCTTCTTGTCTATCATTTTGAAGTGACAGTCTGAATTCACAGAGTGATATTCTTTTATGCATCTCACTCACACACAAGTCAGCTGAGACCACCTATTTATTACATGGGACAAATTCAGGTGCAACCATATGTGGAGTGGGAGCAAATTATTGATCACAGTATTCAGTACCAACTCCTTTCAGCACTTTAACAGAATGTTACTAGTCCACAGATAATGTTATAATTTTACATCTTAATGTGTCATATATTTCATATTGGTCTATTATACATATAGGGTTAAACATTGTCATCTTTTTCAGGTTTACCTTATTATGTCTGTACCACCTGGTGTCTTTGAAAGTGGACTTGCAATACCTGGAATCCACTGGTTTCACCAAAAACATAATAGGAAATATATTGTAATGGTTCGAGAATTCCGTGATATCATAATGGGTCAGTTTGCAGGGCACCATCACACAGATACGTTCAGAGTTTTTTACAACAAAAATGGTATGTCTATGTTACAGCATGATTTTTACAAAATTTTTGTTTGCTATATGACTCCTGTGATTGCATTTGCCACTTAGTACCATATGTCAAGAGGTTCATAACAAAATAAATTGCTATATTTAGAGAAATAATTAAATTCATCCAACAAGGATATGGACATGCTCAATAGTAGCACTATTCAAAACATAACAATGCCTACTTACCAGCTGTTTCTATTGAACAAATTCTGTATCAGGTTCAGAGAATTGTGCAAACCCAACTGATGACTGCTGTATATGCCATCTTACATCATAAATGGATGTTTGAATCCTAATTTTTGCACACCTCTCTCCTGACCATGAATACCAGCCTTAATTTTTATGATACTGACTGTATCTTGTTCCAGTCCTCCCCTGTGGAAACCATACCTGGGATCAAACACATTCATTGTGTAGCAGTTAAGCCCACTGACCCTTTCATAAAGATATACATTACACAACAGCAAGTAAACTACATTAACGGCATAAACAGAAAAGTAGCATCTCCTTTTAATCTACTGAGTGAAAAATTCATAAATACGTTTATGCAGTTTAGCACTAATCTTGCAAAGAAAAAAAATCATATTATATCAATAAAGAAACTGCACAATTCTCCATAAATAACTACAAATTGAAGAAGATTTTGAAGCCAGTGGCTCCTTCTTCTTACAGAAGGATTGAAGGGAAAGAAAGAGGGATGAAGAAAAAGGACTGATAAAGTTTAGGAACTTGAGGGAGTTATGGAAAAGTCATCAACTTTTCTGTCCAAAGAAGGAGCCACTGGCTCCAAAAGCTTCTGCATTTCCATATACTTTATATGTGTTTTCTCCCAACAGCTCTTGGTGACTAGATTTTTACCCATTTAATTATTTTTTATTTTCAAACTTTTATCATTTTTGTTGGTATATAAATTGAAGCAGTTGTATTTAAAATGACAAAATCTAGCAAAGGCCTGGAACATAGTATATCACACAATTAAAGCATGAACAAAATCAAGCAATGGAAAATCCATGATGGAATAATGACAATATTATGAAAATGATAGATTGCTACTCACCATACAGGGGAGGTGCTGATACACAGACAGATACAACAAAGAAACTGCTAAACAACTAAACTTTCAGCCAGAAGGCCTTCTTGTGAACTAGACAACACACACACACACACACACACACACACACACACACACACACACACACACACACACACACGACCATTGTCTCTGGCTTCAGTGATCAGACTGCAAGCAGCAGTGCATGATGGGAGAATCAATCTGGTGGTGGGGGTAAGGAGGTGGCTGGGGCATGGATAGCAGGATGGGGTGGGGGACAGTAAAGTGCTGCTTGTGGGAGCATACAGGGGCGAGGTGGAGAGAGGGTAGAGCAGCTATGTGCAGTTGGGAGGTTAGACAGTGGCTAGGGGAGGGGGAGAGGATAAGTGGAAAAGGAGAGCGGTAAAATGACTGGGTGTGTTGGTGGAATAGAAGGCTGTGTAGCACCCAAGAGGGCACAGGGAAATGGATAGGTGCATGAAGGACAGCGACTAATGAAGGTTGAGGTCAGGGGGTTATGGGAACATAAGATATATTGCAGGGAGAGTTCCCACCTGTGCAATTCAGAAGAGCTGGTGGTGGTAGCAAGGATCCAGATGGCACAGGCTGTGAAGCAGTCATTAAAGTGAAGAATATTGTATTGGGCAGCATACTCAGCAACTGGGTAGTCCAGGTGTTTTTAGGCACAGTTTGTCAGTGGCAATTCATGGTGACACAGAGCTTGTTGGTTGTCATGCCCACCCAGAATGCAGCTTAGATTGTGGATCAATGACTGCTATTACAGATAGTCCTGCCTTTGATGGGATATTTGATGCTTGTGACTGGACTGGAGTAGTTGGTGATGGGAGGATGTAGGGGGCAGGTCTCGCATCAAGATCTATTACAGGGATATGAGCCAGGAGCGGAATAGGGATGGGCAAGGATATTGTGTAAGTTCGCTGGGTGGCTGAATATCACTTTGGGAGGGGTGGGAAGGATAATGGGTAGGACATTCTTCATTTAAGGGCATGATGGGAGGTAGCATTAAAAATTATGAAACAGGCTCGAGTTTTCTAACATCATCAATGCTAACAGTTGGAAACAGCAGTTGTGAAGATAATTGTTATTGTTATTTAGCTTATAACACACAAATGTGAAGAATAATATTCCTCACATTTGCATGCTGTATTCTAAATAATGATAAAAATTTGATTAATTAATGTCTATGAAGAATTTAACTACCTCAAGCAGCAATACAACACTTGCAGAAGTAATACAGGAACCAATTCAAATACAATTGCACACATGTTAACACCAAAGTACAGTTGTATAAATATCACATAAAAGTGAATGGTACATACCAGTAGATAAAGTTAACCTATTTCAGCTGTTATTTGGCATAGCTCTTCTTTGGACTATACAAGTCCAGAGTTCAAATTGTACTGAGGCTGCTTGTTGTGACAGTGCCATGAGATTTAAAAGTGCCGCTACGTCAGTACGCGAACACGGCGATAGAGGTGCTCCACAGCTCGGCCGAGTGTGGGAGCACCACCTGGCTATGAACGGCGCCGGCCGCATGTCACGGCACGGCAGTCGAATGACAGATATGGAGTTAATAGAATGTAATCCGCTATTGTTTCTACTTTTGTATATCCCCGCAATTTATTAATGATTAAAGGTTATAACACTGCTGTTTACAATTATCTCACAGCTGGCCTCAGTGTACACCATTCATGACTATGTCACCCTCTGTACATGCATCATGTTACACTAATACATTGTATTTGTCCTTGGTTATTTCTTATCACAAAGCTCACAATTTTAAGGAAATAGATGTTTTTTTGATATACAATAGGTGACTACAACAGGTGAGTGATGTTAAAGCTGTAAAAATTCTTTACAGTCAGAGTGGTAGTAATATGAACTACTTTGTGTTCTTGGATATCGATATGTACATAATTATTTTTTGTATTGCATTAGAGAAGTACATTACATATAAATATTTCTAGGAACATTACACATATATTGGTTTCTAGTAAATTTAATGATATCAGTTAGAAGAGGATTAAGGCCACAGTTTTAAATATACCTTTATGAACTTTAGTCACTGAGTTGTGAGATAGCTTTAAACAGCAGCCTCAGTTCAACTTGAATTCTGGACATGTGTAGGCCAAAAGGGGTGATGCCAAATAACAGCTGATATGTGTTGTCATTATCTGTAGGTATGTACCACCCAATTATATGAAAAAGTCTTACAACTGTACTTTTCTGTTAACATATATCTGATTGTATTTCAATTGGGTCCCGTTCTTTAAGTGAAAACTTTTAAAACTTTCCAAATAAAGCAAATGTTACTAACAATCTGTATCTTTGTTCTTCATTTCTATCTGTTCACACTGTCCCGCCACATTAATGCGAGACGTGCTAGGAGAGGTTGTGGAAGGCAACGAAAGGAATCTGGAGTCAGGCCGACTCCAATACCGCGGCCAGCTACGCTAGCTTTCTCGGCTGAGCATTCGTGGCGCCAGTAGCCCGATCGAGATGGTCTCGCAGTTTCTCGATTGGCTTTACATCCGAGGAGTTTGACAGCCATGGGAGTACGGTAAACGTATCCTGGTCCTCTGCAAGCTGTGTGACACTTTGTATGGTCCTGCTAGTGATGCCAGTGTGCCGAGGGGAAAAAACTGCATGTAGGGACGCATGTGGTCCTCAAAGACAGACCCATACTTGATCTGATCCATTGGGTCCTCCAGAATGACGAGATCACCCAGGGAACGCCAGGAAAACATTCCCCAGACAATAACACTCCCTCATACCGCGGAAATTGTTGTAGTGTGTTTGCTTTCAGACGCTACATGCCGTACATGCCAAAGGCCATCTACCCGATGCAGCATGAAACGTGATTCATCCGAAAAGGCCACCTGTCACCATTCAGTGGATGTCCAGTTGCGCTATTGGCGAGCAAATTCCAGCCTTTGTCGCTGATGAACAGCGGTCATCATGGGTACATGAACCAGGCGTTTGCTACAGAGGCCCTTACGAAGCAGCATTCGCTGAACAGTCGTTTAGGAGACACTGTCGGTATCCCCTTGGTTCATCTGCACGGTCAGTCGCTCAACAGTTGCACATCTATTCGCACGTACACATCTATGCAGTAGTCTTTCACCCCTATGATCTGTGGCGCATGGTGCACCGCGGTTGCCTCGGCGTCTGTTTTGAATAGCACCATCTTGCCTTGTACGGTGGTACGGTGTACTTGAACCACGGCGGCACGCCAACCGTTTACAAATTTAGCTGTTGCAGAAATGCTTCCGCCCTTCACCCGAAAGGCAATGTATGCCCTTTTCGACTTCAAATGAGTCGACCAGTTTCCGCGTTACGATAACGATTGCACTCTTTTCTGTGTCCCCCCACCCCATTCAAAAAAATGGTTCAAATGGCTCTGAGCACTATGGGACTTAACTTCTAAGGTCATCAGTGCCCTAGAACTTAGAACTACTTAAACCTAACTAACCTAAGGACATCACACACATCCATGCCCGAGGCAGGATTCGAGCCTGCGACCGCAGCGGTCGCGCGGCCACCCCCTTCCCTGAGACACTTTAAATACTGTCCACTACTAGTGCCGCCACTTGCTGTCCGTCACTTGTTACTGCATGATGACGTCGAATATACGCGGTGTTCAAATTAATGTGACTGGGCCTTGTATTTGTCAACATCGTCACCCTTGCGACGAACACATTTCTCCCAACGAGAAACCAATTTGTTTATACCGTCATGCATGAACGTATGACGTTGTTGAGGGACCCACTGTGATATCAGCGTTAGATACACACTTGTTAGGGGTTGAGATCGACCGCGATCCGTAATATATATCGCTGGACCCGCGAGTCGCGACTAGCGTCGCTCCGCGGCTTGTGGACAAGTATCTAGCGAGCTCTCGTCCACTCTAGCTTGGGACTTCAACTAGGTATATCATAGCCTTCAGCTGATACGAAGCAACCTCTAACAAGGCGCTTAGTCAAGTATGGCATAAGTAATTCCTCTCATGTATGTAATTATATGTATGCAGCATATGAAGAAGCCTGTAACACAGGTTAAGTACAATATATATTATTTTTTACAAACGACTACTAATTATCTCAGACTGTGCAGCCAGCTCCTTACCGAATTCACTGCCATACCTGCAATACATATTTCTACCTAGCATTGTCCACCTGTCATAATAACAACTGACAACGAGAATCATAACACCCGCGACCTCACATATTCTTGCGCCGCTCCATCATTACCAAGGTGAAGTCTTCGAAGTTGTTTGATGTGTTGGAAACAGATTAAAACCGGATGTTGTCAAGTCGGGACTGTATGGAAGACGATCGGCGACGGTGAACCCGAGGCGACGGATTGTTGCAGGCGTTCCAGGGCACGTGTGTGGTCTGGCATTGTCGTGCTGAAGAAGAGGGTACCCCATGTGTGGACGAACTCTTCAAATTCAAAACACGATCACAGTACGCTGTTTGTCACGCAGTGAGGTAGTTACACGCTACAATTCGGAACCCTTGTAAGGTCGGCATTATGGGGGCCAAAACGTGATAAACTGAATTAGAATAATAAGAGATCGCTCCACATTGAGTGTAAAAAATATAATAAATGAATTCCATTGATTGAGGGACTGATACGTAAATAAGGTCAAAAATGTAGCGAATTAAATTCAAAAGTGGCAAATACTTCAAAATACCTCCGTTTATTATTATTAATCACAGATAAACAGTAGAAGTAATACTTCATGGCTATTTTGACTGAGCACAGACACGAACTTAGTAACTGGGAAAGCATGAAGAGTGAATAACGTCTTTTCATCACTTGCAGGCTTAGGCAACCGATGTGATGCCGGTACGATGTGGTGATCACCTCCGGTCGTGGTTGCAGCTGTGAATGTTATTATTCTCATGTATGACATCTTTTGTCTATGTTGATTTCCTTCCGGAGGCGGTGACAGTATGAAATTTGGTGACTGACATCAGGCAAGGAAAACGTAGTCGATCGCATAAAAATTCAAGCATCGGATTGCTTGTCCACGTAACGTGGGATTGGAAATGAGTATATCACAAGGCGACGATATACGACGGAATGAATGCATGCATCTGACTCAAAGGCCGAAAATAGGTTTACATGCTTCTAGAACGCAAAAATAAAATATTTCATGTGAAACTGCTTCCCGGGCTCATTAGCGTCCACAGAAAAATCACTTCTTCTCCGGCTCTTCTGTGTCCCCCTCTCACTCATCGATGGATCGTTATCTTCCCGCACTGACTGTCCAATCTCTCGATTACTGTCTGACCTCTCTTCTATCTCTGATCTTCTCTGTTCCTGTCTGTCTCCGTGCTAGAGTGTGCTTTATTTTCCATAGTATCGCCCTAGTCACTGCGAGCGCAATTTACATTCCGACCCAATGAACGGTCAAGATTACATCCTGACGCCTCCCAGTCTTTATATAGGGTTATTGAATTTCCGATCTTGTGAGTCGAAAACTCCCTGGCGGCGGCTGGCGGGTAACATGCGAACTGCCGCCTTGTTCTCACGCAGGCTCCTTGTTATGGCACTTCCGTGACTTGGGTGAAGTCTCCCCAGAGGATTCCAGCTCGGACTTTCTCGTGGACACATCTAAGAATTACTTCAAGTGTTTGCATTCAGCTATCACGAAGGCAGCAACCCATCAACAAATTTACTTGTTTTTAAGTAGAATGCTTCACTCACTTTGTAAGTAGAAAGCTTTACTCAACTTGACAGCGTCCTTCTTGTTGTCAGTCAGCGTTAAAAGCAGAAAAACGCTTTGAGAGCGAAGCAAACGCTTTAGTTAAAGTGTACCTGTCTGGCTTTCGGCAAAATGTCACGTACAGATGCAGCCCAAGTGGGCCACCTTCTCCTGAGCTCATTGTGGAGAGGCACACTATGTGATCAAAAGTATCGGGACACCTGGCTGAAAATGACTTACAAGTTCGTGGCGCCCCCCATCGGCAATGCTGGAGTTCAATATGGTATTGGCCCACCTTAGCCTTACTGACAGCTTCCACTCTCGCAGGCATCTGTTGGAAGGTTTCTTGGGGAATGGCAGTCCGTTCTTCACGGAGTGCTCCACTGGCGAGAGGTATGGATCTCGGTCAGTGAGTAACGGCACGAAGTCGGCTTTCCAAAACATTCCAATGAGATTCAGGTCAGGACTCTGTGCAGGCCAATCCATTACAGATATGTTAGTGTCGCGTAACCACTCCGCCAGAGGCCGTGCATTACGAACAGGTGCTAGTTCGTGTTGAAAGATGCAATCGCCATTCCCGAATTGCTCTTCAACAATGGGAAGCAAGAAGATGCTTAAAACATCAATGTGTGCTATGATAGTGCCACGCAAAACAACGCGATCACACCATAACCCCACCGTCTCCGAATTTTACTGTTGTCAATACAAGCGCTGGCAGATGAAGTCGGCCTTACGCTTTTGTGCTGTGCATGTCCCTTCACGTTTCCACTTCACCATCACTTTGGAAACAGTGGACCTAGGGATGTTTAGGAGTGTCGAAAACTCGCGTACAAACACAAGTGACACCCAATCACCTGACCACGTTCAAAGTCTGTGAGTTCCACAGAGCGCCCCATTCTGCTCTCTCGTGATGTCTAATGGCTACTGAGGTCGCTGTTACGGAGTACCTGGAAGTAGGTGGCAACACAATACACCTAATACGAAAACTGTATGTTGTTGGGGGTGTCCGAATACTTTTGATCACATAGTGTATTACAATGTTATTGTTGTGATCTTTAGTCTGAAGACTGGTCTGATGCAACTCTCCACGGTAGTCTATCCTGCGCAAGCCTCTTTATTTCTGCATTTACTTGAACCTGCGGACTGTATTCGAACCTTGCACTCCCTCTCAATTCCTACCTCCTACCAAGCCATCTCGCACAGTCCGGGATTTCAGAGAATCGTTGATGTACACTATATCACAGGGACAAATGGTGATAGCAAGTGCAGCATACTCGTGTCTAAAGAACGAAACTTCAACGACTGCTGTGAGTGATTGTTTCTGCGAGCCATTTGTACTAAATAGGAAGTATAGTATATTCAATAGAGAATTTAAAGGCACCTGAGCATTTACTGTCTTAAGAGGGACATTAAAGGTAGGATAACTACAACTGTGACAGCGACGTCGCAAGACAAGCAATGGCAGAGGCGAAGCACGTGGGATTGGTTAAGCTCTGGCCAAAGGGGATGCGGAACTGATTACGAACCAATCACTATCTCATTTGACATGACATGAAGAGCCATGGCCAATAAATTAGTGTTACTGTGAGGACACCACAGCCATACTGCGTGTAGTGCCTGTTCAGCTGTGTGAGCAGTTGCTTGAGAACATTCGCTGACCGCACAGATCGGTACAGAGAAATCTGTGACCTTTGAGAAGCTGTTTCGACACCGAGCGTGACGCTTAGAAAATTTCCACTTGACGGAGCGACTGCCAAGCGATGACCACAGCAGCAGACGTAATCCGTAAACACACAGCCTGTTGCCAGGCTTGCCTGGCAGTCTGCGGTCATCCTGGTCTGTATATCGTGAATGACGTTTCGTCTGCAACGCCGACCGGATTCTACAGAGGTATTATTCTGGGGTTGAGAGAATATCTGATGTTATTTCAGTGATCACAGAATCGAGTGAGATTTACAGCTGACTTGGCAATTGGAGGCCACTTATCAGTTTTGATGTTGCACTCCTTCTGGTCTGGATGCCTGCTCTGATTCGGTTAGGAAATGTGTCATAAATCTGTTGTATTTTCTACTGGGAGAAGCTGTCCCACAACCGTCGTTACGGGGTATGCTGCATAGTGGCACAGAGACGGAGTTGACGTTTAAGCAGGCCCCACACATGTTCTATCAGACACAGGTTTTGGGATCTTACTGTTCACAGGAGTACTTCAACATCATGTAGACAATTGATAGAGACAGGTGCCAACTGTGGACGAGCATTGTCCTGTTGAAATATGGCACCTTGATAGTGTCACATGAGAGCTAACACACAAGGACTTGACGTACTGTTGTGGCGTCACGTTTTCTTCAGTCCCTACCTCAGGAAAAGCAGTCCGTCAACAAAGGAGGTAGCTTACAAAACACTCATTCGACGGATTCTCGAATGTTGTTTGTCATAAGGGATCCCCACCAGTTAGGATTGCTACAGGGAATAAAGAAGATCCGAAGAAGAGCTGCCCGTTTCGCTATAGGTTTATTCAGTAAGCACGAAAGCTTTCCTGTGCTGGTTAACCAACTCCTGTGGCAGATGTTGCAAGAGAGGTGTTCTGTACCACGGCATGGTCTATTGCTAAAAATTGCAAGAGGCTACGTTTCTCCTACGTCTATCTCGGTAAAAGAACTTGAACATAAAATTAGAGATGCTTACCAGCAACCATTCTTCGCATGCGCCATTCGTGAGTGGAGCAGGGAATGGCCTGGTGGGAGGGGGGGGGGGGGGGGGGAGCGGAGGGGGGAATTACAGTGGAACACAATCACTCTCTGCCACACAGCCCAAGGTGGCTTGCGGAGTATAGCTGTAGATGTAAAAATGGTCACGAGAAAATGAGAGGATTTTAATGTTACAAGGAGCTTTATCAACAATCATTCTTCCCACGCTATATTCGTGAGTTGAACTGGGAATGGGCCAAATGGTAGAGCATCATAACGCTAATGTTCTTTTAAGTATTTTTAACGAGCGCATACGTTTTTGGCCAGTATGTCACTGTTATTTTTTCTATGCTCCTTTTCGTCAGCTCCTTCAAGATTTCCGACAAAGGATTGGTGCTACTATATTTCTTTCAGATATTTTTTGTTTAACGATGTTACAAATCAGCTTCATTGGATTTCGGTCACTATGGTGATCATAGAACAGAAAATTTCTTTTAAAGCCTGTCCACGGTGTACACATAAACTCATTTTAGTCATGTCAAACTAGATTACAGATTTGAGTTTCTAGGACATAACGCAAAATAAGTGCCTTTCTGCAGTGTTACACGCAACGCTCGAAGAAACTCCCTGTAACCTATCGTAGCTCCACCTGAGTTCAAAAGCAAAATGTACAAACAGAAACCAGCACCAGGGTGGAAGTCCCGTTGACAACAAGGTCATTATACACTGATGAGCCAGAACATAATGACCATTGCCACCGCGACATTAGATGCCTCCTGGTGGCGTTGCGAGCACGTGACTCACTATGAAATGTATGTAAGCACTGCAGACACGGACAGGTCACCCTAGCGAAGCTATGGGCTGCAAATGAGAAAATCTATTGACATAAACGACTTTGAAAAATGGCAGCTTATTATTACGCAGAATCTGTGAACGAGTATCTCGAGAACGGCGAAGCTGGTCGAATGTGCGCGTGCTACTGTCGTGAGCATCTACGGAAAGAGGTAGGAGGACAGTGAAACCAACACTAGGTGCTAAATGGTTGGATGTCCACGATTCTTCACAGAACGTGGATTTCGCAGGGTTGTCTGCTCTGTAAACTAGGGTAGATGGTTGTCTTTGGCATTTCTGCAGAAAGAGCACAATGCTGGCGCATGTACAAGTGTTTAGGAGAACACACCGTTCATGGTAAATTGTTGAACATGGAGCTCCGCAGCAGACCACCCTTCACCTCTACACATGTTGACCCAACGACATCGTCAATTACAATCGCAGTGGGCATGGAACCATGGGGATTCGACCGTCGCTCAATGGAAACATGTCGGCTCTTCGGGTGAATCACATTTTTGCTACACTAGGTCGCTGATCGTCTCCGCAAACGCTGTCATCAAGGTGACCAGCGGCTCGAAACGTGCAGCGCGCTACCGACGCAGGCAAGTGGCAGCAGTATTATGCTATGCGAGATATTCTCCTGCACTTTCGTGGGACCTCTTGTAGTAATCGAAGACACGCAGAGCTGTGAAACACCTGCATCCCTTCATAGTTGATGCCTTCCCCTACGGCGATGTCATCTTTCAGCAGTATATGTTTCGGGATCAGAGACGTGCTAAGTGAGCTACGGATTTGACATAATTAAATTTTCCTCGAGACAGTTGAGTCTCATCTTTATCTACGGTAATAATGGAATTTGAAGAAATGCATTAAAAGGGGTGCTATTCCAATACTGGAGAGCCTTGGCAGTAGCGACGATCTGAGAAGAGGAAAATAAGCTGAAAATTTGAACTGAAGTTTGTGTTAGGGACGGCATTTGACTGGGGTAGTCCGTGCAGCGATGATGCTGTGGTGGTGTAATGGCTAGCGTACCTGCCTAGAAAGAAATGAGACCTGGTTTCAAGTCTCTGCTCCACTACAAACTTTAAATCGTTTCTTCAGCTCCCATCAGTATAATGATACAGTGGTTTGAGGAGCATTATAGCGAACTTACGTTCGTGTCTCGGCGACAAAACTCGCCCGGTGTAAACCCTGTGGAGTCCATCTGAGTCGCTATCGGGCGCCATCACCGCTTACGCAAATCGGCGGCCCGTTATTTACACGAATTACGACGTGTGTGTAGACATCTAATGCCACATACCTCCACAAACATACCTTCAAACTGTCGGATCCCTGATACACAGAATGATGTTTCGTTCGAAAGACGGACAAACAAGCTATTAATCAGGTGGTCGTAATGTTTTAGCTCATCAGTGTAGATGGAGTAAAAACTCGAATTGAAATGAATGGAGAAGGAAAGCGACTTGGGCACTGTAAAGTTAGTCTGCATACCCTTTCATTTAATGTAGAAACTTGGTGTGTTTATTAGCACGCTACGCGAAGCTATCCTCATGTTCCTAATTGGTTTCTAGAAACAATTGTGGGGTACTAAGTGAGATTTACGCTAGCAAAAAAGAAGAAAATCAACAAAAAACATAGACCGGTTCAGGAAATGAAGGATTCGTCCGTGCGGAGATAATGATGAAGAATGAAACTTTTTTTCATAATTTTATCGTTTCAAAACACTAACGTCAACATATTGAGATGATTAGACGTGGCGGATACAACTTTTAGCACTCAGGAAGGGCAGTGTACTGAAAAACTCGCCTTAAGCTAGATAAAGATATTTGCATTAAATTACATGTTGGTTTCTGTACTGAGGCTGCATAGTTCTGTTTTACGGCAATGCAACAACACACTGCGAAGAAGAAAAAAAATAGTACTTCGCTGAGAAGAACTATAGAATTCTTGACAGGAACAAGAAGTGGGCTTAGAGAGAGAACACAACAGTAGGTTTTCTTGCAACGATTTAATATTCATATCGTCAGAGTAAATTTTGTTTGCTGATGCTCTTAAATAAATCGATAGGTAAACAGCGTAGTTTGTATTCACATCTGCCACTGTTGCTATGGCAATGCTGTAAGAAAGAAACCCGGCATTTTGAGTACTCTGCCATTTTTCTTGTGAACGGAATTCAAGTGAGTTTCACGGTGTATTTTACCATAGTAGAGTGTTTTATTGATTAATTAAACAGAAACGTAGACATATTTTCACAGTTTAACGAGTAGTCGACAGCGAAATACTTTGAGATGCAGAAAGATGGGCAATGAAATCAGCCGAGACCTTTCCAAACTTATCATTTAAGATAATCACGAATAATCTAAATCTGGATGGACAAGAATTTGAACACCGTTCTTACTGAATTCAAGACGTTTGACGCCGTCCCTGGCAAGCGGCTTCTGATCAAATAGTGTGCTCATACAGAATCGTCTCAGTTGTGCAACTGGAATCGTGATTTTCTGTCAGGAAAGGCATGGTTGCTAGTATTTTACGGGAAGTTATCCAGGTGAAAGTCTCGCCGTGTGCGGGTGGGCGTTATCTTGCTAAAATGTAAGCTCAGGATAACTTGCCTCGAAGGGCAACAAAACGAGGCGTAGAATGTCGATGACATAACGCTGTACTGTAGGAGCACCGCGGATGACAGCGGAAAGGTTCTGGGGCGCCTCCGGACACGATTTCGCTGGTCTTTAGGGCTTATTTCGAAGCGGGAATCATCACTGAGTGCATTTATACTCCATTCAGTTCAGGCCGAAGATATGTCTGGAAATGTCCCGAACAGGAGTGAGATACGAACTCGACTGTTCCCCGCCATACGGCTTGACAACCAGTAGTGATGATCAGGGATATCGTTTCATTTCATAGCAGGACCACTTTGGTTGTCATCCGCGGCAACCTTACAGCACAGCGGTACGTCATCGATACTCTACACCCCACTTTGTTGCCCTTCATGGTATGCAATCTTGGGCTTGTATTTCAGCAAGATAGCGTCCGTCCGCACACGGCGAGAGTTTCTAGTGTTTTTCCGTGTGCTTGCCAACCCTAAGCTAGCCTTGCAGGCACGATCTCTCCCCAATTGAGAACGTTTGGAGCATTATGCTCAGCACCCCGAAACCAGCTCGGGATTTAGACTTTCTAATGTGTCAACTGGACAGTCACTGTCAGTTAGTGCCAAGCTGAGTCACTGCTTGCATAAGGGCTAGAGGTGAACCAACGCGCTATTGACTTACGCATTTTATGGACCTCTTTCTCTTGCATAAATCATCCAATTTTTTTGAAACTGTAAGCGTTTGTTTTTCTGTACATGTACATCACATTTACCGATTTCCGTCCCCTTTGGACAATTCCTTCTTGGTGCGTCATATATATATATATATATATATATATATATATATAGCGATGTAAGATAGAATCCGATGAGCCGTTTTACACTGTTGAAAACATCAGTTACACGATAGACCAGACAAATTTAATGGCTCTCCTTTCAACTAGATACCTAGGGATTATCATCATGAACACCTTAAATTGGAATGGGAGTAAGGTGAATCAAATATTGCCTTTATTGGCAGAAAGCATAGAAGACACAATGAAGTAACTAGACTGCCTATAGTATCCAGAATATAGCGGAGTGTGTGCTGATATGAAACTTCCTGGTAGGTTAATACTGTGTGCCGGACCGAGTCTCGAACTCGGGACCTGTGCCTTCGCGGCAAGTGCTGTACCAACTGAGCTACTCAAGCACGACTCACAACCTGTCCTCACAGCTTCAGTTCTGCCAGTACCTCGTCTCCTACCTTCACAGAAGCTCTTCTGCGAACCTCCCGAGTTCGAGCCTCGGTCCGGCACACAGTTTTAATCTGCCAGGAAGTTTCATGCCTATACTACGCTTGTCTTCTTCTTATGTAGTGTTACTGCGCGGATTCTTATCGGATGGGGTTATCGGAAGACATCGAAGGAGTTCAGAGAACGGTAGCTCGTTTTGTATAGGTTTGTTACAATAAAGAGGTGTTTCGTTGTGGCGAGATGTTTTCACTGGATTTCGATCAAGAACTTTCTCCATAGAATGCGGCAGAGTTTTGTTGAATAACATCTCACTGACCATCGCGATAAAATGAGAGGAACTAGAGCTTTTACACGAGGATTTAGATGTTCAATTTTCGACTGCCAGAGTGACCGAGCGGTCCTAGGCGCTACAGTCTGGAGCTGCGCGACCGCTACGCTCGCAGGTTCAAATCCTACCTCTGGCATGGATGTTTGTGATGTCCTTAGGTTAGTTAGGTTTAAGTAGTTCTACGCTCTAGGGGACTGATGACCTCAGAAGTTAAGTTCCGTAGTGCTCAGAGCCATTTGAACCATTTGTTCAATTTTTCCCATGTGTTATTCGAGAGTGGTGCAATCGAGAAATAATTGGGGTTGGGTTGTTTGGGGGAAGAGACCAAACAGCGAGGTCATCGGTCTCGTCGGATTAGGAAAGGACGGGGAAGGAATTCGGCCGTGCCCTTTCAAAGAAACCATCCCGGCATTTGCCTGGATCGATTTATCGAAATCATGGAAAACCTAAATCAGGGTGGCTGGACGTGTGATTGAACCGTCGTCCTCCCTAATGCGAGTCCAGTGTGCGAGAAATAGTCTGAAAGGGATCCTACGAATCCTCCTTTGCACAGCAGTCATGTGGCCACAGCTGTAGACGCCGCCTGACCTGCAGATTTGGCGGACCCTTTTTGCAGCTGGGAGGCGGACGAGGCGTGGCGCGTGACGCACCACTACTTCCACTTCGACCCGCTGCACGGCAACCACCGCGTGGAGGACGTCAACTTCCAGTGGACGGACGGCGTGTTCGGCGTGGCGCTGTCGCGGCCCGACGCGCAGGGCGAGCGCACCGTCTTCTTCCAGGCGCTGTCCAGCCTGCGCGAGTTCTCGGTGCCGGCCGGCGTGCTGCGCAACCGCACGGCCGCGCTCGCCGCCGGGCCCGACTCCTACTACCACTACCGGGACCTCGGCTTCAAGGGCAACGACACGCAGGCCACCGCCTCCTACCTCGACCTCGGCACCGGCGTGCTCTTCTTCACGCAGGTGCGTATCACCGTTCTGACACCAAAAAGGTAAACTGTGCCATTGCCCGCCTGCACCTCTGCGTTCCTCCTGTGGCTATCGTGGATGCCACAGGCGGTATCCGGGGAAAGGACACTTGTTGGAATGGCCACCCCCAGTTGCACTACGTTTTGCAGTAAGCGGGTTTGCTGACTTCGAAAAAAATGCAGCAAAACAGCATCTTCTATCTACTGACGGTCGCGCAAAGGGTTACCCTTGATGCCTGTGGTGTGCATACTCTAAGACCTACAGCACACACACCATAAGATTATTCGACTTGTCGCTCCAACGAAGCAGGCGAGTGTGGGCAATATGTCTCGTGGTCTTATCGTGGCGTGTTTATCTTCTGCCGTTAGGTCAGACGATAGAAATGCCACTTGCACGCTTAGAGTAGCAGATTGACGGTGATCAACTTTAAACACAACTTGATTAATTTTCACACACATTTATTAAAATAATAACAAGCACAAAAATAACTTAACTTGGTGCGGGATGCTATTTACAATTGACAATCTGAAGTTCCTTTGGTCTTGGTACGTTAATCGTATCCTCATATCTCTGATACCTGACAAAGTGTCTATTCATTTATCTTCATGGCTATGTACAGGAATATGATAATCTTACTAGGCGCAGACTGAAACTTGACTACAGACTAATGCAGACTGAATAATCGGAGGTCTGTACACTTGTTATAATACCTCGAGCGTTCAGGTATCACTGCGCGAGTGTGATCCGCGAGCAGAAAAGGTTCTACGTTAGCAGCAATCTCATTGGCTGCATTACATATTAATACGCAGATCGGCGGAAGCAGAATTTGGTCCGTCTGTAAGACAGCGCCATCTCGTAGTGCGGAGACGGACGAGCACTGCGCCTGCGCTGTTGTGCTTAGCAGGGCGCGCTCTATTGGGAAAGTTGTGTACGCGCTGACTACACAACAATGCCTATCGGATGTAAATGGGAAGGGGTTGAACCCCGTCAAATATTTGTTGTAAGTTCTATGGGACCATACTGCTGAGGTCATCGGTCCCTAAGCTTACACTATATAATCTAACTTAAAGCAACTTACGCTAAGGACAACACACAAACACACACCCATGCCCAAGGTAGGACGAGAACCTCAGACGGTGCGAGCCGCGTGAACTGTGACAAGGCGCCCCTGACCTCACGGCTACCCCGCGCAGTGAACTACCGTTGCCGGCCCCTGTGAGCGAGCGGTTTTAGGCGCTTCAGTCGGGATCCGCGCTGCTCCTACGGTCACAGGTTCGAATCCTGCCTCTGGAATCAATGTGTGTGATGTTCTTTGGTTAGTCAGGTTTAAGTTCTAAGTCTTAGGTTCAAATGGTTCAAATGGCTCTGAGCACTATGCGACTTAACTTCTAAGGTCATCAGTCACCTAGAACTTAGAACTAATTAAACCTAACTAACCTAAGGACATCACACACATCCATACCCGAGGCAGGATTCGAACCTGCGACCGTAGCGGTCGCTCGGTTCCAGACTGCAGCGCCTAGAACCGCACGGCCACTCCGGCCGGTCTCTTAGCTTTAGTTCTAAGTCTAGGGAACTGATGACCTCAGATGTCAAGTCCCGTGGTGTTTAGAGCCATTTGAACCATTTGAACCACCGTCAATTCGCATTCGTGCAGTACGAGAGAAATCGGCGGCAGAATGGAAACGAAATACAGACACTCTGTAACGAGCCACTGTAGACCAGGGCTCCATCTGACAATGTTTGTGAGGGTGAAAAACGACGAGTTGCACCATGGTATAAAGTCCACCTTACAGACGGTCCAGTAACATTAAAGAGACCGTCGTCTAGTTTCGACATCAATGTACAGTAACCACTCTCAGACACCATATGGCAGCATTAGCAGTGGAGGGTATATAAAGTGTGTTAGGGGAATGTGGAAACGGAGCAATTTATTTGATGTCCAAAAGGGGCTTGATTATTGTCTTTCGGTCTAAGGGTGGAGGCATGTCGAAATGGTTAAGTTTGTAACCTGTTGGAGTGTCGCCTTGGTTAAAGTACATTCTGACCGCAAAAGAGATGTGTACAGACGAATAGCCACTGACCGCCCAGATGAACCAAGGGCTTACAAACAGTGTCTCCTCAATGACCGTTCAGTAAATGTTGCTGCGTGTCGGCCTCCACAGGAGATATCTGGTTCATGCATCCATGGCCACTGCTGCTCATTGGCGAAGAAGGCTGAAATTTGCAGGTCAATAGCGCAACTGGACGTTCACGAGACGCGACAGGTGGCCTTTCCAGATGAATCACGCTCTGTGCTTCATCAGACAGAAGGCCGTTGGCATGAATCTCGTGAAACCTCTGATAACAAACACCCTGCAACAAGTGTCAGAAGGGTCCAGACCGGAGGCATTTCCTCAGTAAGCTATCATCGTGGATGGCACAGTGGATCAGCATAAGTATTCCTCTATTCTTGTGGACCATGTCCACGCCGACGAGCAGTTTCTTTTTCGTTAGTACGATGGCATCTACTAGCAGGGCAATGCAATGTGTCACACAGCTCACTGCGTGTGTGGTTCGAAGAGCACCAGGATGAGCTTACTGTACATCAAAGTCGCTGGACCTAAACTCAATGGAGAATCTACGGGACCACAGCGATCGGGCTATACGTGCCATGGATGCTCAACAGAGAAACCTAGTGCAGCTGGTCACAGCATGGCTTCACAGCCCTGTTGGTACCTTCCAGAACCTCACTGAGTCTCCTGCACATCTTCAGCGGTCTGTGCAAGAGGTGGCTATTCAGGTTTTGGCAGGTAGTTACAGTAATGTGACTGCACCATGTGTAACTGGGTAAATAGCTTCAAAGGTGGGAGGAACGCAACAGCGTTGGAAGAGGGAAAGGGATCAACGGAAATATTACCTTGAATGGAGAACCCCTCAAAGTGGCAGAAAGTTTCACTTCCTTAGGGAGTGAAATATCTAGTGATGGAAGAATAACCAACGAAATTAATAGGAGGTTACAGAAGGGAGGCAATTTCTACCAAACAATAAAACACCTGATTTGGATTAAGGAAGTTTTAGAAAAAACGAAACTCCTTTTCTATAAGGTTATTGTCACCTATGGTGGAGAAACATGGACAATGGCAGAAAGGGACTGCAAGCAGGGGAAATGACATTTCTCAGAGCAGTTAAGGGAAAAACAAGAATGGACAGAGTAAGGAATTTAGAGATTAGAAAGGACCTTAAACAAGAAAGTATGAGAGAAGAAATTGAAAAAAAGAGATTTATGTGGTATGGGCATGGTAAGAGGATGCATCGCCAGACTCTCCCCAAAATTATGGAAGAACTATGATGGATGGAAAAAGACCTAGAGGGCGCCCAAGAACACAGTGGAAAATGGGAGTGGAAATATCTGTGGAAAGGTGTGACCTGGCAGCAAGTGGAGGAAGAAAAGTGGTGGGAGGACCGAGCCAAATGGAGAGGACTCGTCAGCGCCTAGACCTGGCAGTAGCTGGAGCGGGATCCGGATATAGATAGATTATTCATAAAATTTCGCGGGAACTACCAGATGTCTGCAGCTTGTTGCCATGATATTTCGACGCCGAATCTTCTGGCCTCTTCAGGTGAATATTGATAGGAAACGCACTAAGCTCACGTAATTAAGATCCCGCCGGCACATGCGTGGTGTGTCCAGCTGGCGATGCGCATGCGCCGTTTGTCTTAAATATTTGAGCGCAGTGCCGTTGCTGTCAGTATTCACCTAAAGATGGCCAGAAGACTCTGCGCCGAAATATCATGGCAGAAAGTTGTCCGACAGTTCTCCTGACATTTCATGGAATATTTGTCAGAATGTTTGTCACATTGTGTTGTTGTTTCCGTTCCAGCTGAACCGCAACGGCGTGGCGTGCTGGAACACGCAGAAGCCCCTGGAGCCGGCCAACGTGCACTTGTTGGTCAGCGACGGCGAGCGCTTCTCCTTCCCCAACGACCTCAAGGTGGACGCCGAGGGCACCCTCTGGGTGCTCACCGACCGCCTGCCCGTCTACGTGTACAAGGGCGGCCTCGACCCCAACACGGTCAACTACCGCATCTTCTCCACGGCCGTCAAAGACCTCATCAAGGGCACCGTCTGCGAGGCGTAGTTGGTCGCCGAGGCTCGACGATGACGCCGCAGAACTGTCCAGCGCAGCACTTCTATTCAGCTCCCCTCCTCGCTCTTTTGTTATGCTAACAACTCTGTGAAGGCGTATAGTCATCTGAGGACCTGAACTTTTCATCAGTTATGTTTTTTTATTCAACACTCTCGTCTCCGCTCGTCGAAACCTCTTAGTCGGCGAAACTCTACTACTTTTTTTCTTCTGCTCGTGGAGCAACGATTAGTCAAAAGAGCACTTGGAACTCGCCTTATTAAAGGACTAGACGCTTTATCACACCGCACCCAATCTATCAAAGCATCAGTATTGTTGTATCAAATTATAATGTGGGTTTAGATCCATCAAGACCTGACATTTGGCAGAAAAAACGCTTACGGTGATCAGTGAGGTGTGTTTGGATAAACGTAGCTTAAGGTAATGTCTGGGTTCCAATCTTTTAATCTCCGTGAGGAGCAGAATATTCCTCTGGTGAACAGACTGTTTTATTCATGAGCTACAAAAACATTTGTTCTGCGGTTCGTAATCATCAAATTAAAATGTTTTCGTTAATAGCTCATAATAAAAGGACGTCCATTAAAATGGAAAAAAGTAATGTTGCATGCGAAATACAAGATAATAAGTGCCAAAATATACGCACATATCTTTAAAAAATTATATGTAAGCTCATTTTCTTCCATTTAGAGGTATACTGTCACTTTTTAACATGAAAAAGAAGTACGAAAAAGCTACGGCACAGTTACAGCGTGAAAACTGCGAATGAGAACGCAGCGTTATTCTTTCCCCGTAGTATTTGAGGAACTCAGCACTCCTTTAAAATGACCCGTAGTATTTGAGGAACTTAGCACTCCTTTAAAATGAAATACGTACCTGTCCTTTATTTCTGGAGGCAACAACTGCAGCATATTACACTTATGTCCAATACGTGTTTGCTATCTGCCACTTTTTGCTATAATGCTATATGTTTCGATACAAGAAATGTGCTATAGTTTGAGCAAGTGCAGAAAAAGTAAATACTTAAGACATATACGACATATTTTATAAATGCCTTTTGTTTCAGTGACCTTATGTTTGATAATGGGCGTATCCAGTATTAAATCACCAAGTCGTTTGTCTGTGTGCTCTAATTTTATCGATAAAATTTAGACACCGAATTTCCCATTAACAGTGCAGTCACTGCCGTGTGACTTCATGCTAATCTATCATTCCTCTGACGAATGTAACAGTTCAGTAGTTCAGGGAAATGATGTGCTAATAGCTATTGAGTCACAGCCACATACAAGTGGGAAATAAACAGAGATGTGGCGTTAAGACACACTTTTACAGATACACAGGAAACGAGAGCAAATGTGGTGCTGAACACAAACCGATAGAGGTGGACTTAAATTTTATATTATGTTTTCTGAAGTGTGTTATATTTCGAGAAAGGAAGGTATTGAATATCAGCTGTCCAAATTACGTTGTGAGTAAATACTTCATTTCTACGTGTCTACATATATGAAAACACTTGGACTTTGTATCTGAGTAATCGATTCCCGTGCATTTGCCATACTTCATTTAAACATTTTCTGTCTGCCCTTATCGTCTCTTTTCTGACATTCTGTCATTCAAGTACTGCAGACAGTTCACTAGAACCATTTGTACCAACCAGATATAAAGAAAACTATGGGCAGGTGCTCCCACGTTACATAGGAATATTATATTTCTTTTGTTGTTAAAGTATAAATTGATACTTTTCATGATGAGAAAGTGAACTGTAATTCATACACAAAAGACGACATAAAAGTAATAAAATTTTTGTACATTTTTTGTGTGTTTTCGATTTGTCGTTATCCGTTCACCTTATGCTCCTTCCTGTTTTTCACTCTCTAGCAAATACACTGACGGAAAGAAATCACAACACCAAAAAATAATTAATGTTGAGTAATGAAATTTGCCGGCCGTTGTGGCCGAGCGGTTCTAGGCGCTACAGTCTGGAACCGCGCTACCGCTACGGTCGCAGGTTCGAATCCTGCCTCGGACATGGATGTGTGTGATGCCCTTAGGTTAGTTAGGTTTAGGTAGTTCTAAGTTCTAGCGGACTGATGACCTTAGAAGTTAAGTCCCATAGTGCTCAGAGCCATTTGAACCATTTAGTAATGAAATTTCGTGAATACATATGTCTAGGTAACATATTTAAGTGATTAACACTGCAAGATCAGAGAGTAATGTAAGTGAAAGATATGTCATTGCAAATGTGAAATGGTGGTGCATTAATAACCGCTGTAACCACCAGAAGGTTGGATGCAAGCATGGAAATGGGCATGCTTTGTACTCTATAGGAGCCGGATGTTAGTTTTTGGGATGGAATTCCATTGGTCGGTCAGTACAGGGCGGTTATGCTGGTTGTCAGTGATGCTGGAGTTGCCGCCTGATGATGTCCCATACGTGCTCGACTGGAGACAGGTCAGGTGATCAAGTAAGCCAGGCAACATGTCGACACACTGCAGAGCATGTTGAGTTACAACAACGGTATGTGGACGAGTGTTATCCTGATGGAAAACAATCCCTGAAATGCTGTTCATGAATAGTAGCTGGACAGGTCGAATCATCAGACTGACGTACAGATTTGTCGTCAGGGTGCGTTGAGTAGCCCCGAGAGTACTCCTGCTGTCATACGAAATCGCACCCCAGACCATAACTCGAGGTGTAGGTCCAGTGTGTCTATCACCAGACAGGTTGGTTGGAGGCCCTCAGCTGGCCTTCTTCTAACCAACACTCGGCCATCGCTGCCATCGAAGCAGAACCAAATTTCATCAGAAAACACAACAGACCTCCACGCTGCCCTACAATGAAATCTCGCTTGAAACAACTGAAGTCGTAAATGGCTGTGGTTTGTGGAATCTGAGCTACAGGGCGTCTTGCTCAGAGCTGCCCGTGAAGTGCCCGATTTTTAACAGTTCACTGTGGAGCCAACTGCTGCTCAGATTGCTGCTGCAGATGCAATACGATGCGCCAAAGCCATATGCCGAAAACGGTGGTCTTCCCTCTAGACAGTGCCACGTGGCCGCCCGAGCCCGGTCTTCTTGCGACTATGCATTCTCGTGACAACCGCCGCCACTAATCACCTACAGTGGCTACATTCATGCCAAGTGTTTCTGCATTGTCGCAGAAAGAACATCAAGCTTCTCGTAGCCCTATTATACGACCTCGTTTAAAGTCACTGAGATGTGGATGATAGTGTCTTTGTCGCCTTAAAGGCATTCTTGACAAAGATCAACTCACCGTGTCCAGTCTCAAAAGTAACTACAGCACAGCGTCTATTTAGAGCAAACCTGATTTGCATACTCATAGTGGTGCTACTAGCGCCACTCTTATACGACTGTCTCGAAGTCTGAATATACATAATTTTTCGGATGTAGAAACACGCCTACCAACTTCCGCTTATGTCGCAAAACTCCTTCTTGGTGTTGTGATGTTTTTCTTCAGTATAAACAAATAATAGATGAAAAATAAAGATTTGTCTGGCGTTGCTGGATGAGAGACCTAGAGAGATTGTTCAGCCGGAAAGGGTTACCTTCCTTCGCGTACAACGGCCCATTTTCACAAGATGTATGAGAATTATTGCTAAGTGTACCTACGAGTTTTCGTGACTGTAATGGGGATTTGTATATTGTGGTGTCAGATCTGTGTTGAGAAGAGAGGGGGTGGGGTCAGGTTCAGGCAAATGGCCTACTCAACTCTAATAACACGTAGCTCCCCCCCGGGTTTACGTCCAGGTCTGACGTATGGAGCACCATCAGCTGTGTCACACGCTCTCACTCCATGGGACAGAAACGAGAGTTTTAGAATTTTATCCAGGACGCTGGTGCGAAGTTCTCTGACATGGAACTACATGCCCCTTGTTAGCCGAATAATGGCAGTAAAAATTTCTTCCAACACGGCTTCATCACAGTCGAGCACAGCTTCGGCTGTGGAGTCGGGTTAAAAAAGAAAAAAACGCTTAATACCAAACACAACGTTGAACAATTTCTTTCACTTATCATTACTAATGAAACGACGCATTCTTCATAATATGATGCGAAATACGCAGTCATATTATAACACCTGTACGTACTTTGAGCCAAATATGGCGTTAACATACAATAAGTGTTACTCTCTTGAAGGAATTTTGAAGTTCGACCGTGTGTTTACCTAATGGACAGAGGGTATCGAACGTGAATTGCGTATAAATGGCAATTAGTAGAAATACTTTAATTTTGAAAATAATGGAATTAGCGAAAGTTTTCGTGAATGAAATAACAAACGGTCGCCAGCCTAATCAGGCAAAATAATTTTGAAACATTAAGTTCAAAGAATTTATATACAATATTGCAAAAAGGACTGCCATTCTTTTTCTCTTTGTAAAGTACAATGAACACAGACGACTACCAGGCGAACTGAACAGTGTATAGCAGTAGTTACCATCAGCATAAATTAGCAATCACAGAAAGATAAAAAGGAATTTTACTCCTATTGATAATAATTAGTATCTCAATCATTAATTAAATGTTATCAAAGAAATCATGAGACTAGGTGAATCATGCCAATAGTCCTGGTTTAACTAACACACAAACATCACAAATGCAATATGCTCTCTCTTTTATGGAAATACTTCAGATTCCTTTAGCAAAATCAATATTTAGTTTAACTTTCTCATTATAGAGAAGAATATAGTGGGGCCATAAACTATCATTTAATCTGCAAGCAAATTTTGTAACTGTTTCACTAATGTTAATTTGTAACCTCACTTGAATTTGTTTATATTTCAAAACTATATAGCAATTTACTCAAATGTTATTCTCAAATTAACTTCAGAAGTTAGTATATGGTAATAGTCGAGGCAAAATCAAATTTTCTGTAAGTCAAATTATGTGCCCTTTTCATTACCTGAAAAGCAGGAGGTTTAACTAGCACCATTTATACACTTTAGCACAGAAACTATGGCACAATCAAAGTCGAAACAAATCACTGATTATTCAGAAACAGGATACTCGGTCTTTAACACGTTTAGGATAGGACCCTGTATAGGTTTCTTGATCAGGGCAATTTCAAACTTCAAACAAATATTTTTATCACTGAAATTGTTATTGAAAAACACACACACAAATGTACTGGTCCATACTAAAATACATCCTGATTTCCTGAAGTTATCGGAGCAGTGACGCAATAGTGGTGGCAAGCACGTGGTGGCTGTCTGGTCTCACCTCTTGCACTTTAAGGCTCTTTCCAAATTTCTGCTTGGCGACGTATTAATCAGTTTAGATCCATTCCATAATACAAGAGCACCACATTATAGCAGAAACCACATCCGAGGCAATTTCAACAGAAATCGGCTTCGAATGCCTCACTTGGCACCTATGGTGTTGACTGTATAACTCGCTGGCCACAGATTGCGTAATGTGCTCTCTCTCTCTCTTGCCGTCCAGTTTGACCGCCAAATCCACCTTTTATCACGGGCCAAGCAACTTCCGTAGCGGAGAGGGTTCTCTACACCTTTTCCTTTATATAATTCAACTTCCCTAAGTATGAAACAGTATTCAAAGTACAATTTTCCTTTTATGAGAATACGTATTTTATGACGTTTCATTATTTTTAAACATTATTAAACCTTTACAATATATACACATAAACTTCCATTTTCCCTTTGACGATTCAAAGACCTTTACTAGTACAGAACAATCACTTCAAAGTTACATACACATAATTACACTGTATAAACTACTTACAATCGATAATGGTGTTACAATATCTCTGAATGTAGTTTATCTAACAGTAGTGGTCTAGTAGCGCCAGCGCAGGAGCTCAGTCTGTTCGGTTCGCCAGCACAGAAGCTCAGTATGTTCGGTTTGTGTGTGTGTGTCTGTGTGTGAAATTCGTCAGAAACGACACGTTGTTTGGATTTTTCGCTAAACCATAGCTCTTCTTTTCTCGGTTTGATAATTAGGGAAGATGAGGGACACGTAATTCGCCGAAGTGGCGTCCAGTTGAAAGACTTGCACCAGGGATTAATAATAATAATAATATTAATATTAATAATACTCATTATTATTATTATCAAAATCATTTTAGTGCGTCCTATGGTCATGGAGTGGCAACGGCTTTGCCACAGTGGATACACCGGTTCCCGTGAGATCACCGAAGTTAAGCACTGTCGGGCGTGGCCGGCGCTTGGATGGGTGACCATCCAGCCGCCATGCGCTGTTGCCATTTTTCGGCGTGCACTCAGCCTCGTGATGCCAATTGAGGAGCTACTCGACCGAATAGTAGCGGCTCCGGTCACAGAAAACCATCATAACGACCGGGAGAGCGGTGTGCTGACCACACGCCCCTCCTATCCGCATCTTCAGTTGAGGATGACACGGCGGTCTGATGGTCCCGATGGGCCACTTGTGGCCTGAAGACGGAGTGTTTTTTTTATGGTC
The DNA here is from genome assembly GCF_023864345.2 of Schistocerca serialis cubense. Lineage (NCBI taxonomy): Eukaryota > Metazoa > Arthropoda > Insecta > Orthoptera > Acrididae > Schistocerca > Schistocerca serialis. The sequence goes on along the minus strand of NC_064646.1, from coordinate 418,278,976 downwards.
ATGGAGTCATACTCCTCCACAGTTCGCCATTTCCTTTGGAGATGGAGTGAAGATTATAAAAAGTTAAATGTGAAATTAGAAATTCGAGAGCTCGTAATTCGTTCATTAAATGATACGCAGAGAACTATTTGTTTTATGTATGAGGATACTGAGAGGTTGACGTGTTGTCAGCTTGCCATCGTTAAGGACCGAATTCGAGAACATACTGTAGCGTACGCGATAAACATTCAATGGGATTTTTCCTTCTTCTGATTATTGTTGTCCTATGAACAGCACTTCCACTTCTTGAAAAACTATTTAACTTTTCTCCTGGGAGACGTACGTCGATACATGTGATACACGTACGAGTATATACTAATGGATGATCCGCAGTTGCCCAGCAAAGCAGCGAGGCTTAAAAAATCGAGCAACTTTCTCTATTCTACAAAATTAGTGACGTATTTTAACTAGTTACACATTCTTCAAAGTGGAATCTACGGTTACCTATGCGTGGACGGGAAGGATGACGATCGTGTTATTTTTTCATCTGGTGTTTGCGTATTTGTGCAACGTATCTATGCCACCAGAGGAAAAGTATAGAATATTTTCATTGAATCAAATTCCAATGACGACGAAATAAAACCGTTGCTTTATTGATTGTGGCAGTCGCTGAAAGCCAAAACTTAGTTCCACGAATTTGGAGGCTACATACCAACAGTAGCTTTTTAAATGTGCACTACAGTACACACCTTTGAATGTCCAAACGCCTTTGCCGTAGGTCCCTGCCGTTTGTGCTGCTGTTGGGGGCTACAATTTTCAGTAATTTTTCGTAGCCTCTATGTCTCCGTCATTCGTTTCACGCTAAAATAAGTTCACATTGAATTCACAACGAGCTTGAACAAACCCCAGAAACATTTCCATTATATACTGATGAGACATAATAGCGTGTTGCGGTTGTCCACTAACGGATCGCAATACAGTTGCGAGTCGGCGTGGCCTGGATTCGAGAAGACCTTGACAGGTTTCCCAAGTTATGTGGCAACACATACCTCAACTCCCGTAACTTCCGAGCCAACTTTATGGGGGGCGCGGGTCTGGTGCCCGATTATGTCCCACATGTGTTCCATTGGATTCACATCGGGTGAATTTGGTGGCCTAGACATCAACGTGAGTTTACTATTACGCTCCTCAAATGACCGTAGCACAGTCGTCAGCATAATGTTCACGTAGGCCACAGCCGTTTGCGATAACTTAAATGTATAAAATATTCACATTATCGACTTTGGCAATTAGTAGCCACCTTAAGGTTTGACTAATCCCCTAATAAACTTCGTAAAAATATGCAACAAATACAATTAGGCAATTTAAGTATCATGAAGTCGTCTGAAGTATTTCAATGGATTTACATTATATCCTCAATTCTAAAAAAGAGTATGGCCGGCCACGCAGCAAAAAAAAATAAAAAATAAAAAAAAAAAATATCACAGAAGCACCAACGGTCTGAGTTGCACAATTCACACATTGTGTCTCGTTAGGGCTGTTGTGGGCTTTAGTCCGAAGACTAGTATGATGCAGGTCTCCATGCTACTATGTCCTAAGCCTCTTCATCTCTGAAAAACTGCTGTAACCTATATCAATTTGCAACTGCTTACTGTATACATGCCTAGGTCTTCTTCTACAATTCCCTTCACCCCCTCCCCCGCTTCACACGCACATACATTGTCCTCTATTAGCAAATAGATCGTTCCAGGATATATCACGATGTGATTAACCGATCCCTTCTTTTAGTCGTTTTCTGTCATAACCATGACTCAGCAGTTGAGAGACCAGACAAATGTGTGGTTCGTGAAGAGAGGCAGCAGCCTTTTCAGTAGTTGCAGGGCCAACAGTCTGGATGATTGACTGATATGGCCTTGTAACACCAACCAAAATGGCCTTGCTGTGCTGGTACTGCAAACGGCTGAAAGCAAGGGGAAACTACAGCCGTAATTTTTCCCGAGGACTTGCAGCTTTACTGTATAGTCAAATCATGATGGCGTCCTCTTGGGTAAAATATTCCGGAAGTAAAATAGTCCCCCATTCGGATCCCTGGGCGGGGACTACTCAGTAGGACATCGTTATCAGAAGAAAGAAAACTGGCGTTATATGGATCGGAGCGTGGAATGTCAGATCCCTTAATCGGGCAGGTAGGTTAGAAAATTTAAAAATGGAAATGGATAGGTTAAAGATAGATATAGTGGGAAATAGTGAAGTTCGGTAGCAGGAGGAACAAGACTTCTGGTCAGGTGAATACAGGGTTATAAATACAAAATTAAATAGGGTTAATGCAGGAGTAGGTATAATAATGAATAAAAAAATAGGAGTGTCGGTAAGCTACTACCAACAGCATAGTGAACGCATTATTGTGGCCAAGATAGACACGAAGCCTACGGCAACGACAGTAGTACAAGTTTATATGCCAACTATCTCCGCAGATGATGAAGAGATTGATGAGATGTACGATGAGATAAAATAAATTATTCAGATAGTGAAGGGAGACGAAAATTTAATAGTCATGGGTAATTGGAATTCGATAGTAGGAAAAAGAAGAGAAGGAATTGTAGTAGGTGAATATGGAATGGGGGTAAAAAATGAAAGAGGAAGCCACCTGGTAGAATTTTGCACAGAGCATAACTTAATCATAGCTACCACTTCAAGAATCATAAAAAAAGGTTGTATACATGGAAGAGGCCTGGAGATACTCGAAGTCTTCAGGTAGATTACATAATGGTAAGACAGAGATTTAGGAATCAGGTTTTAAATTGTAAGACATTTCCAGGTGCAGATGTGGACTCTGACCACGAACTATTGGTTATGAACAGTAGATTAAAATTGAAGGAACTACAAAAAGGTGAGAATTTAAGATGGCATCTGGATAAACTGACAGAAACAGAGGTTGTAGAGAGTTTCAGGGAGAACATTAGGGAACGTTTGGCGGAAATGGGGGTAAGAAATACAGTAGAAGAAGAATGGGTAGCTTTGGGGGACGAAGTAGTGAAGACAGCAGAGGATCAGGTAGGTAAAAAGACAAGGGCTAGTAGAAATCCTTGGTTAACAGAAGATATATTGAATTTCTTTGATGAAAGAAGAAAATATAAGTGGAGTAAATGAAGCAGGCAAAAAGGAATACAAACGTTTCAAAAATGAGATCGACAGGAAGTGCAAAACAGCTAAGCAGGGATAGCTAGAGGACAAATGTAAGGATGTAGAGTCATATCTCACTAGGAGTAAGACAGATACTGCCTACAGGAAAATTAAACAGACTTTTGGAGGAAAGATAACCACTTGTGTGAATATCAAGAGCTCAGATGGAAACCCAGTTCTAAGCAAAGAAGAGAAAGCAGAAAGGTGGAAGGCGTATATAGAGGGTCTATACAAGAGCGATATTCTTGAGGACAGTGTTATGGAAATGGAAGAGGATGTAGATGAAGATAGAAATGGGAGATATGATACTGCATGAAAAGTTTGACAGAGCACTGAAGACCTAAGCCGAAACAAGGCCCCAGGAGTTGACAACATTCCATTAGAACTACTGATAACCTTGGGAGAGCCAGTCCTGACAAAACTCTACCATCTGGTGAGCAAGACGTATGAGACAGGCGAAATACCCTCAGATTTCAAGAAGAATATAATAATTCCAATCCCAAAGAAAGCAGGTGTTGACAGATATGAAAATTACCGAACTATCAGTTTAATAAGCCATGGCTGAAAAATAATAACACGAATTCTTTACAGACGAATGGAAAAACTGATAGAAGCCGACCTCGGGGAAGATCAGTTTGGATTTCGTAGAAATGTTGGGACACGTGAGGCAATACTGACCCTACGACTTATCTTAGAAGATAAGATTAAGGAAAGGCAAACATACGTTTCTAGCATTTGTAGATTTAGAGAAAGCTTTTGACAATGTTGACTGGATTACTCTCTTTCAAATTCTGAAGGTGACAGGGATAAAATACAGGGAGTGAAAGATTATTTACTATTTGTACAGAAACCAGATGGCAGTTATAAGAGTCGAGGGGCATGAAAGGGAAGCAGTGGTTGGGAAGGGAGTGAGACAGGGTTGTAGCCCATCCCCGACGTTATTCAATCTGTATATTGAGCAAGCAGTAAAGGAAACAAAACAATAATTCGGAGTAGGAATTAAAATCCATGGAGAAGAAATAAAAACTTCGAGGCTCGCCGATGACGTTGTAATTCTGTCAGAGACAGCAAAGGATCTGGAAGAGCAGCTGAACTGAATGGACAGTGTCTTGAAAGGAGGATATAAGATGAACATCAACAAAACCAAAACGAGGATAATGGAATGTAGTCGAATTAAATCGGGTGATGCTGAGGGTATTAGATTAGGAAATGAGACATTTAAAGTAGTAAATAAGTTTTGCTATTTGGGGAGCAAAATAACTGATGATGGTTGAAATAGAGAGGATATAAAATGTAGACTGGCAATGGCAAGGAAAGCGTTTCTGAAGAAGAGAAATTTGTTAACTTCGCGTTTAGATTTAAGTGTCAAGAAGTCGTTTCTGAAAATATTTGTATGGAGTGTAGCCGTGTACGAAAGTGAAACGTGGACGATAAATAGTTTGGACAAGAAGAGAATAGAAGCTTTCGAAATGGTGCTACAGAAGAATGCTGAAGATTAGATGGGTAGATCACGTAACTAATGAGTAGGTATTGAATAGAATTATGGAGAAGAGAAATTTTTGAAACACCTTGACTAGAAGATGCGATCGGTTGGTAGGACATGTACTGAGGCATCGAGGAATCACCAATTTAGTATTGGAGGGCAGCGTGGAGGGTAAAAGTCGTAGAGGGAGACCAAGAGATGAATACACTAAGCAGACTCAGAAGGATGTAGGTTGCAGTAGGTACTGTAGATGAAGCAGCTTGCACAGGATAGAGTAGCATGGAGAGCTGCATCAAACCAGTCTCAAGACTGCAGACCACAACAACAACAACAACAACAACAACAACAACAACTATTGAACCGGTAGGGAACCAGAATATGGAAGTTGTATGGTGTTGAGTGAAAGTAAAACTTGTGATGTAAATTTATTTTTCCCAATACTTTTCAGTGCCTACTCATCAGTTATCGAACTACGCACCTGATGTTCAGCATTCTTCCATAGCACCACTGAAGTGGTATGGAACTAGGATCTGGGTGTAGTAATGCGCTGACTGAAAATAAAAAAAAATGTCCAAAAGGAAATTATTTATTTCATTGTTATCACTGTGTCTTATTTTACAAAAGCATGTATTACTTGTCGATGCTCAAATTTTGTCGAAAAATTTTCTATAACAGCAGTGGCTGCTGTACACATCAGCATATAACTGACACTGGAAGTAATACATCAAACTAAGTTTTACAACATCCCGGTTCCGAGAACCCCAGAAGATAGACGTTGACTGTGGATATTGTATCACAGACACAATCCCTTTGACTGGTCAGAGATGTCACTAACCCGTCCACAGATGTAAACAGCCATACATGAACAGCTCCTATTAGAAGGATGAGGTCCAACAGCCGAGCAGTTCCCGTCATTCCACCAGGAAGGAGGTATACGGCTCCGTGTTGTCTGTTGTTCAGCTATGCCTAAACGGCCAATGCCGCGGTTCGATCGCGTCCGCGTTGTTACTTTGTGCCAGAAAGTGCTCTCAATAAGGGAGGTGTCCAGGTTTCCCGGAGTGAACCAAAGCGATTTTGTTCGGACATGGAGTAGATACAGAGAGACAGGAACTGTCAATGACATGCCTCGCTTAGGCCGCCCAAGGGCTACTACTGCAGTGGATGACCGCTACCTACGGATTATGGCTCGGAGGAACCCGTCGTGTTACGTCTCAAACTGTGCGCAATGGGCTGCATGATGCGCAACTTTACTCGGGGCTTCCATGGGGAGGTCCGTCTTTGCCACCACGACACCATGCAGCGCGGTGCAGATGGCCCCAACAACACGCCGAATGGTCCGCTCAGGATTGGCATCACGTTCTCTTCACCGACGAGTGTCGCATGTGCCTTGATCCAGACGATTGTTGGAGACGTGTTTTGAGGGAACCCGGTCAGGCTGAACGCCTTAGGCACACTGTCCAGCGAGTGGCGTAAGGTGGAGGTTACCTGCTGTTTTGGGGTGGCATTATGTGGGGCTGACGTACGACGATGCTGGTCATGGTAGGTGCCGTAATGGTTGTACGATACGTGAATGCCATCCTCCGACCGACAGTGAAACCATATCGGCATTGTATTGAAGAGGTATTCGTCTTCATGGACGACAATTCGCACCCCCATCGTGCGCATCTTGTGAATGACTTCCTTCAGTATAACTACTTCGGTCGACTAGAGTAGCCAGCTTGTTCTCGAGACATGAACCCTATCGAACATGCCTGGGATAACTTCCTGGGAGTTTAAAAGGTACTGGCAGAAGTAAAGCTGTGAGGACGGGGCGTGAGTCGTGCACTTGCCCATGAAAGGCAAAGGTCCCGAGTTTGAGTCTCGGTCCGGCGCACAGTTTTAATCTGCCAGGAAGTTTCATAGCAGCGCACACTCCGCTGCAGAGTGAAAATCTCATTCACGCCTGGGATAGATTGAAAAGGGTTGTTTATGGACGACGTGTCCCACCAATCACTCTGAAGGATCTACGCCGAATCGCCGTTGAGGAGTGGGACAATCTGCACCAACAGTGCCTTGATGAGCTCGTGGATAGTGTGCCACGACGAATAGAGGCATTCATCAGTGCAAGAGGACGTGCTACTGGGTATTAGAGGTACCGGTGTGTACAGCAATCTGGACCACCACCTCTGAAGTTCTTACTATATTGTGGTACAACATGCAGTGTGTGGTTTCCATGAGCAATAAAAAAGGTGGAAATGATGTTTCTGTTGATCTCTGTTCCAATTTTCTGTTCAGGTTCTGGAACTCTCGGAACCTAGGTGACGTAAAACTTTTTTTGATGTGTGTATATACGTCTACGACAGACAGAATAGGCTGTAGTGCCAATAAATACCGAAACACATGGGTGAAAGACTTAACAGTAGTAAATTTATATAGACGGGAGTAAAGCAGCCAAGGGAATATTATCCCGCTCATACGTACAGTAGAAAATTTAAAGAAATTATTTATTTCTAACAACAATTCACATGTGTTAACAGGTGCCCTAAACTTAAAATAATATGCCCATGTGTGAAGCAGACAGGACAGACTGAAACATCAATAATTACCAAAACAGGTAGACAGAAATACGAATAAAAAATTTAAAAAAATGCATGAATGCTCCATTACCTTTGTATTTATAACATAATTATTAATTATGTTATAACTTAATTAACCCTTATCTTTTGGTAGACCGGATAACTTTGTACCAGCTAACCGAAAGTAACTAGAGGGGATTGTGGTCTCGGTAGTTTGTAAAATCAGGTAAGACAGAAAATTTGCAATGTCTGCATCTACGAAGCACACTTTTTCATCAACGAACATCAGTCCCACGGATTAGGGAATTAGTTTGAAAAAATTTTAGTACTTTACATACACCTCTATGAAGCAGGCCAAAACAATTTCTATTTCACTACTACGCGCAGTCATAGAAAAGAAAAACGTAAATTAATATACACGTCTGTGAATCAGACTGATGGCGTTAACTAACGCTTTTATGAACAATAGAATCCCAGGCAACCGAGGACAATAATTAGGAAATTACAGTAACGGCACAATTTCGGCCGACCTTCCAGATAGTTACTCGACGAATTCTAAAACATACAGAATACAAATTAAATTTACGCAGCAAGTGAATGGCATCCAATATGTGGACGCCAACCACAAGAGAAACGTGATGCCTTACAAATGAGTCCATTTGGCCCCCTAGTGCCAAAAATAAGATAATATTTACAAAGACACTTAAATACAGGAAATGGCAAACGTTGAAACTATAGTTCAGAAAACACGTACACCCTCTGAAATTTATATCCTTCTACTGTTAAGTAATTATTTAAACAGGTTCTTATTGCCAGGATACTGATCCACATAAAGGGAATGGCCGAACATGACCAGCAGAACGATCCGAATCAGTTTGCTGTCAAATAACAAACGACACTCAGAAGTAACAGTGCATAGCAGAGGGGGGTGTGAGCCGTGAGGATGGGGGTAGGGGTAGGGGTAGGGTAGGATAGGGTAGGGCAGATGAGAAGCGGGTCGTTCTCTCGCGAATCATGAGCAACATTTAACGCCTGCAAAATCTGGTGCTCACTACCGTTTTGTATCAGCCCAAAGCGAATCATCATGGATGGTGCATGTGGCCACATCCACCAGCCAGTCAGCAAGAACGTGCTCGAAGCCTAATTCCAGAATATGACCCATCAGAGCACAGAGAGTACAGAGTTTCAACTCCCCAGTAGATGAGGGCTCGGCTAGTGATGTGCACATCTGTCGCACAGATTCGACGAGCAACCACCACGGCTCTCAGGTACAAGCACATTGCCACGCAAAGCTTCACGAAAAACAGCAAAACCCTAGCAGTGTGAGAGCTACACTCGCAATTAAATCCCTTGCTGAGCAGCCGAAGCGCCACCTTTCGAGACAGGAAGGAAACAGTAGCTGGGCAACGGTAGGCAAAGAGTTTCCCCAAGCACAGAAGTCTATATAACCCCACACATGGCTCAACCACATTTCAAAATCTTCTCTTCTTATCTGAGCTGCATATTGTCCACGTTTCACTTCCGTAGAGGCCTCTTCTTCAGAGAACCGACTTCTTAAATTTGTATTAGATGTACATACTTGTTTTTCAGAGATGATTATTGTGCTATGACCAGTTTGCATTTTATACCCTCTCTATTTCGGCAATTTTGTTGCCCAATTAGGAGAACTAGCCTGTCTCTTACACTGTATGATTTACTAATTTAATTTTGTCAGTATCACTTGATTTAATCCGACTTGAAACTAATCTAACCTCCGTTCGAAGAGGTATCGGAAGACTCAACGCAATCGATTGACCGCACGTCAGTCGATAGGCGTCACTCGATGCGGATATGGAGGGGCATGATGAGCACACTGTTCTCCCGGCTGTTGTCAGTTTTCTTGGCCGGATTTAATTCAACTACATTCCATGTTCGTTTTATAATCCCTCCTCAAGACGGTATTCACTCCGTTAATTGCTCTTCCGGGTCTTTTCCCATCTCTGAAAGAGTTACGTCATCGGGAAACCTCAATTTTTATTTCGTCTGCCTGAACTTTAATTCCCTTCCGAAATTTCTCGGTTTTATTTACTGCTCCTTCAACGAACGGACTGAATAACATCGGAGACAGGCTACAACTCTACCTCACCCCCTTCTAAACTGCTACTTCTCTGTCATATCATTTAACTCATAAGTGCGGTCTGTTTTCTGGAGCCGGCCGCTGGTGGCCGAGTGGTTCTGGCGCTACAGTCTGGAACCGCGCGACCGCTACGGTCACAGGTTCGAATCCTACCTCGGGCATTGATGTGTGTGTTGTCCTTAGGTTAGTTAGGTTTAAGTAGTTCTAAGTTCTAGGGGACTTATGACCTCAGCAGTTGAGTCCCATAGTGCTCAGAGCCATTTGAATTTTTGTTTTCTGAATGAATTGTAAACAACCTTTCGAACGCTGTATTTTATCTCTGTTGACTTCGCAGAGTGTGGACCAGCCAACATTGTCAGAAGCTTTCTCTAAATCTTTACATGATTTCAACATACGAGTTATATATGTTAATACCTTATTTCGCGATTGTAATAAAAGTCTTACTGGAGACCATACGCGTTTCGATTTATTTTAATCTTCCGTGGTCAGGTTTTTTGTTTCTTACACCTAAACCTCCATATGTCAGACACTCTGATCAGTACCAAACGTTGTATGTCAATCTAGTATCAATCAATATTCCGATCTAGTTCGTACTATACGCTGTCATCTAGCAGAACGAGCATAAACGTAAATCAAAAGTAACACCAGCTTTACGGGGAACAAAAAAGCGTAACTGTGAGGTACGGGTAGGTGTGCATTCCATGGAGAAGTTGATAGTACGATGGATCAACGTGCAAGGTGTCCTGGGTTTAAATTCCAATGACGTCTTTTTTTTCTTTTTTCCGAATTATGCGTGGAGTGTTATATGCGACAACGTGTTTAGGACATGTAAAAGGTTTGTTTGGAGCTTAAATAAATGTTTTCTTGATAGTTTGCTTCCGTTTGGTTTAGCTGAAAGCAGTAAATCTACAATGAACACCTGTAGTTTTACAGAATATACAGTCAGAATAGAAAAATAAACAGCTGCCTTGCACGTGCTGAAATAATAATAATAATAATAATAATAATAGTGTAACTCTTCAGGCTTTCCCGGCGATCTAATGACATCTTGGGTTGTCGGATGATCTGCCGGATATCAGCGTCGTACTTGCACGATATTTCGGTCACGTAGCTCGTGGCCTTCATCAGGTGCGACCTGAGACAGCTCCTCGAGTTTTAAATAGAGATGGGGCCCCTCCACGCCCGCACCAATGTGGTGACCAAACCAAAAGTTCTACTGTCACCTCCGTAAACATGTTAGTTGCCTAGTAAGTGGACCACAGGATGCTGGGCTGTGATGTTGTCCGTGCGTCTGGGTAAGGCTACGCGTCAACACGGTCCATCAGGTGATAGATAGTGGACGAAACGCGAGTGAGGGTAGTGATTTGAAGAGCAGAGGAAAAAAAGTGCCATGGCTCGCGCCGTGGGAAAAAAACCTCTGCGACAGTGGGATGGGTAGTAAGAGCAGTAGTGGCTTACTAGCTGCGATAGTTCATGCAAGGTTGGATTTGTTAGTATAGGTATCATGCATCATTACCATGACAAGCGATGGCGATGTGTCCCAGTTGCTGCTGCTGCTTCATTCCTGGAACAATCAAGATCGTTATACAGTAGTGGGAGATCGGCCATAGATCATCTCACTGTGTGGGGGATGTGTGGAGCTTGTTTGCATGCAGTGTACGGTACGGCTTCCCTGTGTGGTGCCAGTTATTCGGCAGTGTATTCCAGCTGGATATCCAGTAATGGCGTCTGATTAACAGGGGCTCGCCTGTGCCGTTATGTTTGCGTATGCTTGGCCATAGATGTTATGTCCCTACAAGTATGTCTTTTGGTCTTTTATGTTTCCATCTATGGTTGTGGTCGTAGTTCCCCAGATTCGGAATAAACGGGTTCTGCGAATGTCGGGAGTTTCTGTATAGTCTTGTTGTGAGTTTGTGGATTACCTCCGTGAGAGACTCAAGTCGGTATTCCCGGTGAAGGTCCGCGATGCGTGTGTATCGTGGAGCATTGCTTATGATTTTGAGTACTTTGTTTTGTATGAGCTGCAGACGGCGCAGGCGTGTAGGCGCAGCGTATCCCCAGACAGGAGCTGCGTACTTCATCAGGGGTCGGATAAGTGTCATGTACATGGACCTCGACACCCTTCTGTTCAGTGTGCTACGCCTGTTGAGCATAGGATAGAGCTGTTTGAGCCTCACGCTAGCTCGGTTGGTCATGTGTTGTATGTGGTCCCCCCAGAGTAATTTCTGGGCCAGCCAGACACCAAGGTATTTGACTTTCTCGCGGAAACGTATTGGACGCTCATGTAGAGTTATTGGTCTGCAGTAGCGGTGTTTGCGCAGTTGCTTCGGTCTTCTAGTGAACAGAACGGCTTCGCACTTGTCGACGTTTACTCTAACACGCCATTTCTCCAACCAAGGCTCGGCCACTCTGAGTGCAGTCTGTAGGCGTGACGTAATGTTTGATGGTTTCCAATCTTGCGCAAGGATGGCTGTGTCATCCGCGTAGATTGCCATCATTGTGTTGTGTGTGGTTGGGAGATCGTTTATGTAGAGGTTAGACAGTAGGGGCCATAGGATGCTTCCCTGGGGTACTCCCGCGTGTATACCGTGTTGTGTTGATTGTTTTCCCTGCACGTCAGTGTTGAAACTCCTGTCTGTGAGGTATGAGTGTACTAGACGCAGCAGCCCGTCATTGAATCTCGCGTCGCTGAGTTTGCGGATGAGGCCGTTGTGCCATAGACGGTCGAAAGCCTTTTCGATGACCAGGAACACTGCCCCTGTAGCTTTGTTTATGTTGAAGCCATGTGTTATATGTTCAATGACCCGTAGGAGTTGTTGTGTTGTGGAATGGTGATTCCTGAAGCCGAATTGCTCCGGTCTCAGGATGTCATTTGTTATGCGGTGCCTAGTGATGCGTTTGAGAATCACCTTCTCAACAATCTTACTGAGCGAACTCAGAAGGCTGATGGGTCGGTAATTTTGTGAGAGGCTGTGGTCTTTCCCCGGCTTCCTGAACATCAGGACCTTGGCCGTCTTCCAAAAGGCGGGGAAGTGTTGGTGTTTTAGTATGGCATTCGTATGGCATATGGAGCCACTGTCATCCTTGCCCAGGAATATCAAACCGGCGAGCCAATTGAGGATAACTCAAGAATGTAACAACACAAGGGGCGTTGAGCCTTTTGAAACATACTGTCCAGAGAAACTGGCAGACTTTAACGACGCCTATCAACATTTCCTGGCGGATGCCCACTGTCAAGCGACAGTAAATCATAGTTTGATGTTCTCTGGTAGCTAAGGGTGGCACAAAGAAGAGCCATTAAGTGTCATCCTTGCCCAGGAATATCAACCTGGCGTGTCAAACGAGGATACCGCACGAATCTGACAACACAAATATGGAACCAAATCGAGATGTACATGACACAGGCCACCAAGAGAAACTTCATGAGAGGGCAGAGACGGCGGGATTGCACGCAACAGATGGACAAAAATCCCTACTCACAGCTGCGGCGATGAACCCCCCCCCCCCCCCCCTCTCCCCTGAGTGTGTCAGTGAACAGTGATTATACGGTTCTTAGTTCAATGTATATACGTGTGTTTCTGTCAGAGAAACTTTGACTCGTGTGTTTTGCAGGAGTTCGATTTATCGGTGTATATTAGACTGACTCTTGTATTTTGCAGGTGTTCTATTTATTGTTTTTTTTAGACTTTGACTCTTGTATATTGCAGGTGTTTTTTTTTTTGGTGTTTTTTTTTTTAACGTTGACTATTGTACTTTCAGAACTGTTTTATTTGTCAATGTTTGTTTGTGTGTGTTGTATTAGATTTGTGATATTTTGTTTCGTAAATTCATTCCTGTGGCATTGCTTCGTTTATCAGTCAGATAGCTATTCATGCTCATTGGACTGTGATCGATTAGCCTTTGCATGGGGCATATTTATAGTGAGGAACCTCTTAAGGGTAACAATCACATAATTAATTGTGGTTTCAGTATAATGACACAGTGATCATTGTTTGCTAATTAACTGAAATATAGTAGAGTGATTAAATTAGTGCCACAAAGTTATTTTAATTCTACAAATTATTAGTTTTATAAGATATAGAATTTTTTTGTGATAACCACTTTGTAAAATATGTTTTTTTTCTCCTATCACTTTTTTTGCTTTTGTGGATTGTGCATTGTAATGTTCTGCTTTATAATACTGATGTTATTTCCATGTTCTTTTTTAATAGCTGTGCCACCTTTGCCATTTTCATAAATTTTACTTGTTAATTAACAGTCATAAATTTTCCTGTGATCAGTTGGCTCTTGCAATGAGCAAATACTGTTGAACTCCATAAGGGTAACAACCAGAAATTGTTTTCATATTAATGACACAGGGACCATTGTTTTTACTTGCTGGCCGAATTACGTCTACACGATGTTTTAAATAGGTGTCACAGATTGTGTTCTTTTTCTGTTTGAAATTGGCAGATTTTAAAGATTTGTTGAAATTATTGTGTTTTAGCAAGTAGCTGGTGACCTTTTGCCATTTCTTTGCATTTTTGGTTTAAGTAGGGTGTGAGAAGCCTGCTTGGTAATGTCCCAGCATGGCCAGAAAATTCCCTGCACAGTCTTTTCCCGGAGCGTTGGGGTTATGAAAGGACTCTGTTGGATTTCTGACTATCTGGGAGGAGACTGAGTAGTGGAACGTGTTACTTTTACACATAAACAAGAACGATCTGTCACACTACTACACTTTAAAACGCAGTTTATTTGTAATTCATGTCACACAGTCTCATACGGAACCTACATCCGCTTTCTTTTATATACTGTATATGATAAGATACTGTCATCCCCCTTCCCTTCTGTGTGAGAGGATGAATGAGCAAATGTATTTCTAGTTGCATGCTTGAGGGTAGCAGACAAGCCTGTCTGCTAGAGAACAGCAGGACCAACGTCGGAACAGGTAGCTACGCTTTCTAAAAGCAGAGAGGTTTCTATTCTTAGTATGGTCCTGTCCGTCCCTTGTCATGTTGGTATAGGAAGCTGCCTCTCTGGTCACTTCCGTTTGTTCTGTTAGCACGCTCGGTAGGAGCAGGTCAGTCTGTCCCCGGCGAGTGTCTGAAGTGGTAAGATCTCCGGCTAAGCGCGTATCTGCTAAGTCAGTAGGACAATGGATTTCTTAAGTTCAGCCTAACTGAAAATTTAATCACCTTTATTTCAAGTTTAGATCTAAAATATCTTATGTTATCTTAAATTGCAACGCAGTGTAATTCGAGTGTGAAGTTCAGAATATATTCCGGTAGTTGCTTTGTCACTACTTTGTGAGTAAAGTGGAACCACGTGTTGATCAGTAACTCTAAGTTCATCAATCTTAAATGCGAATGTGCGTGAGATTATAAGGTCTCATCTTGACAATATTTTTCAATATAGCAACTTTTCTTTATGTTCAACCCACGTGGGGTGTATTTTGTGAGACCAGTACCACGTGCTTATACAACTGTTTGACCCATCAGGTTAATAGTAAGACGATAGTAACCAGTTTGAGGTTTTTCTTTTGTAAATTACTTTTCGATCTAATTTATTTTAATTATCAAAATTATTGTGGAGTTACACTCTTTGTGTAAACCAAGTTGACCACGTGAAGCATGTGGTGTAATCATCAAAGTAGCCCTCAGCTAATCTTTTCGGGAAGATTTCACAGAGAGTTAGTATGAATTTAGTATACCAGTGTGTGGTAATTACATGACGGACAGGATTACGCTACGAACGTAACTTCTTTGGGTGAAAATTGAATCGGTTGTTTGTGGTTAATTTCCTCTTGCATATGTTTCAACGTTCTTTGTGTGTTATTTTATTGAATGCAGTGTTGTATGCAGTCTCCCAATCTTGGCTTCATATTTGATCTGTTCCATAAGATTAGAAACTCACATTTTCACAATCCTAAATAAGGCACCAGATTAATTTTGAATCAAGTTTAATATGCTGAAATTTCTATGATCAATGTTGAAATAAATTTCCAAATATAAACTGATTTATTTCCTTTTATTTAAATTCTCTTTTTTATATATATATATCACCGGTTGTTGTATGACTATTAAAAGATTATAATTAATGTTAGTCTGGTTGGGAATTTGGTAAGCTAGACTGGATACCTGGTGGAACACTTGCGCAGTAATGCAAGGTTAACTTCTCCAGACAGCTCACAGCTTTAACCCTCTTCTGTTGCCTATCAGTACCGCTTTCATAGCAAATTAAAGCAACAACGTTACACACTATATTAGTCTAATTTGTCTTCGCTGTCCTGAAGAGCACAAAACGTAGGGGGCCGTAGCATATTCCTCAATTGTTCATGTAATGCTGGTTCTCTAACCTATTTCTGCGCTAGTATTAGTTGTAGGAAAGGGGAATTTTGTTAAAATTCAGTAAAGGCGCGGTTGGGAGATGAAGTCGGGCTGCTGGCAGTGTGTAGTAATAGTCGGCAGCCAGTATGCCAGACAGGGTAAACATGGCATCGAGCTGCAGCGGCGTATTGCTAGTACGATTTTTTTGGAGTGGTGAAACAGCAAGGCAGGGAACTGCAGCGTTGCTTTAAGTTATTGTGTTGTATGAGGCTAGGCAGTTGGCCAGAGCCGGGAGTGGCGATGTGTAAGCGGCTGACATATGGCAATTTACCCCAGCCATAGTTTCTGTTTCTCTCTGGGGGAAAAGCAGTATAAATAGTCAGGCACTTTTAACTTTAGGGGTGCATCAGGTCAGTCGAGAGTCGAGTCGTACCTGTCCTGGTCTACGCTTATAGGGGCCAGTCTGGCAGCGATGTTGTAAACATTATGTGTAAACCTTTACATCATTTCTATGTACTTGTTCGGGCTGTATTCCACCTCTTGGCACACAACACTAGGGCAGGACGGAATGGCAGCTGTGCACTTGAAGATTGAACAGTCTGCCTGAAGGAGGGCAGTGACGGCAGTCTGCAGCGGGTCCAGTATGGGCCACGTTCACTTCCCACCTGGCGAACCAGGGTCCAGGCGAGGCGTACACTGTGGGAGATGTGGCAGCGCTGCAGTGGTGCCAGAGAAGGCGGCCGGTGTTGCCATCCAGCAAGCACCACTAGCGGCAAGTTGCCGCACAGCAACCAGAAGGGCGTGGGTTGGAGTCCGATCCTGTCCTGGGAGCAGTAGCGGCCCGAGGGCCAAGGGTGACCAGTACAACCACCTTTGTCCCATGGTCAGACAGAACAGGACAAACAGGGCGGAGGGTGGCAAGAACCAGGGACTGTAACTGTCTCCAGAATCGCAGGCAACTACGCGGTGCAAGACGCGATGCCTCGGCGGGTGGCAACTGGGCAGAGTGTGGGACTACCAGCTGGGCGGCCTTGATGACAGACCAGTGGCGTCAGCATACCAGGAGTTGCTGAGCCGGCTGGACTCGCAGAACAGTGCTGTGGGCGGCACGCCAACACTACGCTGCACCCATCGTAGTACTGTAAATTATGTGAAAAATGGAATACTTCCGAATACCGCTGTATCACTCTGCCCTGCCCCTTGATGCTACTGAACTTGCTCGGCCTCCTGACAAAATGTGGCGCAGTCCCAGCTTCAGTTCGGCCATCTGGAGTCCCGGGTTCGACCATCGACACCCGCAACACTACGTTAGCACACTTTTGCGTGATAGTTTACGAGTCCATTTTTCCAATAGTGTTCTAATGAATAGAAGTATGGTACCAGCTTTACCAACAATTAAATTTATGTGACCATTCCATTTTGCATCTCCACAAAAAGTGTAGAAGCATATATCACTATGGGTAAGACACTACCTACAGGGAAATTTAAGGGACCTTTGGAGAAAAGAGAGCCACCTGTATGAGTATCAAGAGCTCATATGGAAAACCAGTCCTCAGCAAAGAAGGGAAAGAAGAAAGGTGGTAGGAGTATATAGGAGTTCGATACAAGGGAGATGCACTTCATGAAGAATTTGACAAATCACTAAAAGACCTAAGTTGAAACAAGGCCCCGGGAGTAGACAACATTCTATTAAAGCTATTGGCTATTGGTAGCCTTGGAGAGCCATCAATGACAGAACTCTTCCGTCTTGTGAGGAAGATGACTGAGACAGGAGAATTACCCTCACACTTCCAGAACTATAATCCCACAGAAACCAGGTGCTGACAGGTGTGAAAATTACCAAACTATCAGTTTAATAAGTCATGGCTGCAAAATATTAACATAAATTCCTTACAGAAGAATGGAGAATCTCGTAGAAACCAACCTTGGGGAAGATCAGTTTGGATTCCGAAGAAATGTAGGAACATATGAGCTAATACCGACCCTACGACTTCTCATAGAAGATAGGTTAAGGAAAGGCAAACCTACGTGTATAGCATTTGTAGACTTAGAGAAAGGTTTTGACAACATTGACTGGAATACTCTCTTTCAAATTCTAAAGGTGGGAGGGGTAAAATACAAGGAGCAAACGACTATTTACAGTTTGTACAGAAATCTGATAGCAGCTATAAGATTCGAGAGGCATGAAAGGGAAGCAGTGGCTGAGAAGGGAGTGAGGCAGGGTTGTAGCTCTCCCCGATGTTATTCAATCTGTATATTGAGCAAGCAATAAAGGAAACAAAAGAACAATTTGGAGTAGGAATTAAAGTCCATGGAGAAGAAATAAAAACTTTAAGGTTTGCTGATGACATTATAATTCTGCCAGAGACGGTAAAGGACTTGGAAGAGAGGCTGAAAGGAATTGACAGTGTCTTGAAAGGAGGGTATAAGATAAAATTCAACAAAAGCAAAAAGTGGATAATGGGATGTAGTTGAATTAGATCAGGTGCGAATTAGATTAGTAAATGAGACACTCAAAGTATTAGATGAGTTTGTTATTTGGGAAGTAAAGTAACTGAGGATGGCTGGAACAAGGAGGAATAAAATGTACTGGCAATGGCAAGAAAAGCATTTCTGAGGAAGAGAAATTTGTTAACATCAAGTATGGATTTAAGTGTCAGGAAGTCCTTTCTGAAAGTATTTGTATGGAGTGTAGCTGTGGTGTCACCGCCAGACACCACACTTGCTAGGTGGTAGCTTAAATCAGCCGCAGTCCATTTAGTACATGTCGGACTCGCGTGTCGCCACTGTGTGATCGCAGACCGAGCGCCACCACAAGGCAGGTCTCGAGATACGGACTAGCACTCGCCCAGTTGTACGACGACTTTGCTAGCGACTACACTCACGAAGCCTTTCTCTCATTTGCCGAGAGACAGTTAGAATAGCCTTCAGCTAAGTCCATGGCTACGACCTAGCAAGGCGCCATTAGCCTTACATAGTTTGATAGTTATCGTATAAATGTCTCAAGAAGAACGTTGTAAACCAACAAAGAATAAAGTTAAGTATTCGAGGAGCTGCATACTTTTCTTATTAGCATTCAATAGTTATCCTGTTCCAGACTTCACGCCAGTCGGCGTGTGTGTACGCGTGCCTTTCTTTCGGCTCCCTTCTCAGTGTGGCGTAGCTAGCTTGTTGCGCCACAACAGATTGGCGACGAGGATGGGATCGTGTTCTTTCTACTTGCTTTGCTCTGCTTTATTTGTGTCATGGCTTCGCCACAATCTCCAGATGTACTGTCCGAATTTTATCGCTTGCAGAATCAGCAGACGCAGGCGTTATTGGATGCCCTTGGACAGCTCGTCCAGGGTCAACGTGCCATTCAAACCGATGCGGCCGCCGCCGCTTCACCGCTACCGCAGCCACACCTCGCAGTTGCACCGCCTTTTAGGCCCTACGACCCAGACGTGGAATCGTGGACCGAGTGGTCCCGCCAGTTTGGATTTCATCTCACCACCTACAGAATTCAAGGTAATGAGCGGCAGCCGTTTTTGCTTTCGTGTGTAGGTGTGTCCACCTACCGTGTGATAGTGAAATTGTTTCCCCGACGCGACATAGCAACTCTGTCCTACGATGAAATTTTGTCGGCATTGACGCCTATTTCAAAGAAACAGTAAATGTCGTTGCAAAAAGGTATACGTTCTTTCATACAAAGCGTACGGCTGGTCAAACTAATCGGGAGTGGCTTGCAACTTTGCAAGGCCTTACAAGGGACTGTGCTTTTGAATGTGACTGTGGCCTTCCTTATTCTGATACTATGGTGCGTGATGCAATTGCACAGAACGTTTCTGATGTTCGCATACGGGAGCAAATTTTGAAACTAGTTAATCCCTCCCCTCAACAAGTGATAGACATATTGGATAGACAAGACACGCTTGACTGTGCTCAGGAATCTTTTGAAACTTCGCCAGCAGTGTGTAATATTAACCGGCCGGCCGGGCGCACTGCGCGGCCCGGTAAACTGCCCTCGCGCACGTCTGCGCAGCTGCCGCCACGCTCTACACCAGGTGTGCCGCGCCAGCACACAAATGCAGTGAAATCATGCCCGCGGTGTGCTACTAGACATTCGCGTGAAAATTGCCCATCACGCCAAGCTATTTGCTTTTTCTGTCATAAGAAAGGACATGTTCAAAGTGTTTGCCAGAAAAAGCTCAGATCGGACAATCACAATCATTCCAGGCCCTTTGCTTCGCGCCGGAATCGAACCAAGGACACTCAGGCTCGTGAACCTTCGCCCATGGACATTCATGTAGTTAATGCCACTCCGCCCAGTGTTCCTCTCTCTAACAGTGACTGTGTTCGTCCCACAAAAAGTGTGCGTCGACGTCGCCGGAAATCGTGTCAATTAGCAAGTGATGCTGTGCCTGTATCAGTTCAAATTGCACAAAACAGTCGCTCTTGTCGTCAGCAGGACAATAAACTTTTTGTAGATTTGGACTTTAATGGCAAGGTCATACCATTCCAGCTCAATACCGGAGCTGCAGTTTCTTTGCTCAATCATGACACGTACAAACAACTGGGCAAACCTCCGTTGCGTGCCGCAACTGTTAAGCTCACTACATATTCCAGACAGCAGATCCCTGTGTTAGGACAGTGCACTCTTCTTGCAACATACAAGGGACAAACAAAACTTGTGTCATTTTGCGTTCTTCATTCTTCTATTGCAGTGAACTTGTTTGGTTTAGATTTATTTCAATTGTTTAACACGTCTATCGTAAATCAGGTCCTATCAGTGAATCAGACTGTGCCTTCGGACAGTGTTTCTCGCTTATGTGAAGAATTTGCAGACATTTTTGCACCGGGCTTAGGTTGCGCTAAAAATTATGAAGCACATTTGGAACTGAAAGTAAACGCGCAACCGAAATTTTTCAGAGCGCGCAATGTTCCCACGCATTGCGTGATGAGGTCGCAAGAACATTAAACGATTTAGGATCACAAGGTGTGAGTGAATGTGCGCAATGCCTCTTCCATTTCAGCTCCGCTTCATCGCGTACGCCGTACAGGTGTTCCGTTTCTCTGGACGACGGAATGCGAACGCGCTGTTCGCCAGTTGAAATCTGCGTTGCTTTCAAATACTTGTCTTACGCCATTCGATCCCCAGAAACCCCTTTTGTTGATGGTCGATGCACCGGATTTCGGGATCGGTGCTGTGCTTGCGCACAAAGTTGGCTCGCATGATCGCCCTATTGCCTTTGCGTCAAAATTGCTCTCGTCTGCGCAACGAAATTACTCTCAGATAGAGAAAGAAGCTTTGGCTCTCGTCTTGGGTGTTACAAAGCTCCATGATTTCTTGTATGGTCGTCACTTTACCATCATCACAGACCACAAACCTTTGACGTCGCTTTTCCATCCGAACAAGCCTGTACCTCCGCGTACAGCGCAGAAATTCATTCGCTGGTCTATTTTCCTCTCGCAGTACCGCTACGATATCTTGTATCGGTCCACTGCTAAGCACGGAAACGCCGATGCGTTGTCCCGTTTGCCTGTTGCTGAGGATAAAGCATTCGATTCTTCCGAACTTGCTAGCATGTTCATTAATTCGGAAACCGATGAAGTGGTCGAATCGTTTCCGATTGATTTTCGTCGTGTAGCTACAGCCACAGCTGCTGACCCTGTCCTTGCTACCGTTTTGCGTTTTGTTGCTACGCAATGGCCTTTGTCAAAGTCTCGGGTCGAGGATCCGTTGGTTCGCCGATTTTTTGCTCACAAGAAGAGACTTTTTGTTCGACGTGGTGTTTTGTTGTTGCGTTCTGATAATGATCAGTCCAGAGTCGTGGTCCCACGTTCGTTACAGTTCTCTGTTTTACGGCTTCTTCACCAAGGACATTGGGGTATAGTGCGAACGAAACAACTTGCTCGTCAGCATTGTACTTGGTTCGGAATCGATGCTGCGATTACGAATATGTGTTCTTCTTGCATGGCGTGTGCCGAACAACAATCCGCACCGCCGCGGAAAGTCTTTGCATGGCCAAAAGCCACTTCCCCTTGGCAACGCTTGCACATCGATTTTGCTGGTCCATTCTGGAATGCTCGATGGTTGGTTCTGGTAGATGCCTTCAGTAATTTTCCTTTTGTTGTCCGGATGTCTTCCACGACGTCAACTGCCACCATCCAAGCGTTGTCTGCTATCTTTTGCATTGAAGGTCTTCCGCAGACTATTGTTTCCGACAATGGCCCACAATTCATGTCCGCAGAATTTCAGTCATTCTGCCAGGCCAATGGTATTCAACATATTACATCCGCGCCGTTTTCGCCTCAGTCAAACGGTGCCGCTGAACGATTGGTCCGGACTTTCAAGTCACAGAAGTTGAAGTTGAAAGAGCCGCATTCTCGGGAGGACGCATTGTTGCTCTTTTTGTCTTCGTATATCTCTCTGCCCCGAGATGGTCGCTCGCCGGCTGAGTTGCTCCATGGTCGTCCTCATCGAACCTTGTCTTTGCTGCGTCCACCGCATCAGGTTCCTGTGCAGCGGCAGACTCCTGCTTTTGCTCCAGGCGACGTTGTATTCTATCGCAACTATCGAGGTTCACGGCGTTGGCTCGCAGGGCGCATTCTTCGCTGCCTCGGCCGCGCGATGTATTTGGTTTTGGGGGCCTCTGGTGAGGTGCATCGGCATCTCAATCAGCTGCGCCTCTGTCGTCGCACGGGTTCTGCCGCTCCCCGTCTGCTTTCAGCGACGGTGCCGTCCGGTCAGCGCCCTGGGGACCCATCTACTGGCTCGCCTCATCCCCAGGTGTTACCGACGATGCCTTCCATTTTGCCCCATGGAGACGCGCCGCCGCAGCCGCCGCCGCCGCCGCCTGTTCTCCCGCCGGCGCCGCCCGCAGTGGACGCCTCGCTGCAGCCGCCTAGCACCTCCCTAGGTCACGCGCCGCCGATCGCTTCCCGTGACCAGCTGTCCTCCGCCATGGAACTCTTGCCCGCTCCGGACCAGATGGCGTCTTCGCGCGTCGGCTACCCCGACGCAATAGAGGTCGACCCTTCGGCCCCTCCTGTCTCTTTACGGGCGCATACACCGCATGTTGACGTGCACCCTGGACTAGGTTTTCAGGCGTTTCCTAGCTCCCCTCGGACCGAATGGCCGGGTGCGGGTGGCACAGCCTCGCCTGTTGTTAGGCTCCTCACCTCATCGCATACGTCAACATGGGGTCCTCCCCACGGCGGGCGGAAGCCTTTTCACACGACCGTTCGCCGATTTGCGGGGGAGGAATGTGGTGTCACCGCCAGACACCACACTTGCTAGGTGGTAGCTTAAATCGGCCGCGGTCCATTTAGTACATGTCGGACCCGCGTGTCGCCACTGTGTGATCGCAGACCGAGCGCCACCACAAGGCAGGTCTCGAGATACGGAATAGCACTCGCCCAGTTGTACGACGACTTTGCTAGCGACTACACTCACGAAGCCTTTCTCTCATTTGCCGAGAGACAGTTAGAATAGCCTTCAGCTAAGCCCATGGCTACGACCTAGCAAGGCGCCATTAGCCTTACATAGTTTGATAGTTATCGTATAAATGTCTCAAGAAGAACGTTGTAAACCAACAAAGAATAAAGTTAAGTATTCGAGGAGCTGCATACTTTTCTTATTAGCATTCAATAGTTATCCTGTTCCAGACTTCACGCCAGTCGGCGTGTGTGTACGCGTGCCTTTCTTTCGGCTCCCTTCTCAGTGTGGCGTAGCTAGCTTGTTACGCCACAACAGTAGCCATGTATGGAAGTGCAACATGGACGATTATCAGTTTAGATAAGAATAGAACAGAAGCTTTTGAAGTTTGGTGCCACAGAAGAATGCTGAAGATGAAATGGATAAATCACGTAACTAACGAGGAGGTATTGAATAGGATTGGGGAGAAGAGAAGTTTGTGGCACAACTTGACTAGAAGAAGGGATCGGTTGGTAGGACACATTCCGAGTCATAAAGGGATCAGCAATTTAGTATTGGAGGATTGCGTATGGGTTAAAAATCGTAGATGGAGACCAGAAGATGAATACAGTAAGCAGATTCAGAGGGATGTAGGTTGCAGTAGTTACTCGGAGATGAAGAGCCTTCCATAGGATAGTGTAGCATGGGGAGCTGCATCAAACTAGTCTTTGGACTGAAGACCAAAACTACGATGACATCCCCACAAATTGTTACATCCAGGTAGTTGTATGAGATGACTCATTCCAGTTGTTATTCATTGGTACTGTGGTAAAAAATATTTGAATTTTAGATTGCTTAAGATTTATAGCAAGCTAACAATCTTTGCACCACTTTAAAATCTCATCAAGATATGACTAGGTATTTGTTCACTGTTTTTTAGATAGTAATTTCAGGATGTGGAAAGAGCACGAGTAGGTTTTCACATTGCTGATGCTTCTGGGATCCATGCTGATTGGAATGTAGGAGGTCGTTCTGTTCGATATGCTGGGTGGCTATAATTAACAGTTGCACAGCAATGCTCTATGTTGCACTGGCCATCGCCAGTTGGAGAAGTCAGCGACTGACACCACTACCATTAAACTTTCTCTACCTAGGGTAAACCATATGACTTAAGTATTTCCATATTTTTGGTACACTAGAAGTTAAAAGTGTTGATCATTATTACTGGGAAAAGGTTTCTGGGACTTGTTTGTACATAAAATTCCTTAGAAGAGTGTTTAAATAAATTTTAAACTGATTTTACATCTATTTATATTAATTTCATGATTACAAAGGTTACAGATACGCATTCAGAACACTTAACAATATGAACTACTTCTTCTTTCATGGGGTGTGCAGGCAGATATGCATCTTGCAAGAAGTGCAAGCCTTCATGGACTTAACGGCGTCCTGTCTTTGGAAGACTCAGCTGCACTTGTTATTTTCCGCCGTAGCTTTGTAATGTTGGTTCAAATGGCTCTGAGCTCTATGGGACTTTATATCTGAGGTCATCAGTCCCCCATAACTTAGAACGACTTAAACCTAACTATTTAAGGTACACCACACACATCCATGCCCGAGGCAGGATTCGAACCTGCGACCGTAGCGGTCGCGCGGTTCCAGACTGTAGCGCCTACAACCACTTGGCCACAACGGCCGGCTTTGTAATGATGTTTCCTCTGTTTACAGCACCTTGTTGTTGATTACACTCATACCCAAAATTTGATAACGCTGTAGCGTATTTTGAGTGTAGGCCTACAGCGTTTTGAGCGCGTCTTTTCATGTTGTGATCGCAAAGTTCCAGAGCAATATCTTTCCGGGACTGGTTCCTTCCAGAACTCTTTGTCGGTTGATTATTTACCCTTTACTCGTGTGTATCTTGAACATACGAATTATATGCTACAATGTCAATCAAGCTGACAAACACTGCAATTGGTCATCGACGCGTTGCTCGACGGCAGCTGTACATTCTTACACTCTTATGTATGTATCCAATCCAGTCTTTGTACAGTTGTAGAACAGGATGATGTCTGGCTTCTCTTGCGTCACATTCATGTCGTGATGCTGAGTTGACTATACTTTAAATAACCTATCCCTTCTTAGGCAGATAACTGACTAAAGTGGTATCATCATTAAAGGCAAACCGGACTGTCCCCGTTGTAACGTTTGTTTAGAGAACAGGACGGGGTTCTGTAGGAACATCGCGCTTGCCACTTCCAATAGTACCAACTGTAGTTACTTTCTCTTTCAAAAGATCGGACGCTAGTGGAACGGTAGTAGACTATAAGAATAATGTCGTGTGACTAGGGCCTCCCGTCGGGTAGACCATTCGCCTGGTGCAAGTCTTTCGATTTGACGCCACTTCGGCGACTTGCGTGTCGATAGGGATGAAATGATGATGATTAGGACAATACAACACCCAGTCCCTGAGCGGAGAAAATCTCCGACCCAGACGGGAAACGAACCGGGGCCTTGAGGATTGACATTCTGTCGCGCTGACCACTCAGCTACCGGGGGCGGACGATAGTAGACTTACCGTTCATGGTAACATTTCTTCCTGACTGTTTCAAGTTAGACATTTCAATCAAAATGCTGACTATTTCAGGGCCACTGTTATGGCTCTTCTCATTGTCGTGCATAGGGATCCGCAGCGAAGCAGTATTCCGTATTTGAGTCACGTAACAGGTTCACTTCGTTTCCATATATTTCTGGTTTTGTTGGAATATGTAGCTTGAGTGGGCATCGCCCGTGGGAGGTCACAAGTTCTTCATCCACCCTAACTGACTCCCTAGGACTATAAAACTCAGGTAATTTACTATCATGTTCCATATATCCCCGATAGTAGCAAATTGGTCGGTCTGTTTTCTAGCTACTCGAGCATCATCAAAGCGCAGGCACTTGAGTAGGAGCCTCACTATACGCTCCGAAAATGAATCTCGGTACATCAGAAAGTTTTATTTACTAAATATATCACGTAATCTGTCCTTGTTCAGTGTATAGACTCCACAAAAGAATTCCAACTACTAACACAAATTCATCTCTATCAAGTGCTTTCGAATTTTTCACGAAAAGAATCACAGATGATTCTCTAAGATTGCCTAGTTTTTGGTTAGTATACATCAAAATGTTATTCAAGATGTTATCTGCAAGTTACATGAGAAACGCTTTACCTGGAATATCAGGTTTTATCGCAGCCGTAGTTCCTTTTGGGGTCCTCATTACGTTAGCAACAGACCTCATCCTTTGATTTAAGTAAGGATCTCTCTTCCAAATCATACACCATGTGATCAAAAGAATCCGGACACCCCGAAAAGCATACGTTTTCCATATTAGGAGTATTGTGCTGCCAAGGACTTCGAACGTGGTCGGGTGATTGGGTGTCACTTGTGTCATACGTCTGTATGCGAGATTTCCACTTTCCTAAACATCGCTAGGTCCACTTTTTCCGATGTGATAGTGAAGTGGAAACGTGAAGGGACACGTAAAGCTCAAAAGCGTACAGGCCGAACTCGTCTGCCGACAGTTGAAGAGGGTCGGAATATGTAACAGCAGACATCTATTCAGACCATCACACAGGAATTCCAAACTGCAGCCGGTCACGGTGACCGAGCGGTTCTAGGTGCTTCAGTCCGGAACCGCGCGACTGCTACGGTCGCAGGTTCGAATCCTGCCTCGGGCATGGATGTGTGTGATGTCCTTAGGTTAGTTAGGTTTAAGTAGTTCTAAGTTCCAGGGGACTGATGACAACATCAGAGGTCATCAGTCCCCTAGAACTTAGTCCCATAGTGCTCAGAGTCATCTGAACCATCCAAACTGCATCAGGACCCACTGCAAGTACTATGATAGTTAGGCGTGATGTGAGAAAACTTCCATTTCATGTTCGAGCGACCGCTCATAAGCCACACATCACGCCGGTAAATGCCAAACGACGCCTCGCTTGGTGTAAGGAGCGAAGACATTGGACGATTGAACAGTAGAAAAAGTTGTGTAGATTGATGAATCACGGTACACAATGTGGCGATCCGATGGCAGAATGTGGGTATGACGAATGCCCGGTGAAGGTCATCTACCAGCGTGTGTAGTGCCAACAGTAAAATTCGGAGGCGGTGGTGTTACGGTGAGGTAGTGTTTTTCATGGAGGGGGCTTGCAACCCTTGTTGTTTTGCGTGGCACTATCACAGCAGAGACCTAAATTGATATTTTAGCAACTTCTTGCTTCCCATTGGTGAAGAGCAATTCAGTGATGGCGATTTCATCTTTCAACACGATCGAGCACGTGTTCGCAATGCGCGGCCTGTGGCGGAGCGGTTACAATAACATCCCTGTAATTGACTGGGCTGCACAGAGTCCTGACCTGAACCCTACAGAACACCTTCGGGATGTTTTGATATTTTGGAACGCCGACTTCGTTCCAGGCCTCACCGACCAAAATCGATACCTCTCCTGAGCGCAGCACTCCGTGAAGAAAGGGCTGCCATTCCCCAAGAAACTCTGCAGCACCAGATTGAACGTATGCCTGCGAGAGTGGAAGCTGTCATCAAAGCTAAGGATGGGCCAACCTCATATTAAATTCCAGCATTATCGATGGAGGGCGCCACGAACTTGTAAGTTCATGTTATAGTCTTAGGTGGAGATTTCAATTTACCAGATATAGACTGGGACACTCAGATGATTAGGCCGGATGGTAGAGACAGAGCATCGAGTGACATTATACTGAGTGCACTATCCGAAAATCACCTCGAGCAATTAAACAGAGATCCGACTCGTGGAGATAACATCTTGGACCTACTGATAACAAACAGACCTGAACTTTTCGACTCTGTAAGCGCAGAACAGGGAATCAGTGATCACAAGGCCGTTGCAGTATCCCTGAATATTAAAGTAAATAGGAATATAAAAAAAGGGAGGAAGGTTTATCTGTTTAGCAAGAGTAATAGAAGGCAGATTTCAGACTACCTAACAGATCAAAACGAAAATTTCTGTTCCGACACTGAGAATGTTGAAAGTTTATGGAAAAAGTTCAAGGCAATCGTAAAATGCGTTTTACACAGGTACGTGCCGAGTAAAATTGTGAGGGACGGGAAAAACCCACCGTGGTTCAACAACAAAGTTAGGAAACTACTGCGAAAGCAAAGAGAGTTTCACTGCAAGTTTAAACGCAGCCAAAACCTCTCAGACAAACAGAAGCTAAACGATGTCGAAGTTAGCGCAAGGAGGGCTGTGCGTGAAGCGTTCAGTGAATTCGGAAGTAAAATTCTATGAACCGACTTGACAGAAAATTCTAGGAAGTTCTGGTCTTACATTAAATCAGTAAATGGCTCGAAACAGCATATCCAGACACTCTGGGATGATGATGGCATTGAAACAGGATGACACGCGTAAAGCTGAAATATTAAACACCTTTTTCCAAAGCTGTTTCACAGAGGAAGACTGCACTGCAGTTCCTTCTCTAAATCCTCGCACAAACGAAAAAATGGCTGACATCGAAATAAGTGACCAAGGAATAGAAAAGCAACTGGAATCACTCAACAGAGGAAAGTCCACTGGACTTGACGGGATACCAATTCGATTCTACACAGAGTACGCGAAAGAACTTGCCCCCCTTCTAACAGCCGTGTACCGCAAGTCTCTAGAGGAACGGAAGGTTCCAAATGATTGGAAAAGAGCACAGGTACACAGGTAGTCCCAGTCTTCAAGAAGGGTCGTCGAGCAGATGCGCAAAGCTATAGACCTATATCTCTGATATCGTTCTGTTGTAGAATTTTAGACCATGTTATTTTGTTCACATATTTTGTCATATCTGGAAACCCAGAATCTACTCTGTAGGAATCAACGTGGATTCCGGAAACAGCGATCGTGTGAGACCCAACTCGCTTTATTTGTTCATGAGACCCAGAAAATATTAGATACAGGCTCCCAGGTAGATGCCATTTTCCTTGACTTCCGGAAGGCGTTCGATACAGTTCCGCACTGTCGCCTGATAAACAAAGTAAGAGCCTACGGAATATCAGACCAGCTGTGTGGCTGGATTGAAGAGTTTTTAGCAAACAGAACACGGCATGTTGTTCCCAATGGAGAGACGTCTACAGGCGTTAAAGTAACCTCTGGCGTGCCACAGGGTAGTGTTATGGGACCATTGCTTTTCACAATATGTATAAATGACGTAGTAGATAGTGTCGGAAGTTCCATACGGTTTTTCGCGGATGATGCTGTAGTACACAGAGAAGTTGCAGCATTAGAAAATTGCAGCGAAATGCAGGAAGATCTGCAGCGGATAGGCTCTTGGTGCAGGGAATGGCAACTGACCCTTAACATAGACAAATGTAATGTATTGCGAATACATAGAAAGAAGAATACTTTATTGTATGATTATACGATAGCGGAACAAACACTGGTAGCAGTTACTTCTGTAAAATATCTGGGAGTATGCGTGCGGAAGGATTTGAAGTGGAATGATCATATAAAATTAATTGTTGGTAAGGCGGGTGCCAGGTTGAGATTCATTGGGAGAGTCCTTAGAAAATGTAGTCCATCAACAAAGGAGGTGGCTTACAAAACACTCGTTCGACCTATACTTGAGTATTACTCATCAGTGTGGGATCCGTACCAGGTCGGGTTGACAGAGGAGATAGAGAAGATCCAAAGAAGAGCGGCGCGTTTCGTCACAGGGTTATTTGGTAAGCGTGATAGCGTTACGGAGATGTTTAGCAAACTTAAGTGGCAGACTCTGCAAGAGAGGCGCTCTGCATCGCGGTGTAGCTTGTTCGCCAGGTTTCGAGAGGGTGCGTTTCTGGATGAGGTATCGAATATATTGCTTCCCCCACTTATACCTCCCGAGGAGATCACGAATGTAAAATTAGAGAGATTTGAGCGCGCACGGAGGCTTTCAGACTGTCGTTCTTCCCGCGAACCATACGCGACTGGAACAGGAAAGGGAGGTAATGACAGTGGCACGTAAAGTGCCCTCCGCCACACACTGTTGGGTGGCTTGCGGAGTATAAATGTAGATGTAGATGTAGATGTAAGTCATTTTCAGCCACGTGTCCGGATACTATTGACCACATAGTGTACCTGATGGGGCACCATGTCTTTTTCGAGGTGATCAATTTGAGTCTTCGTCCTGGGTCGCCTTCTTGTTGCTTGAATATCTATAAAAATGTGAAAGCAGAACCGAACACTAGCACACGAAACACTCATTGTTGTTGTCGCCCACTTCATACATCGTAGCGCCTACTGCATCGGCGTCCCACTTCACGTCTAATCAACACGGGATCCCGGCGTCACAGTTCGTATATTCACCAGGAAAACCTACGTCATCTGTGGTGTCAAAAATGGTTCAAATGGCTCTGAGCACAATGGGACTCAACTGCTGTGGTCATTAGTCCCCTAGAACTTAGAACTACTTAAACCTAACTAACCTAAGGACATCACACACATCCATGCCCGAGGCAGGATTCGAACCTGTGACCGTAGCAGCAGCGCGGTTCCGGACTGAAGGGCCTAGAACCTCTCGGCCACAGCGACCGGCGCTGGAAAAGAGTTAGTTCAGATTTGCCGGACCAGGTCCAAATCTGGCGCTGTGAATGAAAGAAAGTCGTACAGACATATTATTAACGTGTTATGGATTAGGACTGGGACGTATGCTGGTAAGGTCAAAGAAGTGGAAAGGTGTAAGTCGATTTCATTATAAACATTTGCTTGTACAGTTTGTTCAGTATAAGCACTGGTGACTTCGATGAGATGCTGCATCCGTAAAACAGCGTGATCAACAGTTACTCGCAACAGCCCCGGTGGAATCTGAACAGTGTGCATCTATACAGTGGCCTTCATATCTGGCAGAGACCGAACGTGTCCCTGGTAAATGCGCTCTTTCAGATATCTTCGAAAGTCACATGGATGCAATCACGTGATCTTGCAGACCATGAATCTGGAAAATCTCTGGAGATAACACGCACGTGGAAGGTTGCATAAAGAAGATCTTTCACTGGGCGAGCGACATGAGGCTTTGCCTCGTCTTGCATGGGGACAGTGGTCTCCACACAGTTGCGCTCTTCCAAAGCAGGAATCACATGCTGTACAGTATGACGCTTACAACGTGCAGACGTCACGCCACACCTGATAGACCCTCTGGATGTATTCTCTTCAAAGAAGAATGGACCGAGTATAAACGCGCTTGTGAATCCACACCACGTAGTCACATACTGCGAATGCAGCGAAACTATGTTTACTGCACGCAGTTTAGCAGTACTCCATATTCGACAGTTCTGTGTATTCACTGTACCTTGTAATGTAAAATGTGCCTCGTCACTCCACAGAACATTGAGGGTTGAATAACACTTAGGCGGTTTTTTGTTCTACTGATTTTTATTTGTATGAACTAGTTTTCGGCTTATTAGGCCATCTTCAGATAACGTATTGTCTTTGGAATTGTCAGACGGGTCTTTTGACTTTTTGTTCTGTAAAACTGTTCTTTAACTTAATAAGCCACATTTTATGGTTTGTCAGTACCATGTATGACAACAATTAGAATTATTTAGAACACAGGTTATAACAAAATTACAATTTTTTGGTATTTGTTGTGAATAGTTGCACTGGACACTAATTGTTGGTTGTACAACAGCGATGTTTTCTTTGGGGGTTGCATTTTGTTATTAGAAAAATTGTGCATTAATATATACTAAACATTACTTTGTTACAGTTGAGTTACATTTAGGAATGTAAACGCGAAAGGGATATTACATTATAATGGGGTGTGAATTTGTTTCCTATTGGGACACTTTGTGGTTAGTTGCAGGTTTACTGTATTGTGTAAAGTTTAAGAGTGGTGATGTGCTCAGTTACAATTGGTAATTTAGAACCAGCTGGGGATTTAGAGCTAAGTGTTTGTTAATTTCAAGTGCTTCTAGTAGGGTGAGTTTTCTGCCTTCGTTGGCTATATGCAGCACTTCTGTGTGTGTTAGATATTTGTGTCCTCCTTTGACCACATGTTCAGCAAAGGTGGAGTCTGATTCATTGAATCTCAGCTGCGTTCTGTTCAGTCAGCCTTGTTGATATGGCCCGGCCCGTTTGACCAATGTACAGTTTATTGCGGTCAGTGCTGGTTATTTTGTAGACCCCACTGTTGCTTAGTTTATCTATTTTGTCCTCGCTGTTGAATAGGAGATTAGCTGTAGTACCTCTTACATGAAATGATGTTTTATAGTTTTGGGATTGCAGTGTTTTGGCTAGTTTGTCTGATAGCTTACCTAGATATGGAATAGTAGAACAGTTGGTTTTTGGTGTGATCGTTATTGCAGAGGGGGCATATTGCCAGCCCCATGTCATCAACTTCGATCACAACGTTGGTTCAGATGAGGATGCACTTGCTGCACCATCTGGATGTTGTACGTGTACCAGCGTAAAATAGACCGCAAAACTTTCCGTACTGTTGACTGTGGGTTCGAAAATTCTCATGACACTGGACGAGTGCTACCTCTATCCGGGTCACATGTTGCACGGTCAGTTACAGCAACAGCAACCTCGTCAATGACTTCCACTGGAATATGAGGCCTTCCTCTTCTAGGTGACACGACAAGCTCATCTGGGTTTTCGAATTTCGTTACTCTCTTCTTTAAACAAGCTAATGACATAGGGCCTCTCCTCAGACCTTTCATTTAGCGATAATCGCTCAGTCCGGCGATGAAACTGCTCTCGTTCACATAAAATAGTTTTGCTAACAGTGCACGGTCTTTCTTCTCGATAGCCGTACTGTTCACCACTTCATTGCTTGTCAAATGACAGCATGGGTGTCATTTGATCGTACAAACAGTGCACACAGCCAGATTTGCACCTGGTGGAACTAAATCGATTCCGCATTAACGTATTAGAATATCTACCAAGTTTCGGTCCCATACGATGATTACAGCCCACACTGGACCCCGTTCTGTGATTGGTCGGTACCTGACTGCGTTTGAGCTGCGTCCACAGAAGTGTTCCTGCACGCACCGGTAAAGACGGACTTTGCAACTGTACTCGGGCTTGTTCACTACCTATTTTTCACGTGCAAGGGGGTTGGTAGTGAACTGTTGCATTTGCGCCCCTAATACTGAGTCATATTTTGGCTAGCCTTTGAACAGCAGTGAATTGTATACACAATTACAATGAAATGAACACCATTAGCTGCTTGCAGGCGTTGACATACGTCAACGGGGACAGATGAAAATGTGTGCCTCGACCGGGTCTCGAACCCGGGATCTCCTGCTTACATGGCACACGCTCTATCCATCTGAGCCACCGAGGACACAGAGGATAGTGGGACTGCAGGGAGTTATCTCTGGCACGCCTCCCGTGAAACCCACATTCTCAACGAAGATGGTATCTGTTCTTTCGGACATGTCTGAAAGAACAGATACTATCTTAGTATATATATGGATACACAATTATCTATAGCACAACCTTGAGCAAAATGAGGTACACCATACAAGTTCAGATTCAAACTTATTTATTTTAAACAAAACACTTCTAACTTTGTGGCCATGCATAGTAAAGTTCACAATAAATCCGATCTGGATGATTAATAATCGATGCAATTCGTATACATGGTTTATTGTCTCGCACCTACACACTTTCACGTTGTTCCTTCACAGTTTATTCGCATACACTGGCGTCCATGCTTACACTCGAGCTACTTTGCCGCTACGAACTTACCACCACAACGGACAACCGAGCCACTTGCCGTTCACACGTCCTCCTTTTCCCGCTCATATCCCCAGTCCTGAGTCGGGTCACGTGACACTACATTAATCAAAATCATTCCTAAACATGGCCACAATTCGTTTACAATTTTTTATAAGATTTAAATACTTAAACCTAAGTACATTATATAATTTTGCAATCACCAAATAATTTTATAATTCGTTGCAATTAACTATGACGGTCATCAAAATATAAAACAAGTATTTTCATGTCCATTTTGCATTACACTATTTTTCACTCTGCATTTAATACATAATTTTATTCTTAAGCAAATTTTATTCTTAAGAACGGAAAGCTAAAATCAGAACTAATTTATGACATGCTATCAGGTTTACATTATTAGGAATAACTCCATGTTTTGGCACTACTGAATGGTGTCTTCTTAATAAAATAACAACTTACTTTGCAGTTGTTCTAAACATCTTTATAACTTGATTCTACTATGAAACGTTTTGAGTGAAGTACACCAGCTGAACACATTATTTCTGCTGCTGTGCATTGACATTATGAACTACTTGGAAGAGCTCCATATTATCCCCTGTTACCTTACAACTGCATTCTAAAGATAAAGCCCCTGCCCACTGCCTTACTGAACAGCTAGATTTATATGCGCTGCCTGTAGTTAGGACAGGGACATTTCCAGGAGAGGGATGCCACAGGTGTGCTGCCAACCGGGGTGAGCGACTTGCCGCTCGCACGCCCTGAGAGCGCGTCCCCTGGCAACGAGCCAACGCGGCCTCCATCGACATAACGTGAGACACCTCAGCCAGGTCAGCGTCTTTGCTTAGTTTATATTCCCAGTACTTCCCCGCGAGACCACACAAGGACCATGAACTTTGACCCTGTGAGTCGCGTAATCTCGGGTATCCGCAGAGCCAGTGTCTACCATCTGGATACCGCGGACACGTATTGTGCCTCATGGGAAAACTAATAACACTCATGTGACTAGTAGGAAATCGAGTCTGGCGTTCCGTAGAAATTTGACGAGGGTCACCACGTGGTAGGTTTATATAAAACTGGCTTAAAGATGGTGGTAGCATCGCGTATACAAGGTGTAAAAGAGCAGTGCATTGGCGGACTCGTCATTTTTACTCAGGTGATTCATGTGAAAAGATTTCTGACGTGATTATGGCCGCACTACGGGAATTGATAGACTTTCAGCGAGAAATGGTAGTTAAACTATTACATATGTGACGTTGGCGAGATGATAACGTTGCGTTTATGGTCGATTGTAAAATTTTGGACTAGACGTAACATCAGGCCTAATGGTGAGCCGTGGGCCTGATTCATGGGCCTGATTCCCATACTTTGGGGCCGGGCCCTCATAAATCTTTCTTAGGGGCTATTTTTTTACTCATCCTAGCTGGTAATCCGTCGCAGCAGAAGTCCTAGAACAATAACTGTAGGTTTTTACTATAAAGTAAAAAAAAATTAATCAAGTACAGTGTTTCATTTGATATTTATTACAGTTTCAAAATAAGAGCATCTTTACAAATCTGAAATAAGTTGTAACATACTTACAATAATGAAATAAATTATCACAACAAGCTACATGATTTCTGTCGAAAATCACACAAAATACTTTGCCAACATGGCTGTAACTCTTTATACTTTCTTAACAATCCCGAACAATCCTCGGCATTATTTAGAATCATTTTTGATTAATTAACAATTAAAACTCTCATCCTAAAACGAATGACACATTTCAATGATTATCTAGATTGTTATATATTAAACACAAGAGTGAATTCTAGTCTCTATATAAGTTGTAGCGTGTATAAACGCTTAGGTATCAAATGTTAACAATACACTTGTTATATTTACTAATTACAGAAGATTCATATCATATAAAATGTTCCTACCAATTAACGGACTTCTAAACATTAGTGTAATTACGATTCCGTAATTATTTTCTCCGTAACTTTTTCACATGTACATATTTTCATACACCTCTATGTCAGAAATTACTGTTTATGGTTAAAATTTACGTGTTTAAATTAGTTTCAATTAGACTGATACGTTTCAGTCACGTGAACGACAGCAGCACTCCTAGCTCATAAAGCCAAAACTATAGTTCCCGTGACATTAATATTTATGGGTTAACGTACCGAAATAAATGGTATCCTTTACCCGACACGCCACACCAACAAATTATGTCTCAAAACTCGTGTTTCTCAGACTTCATTCATTTTCTGTTCACGCGTCTCATTATGTTCACTCTTATGTACGTGTCGTGAAAATCGTTTCTTTACTAAGGATGTTTTACAGTAGCAGTCTTAAAAACTTCCATTGCTAAATTCTGTAAGGTCGTTAGGAAAGAAACAACGTTCACGACGCACAAATAAACGTAAACATCGAAAGAAGGGATACCAAGCGTTTTGAAATGCCGTCATCGGAGAATAAGGGTCTGTAAAAGAAACTGGTTGTAGCTAATTCGTTACATATTACCTTCAGTTCCAACAGTTGAAGTCTTCTGATACGTCCACAATGTATACGAATTACTTACTATGGCTATTAAGAAAAATAATACAGAAACTAAATGCGGCAATGAGACAGACAATCCCATTCGAGAAAGGAGTTAGGAGTAACTATACGATTTTTGGCCATAGGCAGGTCATTAGAGTGAAATTTCGTGTGTTAATACACACGGAGACTATTAGCAAGCATTTTTTGTACCGTATAAATTTGAAAACGTAATAAACCCGGGATAATGTAGATATAGAGGTAAAAATTTACATACATGCTCGGAATGACATGGGGTTTTATTAGAACAAAAAAAACAAAAAAAAACAAAGTTCACAAAATGTCCGACAGATGGGGCTGGACAGCAAAACGAATTTGGGCTACCGAAAATCCTAGAACTGTCGTGGAAACACCATTGCACGACGAGAAAGTCACGGTATGGGTTGGATTTACCACATCTACCGTTATCGGGCCTTTTTTCTTC
The DNA here is from genome assembly GCF_023864345.2 of Schistocerca serialis cubense. Taxonomy (NCBI): domain Eukaryota; kingdom Metazoa; phylum Arthropoda; class Insecta; order Orthoptera; family Acrididae; genus Schistocerca; species Schistocerca serialis. The sequence continues at coordinate 418,242,239 of NC_064646.1, read as the reverse complement.
GAGGAAATGCGTGATTCTGGTTTTGTAACTGCTACCGTGACGGGTGAGAGGTGCGCCGATATGTTACAGAATCGCATCAACCCCAGCCTGGCTGATAAACACCTGCTGGAACGTACGATGTTTATACAGGATGGCGCTCCACCCCATATTGCTGGACGCGTGAAAGATCTCTTGTGCGCGTCGTTTGGTGATGATCGTGTGCTCAGCCGCCACTTTCGTCATGCTTGGCCTCCCAGATCCCCAGACCTCAGTCCGTGCGATTATTGGATTTGGGGTTACCTGACGTCGCAAGTGTATCGTGATCGACCAACATCTCTAGGGATGCTGAAAGACAACATCCGACGTCACTGCCTCACCATAGCTCCGGACATGCTTTACAGTGCTGTTCACAACATTATTCTTCGACTGCAGCTGTTGTTGAGGAATGATGGTGGACATATTGAGCATTTCCTGTAAAGAACATCATCTTTGTTTTTGCTTACTTTGTTATGCTAATTATTGCTATTCTGATCAGATGAAGCGCCATCTGTCTGACATTTTTTGAACTTTTGTTTTTTTATGGTTCTAATAAAACCTCATATCATCCCAAGCATGTGGTCAATTTGTACCTCTGTATCTACATTATTCCGTGATTTACTCAGTTTTCAAATTTATACTGACTTTTCGATCACCCTGTATATTTGTCCAGAAGTACTTTTGGTGACGTGTCTCGTAGGCTTGGATTGTTTTTGTAACACTAATCAATTAAACCATGATTTCTTTGGCAATTTGTAAAAATTTGAAAGTCTAAGTCGCTTGAACTTACCATATATCGATTGTATTATATAGAAGGCAATTGGAAAAATGCGGACAACAGAATGCTGATCATCCCAAACTGCGTCATGGGCAGAGCATAGCGCCGCCGCCGCGCTCTCTCTCCCACGAATTTCTACCGGGGGTAGGATTGAAACCAACGGCATTTTGCGAAAAGCAGCTTAAAAAACGATTGACGACAGAAACATTCGCAGACTACGTGGCAGACAAATTCTTATGGAGTGTACGAGTATGTAGTTTCTTTACTCACCAGTTGGAATTTTAAGAGGAAGTTCAAATGGCTCTGAGCACCTTGGGACTTAACATCTGAGGTCATCAGTCCCCTAGAACTTAGAACTACTTAAACCTAACTAACCTAAGGACATCACACGCATCCATGCCCGAGGCAGGATTCGAACCTGCGACCGTAGCGGTCGCGCGGTTCCAGACTGAAGCGCCTAGAACCGCTCTGCCACAGCGGCCGGCGTAGAGGAAGTCTGCATTCATACCGGTATAACATTTCGAGCTCGCGTGACTGCCACGCGTGGGTAGCTGTCATCCATCCGCTTTCATGTCATACACAATCGTATCTACTTTTTGTTTTTGACAACATATTAGCTCATAAGATATTAATTGTGCTGCAAGATTTCTAACATTATCTATCTTGCACAATGCTGAACTGTCGAATTCGAGGCACCAACTTTGAACTCTTTCCTCATTGCAACAGCTTTTCTTTCCGGGAATAACAGTTACCACGGAACGTAAATTAAGGCTCAGTCTTACGAAACACGTGTAATCAGCGAACGGGGAAGAACTGCCGCTCGTAAAAGGAGGCGACCATGATTCTACCACAATTGACTCTGTCCTCAACCACAAATTGGTTCGCTGAAACATGAATTATGCTCTTCTCTTGACTACCGACAATGGAATAGCTGGAGACCTGAGAAACGACGTCTCCCTTTGTATCCAACTTTCTCCAAGAGTGAACCGGAACACGTCGACAGTCACTTTTAAATGGAAAAACTCTTCGCCTTTGGAAGTTATATCTTAGTGTAGTATCCGTTTGGTTCAGTACAGCTTCTCGTAAATTTCTGTAAGTTATCTAAGTTTTTCAAAAAATACCATTTATCGAGCTCTGCCAAATTAGTTGCTTGTTGGGCATTCAGTAATGCTTAGTGAATTTTGGACCACGGCACCAATCAACCCAATGTAATTATTTAGTATTTCATAGTTTGAATTTTATTTTCTTGTTACGTGGCTTGTGTACAAGCCGCAGTGATCGCTATAACACCTGAATGCAGAACTCTGGTCTCTGGGTACAGAACTGCATTGCGCCGGCAGATTCGTGTCCTCTGCATCGAGCGTCATGTCGAAGTGACACAAAACATTTTGACCTTTTACAACATTATTATCGTATTTTTTGCACTAATCTTGAAACAGTTGTTCTTGTCCATAAATCTCGAACATACGACGTAATAACCTCACATGGGCGCAGAAACGGAACTCATTTTCATTTGCTTTCTATTAGTACTCCGTTGCTGCCATCTTGTAGTTGGTCAACTAGACAGAGTTCGGCATCCAGTTTGATTACAGATGACTGAAAGTCATCATGATACTATTTTTGGGCGTTATTCCTCCGCCATCTAGCGACAGTGTGTTCCTTTTGCTTTTGACGATACTCTACGCCAGTTTGCACTCTGTCTCCATACAGCTCACTCGGTTTCCATTCAGCTCACGTATTCAGAAATTATCGTCAGTTGCCTATTTATAGCTGACGTATTTTATGTAATTGTTGCATTTTATGAATTGTAGTTCTAATGTAAGCGTAGTTAACAGGAACAAAGAAATATGTGTACCATCGTATAGCTTTGTCTACATCGTAATTAAATTAACATATCGACAGGAAAAACGAAGAGCCTCTCTCTAAGCGAAGAAAATAACGAAATTAATTTAAAAATCTACCGGCGTTCTGTTGAAACTAAACACAAATTAGCCCAGCGGTCCGCTCGGCTTCCCCCGTCGGACCTAGGTCCGAGTGCTCCCTCCAGCATGGCTGTGTGTGCCGTCCTTAGCGTAAGTTACTTTCAGTTAGATTAAGTAGTGTGTAGGCTTAGGGACCGATGAGCTCAGCAGTTTGGTCCCACAAGACCTTAATACAAATTTCCAAATTTCCTAAACGCTGTCACGCTTATGCAGCGTGAACTCGGAGTTGTTCGGACACACCGGGTGGTTATAACTAAAGTGCAGTTACTCAGAGAGGTTCAGTGTGGGCTGTAATTATCGTGCAGCAGTGAAAATTGGTAGATATTCGAATGCGTTTATGTGAAACCGATTTACGCCTAAAAAAAATTAGTTTCAGTTTTGGCTACCAGATTTAGATCTGGCGCTGTGAATGCACGAAAGACGTATAGAAATGTTTCCATATATAATGGATTAGGAACGGTGTAACGTGGCTACAGCCAATATGCAGCAACAGCGGCTAAAGCAACGTCTATGCAACAAACATATGTAACTTAGCTCCAGCCAATATTGTCTATGTTCGTCTGTGAAACTGGACTCGATAAGCAACCTGAGCTATCAGTAAATGGAATCTAACCTGCATAACACTGTGTGGGTGGTGTATGTGTGTCAGTTTCAGTGTCATTTACGCCCTCAACAGATCGTTACATGAAAAACTTAAAACTAGCATTTGGATAAGCTATCAGCCTGCGTATCTGAATATGAATTCACAAGTGATAGAGAATCTGACTTGAGCAACAGAATTTACTGGACTGGAGTACTTGAATCCGCCGCTCGTGGTCTCGCGGTAGCGTTCTCGTTTCCCGACTACGGGGTCCCGGGTTGGATTCCCTGACTGGGTGTAGTTGTGTCGCCTTCATCATAATCATTCATCCCCACTACGGTCGGAGGAAGGCAACGGCAAACCACCTCCACCAAGACCTTGCCTACTACGGCGGTGCGGGTGTCGCGCATCTTTCCCCTACGGTATGTCAGGAAGCATGGGACTTCATTTCCAGAGTACATAACATGTTGTGATGTGTCATTATCTTTATTTTGGCCCTAAATTTTGCGCTCACCTCTTTAGATGACTGCCTTTCTCCATGCGGTTTACTGCAATTCGCAGCAGCAGCGGCTAAAGCTTATTGTTATTAAGAATGAATTTAATAAATAAGAGTTTTCTTGGGTCCTGTTAACTAATAAATAACTTTTGAGAAGGGATTTCATTAATTAAGTCTATTTATAGCTTCAGAAACATCATGAACAAGTATTAATAATGACAATGACAAATGACATATGTGTCAATATTGGCTGAGTGGCAGATTAACAAATTATTTCCATTTGAAATTTACATTAACATTTATTAATCACAATATATTATTTAGATGTGGAGAATAATTATTATTATTTGGAGGGTAAGGAGGCTTCTTTCACGGACAAGCAAAACATGGCTATTGCAAACTCGGACTAACAATCACGAGCCTAACCCTGCAATTGCTTTTGCGCTAAGCTTGCGTGTTTTACTTTGAATTCCATCTTCAAGCGTAGTTAAGCCACCTAGATCTCTAATGGCTACATAAAAGAAATCCGGGCTTGAGTGTGAAGATCTGCCATCACCAACTTGGGGGCAGCGTGACACGTCTTCTGCCTCCGAGCTCTCGACCGACACTACTCTTACACTCTCGCAGACAGGCCTCGTCTCACAACAATGCTTAGAATCGCGCTCCCATATTTCGTCCTCAGATAGTTACTATCGATATCTGAGCGCTTACACAATGCAAAGAATAGCGTTAAGTTGGATATATTGTTTTATGTAATGGAGAGTTCTGCCACATTCCTTACAACAGAGACGTCGGCAGACAAGGTCAAACAAGTGGGTACGGCATAATGTTGATTTTATTATTAACCGCCACTTGCACAATTTGTTAAATACGAGCACCGGAGACGTCGACGAGATGTTAAGCAACGGATTTGCACCTGGTGGCCTAAATTGGAACTAATTTTTTCCATCGTTAATTGCTTCTGCATTAAGGTACTGTCTTATCTATCAATTTTGGCTGCTATACAAGAATTGCAGTCCACACTGTACCTCTGACTATAGCTGCAGTTTATAACCTCCCGGTATTTTCTGAGTATTTTGGCATAAAGTACTTGAGATCTCCGTTTACATGTTACAGAGTGATTGCATTTCGTTTGACTTCCTAGCCCATTACCTTAATTTCTCTGCTTTGTAAATATCTGCACAACAGTGCACATATCGACCATATGCATTGTGTGTCTTGTTTGGAAAGAAAATTGTCCGTTGGCCCACGATACTTGCTGGTGATAATAATTATATCCCCTTTACTCTTCGCCCTTGACTTTGCATTTAGATCTGATAGGTTCTGTCTCGTGTTGGTTTTACAACAATGTTAATTGTATCTACACAGTGATATACGAGGTGCATTCAAGTTCTAAGGCCTCCGATTCTTTTTCTAATTAACTACTCACCCGAAATCGATGAAACTGGCGTTACTTCTCGGCGTAATCGCCCTGCAGACGTACACATTTTTCACAACGCTGACGCCATGATTCCATGGCAGCGGCGAAGGCTTCTTTAGGAGTCTGTTTTGACCACTGGAAAATGGCTGAGGCAATAGCAGCACGGCTGGTGAATGTGCGGCCATGGAGAGTGCCTTTCATTGTTGGAAAAAGCCAAAAGTCACTAGGAGCCAGGTCAGGTGAGTAGGGAGCATGAGGAATCACTTCAAAGTTGTTATCATGAAGAAACTGTTGCGTAACGTTAGCTCGATGTGCGGGTGCGTTGTCTTGGTGAAACAGCACACGCGCAGCCCTTCCCGGACGTTTTTGTTGCAGTGCAGGAAGGAATTTGTTCTTCAAAACATTTTCGTAGGATGCACCTGTTACCGTAGTGCCCTTTGGAACGCAGTGGGTAAAGATTATGCCCTCGCTGTCCCAGAACATGGACACCATCATTTTTTCACCACTGGCGGTTACCCGAAATTTTTTTGGTGGCGGTGAATCTGTGTGCTTTCATTGAGCTGACTGGCGCTTTGTTTCTGGATTGAAAAATGGCATCCAAGTCTAATTCATTGTCACAACCGACGTTAAGGAAGTCCCATTCATGCTGTCGTTGCGCGTCAACATTTCTTGGCAACATGCCACACGGGCAGCCATGTGGTCGTCCGTCAGCATTCGTGGCATCCACCTGGATGACACTTTTCGCATTTTCAGGTCGTCATGCAGGACTGTGTGCACAGAACCCACAGAAATGCCAACTCTGGAGGCGATCTGTTCAACGGTCATTCGGCGATCCCCCAAAACAATTCTCTCCACTTTCTCGATCATGTCGTCAGGCCGGCTTGTGCGAGCCCGAGGTTGTTTCGGTTTGTTGTCACACGATGTTCTGCCTTCATTAAACTGTCGCACCCACGAACGCACTTTCGACACATCCATAACTCCATCACCACGTGTCTCCTTCAACTGTCGATGAATTTCAATTGGTTTCACACCACGTAAATTCAGAAAACGAATGATTGCACGCTGTTCAAGTAAGGAAAACGTCGCCATTTTAAGTATTTAAAACAGTTCTCATTCTCGCTGCTGGCGGTAAAATTCCATCTGCCTTACAGTGCGCCGGCGCGGTGGTCTCGCGGTTCTAGGCGCGCAGTCCGGAACCGTGCGACTGCTACGGTCGCAGGTTCGAATCCTGCCTCGGGCATGGATGTGTGTGATGTCCTTAGGTTAGTTAGGTTTAAGTAATTCTAAGTTCTAGGGGACTTATGACCACAGCAGTTGATTCCCATAGTGCTCAGAGCCATTTGAACCTTACGGTGCTGCCATCTCTGGGACGTATTGACAATGAATGCGGCCTCGTTTTAAAACAATGCGCATGTTTCTATCTCTTTCCAGTCCGGATAAAAAAAATCGGAGGCCTTAGAACTTGAATCCACCTCGTACAGCGGTACTATGGATGGTTTTACTGCTGAGGAGTTAGCCTATACGCACCATGTGTATTGGTTCACTAAATGCGATGGAAGACCGGCATAACCACAAAAGATACTGCTGAGCTGTTCCCACAGCGATGGCAACCACGTCACAGTAATTTCGCAACTGTACTCGGAGATATTAGTCGACCACAATATTATTGTACCTGAGAGCGAGGGCACTTCGGTCGGCTTACCGTGAATTTTTATCGTAATATTTCGCGAGGACACACTGAACCGCTTTATAGCATATGCACAACTGCCTTAAAATCATTCACAGTGCGATGTGCTTCCCTTAGTTACCACTGCCCTTGTTTACCGTAACTTGACGGCATGTTTCCGATATCGGCTACGATAAGTCAAATGCAGTAATATTGTGGTAGAATAGTAGGCGGCTGAAAGAAACCAGAACATGGTGGTCGACATTTTTAACACTTGTTATGCACTGTACTGCATGCTGACAAAGCAGACTGAACACACAGTGATAAAAGTGTACTTGTTCTGTCTGAGGATTGTTTCATTACTTTGTGTTTTATGTTTTGTTTTTTGATAATTGCGTATTATTTGCTTTTCCACTCTTGTGGAGGTAGTTCCGCAGAAACAAAGGAAATCACGGTAACAAACCGAACAAATAGTTATTATGCACTGAGGTGTCAAAAGTCGTGGTACAGCGATATTCAAATTTACAGATGACGGTAGTATTGCGTACAGAAGGTATGAAAGGGCAGTGCATTGGCGGAGCTGTCATTTGTACTCAAGTGAGTAATTAGAAAGTTTCACCACGTGATTATTGTAGCACGACGGTAATTAACAGACTTTGAACGCGGAATAGTAGTTGGAGCTAGACATGGGACATTCCATTTCGAAAATCGTAAGGGAATTCAATATTCCGAGCTACACAGTGTCAAGAGTGTGGCAAGAGTACCATATTTCAGGCATTACCTCTCACCACAGACAACACAGAGGCCGACATCCTTCACTTGACGACCGACAGCAGTGGCTTTTGGGTTGAGTTGTCATCACGGACAAGGAACACTGCGAGAAATAACCACAGGAATAAATATGGAACGAACGTATCCATTAGGACAGTGCAGCGAAATTTGGAGTTACGTCAGCAGACAACCGACGCGAGTGCCTTTGCTAACAGCACGACACCGCCTGCAACACTTCGTGACGATATCGGTTGGACCATACCTAACTGGAAGACCTTCATCTGATGAGATGAGTCTCGATTTCAGTTGAGAAGAACTGATGATATGGTTCGAATGTTGCGTAGACCACACCAAATCATGGACACAGGTTATCGGCAAGACAAAAAATAGTTAAAATGACTCCAAGCACTATGGGGCTTAACATCTGAGGTCATCAGTCCCCTAGACGTAGGACTACTTAAAACTAACTAACCTAAGGACATCACACACACCCATGCCCGAGGCAGGATTCGAACCTGCCGCCGTAGCAGCAGCGCGGTTCCGGACTGAAGCGCCTAGAATCGCTCGGCCACAGCGACCGGCTCAGCAAGACACTGCGCATACTGGTAGTGGCTTCAAAATGGTGTGGTTCGTGTTTGCATGGGATGGACTGAGTCGTCTGGTCCAACTGAACTGATTATTAACTGGATATAGTTATGTTTGGCTGCTTGGAGACTATTTGCAGGTATTCATGAACTTCATTTTTAAGGATGACAGCGTGCAACGTTACCGAGCCACAATTGTCCCTGACTGGTTTGAAGAACATTGTGGACAATACTAGCGAATGATTTGGACATCCAGATCGTCCGACATGAATCAAATCACATATTTATGAGACATAACCGAGAGCTCAGTAGGCGTACAAAATCCTGCACCGGCAACACTTTCGCGATTATGGACGGCTGCAGGGACAACATGGCTCAATATTTATCGAGGGAACCTTCGACGTGTTGAGTCAATGCCTCATCGATGTGCTGCACCACGTCGGACAAAAGGAAGTTCGACATGCTATTATGAGTTATCCCATGACTTTTCTCGTCTCACAATCAGTGTATTATTACTCTGTAACGACCCACTGGAGACCACGGGTACGGTAAACCAAAACAATCAGAAAATCGTAGATATCATCGAACTGATACACTGTAGTGCATCTAATGCTTAACTACGTAAAACAAAACAATAATTTATTTGAGGGGGGGGGGGCGAAAATCAAACAACACCTGCAAATTCCTGCACAGTACTGATTAAATCAAAAGTATCCTGTTGCATATGATTGTTAAGCACGAGGATATTACCTCATTATTCTAATTGGTATATAGCGTGCATCGGAAGACTTGCCTATATTAGGTGATTTAAGTTGCTTCATTACACCGAGGATATCTACTTACAGGCTGCTCATTGATATCTTACAACTAGGTTTGGGATAACTTTAAGAAAAACACATGGAAGGTGGACTCACATATTTCGTCATTTGTTGTGTCATGGAATACACTTTGTTGCTTAACAACAATATGACGAGTACAGCTTAAAAAACCTTACTAAATGAATCTCAACACTCACAAGCTTTAAAAAAAACTTGATCAATTCACTAAAAACAAATTTTAACACTTTATACCATTAAGAGCAGGTCTTGAAACAGAGAGTATACAGTTCCCAAAAACAAGAAAGGAGTCGCTCCAAATAGGCGTGACAGGAAGCAAGTTCACCAAACAATTTTATCAGTATGAATTACAATGACAGCCACTAAATTTACTAACAATTTCCAAGCTTGGGTAGCCGTTTTATAAGCGGATAACACCCATCCAAAATACAGAAACGATAAAAAATTACGCCACTGATTGTGACTGTTGGAAAGCCCTTAACAATGTACACTGAAGCGCCAAAGAAATTGGTATAGGCCTGCGTATTCAAATACAGAGATCTGAAACAGGTAGAATACGGCACTGCGGTCGGCAACGCCTATATAAGACAAGTGTCTGACCCTGTTGTTAGATCGGTTGCTGCTGCTACAATGGCAGGTTGACAAGATTTAAATGAGTTTGAACGTGTTGTTATAATCGATGCAGTATCGATGGGACACAGCATCTCCGAGGTAGCGATGAAGTGGGGATTTTTCCGTACGATCATTTCACGAGTGTACTGTGAATATCAGGAATTCGGTAAAACATCAAATCTCCGTCATCTCTGCTGCCGGAAAAAGATCCTGCAAGAACGGAAGCAACGACGACTGAAGAGAATCGTTCAACGTGACAGAAGTGCAACCCTCCCGCAAACTGTTGCAGATTTCAATGCTCGGCTGTCAACGAGTGTCAGCGCGCGAACCATTCAACGAAACATCATCGACATGGATTTTCGGAGCCTTGATGACTGCACGACACAAAGCTTTACGCCTCGACTGGGCCCGTCAACACCGACACTGGGCTGTTGATGACTGGAAACTTGTTGCCTGGTCGGACGAGCCTAGTTTCAAATTGTATCCAGCGGATGGACGTGTACGGATATAGAGAAACTAATGAATACCGGGACCCTCACATAATCAGGGGACTTTTCAAGCTGGTGGAGGCTCCGAAATGGTGTGGAGCTGTGCAGTTGGAGCGATATGGGACCCCTGATACGTCTAGGTACGACTCTGACAGGTGACTCGAACGTAAGCATCATGTCTGATCACCTGCATCCATTCATTTCCATTGTGCATTCCGATGGACTTGCGTAGTTCCAGCAGGAGAAAGCGACACCTCACACGTCCAGAAGTGGTTCCAGAAACTCTCTTGTGAGTTTAAACACCTTCGCTGGCGGCCAAACTCCCTCAACGTGAACATTATTGAGCATATCTGGGATGCCTCCTAACGTGTTGTTCAGAAGATATCTCCCACCCTCTCGTACTCTTACGGATTTATGGACAGCCTTGCAGGTTTCATGGTGTCAGTTCTCTCCAGCACTACTTCATACATTAGTGGAGTGCATGCCCCGTCTTTTTGCGGCACTTCTGCGTGCTCGCTGGGGCCCTGCACGATATTAGACAGGTGTACCACTTTCTTTGGATCTTCAGTGTATAAGGTTTAATAAAAATCCCTCAAACAATAAAATACACAATCTCCCAATGATAATGACCCTTCTTTAAATAAATATGCAATCGTCCAATATATAAGATAAGCTAGGAGGACATGCAATTTCAATGTAACCCCCAACCGGCACACACAAGCAGAAACGTTGAGAATGACCATTAATAACAAATACAATTGCCCAAAATTCAACGTAAGCTGAGAACTACATCAGACGTCTGTCACAGCCAACAAGGAATAAGCAGGCAAGTTTCACACTGAGTGGAGTTTGCTTTAGACTGTGGAGCAACGGAAAAGCTCAACATTTTACATTGATAAGTTGTTGTTGTTGTGATCTTCAGTCCTGAGACTGGTTTGATGCAGCTCTCCATGCTACTCTATCCTGTGCAAGCTGCTTCATCTCCCAGTAACAACTGCATCCTAAATCCTTCTGAATCTGCTTAGTGTATTCATCTCTTGATCTCCCTCTACGATTTTTACCCTCCACGCTGCCCTCCAATACTAAATTGGTGATCCCTTGATGGCTCAGAACATGTCCTACCAACCGATCCCTTCTACTAGTCAAGTTGTGCCACAAATTTCTCTTCTCCTAATTAGTTACGTAATCTACCCATCTAATCTTCAGCATTCTTCTGTAGCACCACATTTCAAAAGCTTCTATACTCTTCTTGTCCAAACTATTTATCGTCCATGTTTCACTTCCATACATGGCTACACTCCATACAAATACTTTCAGAAACGACTTCCTGACATTTAAATCTATACTCGATGTTAACAAATTTCTCTTCTTCAGAAGCGTTTTCCTTCCCATTGCCAGTCTACATTTTATATCCTCTCTATTTCGACCATCATCAGTTTTTTTGCTCCCCAAATAGCAAAACTCCTTTACTACTTTAAGTGTCTCATTTCCTAATCTAATTCCCTCAGCATCACCCGACTTAATTCGACTACATTCCATTACCCTCGTTTTACTTTTGTTGATGTTCATCTTATATCCTCCTTTCAAGACACTATCCATTCCGTTCAACTGCTCTTCCAAGTCCTTTGCTGTCTCTGATAGAATTACAATGTCATCGGCAAACCTCAAAGTTTTTATTTGTTCTCCATGGATTTTAATACCATGATACCGCTGATACCGCTGATAAGTAACCGCCCTTATACGCAACTCGCTCAGATGTAGTAATAAGGGTGCAAGGTTTAAATGAATAGTTAAAGAGCAGGTATACTGAGCAGGAGCTTCGGGCTTGCAAAACACGGTTTAAACCTCATGAGCTTACTAAATACACTAAATAGGACAGAATACCGGCTCCTGACTAATAGGAGACACTCCGCCGCGGCACACATCAAACGATCAACTTAACTTTAGCCACCACGACGTAGCTGGTAGAGGCACCAGACTGCCGGACATCCCAGGCGTCGTGCGACGACGCCCAAGGAACAAGAAAGCTTCGTCCGCTGCCAAAGCTACTCTGCCAACACACATCAAAAGATAACACTAATCTGCGCAAATAAAACTACAGACGAGGATGCCTGAGATGTACGAGGGTTCCCGAGAAAGTAATGCACCGCGTTTTTTTTTCGCTCAGCCGAAAACAATGCTATGAATGCGAAACGCTATTTTATTATTATTTGAAGCATCCTGAGTCAGAGCACCAAGTTTCCTTTACTCCCGACAGATAGCGTAGCTGCAGGGCGATTGCAGGTGATGTACCTTACAAGCACGTGCCGTCATTGAATTTCCTACAGTAGAGAGAGAAACAGTGGGTTCAAATGGTTCACATGGCTCTGAGCACTATGGGACTTAACATCTGAGGTCATCAGTCCCCTATAATTTAGAACTACTTAAACCTAACTAACCTAAGGACATCACACACATCCATGCCCGAGGCAGGATTCGAACCTGCGACCGTAGCGGTCGCGCGGTTCCAGACTGTAGCACCTAGAACCGCTCGGCCACCGCGGCCGACAGCAGTAACTTAGATCCGACATAATGTACTCACAACTACGTAGAACACACTGTTCTGACCACGAACTGACACTTGCAACGTTGGTTGGTTGGTTGATTTGGGGGAGGGGACCAAACAGCGAGGTCATAGGTCCCATCGGATGGGGGAAGGATGGGGAAGGAAATCGGCCGTGTTCTTTGAATGGAACCATCCCAGTATTTGCCTGAAGCGATTTAGGGAAATCACAGCAAACGTAAATCAGAATGGCCTGACGCGGGTTTGAACCGTCGTCCTCCCAAATGCGAAAGTAGCACAGGTCACACCAGTATTCAAGAAGAGAAATAGGAGTAACCCACTGAATTACAGAGCCATATCACTGACCTCAATTTGCAGTAGGAGTTTGAAGCATATACTGTGCTCGACCCCCCCATGAACCATGGACCTTGCCGTTGGTGGGGAGGCTTGCGTGCCTCAGCGATACAGATAGCCGTACCGTAGGTGCAACCACAACGGAGGGGTATCTGTTGAGAGACCAGACAAACGTGTGGTTCCTGAAGAGGGGCAGCAGCCTTTTCAGTAGTTGCAAGGGCAACAGTCTGGATGATTGACTGATCTGGTCTTGTAACAATAACCAAAACGGCCTTGCTGTGCTGGTACTGCGAACGGCTGAAAGCAAGGGGAAACTACAGCCGTAATTTTTCCCGAGGGCATGCCGCTTTACTGTATGATTACATGATGATGGCGTCCTCTTGGGTAAAATATTCCGGAGGTAAAATAGTCCCCCATTCGGATCTCCGGGCGGGGACTACTCAAGAGGATGTCGTTATCAGGAGAAAGAAAACTGGCGTTCTACGGATCGGAGCGTGGAATGTCAGATCCCTTAATCGGGCAGGTAGGTTAGAAAATTTAAAAAGGGAAATGGATAGGTTGAAGTTAGATATAGTGTGAATTAGTGAAGTTCGGTGGCAGGAGGAACAAGACTTCCGGTCAGGTGACTACAGGGTTATAAACACAAAATCAAATGGGGGTAATGCAGGAGTAGGTTTAATAATGAATAGGAAAATAGGAATGCGGGTAAGCTACTACAAACAGCATAGTGAACGCATTATTGTGGCCAAGATGGATACGAAGCCCACACCTACTACAGTAGTTCAAGTTTATATGCCAACTAGCTCTGCAGATGACGAAGAAATTGAAGAAATGTATGATGAAATAAAAGAAATTATTCAGGTAGTGAAGGGAGACGAAAATTTAATAGTCATGGGTGACTGGAATTCGAGTGTAGGAAAAGGGAGAGAAGGAAACATAGTAGGTGAATATGGATTGGGGGACAGAAATGAAAGAGGAAGCCGCCTGGTAGAATTTTGCACAGAGCACAACATAATCATAACTGACACTTGGTTTAAGAATCATAAAAGAAAATTGTATACATGGAAGAACCCTGGAGATACTAAAAGGTATCAGATAGATTATATAATGGTAAGACAGAGATTTAGGAACCAGGTTTTAAATTGTAAGACATTTCCAGGGGCAGATGTGGACTCTGACCACAATCTATTGGTTATGACCTGTAGATTAAAACTGAAGAAACTGCAAAAAGGTGGAAATTTAAGGAGATGGGACCTGGATAAACTAAGAGAACCAGAGGTTGTACAGAGATTCAGGGAGAGCATAAGGGAGCAATTGACAGGAATGGGGGAAATAAATACAGTAGAAGAAGAATGGGTAGCTTTGAGGGATGAAGTAGTGAAGGCAGCAGAGGATCAAGTAGGTAAAAAGACGAGGGCTAGTAGAAATCCTTGGGTAACAGAAGAAATATTGAATTTAATTGATGAAAGGAGAAAATATAAAAATGCAGTAAGTGAAACAGGCAAAAAGGAATACAAACGTCTCAAAAATGAGATCGACAGGAAGTGCCAAATGGCTAAGCAGGGATGACTAGAGGACAAATGTAAGGATGTAGAGGCCTATCTCACTAGGGGTAAGATAGATACCGCCTACAGGAAAATTAAAGAGACCTTTGGAGATAAGAGAACGACTTGTATGAATATCAAGAGCTCAGATGGAAACCCAGTTCTAAGCAAAGAAGGGAAAGCAGAAAGGTTGAAGGAGTATATAGAGGGTCTATACAAGGGCGATGTACTTGAGGACAATATTATGGAAATGGAAGAGGATGTAGATGAAGATGAAATGGGAGATACGATACTGCGTGATGAGTTTGACAGAGCACTGAAAGACCTGAGTCGAAACAAGGCCCCCGGAGTAGACAATATTCCATTGGAACTACTGACGGCCGTGGGAGAGCCAGTCCTGACAAAACTCTACCATCTGGTGAGCAAGATGTATGAGACAGGCGAAATACCCTCAGACTTCAAGAAGAATATAATAATTCCAGTCACAAAGAAAGCAGGTGTTGACAGATGTGAAAATTACCGAACTATCAGCTTAATAAGTCACAGCTGCAAAATACTAACACGAATTCTTTACAGACGAATGGAAAAACTAGTAGAAGTCAACCTCGGGGAAGATCAGTTTGGATTCCGTAGAAACACTGGAACACGTGAGGCAATACTGACCTTACGACTTATCTTAGAAGAAAGATTAAGGAAAGGCAAACCTACGTTTCTAGCATTTGTAGACTTAGAGAAAGCTTTTGACAATGTTGACTGGAATACTCTCTTTCAAATTCTAAAGGTGGCAGGGGTAAAATACAGGGAGCGAAAGGCTATTTACAATTTGTACAGAAACCAGATGGCAGTTATAAGAGTCGAGGGACATGAAAGGGAAGCAGTGGTTGGGAAGGGAGTAAGACAGGGTTGTAGCCTGTCCCCGATGTTGTTCAATCTGTATATTGAGCAAGCAGTAAAGGAAACAAAAGAAAAATTCGGAGTAGGTATTAAAATTCATGGAGAAGAAATAAAAACTTTGAGGTTCGCCGATGACATTGTAATTCTGTCAGAGACAGCAAAGGACTTGTAAGAGCAGTTGAATGGAATGGACAGTGTCTTGAAAGGAGGATATGAGATGAACATCAACAAAAGCAAAACAAGGATAATGGAATGTAGTCTAATTAAGTCGGGTGACGCTGAGGGAATTAGATTAGGAAATGAGGCACTTAAAGTAGTAAAGGAGTTTTGCTTTTTGGGGAGCAAAATAACTGATGATGGTAGAAGTAGAGAGGATATAAAATTTAGGCTGGCAATGGCAAGGAAAGCGTTTCTGAAGAAGAGAAATTTGTTAACATCCAGTATTGATTTAAGTGTCAGGAAGTCATTTCTGAAAGTATTCGTATGGAGTGTAGCCATGTATGGAAGTGAAACATGGACGATAAATAGTTTGGACAAGAAGAGAATAGAAGCTTTCGAAATGTGGTGCTACAGAAGAATGCTGAAGATTAGATGGGTAGATCACATAACTAATGAGGAAGTATTGAATAGGATTGGGGAGAAGAGAAGTTTGTGGCACAACTTGACCAGAAGAAGGGATCGGTTGGTAGGACATGTTCTGAGGCATCAAGGGATCACCAATTTAGTATTGGAGGGCAGCGTGGAGGGTAAAAATCGTAGGGGGAGACCAAGAGATGAATACACTAAGCAGATTCAGAAGGATGTAGGTTGCAGTAGGTACTGGGAGATGAAAAAGCTTGCACAGGATAGAGTAGCATGGAGAGCTGCATCAAACCAGTCTCAGGACTGAAGACCACAACAACAACAACAACAACTGTACTCGAACTTTATGAATCACCTTGAAGAAAATGACTTACTGATACGTAACCAACACGGATTCAGAAAATATCGTTCTTGTGCATCACAGCTAGCTCTTTATTCCTATTAAGTGCTGTCGACAAGGGATCTCAGATCGATTTCATATTTCTGGATTTCCAGAAGGCAAGCAACTAATAATCAAATTGCGTGCATGTGGAGTATCGTCTCAGTTGTGTGACTGTATTCGTGATTTCCTCTCAGAAAGGTCACAGTTCGTAGTGATAGACGGTAAATCATCGAGTAGAACAGAAGTGATATCTGGCGTTCCGCAAGGTAGTGCCATAGGCCCTCTGCTGTTCCTGATTTACATAAATGATCTAGGTGATAATCTGAGCAGCTCCCTTCGATTGTCTGCAGATGATGCTGTAATTTACCGTCTAGTAAAATCATCAGACGATCAATTCCAATTACAAAATGATCTGTAGAGAATTTCTGTATGGTGCGAAAAGTGACAACTGGCACTAAACACAGAAAAGTGCGAGGTCATCCACATGGGTACTAAAAGAAATTCGATAAATTTTGAGTATACGATAAATGGCAGAAATATAAGGGTTGACAGTTCGTCTAAATATCTAGGAATTACAATTACTAGCAACTTAAATTGGAAAGACCACATAGATAATATTGTGGGTAAGGCAAAACAAAGACTGCAGTTTTGTTGGCAGAACACTTAGAAGATGCGACAAACCCACTAAAGAGACAGCCTACATTACACTTGTCCGTCCTCTACTGGAATATTGCTGCGCGGTGTGGGATCCTTAACAGGTAGGATTGAGGAGGACATGAAAAGGGTGCAAAGAGGGACAGCCCGTTTCGTGTTATCGTGCAATAGTGGTGAGAGTGTCACTGATATGATACACGAGTTGGGGTGGCAGTCACTGAAACAAAGGCGTTTTTCTTTGCGGCGAGATCTATTTACGAAATTTCACTCACGAACATTCTCTTCCGAATGCGAAAATATTTTGTTGACGCCCACCTACGTTGGGAGAAATGACCATCATAATAAAAGAAGAGAAATCAGAGCTCGAACGGAAAGATTTAGGTTTTCATTTTTCCCACGCTCCATTCTAGAGTGGAATGGTAGGGAAGTAGTATGAAAATGGTCCGATGAACCCTCTGCCAGGTATTTAAATGTGAATTGCAGAATAACCATGAAGATGCAGATGTATATAGATGTAGGACGCTCGAAAATCCAGGGAACAGGCCGGAAATCTCAGCGTAGCATCCACACAATATGGCGACGAGAGCTAGCTGCATAAACAATTGCTACTCAGTACAAATTCTGTAGACGACAATAGACAAAAAGACAATAAAGAATAGCACGAAAAAAATACATACGTTGCGAATTCTAGAAAGAGCTGGAGCATTACGCACAACTTTGTGGAGATCCGCCGCACTGCATCTTGAGGAAGCATTCTCGCGATGATATGGATCGTAAAGGGGGAAATCCGCTGACATAACCGTCTTTGACAAATGACAGATTGTTATGACCCGATGCCTGGGAACGAGCACCTCGGAAAGGCAAAGTTGATCGGCTCTTCGCATGCTATTGTCGTGACCACCTATGTAGAGTGGTTGAAGGGTAGTAAAAACACGAGTAGGCAACAAGGTGTCGCATATCCATGTATTCTTGTTTCATACAGGCTGGTCGTTAGAGGCTTGCCCACTTACAAAGTAGGATGGGCGGTGATCCGTAGCAGTCCTGACGACAGAATAAAGGGCAGATGTAGACACAAAGCCGGCCGGAGTGGCCGTGCGGTTCTAGGCGCTACAGTCTGGAACCGAGCGACCGCTACGGTCGCAGGTTCGAACCCTGCCTCGGGCATGGATGTGTGTGATGTCCTTACGTTAGTTAGGTTTAATTAGTTCTATGTTCTAGGCGACTGATGACCTCATAAGTTAAGTCGTATAGTGCTGAGAGCCATTTGAACCATGTAGACACAAAGATTTGAAAGCACGAAGTTCAGCACACGTTACTCAACATGTGGGACCGTAGCAAACGAGGACTATGCCTATCCATGTTGACCCAACGACAACTGCAGTTACAATTGGAGAGGGTAAAGGATCATCGAGATAGGGCCGTGGATCAATGGAAACGTATCGCCTGATCAAATGATTACGTTTCTT
The DNA here is from genome assembly GCF_023864345.2 of Schistocerca serialis cubense. Lineage (NCBI taxonomy): Eukaryota > Metazoa > Arthropoda > Insecta > Orthoptera > Acrididae > Schistocerca > Schistocerca serialis. The sequence goes on along the minus strand of NC_064646.1, from coordinate 418,223,593 downwards.
GTTACATCAGGACGATGGCCGTGTCCGAATACGCAATCGTACAGGTGAACGACTGCGAAGAATCCTTGTATAATACAACGAAGAAAAAATCTCAGCACCAAAAAATAATTAACGGAGATTGATGAAATTCCGGGAATACATTTCGCTAGGTAACATATTTAAACGATTAACATAGCGAGATCAGAGTTTAACATAAGCGCGAGACGTAACCGTCATAATGTTGGATGCAATCATCTAAACGTGCAAGCATTGTGTAGTACAAGCGCTTGATGTCAGTTTGTCGGATGGAGTTGTATGCCTGTTGCACTTGGCCGGACGGTACAGGAACGGTGCCGGCCGGAGTGGCCGAGCGGTTCTAGGCGCTACAGTCTTGAACCGCGCGAGCGCTACGGTCGCAGGTTCGAATCCTGCCTCGGGCATGGATGTGTGTGATGTGATTAGGTTAGTTAGGTTTAAGTAGTTCTAAGTTCTAGGGGACTGATGACCTCAGAAGTTAAGCCCCACAGTGCTCAGAGCCATTTTACAGGGACGGTCAGTGCTGGTTGTGGATGACGCAGGAGTGATCACTGGTACCAAGGGAGAACCATGTTTCATCAGAACACACAACAGGCCTCCACCCTCCACTCCAATGGGATCCCGCTTGACACCACTGAAGTCGCAAATGGTGGTGCTTTAGGGTCGGTGGAATGCACGCTACATGGCGTCTGGCTCAGCGCTGTCCCTGAAGCAACCGATTTCTAACAGTTTGTTGCCACTTCGGTGCCAACTGCTGTTCAAATTGCTGCTGCAGATGCAGTACAATGCGCCAGAGCCATACGCCGAACACAAAGGTCTTCCGTCTCGGTAGCGCCACGTGTCCGCCAGGGACCAGGTCTTCCCGCGATCATATATTCTCGTCACCGCCGCTGCCAGCAATCATGTACAGTGGCTACATTCGTGCCAAGTCTTTCGCAATATCGCAGAAGGGACATCCAACTTGCTCTATCCCTAATACACGACCCCGTTCAAACTCGATCAGATGCTGATAATGGCGTCTTTGTTGCCTTGAACCAACTCACCACTTCCAATTTCAAAGATAACTAGCGCTGACGACGGTAACGATGTGTATTTAAAGTAAACCTGGTTTGAATCCTATTGGTGGCGCTACTAGCGTTATTCTTATGATACTGGTGCGAACGTTGAACAGACATCGTTTTCCAGAAATAGAAACACACCTACCAACTTTCGTTTATGTTGCACAACTCCTTCTTGGTACTGGGATTTCTTTTCCGTCAGTGTAGAAGAAATCAATTGCTCGACAAATGAAGGAAATAAAAAAATCTGGAAGGTAGTGGTACACAGTAACATAATTCACTTAGAAATGAAATCGGTATGAAGCACAGGGAAGGTAAAGCGAAGTGATTCCAGGAAAAATTCGAAAAGGTCGATATGCAGTAGGATTTTGGAATAAACACTGCGTTCGAACAATATACATTACCTGTAGAAAAACTATCTATTGACACACGGTCAGCACAGATCAATAAATATCGCTCCTGTGGAACGAAATTAACTCTTTATTCTCATGAATTAATAAAAGCTATTAACAGGACACCTCAAATTGATTTCATACTTTTAGATTTTCGAAAGGCTATTGACACAATTCTGAGAATCGGCTTCTATTCACATTGCGTGCCTATGGAGTATCGCCTCAGTTGTGCAGCTAGACTCACAATTCCCTGTCAGAAACCTCACAGTTCATGACAACTGACGGAAGGTCATTGAATAAAACGGAAGTGATATCTGGCGTACCGCAAGAACGTGTTAAACGGCCTCTGCTGTTTTTAATCTGTACAAAGACTTAGAAGACAACTAGAGCATCCATGTTAATTGTTTACAATGATGCTGTCATTTACCACATAAATCATAAAAACATCAAAACCAATTGCAAAATGATTTAGACGGGATATATATTTGGTGCGGGAGATGGCAGTTGATATTAAATACGGAGTGTGACGTACTGAAAGAAATCTTTTAAATTTCGGTTACACGATAAACCACACAAATCTAAAGACTGTCAATTCAACTAAGTATCTAGGGACTACAGTCATAAATAAGTTTAATTGAAAAGATCACATAGATGATGTTGCAGGGAAGAAAGACAACTATTGCGTTTTATTGGCAGAAGACTAGAACATGTACTAGATCTACTAAAGAATCCGCCTACACTAGGCTTTCGCGTCGTCATATGGAGTATTGCTGCGCGACGTGGAATCTTTTATCAGACTGGATTGGCGGACGCTGTAGGAAAAGTTCAGAGAAAGGCAGATCGTTTTGTATTTTTCGAAATAGGGCAGAGAGTGTTAAGCACATGATAAGTGAGCTAGGGTGGCAATCATTTTTAAAAGAAAGAGTTTTTCGTTGCGGCGAGATTTTTTCACGAAATTTTCAGTTCCAAATTCCCTCCTCCAAATGCGTGTGCAAGACTCAGCGGAGCAGCAATGCCTCTGAATGTGTCCAGCGCAGTTCCCACAAACACGGCACAAAATTTACGATCTGATGTTTTCTACACAATCGTAACTGCGCCAATAAGTGAACTATGTCAGTATAGACTGCCCGCTTTGCATTCATGCGTCCATAATGAAGCACCTGACCTACTGCCCTGGGAACAATGAGAATTAGTGCTTTGTTCTAACCACATTTGCTTACCAACCTACTCCTGATAGCCACAATTATTAATCTAAATACAACGTAAATACTGATATAATGCTTTTCAGTTACCTTCCTGAGTGACCAATAAAAATATCTGCACTTATGCCATTTCCGCCTTGTATTAGGAAAGTCGAACTACAGTGAAGTGAAAAGTCACAGATACATAACACATTACAACATACATTTTAAGTAGTTTATTATAATAAATAATATAGATACCGCTGGTGATAGGCAACGCCTGAAAACTAGTCCACAGAAATAAAATACTACCACGAAGCAGCTTCTGTAGAACAATTCTGTAATTAATAAGATGACATAGTTCCAGTTTCAGTGTTGTTTCCATAGCTGTTTTCTTCTGAATCGTGCTTGTCGTCCTTTTGTATTTCCAGCTATTATCGCTGCTGGTGCATGTTCATGAGTTGGTCTGGTTGGAGCTGAATATTCTTCGTCTACAACTCGACTGGTGGTTCCGGTACTCACCGAGCCTTCATTACTGCTCCTGTAATTAAATGACAGCGCTACGGTGACATTCCACCCTCATATACTCAGCTAAGTTACACGACGCAGAAGTTCGTGAGGGGCTAGTGCACATCAAGGTTCATGTAGGTGGGAATACGGCCACGAATTTGTATTTTGACGATCCTGACAATCAGTTTTTCTATTTGTATCGATAGTCTGCTTTCTATTTATCATTAGAGATATCAATGAAGTGTCTAAATGGTTTCAATGATAATTCCTCGATTCACTGTACAGCGTGTAATAGGTATGTTTTTCCCAATGGAAATTAAGAATTAATGGCTTGCTATTGCCACATGTACTTGGACATACTAACCAACCCAAAAATATAATTCTCCTAATAGCTATAATTATTAGTCCACAAATTACGTAAATACTGATGTAATGTTGTTCACTACAACGTCCTCAGTGACCAAGAGAAATATCTGTACTTGTACCCATCACACCCCGTACATTTCAAAAGCTGTGTCCAAAGCCCTGACCTACAGTTGTCGTCGTTACATCGGTGATACTCCCGTTCTTGAACAGTCATGGACTTAACTAATTTTCTGTCATTTTATTACAATGTTCTTATAAGAAATAAGAAGGAAGGGAGTTTTGGGTTTAAAGTCCGATCGAGATCGAGGTCATTAGAGGTGGAGCACAAACTCGGATTGTGTCCAGAATACGGAAGGAAATCGGCCGTGCTCTTTCAAACGAACCATCCCGACTTTTATCTGGAGCGATTAAGGGAAATCACGGAAGACCTAAATCTGGATGGCCGTCGTCCTCCCTAATGCTGGTCCCATTGTTCTTGATTATACATCTTAACAAATACGAAGTTCTAAAGTGAGACATACTGAATTCGTAAACTTTCGTCTACTCGTCACTGGACTCTTGTAGGTGTTTTTCACTGAGCGCCATGTCTTTCTAGTTTGAACGGTACCTTTCATTTTGACTGTCTCAGTCAGCCATTCATGAACTGCTGTTCTGTTGTATCAGACAGGACGTAATTGCCTTCTATTTACTAATACTTCATCACAGAAACAAAACACAGTTATGAGCACTTAACAAAGGTCCATCGAAGACGAATATGGCTGTTCTGCCCCTCCTAATTGAGCTAGTGGACGCTGCAGCAATATTCGCACCATTGATTATTTTACTTTTTAGGGCACAGTACTCTCCAGTCGCAGTGGACGAGGGTACAAAGTTACAGCGCCACACAGCACGCCCTCTAAATGTATCTTCCGATGAATGCGAATTCTATTTGCAGAAACATTATGAGGTACCTTGCTGCAGCTATAGAACACTTGGAGGACAGTATTCTCGTAATATGTCAATCATTACTATTTTCTCTTCAGATCTACTGAAACACTAATATGTTGAGTTTCATTCGTGTCGTGCTGTATAGCATTTTAACTCCAGCCCTAAGTGATATGTACATACACCTATGTGGTATCTATTCCTTCCGACATGTCCGAAAGTACATACATCACACACACACTGAAGCGCCAAAGAAACTGAAATAGGCATGCGTATTCAGATACAGAGGTATGTAAACAGGCAGAATACAGCATTGTCTTTATAAGACAACATATTTCTGGCGCAGTTGTTAGATCGGTTACTGCACGTACAATGGTAGAAGATTTAAGTCAGCCTGAACGTGGTGATATAGTCAGCGCACAAGCGATGGGACACAGCATCTCCGAGGTAGCGATGAAGTGAGGATTTTCCCGTACGACCATTTCACTAGTGTACCGTGAGTATCACATCTTCGACATCGCTGCGTCGGAAAAAGATCCTGCAAGAACGGGACCAACGACGGCCGAAAAGACTAGTTCAACGTGACGGAAGTGCAACCTTTCAGCAAATTCTGCGGATTTCAATGCTGGGCAATCAACAAGTGTCAGCGTGTGAACCATTCAACGAAACATCATCGATATGGGCTTTCGGAGACGAAGGCCCACTCGTGTACCCTTGATGGTTGCGCGACACAAAGCTTCAAGCCTCGCCTGGACACATAAACAGCGACACTGGACTGTTGATGACTCGAAATATAGTGCCTGGTCGGACGAGCCTCATTTCAAATTGTATCGAGCGTAAGGACTTGTACGAATATGGAGACAACCTCAAGAATCCATGGACCCTGAATGTCAAGTTGGTGGAGGCTCTGTAATGATGTGGGGCATGTGCAGCTGGAGTGATATGGGACTCCTGATACATATAGATACGACTCTGACAGGTGACACGTACGTGAGCGTCCTGTCTGATCATCTGCATCCATTCATGTCCATTGTGCATTACGACGGACTTGGGCAATTTCGCCAGGACGATGTCCAGAATTGCTACAGAGTGACTCCAGGAACACTCTTCTGAGTTTAAACACTTTCTCTGGCCACCAGACTCCCCAGACATGAACATTATTGATTATGTTAGGGATGCCCTGCAACGTGCTATTCAGGAGAGTTCCCGTCCCCTCCCGTTTTTTGGACAGCCCTGCAGGATTCATGGTGTCAGCTCCCTCCAGCACTACTTCAGACTTTAGTCGGGTCCATGCCACGTCGTGTTGCGGTACTTCTGCGTGCTCGCTGGGGCCCTATACCATATTAGGCAGGTGTACCAGTTTCTTTGACTTTTTAGTATATATACAGGGTATTACAAAGATGGTAAGGCGAAACTTTCAGGAAACAAATAAAGAAAAGATGTTATGTGGGCATGTGTCCGGAAACGCATAATTTCCATGTTAGAGCTCATTTTAGTTTCGTCAGTATGTACTGTGCTTCCTCGATTCACCGCCAGTTGGCCCAATTGAAGGAAGGTGATGTTGACTTCGGTGCTTGTGTTGACATGCGACTCATTGCTCTGCAGTACTAGCATCAAGCACATCATTACGTAGCATCAACAGGTTAGTGTTCATCACGAACGTGGTTCTGCAGTCAGTGCAATGTTTACAAATGCGGAGTTGGCAGATGCCCGTTTGATGTATGGATTAGCACGGGGCAATAGCCGTGGCGCTGTACGTTTGTATCGAGACACATTTCCAGAACGAAGGTGTCCCGACATGAAGACGTTCGAAGCAACTGATCGGCGTCTTAGAGAGCACGGAACATTCCAGCCTATGATTCGCGACTGGGGAAGACCTAGAACGACGAAGACACCTGCAATGGACGAGGCAATACTTCGTGCAGTTGACGATAACCCTAATGTCAGCGTCAGAGAAGTTTCTGCTGTACAAGGTAACGTTGACAACGTCACTGTATGGAGAGTGCTACAGGAGAACCAGTTGTTTCCGTACCATGTACAGCGTGTGCAGGCACTATCAGCAGCTGATTGGCCTCCACGGGTACACTTCTGCGAATGGTTCATCCAACAATGTGTCAATCCTCATTTCAGTGCAAATGTTCTCTTTACGGATGAGGCTTCATTCCAACGTGATCAAATTGTAAATTTTCACAATCAACATGTGTGGGCTGACGAGAATCCGCACGCAATTGTGCAATCACGTCATCAACACAGATTTTCTGTGAACGTTTGGGCAGGCATTGTTGGTGATGTCTTAATTGGGCCCCATGTTCTTCCACCTACGCTCAATGGAGCACGTTATCATGATTTCATACGGGATAGTCTACCTGTGCTGCTAGAACATGTGCCTTTACAAGTACGACACAACATGTGGTTCATGCACGATGGAGCTCCTGCACGTTTCAGTCGAAGTGTTCGTACGCTTCTCAACAACAGATTCGGTGACCGATGGATTGGTAGAGGGGGACCAATTCCATGGCCTCCACGCTCTCCTGACCTCAACCCTCTTGACTTTCATTTATGGGGGCATTTGAAAGCTCTTGTCTACGCAACCCCGGTACCAAATGTAGAGACTCTTCGTGCTCGAATTGTGGACGGGTGTGATACAATACGCCATTCTCCAGGGCTGCATCAGCGCATCAGGGATTCCATGCGACGGAGGGTGGATGCTTGTATCCTCGCTAACGGAGGACATTTTGAACATTTCCTGTAACAAATTGTTTGAAGTCACGCCGGTACGTTCTGCTGCTGTGTGTTTACATTCCACGATTAATGTGATTTGAAGAGAAGTAATAAAATGAGCTCTAACATGTAAAGTAAGCGTTTCCGGACACATGTCCACATAACATATTTTCTTTCTTTGTGTGTGAGGAATGTTTCCTGAAAGTTTTTGAAACACCCTGTATATACTGTAGAGCCATGATGACCAAAAATCCAATTTCAGTGCGGGAATCGAAATCGAAATGGTGAGTAAGGGGTCATTGTAGGAGACGGTAAGCTAATATTGTGTAACCGGCTGTGAGTCTGTGCCGGATGGGAGGTGTCTCGAATGTCCGAGGCAGTCCGAGCTTTAGATATGCCCCAAACGGTCACCTTCATTAAAACCTATACGACGTCCTGGATACCCCATTTGGCTCAGTCCCTAACAATATCTCCAGTGATGCCGCAGCGGATCCAGGCGGCCTTTGATTATTTCGATAGTAATGGACTTCTTTTCAGAGTACGACACCATGCCATCAGCTTCCGCCCTCGTAGCGGAGCCCTTTTACATCAGCGCCATGATGAAGATGTGAACTCATCGTCGCGACAGTTTCAACGGTCTCCTCATCATTGCACTGGTGTCTCCATCCTGTATGCTCTCTACTGCACTCGCTTAAATCGCGTATCCGCTCTCCCACATCAAAACATTCTTCCCCGATAATAGCTTTGTGCACACACATCTCCCCTGTGCCAGGGCACCCACGGCGCACGATGTGTATTGCCTGCTGACGACGAACTACCCTCGATGTGAATGCAGTGTCGTGCAATAGACACGGATGAACATTGCCTGGACTATGGACTTTCCGTGTATGTGTGGCTTCAGAAGATGTTTATCTTCTGTCTCCGAGCGTCGCCCTATACGATCGAGCCCGGAATGATCCTCCGTCCAGTTAACATCTACTTTCCCCAATCTAAGACACGTACGACGAATAGGATCACAGGAATTTCTGTGTACTGCCTTTTCGGGACGGTCTCAAAAATGTGCTTGACTTATGGACTTTCTTACAGGAACGAAACTGTCAATTGCAGCGCTATGCCAGATATCGTCAGACATTTGAAAATTACTTAAATTGTGTACTCAGAGATTCCTCCGCACCTCGGCAGTATCAGGTATGAGTAGTTGATTCTCGTGGGCACTGATCTGAATCTCGAAATGGACCACTGAACCAGACTGTATTCCGAGAACACATTCCCAGGCCCCATTTGTGGAGAATTAGGACCGGCCAGTGTTCATTTTCCGATGTGTTAGAGTGGTCGTCGTTCTTATGTTGTACAACCGGAAGGGTCTCCTCACTTTGGTTGTATTCTTTTTTATGTTATTTACCAACAGAATACAACACTGACACGCAGGTTTTAAAAAATTAGGCATTAAGACAACCGCGTGAAATCCGGATTCGAATCCGAAAAAAAATGGTTCAAATGGATCTGAGCACTATGGGACTTAACTTCTGAGGTCATCAGTCCCCTAGAACTTAGAACTACTTAAACCTAACTAACCTAAGGACATCACACACATCCATGCCCTAGGCAGGATTCGAACCTGCGACCGTAGCGGTCGCGCGGTTCCAGACTGTAGCGTCTAGAACCGCTCGGCCACCAAGGCCGGCTTCGAGTCAGAGTCCAGTAGAAATTGTCACCTGTTATCGTTGATTTATTTTGACGCACAAATGTGGATAATGCCAAAATTTAATCCGGTCATAATTTTCGTCGGCTTATGTTATGGTCAAATGTAGACGCATGTTTTACAGCAATCATCAGGAAAAACTTAATTCAGAGTAGGCAGTTTAGCGTTTGAAACCTGCTACTCACGAATCCAAGTGCAACATCTTAACCGTTCCTATTCGAGGGAATTCCGTATGATCATCTATTCAAGACAGTCGACGCGAACGAAGTTACTGATTTGTTCTTGTAAGTCCGGAATTGTGAGCACATCACAGCAGATGAACTATACATAATTTCTTATAACAGGCATTGAGAGCATTTTCTAAGAGTTTAAAAAGAAGTGTGTGTCAGAATATTAACCAAGGACGGTAATTAACTTCATGGACGTAATTTATGATTTTAATAATTTTTATTCGCTCAGAATAAAATGTTGTTATCGTTTATTTATATCGTTGCAAGAGGGACAATAGCGAGGAAGTCGCCACAATTTTGCGCCATTTCCTTTCAATCCTTTTCTGCATTTCTAAGTGTAACCACACTGCGCTCGAAGAAGTTACCTAGTGGTCACTGTGTCTTGCTAAAGTATCATGACTAACACTATTGCTCTGGCACACCACGATGGGAATGGGGTGGGGGGGAGGGGGTGAGGTTTTTATTCAGCGCCAACAATAACTACTTTGAGGAGGCATAACCGGGGAAACGTCAAAGCTGGCTAAGAACTGAACATGGCTGTTACCGACGGATTCGCTGTAGGGATAGTCTTGATCTTTTACGCACTAATGTGGTAAGTTGCGCTAGCGCTGTACATGTGATTACTGTAGCTCAGTTCTTAAGCTTTGCTTGAAAGCTTTGGCCTTATAGACACAGGAACAACAGAAGCGGGCTCCACCAACTGTAAGCATCTTCCCCATTTTGGAGTAGGTTCGTTAACCATTTTTAGTTATAAATATGTCCTTAGTTACTAGACAGATGGAACTAGTAATAAACTAAATATGTAAGAAAGAACTTTCACTTGTGTTCGGGTCATAATTAACAAGAAATGGAAATGCTTAGAAGTGTAGCTATGCAGTTACTATCCAGACAGCTCCATATTTAATGCTATTTCTAGAGGAGATAGTGTAATATATTTTTCGCTTCTGTTTACAATCGCAGTAACTTGACAACTTCACAATGTACGAGGGTCACTCCAAAAGGAATGCACACTATTTTTCTAAAAATCCATCTTTTATCCCACATGTGTGAAAGTTTTACAGTGTGTAGATGTATCCTTTAGGAACAATATTTTCATTTCTCCACATAATTTCCATCCCTCCTAACTGCCTTCCACCACCTTGGAACCAGCGGCTGCATACTAGCACGATAAAATTCTGGACCAACCTGTTGAAGCCACTGTTTGGCAGCGTGCACAAGGGAGTCATCATCTACAAACCTTGTTCCACGAAGAGAGTCTTTCAGTTTCCCAAAGAGATGATAGTCACATGGAGCCAGGTCAGGACTGTAAGGCGGGTGTTTCAGTGTTGACCATTCGAGTTTTGTGATCGCTTCCATGATTTTTTGACTCACATGTGGCCGTGCATTGTCGTGCAACAGCAAAACATCCTGCTTTTGCCGATGTGGTCGAACACGACTCAGTCGAGCTTGACGTTTCTTCATTGTCGTCACATATGCATCAGAATTTATGATGGTTCCACTTGGCATGATGTCCACAAGCTAGAGTCCTTCTGAATCGAAAATCACTACAGCCATAACTTTTCCAGCAGAAGGTGTGGTTTTGAATTTTTTTTTTTTTGGGTGAATTTGCATGTTGCCACTCCATTGATTGCCTCTTCGTCTCTGGTGAAAAATGATGGAGCCATGTTTCATCACCTGTTACAATTCTTCAAAGAAATTCATCTCCACCATTCTCGTACTGTTCCAAAAGTTCGCTGCATACCGTTTTTCTTGTTTCTTTGTGAGATACTGTCAACATCCTGGGAACCCACCTGGCACAAACCTTTTTAGCGCCAACACTTTCAGTATTCTGCAAACACTTCTTTCCCCGATCCCAATGTAGCGTGACAGTTCGTTCACTGTGATTTCGTCTGTCAGCAGTCACTAGTTCGTTAACTCTCTGCACATTGTTGGAGTGTGTGCAGTACGAGGCCTGCCACTGTGAGGACAATCCTCAATATTGCCGTGCCCGCTTTCATCACGTAACCTGCTTGCCTACCGACTAACTGTACTGCGATCGATAGCAGCATCTCCATAGATCTTTTTCAACCTCTTGTGGATGTTTCCCACTGTCTCGTTTTCACAGCACAGGAATTCTGTGACAGCACGTTGTTTCTGACGAACGTCAAGCGTAGCAGCCATCTTGAAGACGTGCTGTGACGGTGCCACTCACTGTAACAGGTTGAACTAAGTTTGAAAACAAGCGGGAAGGATGTATCTGCACACTGTAAAACTTTCACACATGCAGAATGAAAACTTTATTTTTACAAAAACAGTGACCCTCGTATGAAGATCGTCGGTTCAGATATGGAAAGTATGTCAACAACATTTTCTTCCAGTTTTATATTTCAGTTTCGTGAGGAACGAATCGCATTTTTTTTTTTTTTTTTTTTGAATTCATGTGAGAAAGTACAGTGCTATGTCAAATACATTTTCAGAAGGAACCAAATATTTACTATTACAATACTTTCTGCTATTTCAATGGTAATTTTGATTGTCTTGTCATGTAACACTGTGGATCAACAACTTTAAATGCATTGTGCCCTCGTCAGTGAAACATCAACAACAGTATGCCACAGAGATATACTATTGGTGAGAAACACGCACTCATGCGTTTACGACAATGCTGATAAGAATGTATATAAAAATCTTTGGCGCTTTCGCTATAAAACTATGACAAAACATTTTATACCAATTTTGTATTTCCGTTTCCTGCAGAACGAATTGAGTTTCCAAAAATTCGAGAGAGAAAATAGAGTGCTATACCTAACACACACTAAAGACAAGCCGAATATTTAGTATACAGTACTTTCTTCTATTTCAGTGGAAATTATTATTGTCATGTCATGCAGTTCTGCTGATCAACAGCTTTTAATCCATTGCGCAGTCGTCAGTTAAACACCGGCTACAGAATGCCACGAAGATATACCACGTGGTGAGAAACACCCACTATTGCGGTTGGGACAAGACTGAGGTATGCGTAAAGGGTCTTCAGAAACAAAGCTTGCAACGGTGATGGAGGGTAGGTTGTACTGAGAAATAACTGTTAACAAAAAAATTCAACACGTTGCGCCCTATCCGAGTTAATTAACATTGGAACTAGCCAGTCAGCCCGCTGCACGTGAAATCCCAAGAGGCCCGCCACATACGATTAGTGTCAGCTGTTCTCGTAGCGTAGATGATAGCGCACGAGACAGCTCAGCCTTTGGTCGCGTTCGATCCTCACAGCCATCCAATGCCCATTTTTAGTGAATCGCTCTCTTTTTCGGTTTGAGGAAGAAAAATGAATAACACGTTTAGCGCACGTAGCGTAGATGATAGTGCACGAGACTGCTCGGCCTGAATAATTTACTTCAATGCTAATTAACTCGGAAATTGTGCAACGTATCGAATTTTTATCTTAACAATTATGTCGCAGCAGAACCTATCCTGCAACACGCCTACAAGCCTTTCAAAATGTTTCAGACCGACCTGTATAAAAATCTTCGGCTCTTGGCCTACAAAACTATGACTCGACAGTTATCAGGTTTCGCTTGGGGATGCAATGTACTAAAAAAAAAAATAGATACTCTCTTGTCGAATGTGAATGACGCTCACTGACTTGATTTCTCGTTGACGGGGATGAAATTATTTGTAAAAAGTTTTAAATCTATGGACATTCTGAATCGGGTGTAAGACTGATAAGAAAGCGGTGGTGTGGACCGACGGACATCTGTACAAACGTGGGCTATGAGAAGACCGTGACCAGGTCCGGTTTACGGTACAAGTTGAGAGGGGCGGCTAAATGTGACATTCGTATACAGTGCGCATCACAAGCCTTAGCGAAAACCGACACTACGGAAAGTTTACGAGGGAAGGGAAAAGTGGAGAGTGTGTGTGTGTGGGGGAGGGGGGCAAAACTGATAAAAAGCTTGTGTCGGAAAATGTTCTCGAACGGGTCCTGGGAATGACAGTCGTAGCGTTCTGAAGTAAGATCTTCTTGAGGGTTAGAGTGAATACTTTTGGAATATTTTCACGTAGCAATGGGTCGAACAGTTTCAAGGATACAGGCTACTTTTCCGGCTTAATATTATGTAAAGATGAACACCTATTTCTTTCAGGCACTGTTTATAATTTATATGTTTTACAGATTTTTTTTGTTGATATCAGGTAATGTTGCACACTTTCTGCACACATTAGAATGTTTTGAATGTTTTTGAACGTGCTTAGGGTTATTAAAAATATTACAAAGAAATTGATGCAATTTTTTTTCCAAAATGCTTCCTCAAATTGAGGTACCATTTAATCCAATGTCATACATCTGAAGGAGACCAAATTTTTACCAGATATACATGACATGATGGTTTAGGCACTAGACCTATGTAAGTCCACATATTATATATATTACAAGGATATCACATCGTACATTTTAATTTTTATGCGAACCAACAAAGAATTTCTAGTCTTTCCTACAATATTAGAGTACTCAATGGATTGTGTTACTTGAGTCTTATTTCTCAACCTTTACGTTCCAGGTGCATATGGTGGTGGTGGGTCTATCAGGACAGGTAAGAATTACTGCATATTACTTACTTTTACTTTACGTTATCCCTAAATATTGATATGTACTTCTAATTGTTATCATTATTTTTAGGAGGCGGTGATTTACAGCTTCTAGAAATGTTTGGAAAAATGGTTTTGCACATTATTAAACAACCACTTTCCGTCGGAAACGAACCTTCCTCAGGTATAATGTGGCATTTGATTAATGACGTGTCATTATACTTGAGGATGGCCCGTTTCTGACAGAAACTAGTTGTTTAATAAAGTGACATTCTTTAATCAGCAAAACTAAATTACATGAACTTAATATTAGGCTGCAAGAGTCTTTAGCGAAGGGGAGTGCAAGCCAATGACGAATGTGAAAGCAGCGAGGAAATGTCGTAGGACAATGTTTTCTGCCAGACCCCAAAATGTGGTTTAGGAGATTAGTTGGAAGGAATATCTGCTTCACATACATCACCGTCAGTCCTTGTCTATGTGTGAGCGTTATATTTCACGAATCTGTCTAGTGCAGAGGAGTATAATGTAGACATGTAGAGTGTAGTGAGAACTTTCTGTTTTTTGACGACAAAAGAAGAGATGACAGCAATTATCAGTTCTAATTTGTTGCTTTCCAGTACCGAAACGGGAGAGCGGCAAACATAACTTCACCATCCGACGAACGAATCACTATTGTTGCTGTTGTATCCTGTGGTTCCATAAGTCTCTGTATTGAGATTGTGGACTACAGCGGTGACACAGTCATATACCGGGTGGTCCATTGATAGTGACCGGGCCAAATATCTCACGAAATAAGCAACAAACGAAAAAACTACATAGAACGAAACTCGTCTAGCTTGAAGGGGGAAACCAGATGGCGCTATGGATGGCCCGCTAGATGGCGCTGGCATAGGTCAAACGCATATCAACTGCGTTTTTTAAAAATAGGAACCCTCATTTTTATTACATATTCGTGTAGTACGCAAGGAAATCGGAAAGTTTTAGTTGGACCAAATTTTTCGCTTAGTAATAGATGGCGCTGTAATAGTCACAAACGTATAAGTACTTGGTATCACGTAACACTCCACCAGTGTGGACGGTATTAACTTAGTGATACATTACCCGTGTTAAAATGGACCGTTTACCACTTGCGGAAAAGGTCGGTATCGTGTTGGTGTATGGCTATTGTGATCAAAATGCCAAACGGGCGTGTGCTATGTATGCTGCTCGGTATCCTGGACGACACCATCTGAGTGTCCAGACCGTTCGCGCGGATAGTTACGTTATTTAAGGAAACAGCAAGTGTTCAGCCACATGTCAAACGTCAACCACGACCTGCAATAAATGATGATTCCCAAGCAGGTGTTTTAGCTGCTGTCTCGGCTAATCCGCACATCAGTAGCAGACAAATTCCGCGAGAATCGGGAATCTCAAAAACGTCGGTGTTGTGAATGCTACATCAACATCGATTGCACCCGTACCGTATTTCTATGCACCAGGAATTGCATGGCGACGACTTTGAGCGTCGTGTACAGTTCTGCCACTGGGCACAAGAGAAATTACGGGACGATGACAGATTTTTTGCACGCTTTCTATTTAGCGACGAAGCGTCATTCACCAACAGCGGTAACGTAAACCGGCATAATAAGCACTGTTGCGCAAAGGAAAATCCACGATGGCTGCGACAAGTGGAACATCAGTGACCTTGGCGGGTTAATGTGCGGCATTATGGGAGGAAGGATAATTGGACCCCATTTTATCGGTGCGGTGCCAATCTAAATGGTGCAACGTATGCCGATTTCCTACGTAATGTTCTACCGATGTTACTACAAGATGTTTCACTGCATGACAGAATGGCGATGTACTTGCAACGTGATGGATGTCCGGCACATAGCTCGCGTGCGGTTGAAGCGATATTGAATAGAATATTTCATGACAGGGGCATTGGTTGTCGAAGCACCATACCATGGCCCGCACGTTCACCGGATCTGACATCCCCGGATTTCTTTCTATGGGGAAAGTTGAAGGATATTTGCTATCGTGATCCTCTGACAACGCCTGACAACATGCGTCAGCGCATTGTCAATGCATGTGCGAACATTACGGAAGGCAAACTACTCGCTGTTGAGAGGAATGTCGTTACACGTATTGCCAAATGCGTTGAGGTTGACGGAGATCATTTTGAGCATTTATTGGATTAATGTGGTATTTACAGGTAATCACGCTGTAACAGCATGCGTTCTCAGAAATGATGAGTTGTCAAAGGTACGTGTGTCACTCTGGAACAACCGAAATAAAATGTTCAAACGTACCTACGTTCTGTATTTTAATTTAAAAAACCTACCTGTTACCAACTGTTCGTCTAAAATTGCGAGCCATATGCTTGTGACTATTACAGCGCCATCTATCACAAAGCGAAAATAGTGGTCCAACTAAAACATTCATATTTCTTTACGTACTACACGAATATGTAATTAAAAAATGGGGGCTCCTATTTAAATAAACGCAGCTGATATCCGTTTGACCTATGGCAGCGCCATCTAGCAGGCTAACCATAGCGCCATCTGGTTTCCCTCTTCAAGCTAGACAAGTTTCGTCTTTGTAGTTTTTTCGTCTGACCGTTATTTCGTGAGATATTTGGTATGGTCACGATTAGAGAGTTTCTTCCACCGTCCTTACGTCTCGGTCCCGTTGCTCTCCCATTCGTGGAGACAACAAAATTTTTAGGTCTTACATTTGACAAGAAACTTAGCTGATCTCCACATGTGTCATATTTGGCTGCCCGTTGTACCCGTTCTCTAAATGTCCGTGTTCTAAGAGGTACGTCGTGGGGAGCGGATCGAACCGTCCTACTTCGTCCATATCGGTCGATCGTCCGCTCTAAGCTGGGTTATGGGAGCTTTGTATACTCCTCTGCACGGCCGTCCATCTTACGCCACCTCAACTCTATACAACATCGGGGTTACGTCTTGCGATCGGAGCGTTCTATACTAGTCCCGTCGAGTGTCTTCATGCTGAAGCCGGTGAATTGCCGCTAACCTACCGGCGCGATATACTGCTTTGTCGGTATGCCTGTCGGCTATTATCAATGCTCGACCGCCCGTCTTATCATTCCTTTTTTGACGACTGTCTCGACCGTCAATACGGGTTGTATGTATCTGCCCTGCTACCCGCTGGAGTTCGCTTTCGCCGCCTCCTTCAGCACCTTGATTTTTCACTCCCTGCAACCTTTCGAGTGGGCGAGAGCCAAACGCCACCTTGGCCCCAGGCTCAGGTTCGAGTTCACCTTGACCTCAGTTCGCTCGCGAAGGAGGTTACCCCAACTTCGGTATACCGCTCCCGGTTTGTCGAACTTCGTTCGAAGTTCATTAATACGATCTTCATTTATACAGATGGCTCTAAGACCAATGACGGTGTCCGGTGTTCTTTTATCGTCGGGGCACACAGTTTCAAATGCCGGCTCCATGGCCATTGTTCGGTCTTCACAGCTGAGCTATTTGCCCTCTACCAGGCTGTTCTTTACATCCGCCGCCACCGAATTTCTGCTTATGTCATCTGCTCTGATTCTCTGAGCGCCATCCAGAGCCTCAGTGATCCGTATGCGGTTCACCCTTTCGTACACCGGATCCAATGCTCTCTTCAGCAGCTGGCGGACGACGGTTCTCCGGTTACTTTTATGTGGATTCCTTTATGTCGGTATCCCTGGGAACGAAACTGCAGATGCCGCAGCCAAGGCTGCGGTCCTCCAACCTCGGACAGCTTCTTGTTGTGTGCCTTCATCTGATTTTAGCAGGGTCATTTGTCAGCGCATTTTATCGCTGTTGCATGCCGATTGGGCTACACTTACTGACAACAAGCTTCGGGCCTTGAAACCTCTTCCCACGGCTTGGTCGACCTCTTCACGCCCTTCTCGGCGGGAGGAGATCGTTTTGGCCCGGTTATGAATTGGACACTGCCGGTTCAGCCACCGCCATCTGCTGACGGCTGTGCCGGCGCCGTTCTGCCCATGTGGGCAATTGCTGACGGTACGCCACATATTAACGTCCTGTCCGAATTTTAATACACTGCGCATTGATCTTGGCCTGCCATGTACTCTGGATGCCACTTTAGCGGATGACCCAGGAGCAGCTGCTCGCGTTCTTCGTTTTATCCACTTGACAAACCTGTCTAAGGACATTTGATTATGCTGTTTTCTTTTAATCCCTTGCCTGTTAATGTGCGTTTTATAGTGTTGTCCTTTTTAGTTGCTGTTTTATACTTGTGCCTCGCAGTGCATTCATAACTTAGTCTGGGCGCTAATGACCACTGTAGTTGTGCGCCCTAAAACCACAAAAAAACCCATAGCGCCATCTGGTTTCCCTCTTAAGCTAGACAAGTTTCGTTCTTTGTAGTATTTCGTTTGACGCTTATTTCGTGAGATATTTGGCCCAGTCAGGATCAATGGACCACCCTGTAGTCTCGTATCAATGCAGTGTGCAGTATCACATTGTATCACCAGGATTCGAACCGAATACCTGCAGGCTTTTGGTAGCACCTGTTGTGGAAACTGGTTCCAAAAGCTGACCCGAATGTTCTGGATCTTCCTGTATGTAGTGATAATGGTTATGTGCGGCAATAATTACTAAATTATCAACCTTGTTTCGTTATTGTGTATGGCGCAGTTTCCTGAGATTTACAGGTAACTTTTATCATGAAATTTTATTGGTGTTAATAGACTGGTGAGTGAGAACGAGCTGTGGAGATCGGCTCCTGTGGCCCTGCCTGCCAACCACTGCTGGTTCGTGTGTCAGTGTGACTCTGAACTTCCCGCGATGTTCTAAAGAAAACCACGTTCGTCGGAAAGATATTGTGATATTAAAAACAAAAGTACTGTGATGTTCAACAGAAAGATACTGTGATGTTTATCAGAAAGATTTTATGATGTTTAAAAGAGAGATACTTTGATCTTCTACAGAAAGGTACCGCTCTTTTCAAAAAGGTACTGTGATGTGTTACAGAAATGCACTGTTACGTCCAAAAACAAGGTATTGCGACCTTCAGCAGAAAACGTACTGCGCTGTTCAACAGAAAGTACTTTGATGTTCAACGGAAAGGTACTGTTATGTTCAAAAGAAAGGTATTGTGACGTTCAGCAAAAGGGTACTGTGATGCTGAACAAAGAGGTACCATCATGAAATTTCCTGGCAGATTAAAACTGCGTGGCGGATCGAGACTCGAAGTCGTGAACTTTGCCTTTCGCGGTCAAGTATTCTACCGACTGAGCTACCCAACCACGACTCACGACCCGTGAAAGAGAAAATTCCCGATTTCGAGTCTCTGACCGGAATACAGTTTTAATCTGCCAGGAAGTTTCATAAGAGCGCAAACTCCGCTGCAGAGTGAATATTTTATTCTAGGTACTATGATGTTCGACAGAAAGGTACTTTTATGTCAAAAAAAGAAAGCTTTACGATGTTCAGAAGAAATGTACTGTGGTATTCTATAATAACGCACTGTGGTGTTCAACAGAAAGGTACTGAGATGTTCAGTAGAAAAGTGTTGTGATGTTAAACAAAAACGTAATGTGACGCTCAACAGAAAGTTGCTGAGATGTTCATCTATAAAGGACACAACTCAAGGACTCGAGGAGATTGGCTGTGGAGAGATCCGGGACGTGGACATCTCGGTGCTTTGCGTCGAAACCTTCCACAAAGTTTTGGTATTTTTCCTTTTCGTGCCTCTCTGGTGGAATCACTGATTCTGTAGTGTCTCTTTGCCGGACAGGCTTGTGGTGCGAATGTGGTCCGCTAGGCGGCGTTTGACAGGCAGCGCGGGTGTCTGTGAGTTGGCAGCGGCACGAGGAAGCTGGCGAGCGGGGCCCTGTGCTGGGAGCGGTCCGTGTATGTGCCGGAATACGACTTGGCCGTACCTGGGGTGGTAGCGAGGCCTGGTTGTTGTTGAGAACCGTTTTTTTTTCTTTATTGATTTTCAATTCCCCCCGAAGGGGGCGGGCTGGCAGCAGCTTAGTACGCTGCTCTACAGCCTACAGACTTTTTTAAAAAAAAACGGAAGAAGAAAAGAAACAAGAAAAACAGGCGATAAAACTATGACTTAAAGTGTAAAATGGCAAAAGGGGTTGGCAATGTTAATAAAAGACGCAGGAATCAGACAAGTAACATAGTACACACTCAATTAAAAAACATGGCGACAGTCTGGTTTCTGTCCGCAAGAGATAAAAAGCACACCCAGCGATAGTATGATGGCCGTTCGCAACTCTTCGCAAAAAACACAACACAGAACACTCACTGTAAAACACTCACTGTAAAACACTGCACGAAAATGGCGGCACAAAGATGACACTCCCGAGCCAAAGGCAGAGGGGGGGGGGCGGGGGACCTGGCGGAGGGGGAAGAATAAGGAGGGAGGAAGGAAGAAACGAAAAGGGGGGGGGGAACCAAGGAGGGAGAGGGCTCATAAAGGGGAAGAGGGGCAGGGCAGACGCGAGAGGGAATGAGAAGAGGCAGAGGAGGGAAATGCAAAAGGACTCAGGGGAGAGAAGGGGTCAGAGAGAGGGGAGGTGGGGAAAAAAGAGGATGGAAGGGGGGGAGAGGGAGCCCGGGAAAAGGACAGAGGAAACCAGGGGGAGTGAGGATCAGAGTTGATAGGAGGGATAAATGAAGGGAGAGAGGGCATCATCTGGGAGGGGGAGTTGATGGAAGCCACTTTGGGAAAGGAGATGAAGGGTGTAGAGATGGAGGGCAGGGGGGACACAACAGTGAAGATGTGGCAGGGGGCAGGGATGGGAGAGGAGAGGAGCAACCAGGGGGTGAGGGGGATCAAGGCGGTGGGAGGTGTAGAGGATGCGGATATGTTCGAGGAATAGGAGCAGATGGGGGAAAGGAATGAGATCATAGAGGATCTGCGTGGGGGATGGGAGGTGTATACGGAATGCAAGGCGGAGTGCATGACGCTCGAGGGTCTGGAGGGACTTATAGAATTTTTGGGGGGGGGGGGGGCAGATATCCAGGAAGGACTGGCATAACAGAGGATGGGACGGATTAAGGATTTGTAGGTGTGGATGATGGTAGAGGGGTGCAACCCCCATGTCCGGCCAGAGAGGAGTTTGAGGAGTCAGAGGCGGTTGTGGGCTTTGGATTGGATGGAGCGGAGGTGAGGGATCCAGGTGAGGTGACGGTCAATGGTGAGGCCAAGGTAGGTTAGGGTGGGGCTGGGACAGACAGGACGGGCACAGAGAACCGTTGTTCGGCAATCTGTAATTTGGATAGGAGCTCCCCTTTCACATGCAAGAGCACCTCGGTTGCACAGTAATGGTGTTGCCCAAAGGACAGGGTGATATAATCAAAGTTAAACTTTGAAAACGCGCTAGAAATAACGCCATTGGTCAGAATGACGTCAAGCTGCAACTGAATATTATCAGAGAAGAGGGAAAACGTATGGCAGAAGGAAAAGAAGGTATGAAAATTGATCAACAGATGGCACTGCATGTTTCAGAATACGTAAATGAAAACACCCGGCCGGCCGCGGAGGCCGAGCGGTTCTAGGCGCTTCAGTTCGGAAGCACGCGACTGCTACTGTCGCAGGTTCGAATCCTGCCTCGGGAATGGATGTGTGTGATGTCCGTAGGTTAGTTAGGTTTGAGTAGTTGTAAGTTTATGGGACTGGTGACCTCAGGTGTTAAGTCCCATAATGCTTAGAGCCATGTTTGAAAACACCTGTCATGCGCACGACACATTGAAGTTGGTATAAACACGCCGGGTACACGGCTTTTCCTCCTTTCGCGTCTGCGACGTTCGCCATGATTGTTTCAATGCAGGATCGCGCTCTGCTTGTAAAGCTGTATTACAAGAATGATGACTGTGCACGCGTCGCTTTGCATTAGTTCCGGACATTCAAGGGTTTGAAAGAAGTCTTTGGTGAATGCCGTGGGTCTGTAGAAAATGATTCGGAAATTCGAAAAGACGGGTTCTTTTGGTGTGCAACCCGGTAGAGGGAGAAAACGAATTGATTCGACGTCAGTGAAAGCAGTGGCCACAGCAATGCAGGAGGAGACGAGTGGTGGTGTGTAAACGTGTAGTGCACGGACAGTTGCTCGAACATTGGACATACCCGTGAGCACGGTGTGTAAAATCCTACGAAACATCCTTCTTTGCTAACCATTCAAAATTACTCATGAGCACGAGTTGCTTCCTGTTGACCTGCCAGCAAGAGAGACCTTTGCTTTAGAATTTCTTGCTCGCATGGAAGTGGACAATGACTGGCCGTGGAAGATTTTGTGGACAGACGAAGCCCACTTCCATCTGACAGGATACGTCAATACACAGAATTGTCGAATATAGGCAACGGAAAATCGACACGCAAATCAACCAGTACCACTTCACCCTGAAAAGGTCACTGTGTGGTGTGGGTTTATGGCATCATTTGCCATAGGGCCATATTTTTTCGAAGAGACAGGTGGTTCTGGTCCTGTTACCTGCACCGTCACTGGTCAATACTATGAGTGTCTTTGCACAACCACGTCATTCCAGCTCGTCAACAGCGTGGATTTATGCAAGATGGCGAACCTCCATTGCAAATCCAATTAAGCAGCTGCTGAAGTGCCATTTCGGAAACGCTAGAATTACCAGCCGCTATTTCCCTACAGGGCAACGACATTGTCGCAGTGGATACACCTGTTCCCGTCACATCAACGAAGTTAAGCGCTGTCGGGCGTGGCCGGCACTTGGATGGGTGCCCATCCGTGCCGTCGTGTGCTGTTGCCATTTTTCGGTGTGCACTCAGCCTCGTGATGCCAATTGAGGAGCTACTCGACCGATTAGTAGCGGCTCCGGTCAAAGAAAGCCATCATAACGACTGGGAAAGCGGTGTGCTAACGACACGCCCCTCCTATCCGCATCCTCAGTTGAGGATGACACGGCGGTCGGATGTTCCCCATGGGCCACTTGTGGCCTGAAGACGGAGTTCATTTCCCTACAGCCTGGCCGTCCCGATCACCTTATCGTAAACCGTGTGACTTCTGGCTGTGGGCTATCAAAAAGATGTTGTGTTGAGTGTTCCGATTGCAAACTTAGCTGTATTGAAAGCACGCATTGTGCAACACATTCTGACCGTGACCCCGGAAAAACTTCGATCAGTTGTTTTTAATTGTCCTGATGCCAAAAACTGCATAAAAAGCATGACTCAAAATCAAATCGGATTATTAATTTCCGTGTGACTGGCGCAAAACATGTTCAATATGCTTTCCATCGTTTCCTGCAACAATTCTAATTCCTTATAGTATCGAAAACAGTATTATACGAAGCATCTCGTCTTTGCAGCAAGTCCGACGAGAAGATAACGAAGAACGAAGATTGGTCAGAAGCAGCAGTAGCAGCGGCAGCAGCGGAACCAGCAGCAGCAGAACCAGGAGCATCAGAAGCGGGTTCGACAGACAGCATAGGCCTGATATCTGGTAAGTACCGAAGTTTCTTGTGTGCACTCTGGAGGGCGCTGGTACTTCCTGCACACATGTTCCCGTACGCTAGACTGTGGGATAACGTTCACGTCAGACGAAGACTGAATGTATTGCTTGAACTCAGAACCAAACATTCGCCTTTGCTTCATTAAGCAGGTCGTTACTAGGGAATGAAAAATCTGGACGGAGTCCGACCTGAACAGGGCCTAATTCTGCAGCCACTGTTCATTCCGAAAGTTCCATTCTGCAGCATACGTGATACGTGCATCATCGGCCATACATTCCCGGAGTCTCATTGCCCCCAGGAATCAACGCGGTTTCATGAAATTCCACTGAAACGCAAAGCGTCTCATTTCAACCACATCCACAATTCTATTTTGAGTAGCACATCTTTTGACTCTGTCAGTTATTTGAAGAAATTTCTTTGTCGACTCTTCCGTGATTGTGGACCTATTTGTTAAGTGTTGGAGTAGTGGTACTGAGCCGTGTGCGGTTCGCGTACATGGCGTTGATAGCTTGGCATCTTGTAATAGCTGGCCGGGGTGGCCGACCGGTTCTAGGCGCTACAGTCTGGAACCGAGTGACCGCTACGGTCACAGGTTCGATTCCTGCCTCGGGCGTGGATGTGTGTGATGTCCTTAGGTTAGTTAGGTTTAAGTAGTTATAAGTTCTAGGGGACTGATGACCTCAGAAGTTAAGTCCCATAGTGCTCAGAGCCATTTGAACCATTTGAGCCATCTTGTAATAGCGATAGGGGCGTCCCGTTTTCTTAGTGTGTTCACTGGGTCGTCATGTGTGGAGATAGGGGAGTTGGAACGGAGCAGCAGTGAGGCCCGGACAGCCAGTACTCGCCCGACCGCTGGCGACACACAGGCACTGTCCGACGGAAAGATGTGGTCGAGAGAGTGCACGTCCACGTCAAGGACTGGATTCAGCGAGTTTTAGTTGAATGTGTGTGTGTGTGTGTGTGTGTGTGTGTGTTTGTGTGTGTGTGTGTGTCCGCCGGTCGAAGTGACCTCATGGCAATAAGTTGTCAGATGACGATTTATACTGGGATCTTTCCCGTGCCTGACCTGAGTCGGGACGACCGTTGCATGTGCATCTACATCTACATCTACATCCATACTCTGCAAGCCACCTGACGGTGTGTTTCGGAGGGTACCTTGAGTACCTCTATCGGTTCTCCCTTCTATTCCAGTCTCGTATTGTTCGTGGCAAGAAGGATTGTCGGTATGCCTCTGTGTGGGCTCTAATCTCTCTGATTTTATCCTCATGGTCTCTTCGCGAGATATACGTAGGAGGGAGCAATATACTGCTTGACTCCTCGGTGAAGGTATGTTCTCCAAATTTCAACAAAAGCCCGTACCGAGCTACTGAGCGTCTCTCCTGCAGAGTCTTCCACTGGAGTTTATCTACCATCTCCGTAACGCTTTCGCGATTACTGAATGATCCCATAACGAAGCGGGCTGCTCTCCGTTGGATCTTCTCTATCTCTTCTATCAACCCTCTCTGGTAGGGATCCCACACTGCTGAGCAGCATTGAAGCAGTGGGCGAACAAGTGTACCGTAACCTACTTCCTTTGTTTTCGGATTGCATTTCCTTAGGATTCTTCCAATGAATCTCAGTCTGGCATCCCCCTTACCAACGATCAACTTTATATGATTATTCCATTTTAAATCACTCCTAATGCGTACTCCCAGATAATTTATGGAACTGACTGCTTCCAGTTGCTGACCTACTATATTGTAGCTAAATGATAAGGGATCTTTCTTTCTATGTATTCGCAGCACATTACGAGATTCAATTGCCATTCCCTACACCATGCGTCAATTCGCTGCAGATCCTTCTGCACTTCAGTACAATTTTCCATTGTTACAACCTGTCGATATACCACAGAATCATCCGCAAAAAGCCTCAGTGAACTTCCGACGTCATCCACAAGGTCATTTATGTATATTGTGAATAGCAACGGTCCAACGACACTCATCTGCGGCACACCTGAAATCACTCTTACTTCGGAAGACTTCTCTTCATTGAGAATGACATGCTGTGTTCTGTTATCTAGGAACTCTTCAATCCAATCACACAATTGGTCTGATAGTCTATATGCTGTTACTTTGTTCATTAAACGACTGTGGGGAACTGTATCGAACGCCTTGCGGAAGTCAAGAAACACGGCATCTACCTGGGAACCCGTGTCTATGGCCCTCTGAGTCTCGTGGACGAATAGCGCGAGCTGGGTTTCACACGGTCGTCTTTTTCGAAACCCTTGCTGATTCCTACAGAGTAGATTTCTAGTCTCCAGAAAAGTCATCATACTCGATCATAATACGTGTTCCAAAATGCTACAACTGACAGATGTTAGAGATATAGGTCCCTAGTTCTGCACATCTGTTCGACGTCCCTCCTTGAAAACGAAGAAGAAGTGGACATGGTCCCCAAGGACAGATGCACACCTGTGTTGATTCACTGTGCCATCCTGAATGACGTATCACTCAGGGAATGCCACAAAAGCATTATCCATGCCATAATGCTCCCTCCTCTTGCCTGGATCCTTACGAAGATTGTTACAGTCTGTTTCTTTTCAAACGTTTCACGCCGATGGAGCATAAAACGTGGTACATCTGAAAAAGCCACCTGTCGCCACGCAGTGGACGTCCAGTTGCGATATTGACGCAAAATCCGGCCCTGGTCGCCGATGAACTGGAGTCAGCATGGGTGCATTAACGAGGCGCATGTTGCGGCGACCCATATGCAACCACGTTCGCTTAACGGTCGTTGAGGAGACACTGTTGGTAATCCATTGGTTCACCTGGGCGGCCAGTTGGTCAATAACTGCACGTCTATTGGCTTGTACACATCTCTGCAGTCGTCGTTCACCCGTGTCATCTATGGCCCGTTGTGTACCACAGTTGCCTCTCCTTATAGAGCATGAAGAAGATCGAAGGTGGTACTACATGACCAACTGTTCGTATTCTGCATCCGATCAAAAGCACCAGAAACCACATGAATTCCTACTTGGTGACCGATCACATTCGACACTGCATTCTTTAAGCTAGTTTTGTTGTTGTTGGTTATACAGATGCGTTAACAGAACTGGACAATAGTACCGATTTTCTTTCATATTATGTAACATTTTTGATTATAGATGGAAAACAGTAGAAAGAATAATAAATCTTTTGTATCAGATAACTCTACGTAAATCAACATATGGTGGTAACAAGCCAATAAATCTGAAATTGCAGGTCAGGAACTCGCTTTGTAAACTTGTAAATTTAAATGTCTTTTTTTCTTTTCGTAATGTAATGTCTAATTTTCATACTGGAACAACAAAAAAATCTGAGTCTATAAAACAGAAATTTATACAGTTGCTGCGAAAAATGATCTCATCAACAAATTTAAGTATTCCTCTTTCAATTGTTTCGTGTTTCAACTTTCTCGTCAACTGCTCTGTTACAAGTTAATCGGCAATACTTATGGTCTGAAGCTTTTGAATTACAATATTTTGAGAGAGCTATCTCTGGACTGGTCGGGGAGTTTGAAGTAAGATTTTTCAAAGAAAATATTACTGCGTTCCTTCACCAGCCGTTCCACTAGTCACTCAGGATGCAACTGCTGTAGTTTAGCAACTGTGGATTTGGTCTCCAACTGATCTCAGACATCCACTGAAGTCATCACGTCTTATAAGGACTTGGTAGACACATAAAATTTCATTTTCCCTGGACAGTCTCAAGGATGAAATAATTGTTTGCATTATAATGGGCATACGACACAGAAACTTGTGTTAAAGCATTCGAGAGAAAAGCTTTTACAGGAAATCAAGCGTGCACGAAAAAAGATGGAATCTTCAATGAAAGCGTTATCCTGGGGTACTCGTTCCATGACGAGTACACGTAGTACTTGAGATGTGAGTGAGTTCTACCATTCAGAAAAAAGCTATCTTTGAAGACGAGCCAGCAGCCCTTTAGAGGACTGTCACCCGTTCCACGCGCCATCGCTGGCAACGTACCACCTGAAAGTGTAAATCGAGAAAGTCTTTTGAGTGTACCATATTCATCAATGCAAAGTTCGTTGGTAATCTGGCAGACAGTTGTTGGGGCATTGTAGTGTCGACAACGTAAGAATTTTGATTCGAACACGTCTTCTCTCATGTCCACAGTTGCTAGCACTCATAATTTAAATCTCTCTGACTGAAATGGCAAACCTACGTTCCTATCATTTGTAGACTTAGAGAAAGCTTTTGACAATGTTGACTGGAATACTCTCTTTCAAATTCTGAAGGTGGCAGGGATAAAAATACAGGGAGCGACAAGCTATTTACAATTTGTACAGAAACCAGATGACGGCTATAAGAGTCGAGCGACATGAAAGGGAAGCAGTGGTTGGGAAGGGGGTGAAACAGGGTTGTAGCCTCTCCCCGATGCTATTCAATCTCTATATTGAGCAAGCAGTGAAGGAAACAAAAGAAAAATTTGGAGTAGGTATTAAAATCCATGGAGAAGAAATAAAAACTTTGAGGTTCGCCGATGACATTGTAATTATGTCAGAGACAGCAAAGGACTTGGAAGAGCAGTTGAACGGAATGGATAATGTCTTGAAAGAAGGATATAAGATGAACATCAACAAAAGCAAAACAAGAATAATGGAATGTAGTCGAATTAAATCGGGTGATGCTGAGGGAATTAGATTAGGAAATGAGAGACTTAAAGTAGTAAAGGAGTTTTGCTATTTGGGAAGCAAAATAACTGATGCTGGTCGAAGTAGAGAGGATATAAGATATAGAGTGGCAATGGCAAGGAAAGCGTTTCTGAAGAAGAGAAATTTGTTAACATCAAGTATAGATTTAGGTGTCAGGAAGTCATTTCTGAAAGTGTTCGTATGGTGTGTAGCCATGTATGGAAGTGAAACATGGACGATAAATAGTTTGAACAAGAAGAAAAAAATGGCTCTGAGCACTATGGGACTTAACATCTATGGTCATCAGTCCCCTAGAACTTAGAACTACTTAAACCTAACTAACCTAAGGACATCACACAACACCCAGTCATCACGAGGCAGAGAAAATCCCTGTCCGCGCCGGTAACCAGAAGAGAATAGAAGCTTTCGAAATGTGGAGCTACAGAAGAATGCTGAAGATTAGATGGGTAGATCATATGACTAATGAGGAAGTATTGAATAGGATTGGGGAGAAGAGAAGTTTGTGGCACAACTTGACTAGAAGAAGGGATCGGTTGGCAGGACACGTTCTGAGGCATCAAGGGATCACCAGTTTAGTATTGGAAGGCAGCGTGGAGGGTAAAAATCGTAGAGGGAGACCAAGAGATGAATACACTAAGCAGATTCAAAAGGATGTAGGTTGCCGTTGGTACTGGGAGATGAAGCAGATTGCACAGGATAGAGTAGCATGGAGAGCTGCATCAAACCAGTCTCAGGACTGAAGAACACAACAACAACAACTGACTGAAATATTCTAAACGAATATACAGGGTGTCCCGCGAGGAAATTATCAATATTAAGGGATACTACAGAAGAGCTCATTTGAAGAAGAAGTCTTCACATGGACTTATGCCCTACAACGAACGGTTTACGAGATAGGAAACATTCAATGAATATTTGTTTTTCGGCTAGTGGTGCAGACGTGGGTGCGTTATACGACCTGTGCAAGAGCAGCAACGAATTGTTGAAATGGTGTAGCATAATTCTGTTATCAGCACACGGCGACTTTCTGCACATATTAGTGTCCCACTATCACATGTATGGCAAAAATTACATGCGAAAAAACTTTGGCCCATTTGACATACAGCGTGTTTGCACAATTTTCACATCGGCGATAAATGCACGTGACTTTAATTTTGTCACTTGTTGAATGACAATCGTCATTCGCTTCCATTAACGCTGTTCACTAATGAAAGCACGTTTTGTACGGAATGGAATGAACATCACACTTAATAATAATCTATGGTCGCAAGAATATCCTCAGGCTACAGTGAAACCATTATCCGATTTGGTTCTGGTGTGACATGATCGATAAAATGCTGATTCCTTCAGTCATTTCAGAAGAGCGAATGACGGGAGAGAATCACTTCCATTGTTTGGAACATTCGTTAAGTACCTTGAGGGCTTGCTTTTGGAACGCCGACTGCAATGTAATCTCAGCATGACAGAGTCTCTCCATTGTTTACCAGACGTGTGACGAAAATTTCAGCCGCAAAGATCGCCTGACCTTACGCTATTAAAGTTTTCTTTATGGGGTTGGGTGAAGTCTGAGGTGTACAGACCAAAGGTGAACACGAAACATGAACGTCTTGGTATCAACATGGACGCTGCTGCCCTCACTAGGGAATGTGGAGAGGCACTCAGACACGCAATAATACGTGTTCACCCAAAATTGCTCTAAGGTTGCTAATACACAAGATGGTCATTGGGAGTTGGTGATATGCACCTTACTGCTGATTTGAGATTGCCAGATCGTGTGTATTTGTGTTTGTAGAAATATGTATAAGGCTGAGAGCTACGGGGTGTTCAAAAAGTCTCTCCGCAGTGCCGTATGATTGTTAGTTGCGAGTTCCGTATGATTGTAGAATGAAGGCTTTCACGACCGGGTGACATGGCTGTTGATATACTTTCCGGGATGTGAGGTCGTGGTCCAAGAACTTTTCTGCTCCTTACGTTTCGTCCAGGACTGCGCTGGACTTCCTCAGAGGCGCTGCTCCGCTGAGTCTTGCCGACTGACTGGTCGGGTGTCTGAGAGCGACTTATATATTGTTAGAAAGGGGGCGTGGTTCAGGTGACACGTGATGAGCAGTGATAATCCATAGCAAAGATAAGGTTGACTATCGATTCCACCTTGTCAAAGATAAAAATTGTTAGCAATTTTGTAGAGCCACTGTCCATATATCGCTAAGTTTCATAGCCTCCTCTTTCCTATTAAAATTATCGTGATGTTTATAAATTTCTATAGCTTCTCTATATAGTTGTGGATAGTAATTTAACGTTGTAGATAAAACTTCGGTATCCGAAAACTTCACTTGGTGGTTGCCTGTTTGAAGAGCATGTTCCGCTACAGCTGATTTTTCTATTTTTCCAAGTCGACAAAGACTTTTATGCTCTTTCAGTCGCGTGTTTACGCTTCTTTTGGTAGTACCAATATACACTTTACCACAGGTACATGGAATTTTATACACACCACATGTCGACAAGGGAGGACGTTTATCCTTCACAGATCGTAGTACCTGACTTATTTTCTTTGTTGGTTTAAAGACCGTTTTTATGTCGTGTTTTCGTAAAATCTTACCGATCCGATCTGTTACTTTTTTAATAAAAGGGAGAACTACTGTATTTTTCTGTCGTTGTGGTTCATTCTTATCTTTTGGTCTTCTATTCCTTGGACATAAAATTCTATTTATCTCTTTTCTTGAGTAGCCGTTTTTTTCAAAAACCTGCTTCAGATGTTTCACTTCAGCATCCAAATGTTCAGGTGTACATATCCGTTCCGCTCGATCGACAAGACTTTTTATGACACCCCTTTTTTGTTGTGGATGATGATTAGAATCTTAATGTAAATATCTGTCCGTATGTGTCGCCTTTCGAAAAACTTTATATTCCAAGCTTCTATCGGACCGTCTCATAACTAAGACATCCAAGAAAGATATTCTGTTATCCTTTTCTATTTCCATGGTAAACTGTATTTTTGGGTGAATTTTATTTAGATAATCAAAGAAATCGTCCAAGGCCTTTCTGCCATATGACCAAACCACAAATATGTCATCTACATATCGATACCAACGAGATGGTTTGTTATTAGCTTTGTCTAGGGCTGATTGCTCAAATTTCTCCATGTAAAGATTGGCAATAGCAGGGCCTAATGGATTACCTATTGCTACTCCATCAAGTTGTTCATAAAATTCATTATCCCACTGGAACTGACTTGATGTAAGACAATATCTGAAAAGAACAGTCAAATCTTCTGGAAAAATATCCGCTATGAAAATCATAACTTCGTTAACAGGAATCATTGTGAATAAGGACACAATGTCAAAACTTACAAGAATATCTTCAGGGGCCAGAGTTAGTCCCTCTAGTTTTTCAATAAAATGGCGCGAGTCTTTTATATATGAGTCAGTTTTTCCAATAAATGGTTGTAAACAAGTTGTTAAATATCTTGCTATTTCATAAGTGGGAGAATTGATGACACTGACTATGGGTCTTAGAGGAAAATCTATTTTATGAATTTTAGGTACACCATACAATCGAGGACACATAGCTTCACTTTTCAACAAAGTTCTTTTATCTTCTTTTAGGATAGACGTAGATGACTTAATAAAATTATTTGTTTTCCTAAGTACACTGGCTGTAGGATCCCTCGCAAGTTTTTTATACATTCCTGACGTTAAAAGATACCAAATTTTCCTTTGGTAATCTTCTGTATTCATAACAACAGTAGCGTTCCCTTTATCTGCAGGAAGAACCACTATTTCTTCATCTGCATTCAAATCCATAAGTGCCTTCCTCTAGCCTTTTGTTAAATTACTTTCTAGAGGTCTGCTGTGGCTTAAAACTCTAGTGGTTTTAATTCGAATTGCATTCGCGGTTGCCTTAGGGATATTTCGTATACCTGCTTCTATATTTGCGATAATATCTTCAAGTGGTACTTTCACAGGTGTTATAGCGTAATTTCCTCCTTCTGCAAGGACGGAAATCTCGTCTTGAGATAACACTTTCTTTGACTTGTTTATAACAGTATCACTCATCATCGTATTACTTGTAGTTGTTACATTAGCTTGTAACTTTCCGAACCTTTTCTTATGTCTACTAGTAGCTATTTCTATCGTAGCTTCCATAGTTGTAAACGTAAGATAATCAATTTCAATCCACAGGTCTATCTGCATCTTACAAGCTAAGAATAAATGAAGCTTCAGTAACTCACAGTCAACAGAATCCATTTCTCGTCT
Organism: Schistocerca serialis cubense; assembly: GCF_023864345.2. NCBI lineage: Eukaryota > Metazoa > Arthropoda > Insecta > Orthoptera > Acrididae > Schistocerca > Schistocerca serialis. The sequence goes on along the minus strand of NC_064646.1, from coordinate 418,191,552 downwards.
TGTGTAATGTATCCTTTCTCGAAGTAATGCTCTTTCTGTATAATCATAAATCCGATGTACACGAGCTGTCCGGAACATCCTCTTCAGCTTTAAAAAGTTCGGTGTAGAAGACGAGTCTCTACAACGTAACAAAAAAGTTAAAGTACAAATTAAATGTGCTCTCTTCTTACGTAAAAATTCCAGGCGTCTAACTGATTTTGAGAAATCCTCCCCGTAGAGTCTTCTGAGTGTAGAATGAAGGCTTTCACGACCGTGTGACATGGCTGTTGATATACTTTCCGGGATGTGAGGTCGTGGTCCAAGAACTTTTCTGCTCCTTACGTTTCGTCCAGGACTGCGCTGGACTTCCTCAGAGGCGCTGCTCCGCTGAGTCTTGCCGACTGACTGGTCGGGTGTCTGAGAGCGACTTATATATTGTGAGAAAGGGGGCGTGGTTCAGGTGACACGTGATGAGCAGTGATAATCCATAGCAAAGATAAGGTTGACTATCGATTACCACCTTGTCAAAGATAAAAATTGTTAGCAATTTTGTAGAGCCACTGTCCATATATCGCTAAGTTTCATAGCCTCCTCTTTCCTATTAAAATTATCGTGATGTTTATAAATTTCTATAGCTTCTCTATATAGCCGTGGATAGTAATTTAACGTTGTAGATAAAACTTCAGTATCCGAAAACTTCACTTGGTGGTTGCCTGGTTGAAGAGCATGTTCCGCTACAGTTGATTGTTCGCCTGCCTTCCAGCGTCATTAGTATCTTTGGTGTGTGTCCTTACCTGTTGACGTGAACGTTTAAGTTTAGTTCCTTTGTTCGTTCGTTTGGTTTTGTCGCTGTTCAAATGTTAACCATTGAAGAAGAGTGTTTTTAGTCGAACAAGTGTTCAAAGCTGATGGTAAATACACAGTTTCAGTTCGTCAAACATTTAATTCAGTTTTCCGGGAGACAACACTCCCACATCGCGATACTGCGCGAGATTACATTAACATATTTCGAAGTACGGGTTCAGTGACAGATGCACAGAGAAGTGGTCGTCCTAGCGTTTTGGCTGAGAGTATACTACTCGATATTTCCGTTAACATGTCCATGAGTCCGAACAAGTCAGTAAGACTTGCTAGTGTCGGAACCGCCCACACAGCTGTAAGGAAAAAAAATAGAACTTTTCCCATACAAAGTGGCAGTCGCGCAAGAACTGAAAAATACTGATCATGGTAAGAGAATGCATTATTGTCCATGGTTCAAAATTTCCGTTCAACAAAATGGAAGGGATATTCTTAATGAAACATTTTTCACTGATCAGTCATGGTTTCATTTAACCGAGTACATGAACTCGCAAAATTCTCATATGTGGAGTACTGCAAATCCATTGTGTATTCATGAGGAATCACTTCATTCTGTGAAAATAGGAGTTTGGATTGAAATTTCTAGACGTCGGATGGCGGGTCCCACATATTTCAACGAAACAATAAACGCTCAACGATACTGCGGTGATATTCTGTACCCATTCATAGGAGAAATTGTATTAAGTGAAATACTGAACGGTTTATTCCAACAAGATGGTGCAACCGCGCATACAGCTCGCGTTTCAGTGTCACTGTTTGTTGATGTTTTTGGCGAATGCGTAATTTCACAGGGACTTTGACCTCCACGATCGCCTGACCTAACACCACCTGACTTTTTCCTCTGGGGTGCAGCGAAAGAAACTGTCTATAAAAACAGTCCAAAATCCGTCGATGAATTGGAAACTATAATATCCACTTTCAGTGCTTGTGTTACCGAACAAATGTTACAGCTTGTGCTTGGAAACATAATTAGACGAATTGAATTGTGTATTCAACAACAGGGGGGACACTTTCAACATTTAATGTGAAAATTTGTAGGTAAAAATGAATATTCAATAAAATAATAAATTGTATTTCACTGAATATCATGTCGGTATATTCATTGCAGCATATGGCACGCGCGGATAACAAAAAAAAAATGGCTCTGAGCACTATGGGACTTAACATCTATGCTCATCAGTCCCCTAGAACTTAGAACTACTTAAACCTAACTAACCTAAGGACAGCACACAACACCCAGTCATCACGAGGCAGAGAAAATCCCTGACCCCGCGCGCCGCTAACAATCATACGGCACTGCGGAGAGACGTTTTGAACACCTCGTATATTGCAAACGACTAGGTTTATGTGCTAATAGGTAAAAAGAAATTAGGTTCTGTTTGGATTGGTGTGGTGGTCTATGTTGGGGGACGTTCCGGGGCGCCAGACGGCTGCTCGTGACGTTAGAGCAGCCGTGCGCTCAGAGTCTGCAGAGCAATGCGACGCGCCATGGAGCTCTAGGCAAGGCGAAGTTCTGTGATCCTGAGACTTGGTCACTAGGGAGACCTGTGGATAACACCGTACCGAATTTGACTCAGAAACATAATGGTTGACTGTTCTCGTTATTGGTTGTAATAAGTTATTGTCGATCGGAAGTTAATCCCATTTGTAATTGGAATAATAAACCCTTGTTTGTGAACCTACCAGGATCTGTTACTAAGTTTTGCACACCCCGAAAGGCCTGGTTGAAGGCGGGTCCCTCCGTAACGAATGATATCACGAGAAGAAAGGGAGAACCCTCGCAGTACAAACGCACTGAAGTTGATGCTGGGATATTCGAACATTTATTGTGAACTGTACAGCAGGTGTTAATGTGACGTGTGCCAAAATGCTTAAAGTGGAACTTGATAAAAATTCGTATTTATCAGTTGATACTTTGTAAAGCTCATGTTGTAATGGTTACTGACTGTTGTACATGTGTATACGTGTAAACCTGACAGTGAACGGAATAAAACAGAAAATAAGTAGCAATGTACATAAAATGTAGCCCATCTCGGAAACCGTTCGGAATAGAGCGTATGCCATATGAAGTTTTTTGCTTCAAATGATCGTTCTTGCCATAACTCTGAATACAGACCATTCCTCCTGGGACACTCTATATAGATATAGCTGTAAACAATAGAGGACTTGATGATCTTAATCTCGCCAAGAAAAGTGTAGAAACAGAAAGATCCCGTGTAGTCAGTGAGTCGGATGAAGGCAGTGAATCGATATGAAAGAGGAGATGAGTGTAGACGATAGGTAAAGCTGTGAAACGTGATACGAGGCGTTTTTTCTCAGTAAGTACCGTTTTGAAATTAAAAGGAGAGTTGCTAAGATATTTCAATAATTATATTTTTACATGAAAGCCTGTTTGTCGTAACGTTGTACCAGTTTTTGAATACCCTCCTCATAGAAGTCTGCCGCCTTACTTGTTAATCACGGCATCACCACTGTTTTGACTTCGTCATCGTCTTGAAGAAGCTGACCGCCCACGTGTTTCTTCAAGTGCAGGAACAGATGGTAGTCACTGGGCGCAAGATCGGGGCTGTACGGTGGATGATCTAGAGTTTGCCATCGAAAAGATGTGATGAAATCTTTGGTCTCATTCGCCACATGCGACCGGGCATTGTCTTGCAGCAAAACGATGCCCTTGCTCAACTTGCCACGTCTTTTATTCGGTAATACAAGTTCTCGGTCACAATGGCATACAAAACACTACGACAAACATTAGGAAAGTCATCTCGCAAGGAGGGAATCGTAAAGCGTCTGTTTTCTCTCTCCTTATTGTCCAATTCCTGCACCAAACTTTCATTAACGACAAAAGGACGCCCACTCCGTTGTTCATGATGCACATTTGTGCGGCCATCTTTAAATGCTCTCACCCACCTTGTTACCATTCCATCAGTCATAATGTTTTCTCCGTAAACTGGACTGATCTCAAGATGAATATCGATCGCTTTTAGACCTTTAGCACTAAGAAATCTTATAACAGCCCGTACTTCACAGTCGGCGGGACTCACGATTATCGGAGGCATCTTAAACACTTAGTACACAACGTAATCAAAGAAGAAAAAAATGGTTCAAATGGCTCTGAGCACTATGGGACTTAACTTCTGAGGTCATCAGTCCCCTAGAACTTAGAACTACTTAACCCTAACTAACGTAAAGACGTCACACACACACCTATGCCCGAGGCAGGATTCGAACCTGCGACCGTAGCGGTTGCGTGCTTCCAGACTGTAGCGCCTAGCACCGCTCGGCCACCACGGCCGGCATCAAGGAAGAATCAGACTGTAATGACGTCAGTGCGTAGATTAAGGTACAGGCTTTCATGTAAAAATAAAATTATTGAGATAGCTTGGAACGTCTTTTTCTTTTAATTTCAAAACGGTACTTACTTAAAAAACACGCCTCGTGAAAGGAAAAATATTTCATAGTAACTGTGAACAGATTTGTGGTAGGGATTTGTTATACAAATGGTGTTTTGGTTAAGAGTGGCTCCTGCACTTAGAGCCAACAATCGTTTATGAATAATAAGAAGTGTCATCGAAATGTATGATGTTTCAACTAAATTTTGTGGGAAACAATGCAGAGTAACACTAATCATAGTGAAGGTGGAATTGGAGCGATAGTGACGAGTGGGAGAGCGAGTGCAGACTAGGATAGTTACTGTTGCAATACTTCTCAAATAACCAGTGACTGTATTTACGCATTCTGCTCATTCTGAATTACTAAATATTGACCATTCTCATAACACTGACTGTTCAAAATCGAAAGGGTGACAAACAAACCACGTTTAAGTTGAACCAGCGACGTGGGATGTCTACCAGGCACGCTGTAGCTGCTCTAAACTTTGGCGTGTTTCTTTTTGAATGTGAGCTCTACCCTCCAGCTAAATTAATCACAAGGCATTGCTTCGCGGCAATTTGTGAGTCAAGTGGTTTAAATCCGCGACTTCTCGTCAGCCATTGTCAAGTGGCGTCTGCCATGTGATTGCTGCTGTCAACCTCGTTTACAGCCACGCTGCTTTTGTGACTTCTCTGATGCTCACTCCAGCCCCATAACACATGGTAATTTTTTTCTGTAAATTGAAGGAGGAGGGGGGGGGGCGAAGGGAAAGGAAAGGAACTCTTGATATCAGCTGCATCAGGACTTTGTGCGGCATCAGCGGCAACAAGTGAAAATGCATGCCAGACCCGGATTCTAACTGGGACCTCCTGCTTAACTATGGCCCCACCCGGAGACAGTGTTTATCGCACCTGAGCGGATTATCTCCGCTCGCCTCTCAGCCGACCCACATTCCCACTTAGCGCCACATGTCCTCAGTTCCTGTCGATGTTCTCCATGCTCGCAACTTTGAGGTTCCCACAGTACGGACACGATGCATTCAAATAACTGATTTTTGGGACATGTTCGAAAAAACAGACACCAGGCATTCATATAGTTCATTCACCTAGATGGGCAACGAATCCACTACATTCAGCGCAGATGCACAATTATGTCCTACTTCCTGTGGGAATCTCAGAGTAGCGAGCATGGACACATGGTCGAGGACTGCGGATAGTTAGCTCTAGGTGGGAATATGGATCGGCCGAGGGGCGTGCCGAAATAGTCCTCGCAGCTGCCATTACACTGTGTCTGGGTGGTGGCGTGGTTGACGCAACTGCCTAGTAAGCAGGAGGTCCTTAGCTGCCCAATTGCGATTATAGTGTTACTGGGTGGTGCAGTGGTGCAACTGTCTTGAAAGCGATAGATCCCGGGTTCGAATCTCAGTCCGGCATACATTTTCACTCGTCGCCACTGATGATGCACAAAGTCCTGATGCAGCCGATATAAATAGGGCCTAACCTTTCCTCCATTTCTCCCCGCTTCTCTTTCAATTCTACATCTACATCTACAAGATCACTCTGTAATTCACACTTAAGTGCCTGGAAGAGGGTTCATTTTCATACTACTTCTCTACCATTCCACTCTCGAATGGAGCGTGGGAAAAAGGAACACCTAAATTTTTCCGTTCGACCTCTGATTTCTCTTATTTTATTATGATCATCATTTCTCCCTACGTAGGTGGGTGTCAACAAAATATTTTCGCATTCGGAAGAGAAAGCTGGTGATTGAAATTTCGTAAACAGATCTCGCCGCAAAGAAAACCGCCTTTGTTTCAGTGACTACCGCCCCAAATCGTGTATCATATCAGTGACACTCTCACCCCTATTGCGCGATAACAAGAAACGGGGTGCCCTTCTTTGCACTTTTTCGATGTCCTCCGTCAATCCTACCTGGTAATGATTCCACACCGCGCAGCAATATTCCAGCAGAGGACGGTCAAGTGTAACGTAGGCTGTTTCTTTAGTGGGTTTGTCGCATCTTGTAAGTGTTCTGCCAACAAAGCGCAGTCTTTGTTTTGCCTTCCCCACAATATTATCTATGTGGTCTTTCCAATTTAAGTTGCTAGTAATTGTAATTCCTAGGTATGTAGTCGAATTGTCAGCCCTTAGATTTGTGCGATTTATCGTATACCTATAATTTATCGGATTTCTTTTAGTACCCACGTGGACGACCTCGCACTTTTCTTTGTTTAGTGCCAATTGCCACTTTTCGCACCATACAGAAATTCTCTCTAGATCATTTTGTAATTGGAATTGATCGTCTGATGATTTTACTAGACGGAAAATTACAGCATCATCTGCAAACAATCTAAGGGGGCTGCTCAGATTATCACCTAGATCATTTATGTAAATCAGAAACAGCAGAGGGCCTATGACATCACAAAATACGTATTACAGTTGCGGTTCTGCGCGGTGCCTGTTCTTCCGGACATGTAGAAGGAACAACCACCAGGCATTTATACACTGAAGAGCCGAAGGAACTGGTACACCTGCCTAATATAGTATAGGGCTCCAGCGAGCACGCAGAAGTGCCGCAAGGCGACCTGGCATGGAATCCACTAGTGTGTGTAGTGGTGCTGGAGGGAAATAACACCATGAATCCTGCAAGCTGTCCATAAATTCGTAATAGTACGAGGGATTGGAGATCTCTTCTGAACAGTACGTCGCAAGGCATCCCAAATGTGCTCAATAATGGTCATATCTTGAGAGTTTGGTGGCCAGTGGAAGTATTTAAACTAAGAAGAGTGTTCCTGGAGCCACTCTGTAGCGAATGTGGACGTCTGGAGAGTCGCATTGTCCTGCTGAAATTACCTAAGTTCAGTGGAATACACAATGGGCAAGAATGGACGCAGATGATCCGACAGGATGATTATGTACGCGTCGCCTGTCAGAGCCGAATCTAGACGTATCAGGGGTCCCATATCATTCAAACTGCTCAAGACCCACACCATTACAGAGCCTCCACCAGCTTGAATAGTACCCTGCTGACATGTAGGGTCCATGGATTCATTAGGTTGTCTTCACACCTGTACACGTCCATCCGCTCGGTACAATTTGAAACGAGACTTGTCCGAGCAGGCAATATGTTTCGAGTCATCAACAGTCCAATGTCAGTGTTGATGGGCCAGTTGAGGCGTAAAGCTTTGTGTCGTGCAGTCATCATGGGCACACGAGTGGGTCTTCGGCTACGAAAACCCATGCCAGTGATGTTTCGTTGAATGGTTCGCACGCTGACACTTGTTGATGGCCCACCCATCATTGAAACCTGCAACAATTTGCGGAAGGGTTGCACTTCTATCACGTTGAATGATTCTGTTGAGTCATCGTCGGTCCCGTTTTTGCACGATCTTTTTCCGTCCGCAGTGATGTCAGAGATTTGGTGTTTTACCGGATTCCTGACATTCTCAGCACACTCGTGAAATGGTGGTACGGGAAAATCCCCGCTTCATCGCTACCTCGGAGATGCTGTGTCCCATCACTCGTGCGCCGACTATAACACCACGTTCGATCTAACAACTGCGCCAGACACTTCTTGTCTCATATAGGCGTTGAAGACCGCAGCGCCGTCTTCTGCCACTTTACATATCTCTGTATTTTAATACGCATGCCTTCACCTAGTTCTTTGACCTTCAGTGTATAATAGGTAATGTTTTCGTTGTGCACCCGAGTAGCCCGTTTAAGTCTTCCTATTATTGGGTTCCAGGCTGTGATTAGTTGCAGGACACCTTCTTTATTGAGCATTTTGTCATAATTTTTTATCTCTACTCCTTTTTGTATGATGCTAACCCACCAACCAGTGCTCCGTTTAGTAACAGATGTCTCGTTGAATGAAATTCGGTGTCCGCTTACCAGAACATGCTCTGCTACTACTGATTTATCAGGATGTCGTAGGCGGTTACATCTCTCACGTTCTACACGGCATTGTTCACTAACGTCCACGCCCACAAACTACTTTTACATCTCGTCTTTCATAGGTGTCGTGAGTTGTCGTATTTCTTATGAAGGCCTTAACACCGAATCGATTTTATCCTACTGAGCACGGCAAGAACGCAAGCTTCTTCATGTCTTCCTTGGAGGCCATCTGCTTGCGTGTCTCCGCGGAGTTGGTTTGCGAAGTCTGTCGGCTGTTCAAGCCGTTTTCCTTGAATAATTTCCGTCAGTTGTTCAGTCCTCAGGCAAGTTTTTTGCGCTTGAAGCGGCTTCCGCTCTAAAAAGGTTCAAATAGCTCTGAGCACCATGGGACATCACATCTGAGGTCATCAGTCCCATAGAACTTAGAACTACTTAAACCTAACTAACCTAAGGACATCACACACATCCATGCTTGAGTCAGGATTCGAACCTGCGACCGTAGCTGTCGCGCGGTTCCAGACTGAAGCGCCTAGAACCTCTCGGCCACACAGGCCGGCTACTTCCGCTCTATACACCTAGGGCCTCAGAAGAGAACGTTTCTGCAATGGGTGGTTGTAGCTGGTAACGTACAGATACCGCACCGTATGCGTGGGTTTCCGTATGCGTGGCCGATTGCTCTTCGGCGGACTAGGACTTCAGGGAACAGCAAGGCACCATCCGTCTCCATCTCCATCGTGGCAGTGATGTTGTCATGGATGTTGCTGCTGTGATCCAAGAATTCTTCCAGATTTTCACTTCCAGGGGCCAGACAACGAATGTATCGTCAACGTTACGACAAAAGCGACTGGGTTTGAAGGACCTCTGTCCAGGGCGTTATTCTCAAAGAACTCCATAAACAGGATGGCTATAACTGGAGATAACGGGCTTCCCTTCACGACGCCGTTCGTCTGGTCAAATATTCTCTACCATTAAAAAAAATACAGTGTGGTTAAATATATCCACGCCAGTTTCTTCAAATAACAGAGAGCAGGTATATACAGCGTGTTTGTAAATGAATATCGGGGTTTTAACGCTTTATAATATTTATTATATTAAACTGAAGTTGTAAATGACATGTCAAATGAAAGAGCAACTCAAACAGTTTTACCAAGAACCTTACAAATGTTCAGTGTGAGCACCATTCGTCACACGGCACACATCAAGTCTACCGCCGAGTTCTTCCCAAACGTTGATAACTCTGTCTTCAGTGATTGTAGCAACAGCTGCTTCAATCCGGTTTCTTAATTCAGGGCGGTCTGCTGGTAACGGAGGCACGTACACACGATCCTTGATGAAGCCCCAAAGGAAAAAATCGCATGGCGTTCGGTCGGGTGAACGTGGGGACCCCTTGCGGCCTATCCAGCGCTTGGGTAAAGTGGAGTTCAACCAGTCGCGTACTTCGCTGTGCCAGTGAGGTGGCTCACCATCTTGCTGGAAAATGAAGCTCTCTGACTCATCTTCTTCCAACTGAGGGAAGATCCATTGCTCTGGTGTATCAAAGTAAGAAGTGCCAGTTACAGCAGGTTCACCAAAAAAGCGGACTGCGGAGGAAACACTGCGCGCTGCGCATGCGCACTGGTGCCAAACAAAACAGTTTGAGTTGCTCTTTCATTTGACATATCATTTATAACTGCAAGTGGAATGTAATAAATATTCTAAAGCGTTAAACCCCAGATATTCACTTATAAACGCCCTGTATAGTCTTTGATGGGAAGAAATAATGAGACCACCTCGAAGGTGACAAGACGCACACGTTTAATTCCGCTGATGACGTCAGTCGTATTCTTGACGAACGTACGGACCGAGATGGCTGGTCAGATGTTTTGCGAGTCTGTAAGTCAGTGATGCAGTGGTGTTCACGATGAGCTGTAGGGGTGCGTTATCCTTGTGAACCTTTGGAAGGTAATAAATATGTAGCATTAGTTTAGGACGCGTACATTGGAAAGTAGAAGCAAGCGCGGCGGGTGAATAACGGAAACAATACCATACAAGGCGTTCGAGTGAGCACCACTGACGTCACAGAAGGTAGCAGCAATCGCACAACAGTCATCACTTGACAATGGCTGAGAAGCACTTAGCTGAAAGCTCGTCAGTTTCAAACGACTTGACATGGCTAGATTATTTAACGGTAAGACAGAGGTTAAAAACTATATATTGTAAATTTAAAAGTTTCCAGATAAAAGGTGGAGAACTTGTGGAACGGAAGGAAATTAAGGAGATAGAACCTACGTAAATTAAAAGAATCGCTGGTTGTTGAGAGTTTCAAAGGAAGCATTAGAAAACGATGGCCTAAAAACGCGAAAGGAATGCAACACAAGAGGAATGGGTAGCTTTGAGAGACAACGGACGAGATGTGAATTTAATTGACGAAAACAGAATATAAAGCTGCACCATCGAAACAGGGAAATGGAAATGAGAATGACAAGAAGTGAAAAATGGCTAAATAGCAACGGCTAGAGGAGAAATGGAAATGAGCGTTTGGCGTCATTCGCCGGGTGGCCTCTTGCGGGGCAGGTCCGGCCGCCTTGGTGCAGGTCTTATCACATTCGACGCCACATGGGACGACCTGCGCGCTGATGGGGATGACATGATGATGAAGACAGCGCAACACCTAGTCCCTGAGAGGAGGAAATCCCCGACCAGCCGGGTATCGAACCCGGCCCCGTAAGACGGCAATCCGACACGCTGACCACTCAGCTATCGGTGCGGGCAGAGGAGAAACAGAAAGCAGTAGAAGCGTGCATGGCTACGATAAAGAGTGATGTCGCCTACACGAAAATTAATGAAACGTTTGAAGAAAAGAGAAATGGCTCTGAACACTATGGGACTCAACTGCTGAGGTCATTAGTCCCCTAGAACTTAGAACTAGTTAAACCTAACTAACCTAAGGACATCACAAACATCCATACCCGAGGCAGGATACGAACCTGCGACCGCAGCGGTCTTGCGGTTCCAGACTGCAGCGCCTTTAACCGCGCGGCCACTTCGGCCGGCTCTTGAAGAAAAGAGAAGCGCCTGCATGAAAACTGAGAGCTCAGATGGCAAGCCCATACTAAGCAAAGAAGAGAAAACTGAATGGTGGAACGAATATACAGGAAGTCTGTATAAAGAAAACAAACCTGAAGGTAGCAGATAAAGATGAGATGGGAGATGTGATACTGCGAGAAGAATTTGAAAGTGCATTGGGACGATAGCTCTAATGACCCTGGAGTAAATTACATTCTACACGTGTAGCCGAAGTACTGAGATCTAAAGTGGCACAGGCTATTTGATAGGAAATAGCATGTCACAATCAAGATTTAACTTAGCCTACGAAATATGTCGGAAGATTTCTTAATGTGTAAGTTAGGCAAAAAGGCCGCACAGACCATTACACTATATTGGAAACGTGGGAAAATCTGTGACGGAGTAATCCATAGAAGTCGTATGCCTGGCGAGCGGTACGGTTGTTAAACCATAGCGACCGCTTATTCCGTGCTGGTGCCGCGTCAGAGATGAACTCGGCCCTTGCAATAGCGCCGCGGACGATAACGCGTGACCGGTTTCCTCTCTGTGCGGAGACCTGAAACGGTGTTCGTTTGGACGTAGAGTGACGACACGTCACATAGGGAACACTGTAGAAGAATATATAAGTTAAATGGACGCCCGAGTATTTGTTGATCTGGTGACGTTAGTTGGAGACAGCGTTTCTTACAGCTCCTCGCATTAGTGCCGGGTGAAGGAAAACGATTAGCACGCCAGGCCGTAACCGAGTGGCGGGTCCGATGCACTGCTGCTAACAGCAACCGAACTATTTGAGGAAATCGCCAGTATTCAGAATACCTGACGAGATGGCGTCCGCACTTGCACGTGCTTCACACGTAAGTATAAGTATCAATTAAACCACAGCAGATTATCAGGAGAACAAACAGTGACAAAACTATTTCATTTGGTACTGCAACCGAAATAGCCCCAAACGCAAAGAAGAATGTAATAATGACAATTTTTAAGACGACATGTGTCGATAAGTATGCATAACGCCGAACAGTCTGTTTCATTATGTCGTGTTAGAAAATACTGATATGAATTATTTGCAGAAGACTGAAAAGACTGGTAGATACTGGCATCGGGAAAGATCAAATGGCTCTAAGCACTATGGGACTCAACATCTGAGGTAATCAGTCCCCTAGAATTAGAATTACTTAAACCTAGCTAACCTAAGGACACCACACACATCCATGCAGCAGCGTGGTTTCAGACTGAAGCACCTAGAACCACTCGGCCACAGCGGCCGGCGGGGAAGATCCGCTTCGATTCCAGAGACGACTTATCTTAGAACATATACGCAAGCAGAGCAAACTTACGACCATAGCATTCGTAGATTTGGAGGAACCTTTTGACGATGTTGATGGGACTACTCTCTTTGAAATTCTGAAGATAACAGGGATACAGTACAGGGAGCAAAAAGATATTCGCAGTTCGTATAGAAACCATTTTGCATATATAAAAAGGAAAAGGAAGCATTAACTGAGAAGAGAGTGAGACAGAGATGTAGCACATCTCTGATGTCATTCAGTCTGGATGTTGAGCAAGGAGTAAAGGAAACCAAGGAGAAATTTGGAAACAGAATTAAAGTTTAGGGGGAAGAAATAAAAAAAGATATTTCCTGCTAGATTGTAATTCTGCCTGAGATGACAAGAGTACTTGGATAACCAGTTGTAAGACGAACGTCGCCCTAAGAAAAACGATGGAAATAATGTGTAGTGAAATTAAATCAGCTTATCATGATGGAATTACATTAGGAAATGAGACTCCACAAGTGCTATATGAGATTTGCTACTCGGGCTGCGCAGTCAATGACAATGGCTGAAGCAGAGCGGACTTAAATTGCAGACTGACAATGGAATGGAAATCACTTCTGAGAAAGACAATTAATTAAAGAGTTAGGAAATCATTTCTGGAGTTGTCTGCAGTGTAGTCTTACATGTAAGTGACAAGAAGAAGTTCAGTAAAAAGAAAACAAAAGGTATTGAAATGTGGAGCCAAGTAAGAATTCTGAAGATTATATGGGTAGATCAAATAATTAATGAGGAGGTATAGAATTAAATTTGGAAGAAAAGAAACTTAAGGCAGAATTTGATTAAAAGAAGGGATCAGTTGATCGGACATAATCCCAGAGATCAGTCAACCGAATTATGAAATAGAGGAAAATGTGGGGAGTAAAAATTATAGACGAAGGTGATGACCTGACAATAGTAAACCGGTTCAAGGCGATGTAGGTTGCAGCAGTTACGCAGAGATGAACAGATTTGCACAGGATGTTGTAGGGTGGTGAGCTGTATCATATCAGTCTTCGGACAGGGGACCAAAACAACATCAACAATACTATAAAACAATACTGACAATTGTGTATAATGCAAGATGGCTATATTATTATCAAATCAAGGCCAAATTTTAAAAAAATTGATAACATTGGAAAAATACTTACCAGTTGAAAGTCAGAGCCCCTACACAGTAATATTAAGTGAATTATGAATTGAATATCGTCCATCTACAAACTGGTCATACTCACATTATTTCTATTTATTTATCCGAGTCCAAAGAACATTAAAATCCAATATGGTAAGAACTAAAAGCTAATATTATATAAATAACAGAGAATTTCACACATTATGAGTCCAATGTTGAGCAACCAGAATAGCACCGTTATTCGCTGCAAGCAACTCTTCGACGTCACTGGGTTCGCTCAGGTTACTACAGACCAGCAAGTGTCCAAGAGTCCAGCCTTGTCCACATTCACAACATTCATCATCACTGATATCTCATTCCTTCAGATTAGCCTTGCACCTTGTCACCCCTGTTCTCACCAAATACTCTACAATATACCCTCTGTAGGCTACGTGTACTAAAGTGTCCTGGTGAATGAAGGCAAGTTCTCACTTCGGAAGTCCAGATTGTGTGCACCTATCATTTATTAAACCGACCCCCGTGGCCTCCATTATACGAAATTAGGAGCAAAAAAGCTCGTATAGAAATACACCCGGAAATCCATGGTGTCTATGCTATAGGGTATTTATTAGTTCATGGTACCTGTACGGTACAATATAGTGCATGAAGAGCTGTGATGAGATCATCATTAGACGAGGTACTTGAAGTGGCCCTCACGGGCCTCTGTATATGCGCAAACACTACGCAACAGTGACGTTCAAATGTGTCATCCTGCAACCGACAGCGTCACAGGCAGCATGAACGCGTTATTCCAGTTCCTACGCGTCTGGGATGGGCTCCACATACATGACTTCTTCAGGCACCGCCACAGGTAGATACTTGGGTTGGGGTCGGCCGACTGGGCGCGCCATTCTACTGGACCACCTCATCCAAACCATCAGCTGGGGGTAGTTGTTGCCGAGAAGCCTCCGCACAGAAATACGGAAGTGAACTGGAGTATCATCATGTAATAGCCACATGACCCGTCCCACCACCAGAGCCCCGTCTTCCATCAGGATGTAGAGATATGCCTCGCTTATGATGGGTTGTGGAAGGGTGACTGGTCCCATGGGGCAGTCGCCCATAACCCCACCCACAGACTAAGGCTCAAATAGTGTTTATGATTCACTGCCACAATACCATGGAAAATTTCTGTCGGTCACACGTGGATGTTTTGAGTGATAACGGTTCCGTTCCTTCATCTGTATATAGCATAGATGATAAAAATCTGAGTACTGTGGTGATGCGTGTGGCGAGCCAGCGACAAGACTATCACTGTAATTAGCAACAAGTCCTGCGCATACTGTAAGTGATTCTTGTTCCTCCAATGCCTGTGTACGTATCGGGCGCAGCTGCCTTTCATGGTCAACCATCCCCTGTAAACGATCCTGTCTCACACAAACGACGAAACACTGTTGCAAACTGTTTATGGTGCCGTTGCTGTCGGCGCGGATACTTTTCCCACTTTTCCCGTTACAGTCCCGCCGCCTACTCATCAATGCCCATTGCCTGTCCAAATGTACAGACTACGTTGACCTACTTCTGGTTGGTATACCCGACCATCCTCTCTCTGCGGTACACCATACGGCACACGTCCACGTTGGAGTGAGTCTGTAACAGCAGTCAAGCGGCTGCCCCCTAGTACTTCAGTGTAGGCGGACACACATGTTGCCAAGGTTTTTTCGAGTACGCTTCAGAGGTTTCGCTGGGAAGCCCTCACACATCCTCCCTTCACTACCTATCACTCCTAGTGCGATTTACATATTTATGGAGCCCAGAAAGAAAGCTTTCGCGGGAGTCGATTTGCTTCGAACGAAGAGATGCACGCCTAAGAACAGTCATGGTTCTGTAAGCTAGCGCAAACATTTTTCCATGAAGGCACTGACCTTCTTGTCTCACATTGGGATAAATGTGTTGTTATAGAAATTACCTTTGAAATAATAAAGAGTTTACATATTCTTTCTATCTGTCTTGTTTTCATTAAACTGCCTCTTACATTATCTCCTGATTAGCTCAACTAAACAACTCTCATTTAGGTCTCACTAAACACTACTACTTGACAAACATGTGGCTGGCCTTGAATACAAGGGAAATTGCAATACTGACCGCATAAATTTTAAACCGTTGGTTACTATTGCATATCTATTTGAATCACAGAGTGATCGATCACCTTCAGTGCAAGACAAAGTCCAGTGGACTCACATAATCAGGCACAAAATATACCTTTAAACATCGATGTTCTTAGTGAAGAACGTACCAACTATCAGGCAATGAATCTTACCTGGCAGTTGACATGTTCTTCGCTGTGAACACCAATGTTTGAAGTTATATTTCGTGCCTGATTATGTGGGTCCACTGGACTTTGTCTTGCACTGAATATGATCACTCTATGACTGAAATCGATAAGCAATTAAACCGGCTTCAAATTTGTACCACTAATGCTAGAGTTTCTCTTGTTTGCAATAATTGTTGTATGGTTGTGGTGCAAAAATTTCCTAATGGAATCGAGTCTAAAAAAAGTTAATATAGCAATTCATTTACTGAATATTACAAGTTTTTTTAATTTTTCTATATTCATATTATTTATTACCTTTCCTCTTATTACAGCTTTGAAACTAAGATTTTATAATTCTTCCAATAACTTTTTAAGTAGATATTTTTATCTTTTCTGACAAAATGGTACCATATAGCCACACAATTAATGAATTTTCCAGTGTAAAAAACATAGTTGGAGACAATCATTATGCAAAGCTTCTTAATACGACACATAAAAAGGTTCTTAATATGGCGGACATAATGTACGAACATAAAAAGTAAAACTGTTTTCTTATAAATATGCCTAATTTATATATCTACTACTGACGACTGAGCTGTGACAGAACTGAACTATTCCTACAAGGACATGAAATAAGTGACGTATGTAACACCTCGTGTCCTCACTCCTGTGTAAAAAATCATAGGATTTTTTTTCACATTTTCCAACAAACCAATTCACAAGACTGATACAAATGCAGAAAAAATTGGTTTCTGTTGATTCATTAAAGTATAAATGAAAGTCCACGAATGTTGACCTCCAGCCTCACTTATCGCGGAAACGTACTAGCCTTTGCTTTGTACTCTCTCTTCCTGTCACTGTAAAATATTTATTTTATTTGAAACAGTTAACTGTATATGCTAATGTACACAGAAAATAGGTTTATTAACGTTAGCATTTTCCAAATACATGATTTCCAAGACATGTTTTTGTTGATGCTCTGAAATAGCTTCGTAAATGCAATAAAATAAAAATTATATAATAATTTTTGGGAAGTAATGATATGCTACTGACAGTAAAAAATGTTCGCTTTTTAGTTTAAGCTCAAAAACAATTATTTTCCACAACACATAAATACATTTCACATTTGATGCACATGACTTGTCTAGTAACTACAGCTGTGTTTCCTGCATTTTGAAAGAACCTTTTGGTCAAGACCTTACTTCTGCTGTTGGTTGCAAAAGAGCTCTTCATGGCTATCTATTAAGATTTCGTACGACATCTACATCCTCACCGTCAGAGAATTCACTTACAAGAATGTCTTGTTCTCCTAGCATCTACCGTGACATACTTGTAATTAATTATAACTTCGTCAAAACGTAGTTTGGAGTCAATCACTGACAGTATTTTTTCTTTAGGTCTTTGATTGGTTGAACACCACCTATTTTGTATGTCACCCAACAACTGGCAATCATATATTCTATAAAATGATTACAAATCAATACCGGCCATTGTCCTGTGCAAATGTAACATCTGTAATGTGAGAAAAATTTGTCACAAAGATCAACGTCTCCCATGCTTTCATCACAGAGTTTCATTATGACTGGTGGTGGAACATCTAACTTCTTTTTATATGATCTGATTTATGACCTGGAATCCACGTGCTGGAAGCTCAGAAAGTGTGTTATTTCATAGTTATGAGCAAAATTTTTGCAAATTTGAATTATCACCGTCTACAATAGGTAGAGAGCTTTAGATAAAAAGTACAAATTTTCAGACTAATATTTAGGCATAATAATTACTTATAAATCTTTCTAGCTTGTAGAAGCAGACATTTTCGGCATATGACAAACTCTAAACTATCCACGAATCGTTCTTTGCCAGGAATTGCATTCTGGTGGTAAAACTAAGAACTGAAAGGTCCACATTTGCGGAGCATCGTTCTATAAAGGGAATAATCAGCGTATTTGTGGAAAAAAACCTTATGAACGAAGGTTCACTTTTGTGGACAGAGAGAACGAAGAGGTTAATGAAGTGTTAAACATCATTGATTTAATTACTCTACATAATTATTAGACTCGTATTATGTTTACATTCTCTGCATTGATCACAATGGACACCACTTGACGAAGCTCAATCCCTTTGTTCACAGTCTTGCCAAGTAGGCCCAACTCGGCAGAGGTGCTTGCCGCTCCGGTGGAGGAAGCATTATGCTCCATCGACCATACCTTCCCCGAGCAGACACTGATCTCTTTGTTAGAGAGTGTGGCCTACAGATGGGAAGACGACCATTGAACGGTGAGTGTTTGGTTCTCTGAACTGTTGGTTGCTTCACTCTCCTGCTACGATGCAACCCACTTCATTGACCAGCAAACATCTAAAGTGCAAATTTTCCCAAACTATTCGCTTCATTTTAATCTCTTTCGAAACAGGTTACCAGCAGTACGTTATCGATAAGCGAGTCTATTTGGAGCAGTAAGCCTGCCTTTTCTTACTTTCATACAATGTTCATAGCTAAAAGTAGCAACAAAAAGCAAAATACAGATCGTCGCGTTTTATGTACAGATGAAAAAATGCGTGTTGTCCTTAGCGTAAGTTAGTTAGATTAAGTAGTGTGTAAGCTTAGGGACCGATGACCTCAGCAGTTTGGTCCCATAAGAGCTTGCCACAAATCTCCAATTTTTTTCCATTATTGCTTCCATGTTCCTATATTCCTCCAGAAATCAAACTGATCTTTCCCAATGCTGTGTATCGGCTACTCGCCTATCAGTCAGCTACAAAACACAGACCCACATCTACTGAGTGGCCGTGCTTCAGGCGTTGACCGCCGCAACCAGCACTCGCGCCTGCGTGCCGAGCACTAACCCGCGCTCGCCTCGCATTTTACTAAGCTTTCTGGACAACGATCACACAGGCTGACTTCTTGTCCGCAGAGTCCACGGCAGCCGCCACGAGATGTGCCTGGCTCTCAAGCAGATCGCGCATTCATAACTGCGGCGCTGCAATCACGGGCTCTATCTTACCACCGCGATCTCACGTTCCTGTAAGCCGGTCGCGCTGTATCTGTGCTCCGTGACAGTATTTATGCCGGCGCACAACTACGGAACTGCAGTTCACATCGGGAGTGCACTCTGTACACACAAGTGGCTCCTCAATGAGAGTCACTCCGTGAAGTATCCATCTGCCTGCAGTTCCAACACCGGCTTTGGACCTAGTTGTAGGCGGCATGGCAACGATCCAGAATTATTGTTTGGCCACTAGACTGCTAATGAATACATATGTAACCTTATGACAATATATATGGTTCTAATACAAACGTACTTAACCTCTCACTGTCTGTTTCTGCATTTTCTAACTCTCAGGAGCTCTTTTTGTTACGAGGGTCGTCCAGAAAATAAGTTCCGGTCGGTTGAGAAATGGACACCACACTGAAAATCCGATGAAGCTTTGCACAGATGTGTTGGATAGTGTCTCTAATATGACCGCCGATAGCATCAAGACGCTCTCTTGAGTTGTGAGCGCACTGTGGGCGAGTAAAGGTGCCTAGAACAACAACGTCACCCGCCAAGTAGGAGGGTCCGCTGAGGTGCTTCGCCTTAATGAATGCAGCCCACCTAACACAACTGTCACGCACTTCCTTCTTCATGGCAAATCTCAGCCGCACTCCGCAGGGGCAGTGAAGACGCTCCTGCAGCCTTTTCGATGGGAAGTGTTCGATAACCCACAACACAGCCCTAATTGGCTCGTCCTGAGTACCATCTCTGTTCACATGAAACTCTGGATACGAAGACAACACTTGGGCGCAGGCTACGCACTATAGACCAGCGTAGAGAATTATCTGAAAGCACAGGCGGCTTCCTTCTATGACGATGGTGTTGGAAATTTGGTATAACGCTCCGACAAATGTCCAAGTCGGAGCGGCGACTATATAGGGAAGTATCTGGAAAGTGTAGCTAACTCTTGCAAATAAAATGTTTCTGATTTTCACTGTTGTTTCTATTGAGCGACCGATCGGAAATTACTTTCTGGAGAAACCTATGTGTCAGTTTGCAACATAATTACACGGTGTTTGACGAATACTTATCTTGATGATTAAGACCATTGTTTCAGTTAAACGCAGATACATTCACTGAATCACTAATTTCCACAGGAACTCAGCCGCAGTGATCGCTTAGTAGGTGTATTCCACTGATAATGATCACTGTTACGGATGACTTTTATGCTTGATTCCAGATGTGTACGAAATTTAATGATAAAAGCTATATTTCCCTCTGAGGACATTGTTTTGATGTAAACCAAACACGTTAATTGAGAACGCATGTTTTCAGCACAATACGACTGAATAAATTCTTCTCCAGCTTCCAGCTGCCAGCGGCGGTTACAGATCGAAGAGCTTTCGCTTGAATGTTCGCCGGTCATTGTTAAGTGCTAACGGACCACCGTCGAGCCTCGACCTTACTGTCGATCTTCGGTGGAGGCCCTCAGGCTTTTTTTTCCTTCAGACGTCTGTACGTCCGTTGCTCGTTTCTTGTCGTCTTGGCTTTCCTTTCCGGTACACGTCTGAAACACACAAAAACAAAATTACATTTCTATGTTAAAAGAACATACTATTCCGCCAAATGTCGTCAACTGATCTCCCGGAGATTTGGTATTGCTGCTACTTGATGGAGTTCCACTGTGCGAAGATCACGAGATAGCTCTATTTTGCAACCTCTGTGTGCGATCGATATGGCAGCAGTCGCTTTTCCCCTGACTACAGATGCGTTCTCCAAAACAGCGCCCAGTCGCGACTTGCACAGACCGACAGCAGCATTCTGGGAGAGTGTTGACGTCTAGTAGAGCAGCGGGTGAAGATGGCGCAGCGCTTTTACGCCTTTTAACCTTAGTTCTTCAACCTGTTGGAACTGTTAGATACCTCTCGAGAATGACATGTAGATGCTCTCCGGCTGCACAGACCCAATACGCCTGACTCAAGTCTGTTAGAACTGGGTGTCTCGCTGCGACGAGGTCTTGGCTATTCGCCAAGTTGCATAACTCATCCATTTTGCAGTTCTTGACTACACATCGTCACAGTCTGTCTGCATACCCTGGCCGCTCATGCTACGCGTAAATAAGACCGTGCTTTCGGCGTACAGAGCGATCTGCACAAGTGAACGTGTTGGCAAGTCCACTGTGTGCAGCGTGTGCAACAGGGGATCGAACACACCGAACTTTTGTGGCACACTTTCTAGTATCCAACGGTTCGAGGACTGCCATCCTATGTCCTGAAATGGAATGTTCTGTTTTCTAGCCATGGGCCGTAGTATGGTATCTAGTCTCGCCCTTGTAGAGCTCTGATTGTGACGTCATTGGTCCTCAGTGCATCCCCATATAAGGCAGAGTTTTCGCCCCGCGCCTGCCGCGCCAACTTTAATTTTGCGGAGGCCTAGTTCCATTCGCCAGTGAGCTGCAAGCCGTCATCTTTATGGAGAGTAAAGGACGAATGAAGTTTTACATTCCATCGACGTCATTAGCGACGAAGCACAAGCTCGGGCTGAGTAAGCTTCGGGAAGGAAACAGGCGTTGCCCTTTCGAAGGAAACTCTCGGCGTTCGCCTTAAGCGATTTAGGGAAATCATGCAACATCTAACTCTGGATGGCCGAGCGGACATTTGTATCGCTTTCCTCCCGAATGTGGATCCAGTGCCTTACAAATGCGCAGTGTTGGCAGTTGTGACGATAGAGTTGTCGTCGTAAGCAATTTTACGTACATTTTTAATTGCATGCGCAGTTACCGCCGATACGCCGATCTATTTGGGTCTCAACCACCTCGCATGTTCAGTCCGGCGTTGTCTTGTTATGCACACGGTCTGCCCAACGTAACAGTGTCCGCAGTCACATGCAGTTTATCAAACGTCTTTTACAGCCTTCATCAGTTGTATTTTAGCTGGAGGCCTGAAGACTGACGTGATATTATGTCTCTTAACGTACCGGTTAATCTTCACTTCCAGTCAAGCACAGAAAGTAAAAAAAAAAAACGCAAGCTTTTTTGCTCTTCTCTTCGGCTATGTTCTGCTCACAGATACCTTCTGAAATTTCTTGCGACATTTTTCGCTTATTTTAACCATTATCCTGGTAAAATTCTCGTATGTGTCTCAGTTGTTCTGACAAGTCTGGAATCCTATTGGTGAACTGTCCTTAGAACATTACTCTTTCAGCCGGGTGGTGAGGCCTCAAGGGTTTTAGATACCGTACCGTGTGACTGCATATCCGGTGTACGCTGTATCTGACACACTCATTGGGTTTTAGACTGACGAGAACGAAAGGAAGAGCGTGACACCGTCCTTTTGATTTCCATCGTGAACTTGGTGTGGTCATAGAAAATAATGAGGTTTTGCACGAAATCTTAGATCTTCACGTCCACATGGACAGACGACAAGCCTGTAAGAACAAATCACCTTTGCAGGAACATTTTCGTGGCTATATCCGCAAAGTAATATCGATCTCGTAGACTGAGTACCAATGTCACACCACGGCTTTGTAAGGAGGAGAACACCAAAAACGTGAAAGTCAGTTACCATTTGACAACAGCCGAGGAACACTTATCAGTCCTCCTCTAAAGTAACACATTTGTAATTCTGTACTTTGCGCCAATTAATTTTCGTCCTATACCCTCCACAGACTTACAACACATCGTTTTGTTAAAGGCCATCTGATCCCAACAACAGATAATTTCACCTTGTCAGCGCTCTTTACTGCTCAAAGATAATGTACTCATCTTCCCTACTAATAGATCTGCTAGCCTTACACTGTTCCATGCTGCAGTAAGAGGAACGCGTCGAAGAGTATGAAGCGACCGCAGCGCCACAGTTCTCGGACTCCTCATACTCACGAACTACAGCAGAACTGAAAAGTCTGTTAGCAATGATATTAACAGCGGCGTCTTGACTTGTGAAGTATGCAATCCGAAACGTTAGACTCTACTCGCTGCGTTTCTGATCTCTACTGAACAACAGCTGGTGGCTGTCCACACCGGGAAAGCTACGTCAGACACAGGAAGACTTGGCCAGCCCGTGTTGCGCTGGTTCGCGGAAAGAATATGCTTGGTGTGCTTGCCATGTGGCTGTTATTAGTGCTGTGTGCTCCGTGCACAAGATCGCCCAAGGAAGCTTTCAAGCACTGTAATATGGGATTTGCATACTTCGACACTTGTGGATTTTGTAGTTTATCATGGCGACTTGTTTAGTTGTGTGCGTGCTGTTTTTTCAAACTGTACAGCTGATTGCTCGCTATCTACTACAGACGATTACAGATCAATATCATTAGCATGGTGATCTTATGTATCTTTTTCAGTCGTATTGTAACTGTTGAAGGAAGCAATTAAGGCAGATTCGCTTTTGTGCTGATAAAATATTGTTCTTAAATTCTCAGATTTTGAGTTTGGCATCTGCTACGACGTTACACGTGTTCCACAAGCAAGACAAATCTCATAGGTATACTTAAAACAAGAACCACTTTATTTTAACAAAAATAAGAGTATTGATTCACACAAAACGCACCATAGCAGTTAATTGTCTGCTAATTGAACAATAAGATCTTTTTGATCCATCCTGAATGCTGAATAATTGCCTCCTGACTTTATGACAAAAGTCAAGTGTGGAAGTTATATGTCAAGTGCAGTCCATAATCACTGATAAGCATAAATAGAACCGGTCTAAGTCCAGATGGACCACAAGATTGTGGCTGTCCATAGTCACAGTGACACAAAGTCTTGGTCGCAGAGTCCACACAGGCATATATCATTGAGGCTGAAGCTCGTTGCTGATAGCTAGCTCCCTGTTGTGGCTGTGAAGGTGTAATTCTAGGTCGAGGCGGCGGCTCAGACTGGCTTTCCGAGGCCGTGCGGCTAACTAAATACTGCTCAAGTGGACGTATATCGCTAAGCCTATTTGCTGGCACGTGAGGCAGTTCAAGCAAATGGTGCCGTATTCGCCATACCTCCTAGCGGCGATATGGTGCCGACTATAGACAATTTGAGTACTGCTTGTCATGGTGGTGGCTTCCAGAGTTATTCATGGAAACAACCTGCTGCTGCTGTTGTCATCTGGGAAAGTTAGTGTGTGGATCCCCAAGACGTGCCGCCTGCAGACTGACGCATCTGCAACCCGCTGGACTTGCGTGCTATGTTGGTGGACTGTGTCCAGACACAGCATTTTCATGATATCTTTCAGAATAGAGGCCTAGCGATGTGAAGTGTTTATACTCTTACGACCTGATGTCATTCATATTACCAGATAGCATGTGTGTATTCACGTAAGGTTTCCTATTTCTATAAAATTTTGGCTCAGTCAAGCTTTACTGTGTCCCTGGTTGATTATGTTGTATTTAATCTGTGTAATTCAAGTCTTAATTGTAATATTATTTTACGTCTCTTAGATTAGTGTTTTCTGTTAACTTTTTGATTATTCTCTGATGGACAGTTTCGAGTGTTACTGAATCGGAATTCCTAATGAATTATGAATCCTGTAATATACACACAGAGTGACTTATTTCCACTTTTAGTAAATCATTTGTAATGCTATTTCTCTCACTGAACATTTTTGTAGTATTATTTCGGGAGTTATTGTTATTCATTTTGAAACAGTAAGATTTTGCTCATATTATCGTATCTGTGCTAGGAGAATTTTTGTTAAAAATTTAGTGATTGTGTTAAAAACTAGTTTTGATAATAAATGTTGTGATAGCTGAATTATCTCTGCACATTCACAAACCCCAGTCATCTGCACGACACAGCCTAATTTGTGTTTCATTTCATTCAAGAGAACCATCATAAAGCAATGAGAATGAGACTGTACATTCCTCTGCGAGAAAACGCACTATTTTGAGGAAAATGCATTACTTACTTTCTCCTTTTGGATATGAACTGACTGAAGATCCTTCACAATATGCACAATTAATAAAGAAGATTTTTCTACTAACCCGACAGCTCACAGTACGGTAGATCTAAAGCTCCTGGAATAGGTCTTCTCTCTCCCACCGATCATCAGACAAATGGCAGTTGCTTCCATACACAGTTGACATCACATTCCCGGACCAACTGCACCAACAAAACAAGGCAGTGCATACATAGCCTGTGTTACGTATGTGAGTCGCTAAGCACTATATTCTGAGGAACCAAATGTTATATCCCTGCTGCAAATGATAAATGGATGGAAAGTGGCCAAAGGATCTGTCGCCATAGGAAATGGACAGGCAAGCAAACGATTAGCTGACACGAGGGCACTTTAAACAAATATAGTTTACTCAACTTGTGCGAAATAAATGCTACTCTATTGACAACTTGTGGGAGCCGTGGCTAGCTATAGGCCGAGGCCCGTCGTGGGTGTGTTTCCTTATGTACTCAACGTTTGCCAGTAGAGATAATTGTCAACAACTCGGCGCAATGTTTGACACCAGCTAGCAACTATGAGTTTAAAAATGTTCAAATGTGTGTGAAATCTTATGGGACTTAACTGCTACGGTCATCAGTCCCTAAGCTTACACACTACTTAACCTAAATTATCCTAAGGACAAACACACACACCCATGCCCGAGGGAGGACTCGAACCTCCGCCGGGACCAGCCGCACACTGCATGACTGCAGCGCCTTAGACCGCTCGGCTCAACTAGGAGTAATACAGAATTATAAAACTGGTGCCTCTGTGTCCGCCATATATAACACCATTCTGACGGTCTTCATTGGTCGGCGGCCTGGAGGTTTTTCATTGCTGGCGATGTTCAAAGTGTCGCTGATGACGCCCGCAGGATTCTTTGGAGCAATGGCTCTGGCTCTATCGATGAGCTACGCTACTATAGCCAGGGACCAAGGACTTCCCTGCTTCCAGTTTTTGTATGTCTGTCCTTCTGACTGAAGGATTGGGGGACTGTTCACTTATGTAATAAAATGTAACTCCTTGAGAGAGGACAAGTTACTCTCTCACTTATTTTTCTTATACAGAAAATTATTAAAGATTTTGTTACAACCTTCTGCACTTTCAGCAAGACTCTAGAAAATTAACATCCTGAGCAGA
Organism: Schistocerca serialis cubense; assembly: GCF_023864345.2. Taxonomy (NCBI): domain Eukaryota; kingdom Metazoa; phylum Arthropoda; class Insecta; order Orthoptera; family Acrididae; genus Schistocerca; species Schistocerca serialis. The sequence continues at coordinate 418,165,646 of NC_064646.1, read as the reverse complement.
AGTTGATGGAGCCTGGTAGCATGAGGTAGTTTTATGGTTCTTAGCTTGCAGAAACAGCATGTTGGAAGTTGAAAGCAATTGGCGGTGAGCCCATCCCTCAGGCAGGCCCACAGCTGTACACAGCAGACAGAGCATCCCCTAGTCGAGAGTGGTCTCTAGCAGAACAATGCCAAGCTACCTGCCGCAGTGCCAGCAGATATGGCGGTGGTGGACCGAAGGGACGTGTCAACACGGTGGAGTCATAACCTGGGCATTGTGTGGAGCCACGCATACTAAAAATTCTCAAGTTTTCGTGTTCGCTGATACTGCAAATAGGCCTGTGACCCACTTCCATCGACTGCCTCGGTTGTATAAGAAACTCCAGCACCTGAGAAACGTTTAGAGACAGAATCTTTATTACACCTCATAGCTAGGACTAACATACTCCAAGGCACACGTGATTTAGATGAAGATCTTTAAAATTGTATCTGTTCACTTGTTGCTGTGGGAAGCGACCCGACTTCTGAGAAAAACATCTTCCACCTCTGTGAAAACTTAAACAAGCCAGTAATTGGCGGTTTCTTTTCTTTCCACAGATGCAGGTCTCTTAACTCTTGCCCTGGTTCGATAGGAGTTTGTGCTGTCATGTTTGAGGGGAAATTTAGCGCCTCTAAAGCCCTGTGAGAGGCTCAAGACAGCGTGAAGGCGGTGTCGTTTGTACACTTTGCAGGAAAACGGAATTTTTTTATCTGGAGAGGTGCGAAGCACTCAGGTTCTGGACTTTAGTCTGGAAGCATCTTCTGGTCGAAGCTCTGGCATGTGTGGTTGGTACTTGCGACCTGTCCTAAGACTGAATTCGCTTGTGAGTAGTTAGACCGGCGAGCCTGTGGTGACGTTCATACTGTACAATCACTGTGACTTCAAACGTCCTGGACTACTCATTTGCCGAGGGCAAACTTATTCGTTTTTGGTCTACCAGTCTTGACGTTTGGTATTCTTGTGCATTCTGTCATATAAGTGAGTCAAATTGGTCCTTGGTACGACCAGCAAACGGGCGTGTCACACACTGAAATCTACCATGATTTCAGGGCTCTGGTAGAGAGTAAATTGCGATCCGTCTACCTGATAGCTAGACCGCGAGAGTTTTGAATTTCTTTCGTGGCCGCGGTCGATTAACAGGTGCCGCCTCCACGTCTCGCCACCACCGCGCACTTCCCGCTAGCTGCAATTTACATCGCCGCATGAAGCAAACAGGGTAACGTACTGCTGCTTCGGCCTTGTCACAGCGTATAGATCTCAATCGCCACTTGCTCTCAGCTATAACTATATTGAGAAACTTCTGTAGATTATATATCAAAGTCTGCTCAGCGTCAGATAAGTTCAGATTGCGTTATCTACACTACTGGCCATTAAAATTGCTACACCACGAAGATGACGTGCTACAGGCGCGAAATTTAACCGACAGGAAGAAGACGCTGTAGTATTGAAACGATTAGCTTTTCAGAGCATTCACACAAGGTTGACGCCGGTGGCGACACCTATAACGTGCTGACATGAGGTAAGTTTCCAACCGATTTCTCATACACAAACAGCAGTTGACCGGCGTTGCCTGGTGAAACTCTGTTGTGATACCTCGTGTAAGGAGGAGAAATGCGTACCATCACGTTTCCGGCTTTGATAAAGGTCGGATTGTAGCCTATCGCGATTGCGGTTTATCGTATCGCGACATTGCTGCTCGCGTTGGTCGAAATCCAATGATTGTTAGCAGAATATGGAATCGGTGGGTTCAGGAGGGTAATACGGAACGTCGTGCTGGATCCCAACGGTCTCGTGTCACTAGCAGTTGAGATGACAGGCATCTTATCCGCATGGCTGTAACGGATCGTGCAGCCACGTCTCGATCCCTGAGTCAACAGATGGGGGACGTTTGCAAGACAACAACCATCTGCACAAACAGTTCGATGACGTTTGCAGCAGCATGGACTATCAGCGTGGAGACCATGGCTTCGGTTAGCCTTGACGCTGCATCACAGACAGGAGCGTCTGCAATGGTGTACTCAACGACGAACCTGGGTGCACGAATGGCAAAACGTCATTTTTTCGGATGAATCCAGGTTCTGTTTACAGCATCATGATGGTCGCATCCGTGTTTGGCGACATCGCGGTGAACGCACATTGGAATCGTGTATTCGTCATCGCCATTCTGGAGTATCACCCGGCGTGATGGTATGGGGTGCTATTGGTTACACGTCTCGGTCACCTCTTGTTCGCATTGACGGCACTTTGAACAGTGGACGGTGCATTTCAGATGTGTTACGACCCGTGGCTCTACCATTCATTCGATCCCTGCGAAACCCTACATTTCAGCAGGATAATGCATACCGCATGTTGCATGTCTTGTACGGGCCTTTCTGGATACAGAAAATGTTCGCCTGCTGCCCTGGCCAGCACATTCTCCAGATCTCTCACCAATTGAAAACGTCTGGTCAATGGTGGCCGAGCAACTGGCTCGTCACAATACGCTAGTCACTAGTCTTGATAACTGTGGTATCGTGCTGAAGCTGCATGGGCAGCTTTACCTGTACACGCCATCCAAGCTCTGTTTGACTCAATGCCCAGACGTATCAAGGCCGTTATTACGGCGAGAGGTGGTTGTTCTGGGTACTGGTTTCTCAGGATCTATGCACCCAAATTGCGTGAAAATGTAATCAAATGTCAGTTCTAGTATATTTGTCCAATGAATACCCGTTTATCATCTGCATTTCTTCTTGCTGTAACAATTTTAATGGCCAGTAGTGTACTTTTTTAGGGGAGAGTACTTGACTCACTTCTGCCACCCAGGATACTTGTCCATTGTCCTCTTAACCCAACTGTTAGTTGTGTACAATATTCAATCAATAATTATAATTTATTTCTGTTTTTCTTTTAAAAAATAAATGTTAGTAAATTTTGCTACAGTCTCAATCATTGTATATAGTCAGCACCGTGGGTTAACTTTTATTGTGGCCTCCCATGCCAGGTTAACTTTCAACCTGCAGCAGTCGTTTCGATGTTATTTGTTATGTAGCTACCAGTTTCGGTGACTCAGTACACCATATTCACTCCTTAACTGACGGTGAGGGGGTGAACTCCCATCGTATACACGATCCCATCAATCGCCAACACCTATGAACTGGTATCTGTAGACTGCTGTAACAGCGATGTTGTGTCTGCAATAAGGACGGGAGCAGGTGTCGCACTTTATTACATTTCCTGTTTGAGATGTATCGACAGTATGGTGATATCTGTATTAACAGACATCTTCGTCTACTGAACCAGTACGATGAGGGTGATGAAAGTTTTCTCATATATACAATCACTTTGCAACATGGAAGAAAATATCCATGTCAAAGTACTTGGAAGAAAGTCGCATTATTGTGCCAGTGAGTAGTATTCTAGATGGTATCTCAAAATGTTATTAAGTTCATTACATACTGCTTTATGGGGTCCACGTAAATCTGTCACCCTGTCCTCTCTTGGGAGGCCAAACTCTGCAGGTCAGAAACCCGCATGGAGAGCAAGTAGCGAGAAGAAACATCTCCTTGAAAGAAAAACAAATACAATGGACCAACAGGCTCTGCGTGTAGCAACTCGTAAAAGCCTCTTTCCAGAGTTGTAGGAGAAACTGGAACAATCTGTGTGGCGAAGAGGGCCAGGAGACCATCAATATGGTTTACTGAGTGGAAACTCAGCACTTACTGTTCGAGTAGGTACACAGTGGAGCTTCGTCATGGAGGAAGTCAGCAGTTCTTCCAACAGTGACAGCGAATTAGAGGCGACTGGTTAACACACCATTCCTGGCCATGACCTTGGTCTCATTCTGTGTGGATGCTAGAGCCGGCCTTCGGTGTCTGGAAGAAGGCTGCCGCCTCCACACTGGAGAATCGGCATTTTCGGCTGACTGCTGAACGATTCTACTTCTATCAAAGTATACCTCCTGTAAGAACCGTGAAGACAAGGTATATATATATCTAGGCCTATCTGCATCTACACTCCGCAAACCACTTCACAGTGCGTATCACTGTCTATTCCTACCTCCGGTGTTGCTGTCGCAAATTGTCTGCGGAAAAAAATGATTGTTGGGAGGCCTCTGTGCAAGCTAGAATTTCTAAAACTGTACCTTCACGGACTTCTCGCGAGATGTGCGTCAGAGGAAGCAGTATATTGGCTGACTCGTATATGAGCGTACGCGTTCCAAATTTTAACAGAAGACCACGTCATGAAGCAGAATGCCACTCTTGTGGCGTCTGCCATTACAGTTGGTTGAGCGTCTCCATGTCTCTTTCGCGCTGACTAAATAGATCTGTAACGAATTGCTCTGCTCTGCTCTTCTTTTGATCTCCTCTGTTTCCTCTCTCTCAATCATACGTAGTCTGGGTCCCAAACTGACGAGCAATACTCAAGTACTGGTCGAACGAGATAGGAGATACGAGAAATCAGGTTTCGCATGGAAACATTTATATAATCGTTTTTCCCTCAGCCTGTTTTCAAGTGTGTTAGGAAAGACATTGGATAGCTGTGCTTAAACGTACTCTCCGACACGACACGTGTAGGTGTAGATGTAGATTTAGATATATATATATAATGGTTCGGGCTTTCTGTACGTCTTTGAGAAGTGATTTTTTCAGAGCCTGTCATGCTGGCTTTAGGGCGAGTGAGTTTCCGTCATGGCAAGTATTCCCAGCGCCTTTAAGATTTAGGGGAACGGCGGGTACTGTCAACCTCTTAGGGAAAAATTGCTATAAAGCTTTCGCTGGTGTTTTTAAATGAGGTACAATTGCATAAAGCATTTACTTGAACATTTCTTTGGTGTAAATAGCGAAAAAAATAAGATTTAGAACCAAAATGAAACGGATCAAGAAAAGATGTTCTGAGACTTGCAATTCGAGTTGTTAAGAAAAATACCGCGTATCATGGGCTATGCAAAAAATGTAGGTTTTATGGTTCGCTTACAACAGTCAGTTTCAACTTGTGGTCGACTGGAAATGACACACGACTTTAAACTAGTGGACAGAGGCTCTCTGAGAGTTATGAATGCTTCTTCATTAAGTTTTGACACAAATCTCTACTGTCTTTCCTCTGTTCAGTCCTTCAGAGAGTTTAAAATTTTCTGCCAAATCTTAAACCAACTTTTGAAACCCAGTCTTAGCCAGCGGCCTTAGCCTGGACTCTAAATTTCTCACGTATGCTGGTCATAAGAAGAGAGGGCCTTATGTCCCAAATCTGGCCAGGCTAAATAAGCAATAAGTAAATAAACAAAAGCATTTATTCGCAATTTTCTTCTAATATTCGCTTGAGAATCTCCATTTGAAGTGTCACAGATTCCTTACAACTGGTTTCAATCTCCTCGGATTTCAATCTTCTTTGTAGGGTGTGTCAGTTAGGTTGGTCCATAAGTTCTTAATGTTTTTTTCCACAAGTTTAATAAACACAACAGATACAGATAACAAAGTCTTTAGTCATCAACAACATGTTTTCTTTTACTGTTTCCTTCATCCAACAAACTTCGGGCCATCAAGGTGGCTACCGGTGTGTTGCGCTCCTCCTTGCTGGTCTCTCGCAAGGACTCAGCTGTCCTCTGCCGGCTGCGCATTGGCCACACCTGGATGACGCACAGCTATTTATTGCGCCGCGAGGAACCACCTTTATGTCGCTGCGGGTCAGCTTCGACGGTGGTCCACATCTTGTTGTACTGCCCGCTTTTAACTCCGCTCAGGCAGACGTTTGTACTGCCTGATACGCTTCATGCACTTTTATCAGATGACGTTGCGATGGCAGATTTAGTTTTGAGTTTTATTCGTGCAGGGGGTTTTTATCGCTTGATCTAAGTGTTTGTCCTTTTTCGTGTTGATTGTGTGTACGATTTTAGACTGGGGTTTTTAGTGCGTTTCTTGGTGGTTGGCTTTTCCTTTTTCGTTTCTGTGGTCGGCCAACCACTGTCATACTCGGTGTGATTTTAATCCTTTTTTTCTGGTCTCTGTCTGTGTCTTTCTTGTCTTGTGCCGTCTCTTGTCATCTCCATTGTTTTTATTCCTTGTGGTTGTTTCAAGTTCGTGGAAAAAGAGACCGATGGCCCTAGTAGTCTGGTCCCTTCAATCCCACAAACATACCAATTAACCAACCCGGGGTAACTTTTAGATTCCCCGATTGTAAAAATCACGTGGTTTTGGGTCGAGCAACTCGTAGAGCCATGTTCGGAGCGTATTTTTATCCAGAAAGAAAGTTTGTTGAAGGCTTTTCGGTACAGAGCGGAAAAGGTGAAAATCGGATGGTGTAATATCTGGTGAATAAGGTGCGTGCGGAATGACTTCCCAACACGACTCCTGTGTAGTCTGTTTTTGTCAGTCTAGCAGAACGCGGGCTTGCGTTATCGTGGAGTAGCATCACTTCACGCATCCTTCCTGGTCATTGTTGCAGGATTGCGTTCAGTTGTTGACAATAAATGTTAGATGCGAAGTTACACGTCGGGGTAGCAATACGTGGTACACCTCAATGTTGCTGTTTCACCAGATGCGTAACATTATCTTTTGTGCACGCGCGCAGGTCTTCATGCGGGGAGTTGGTGCTTTCTTTCGGCTCAACGATTCCTTGCTTTTCCTTATGTTGGGACAAGTACACCATTTCTCGTCACCAGTAACGATACAGGACACGAATTCTCCTTGTTTACGATCCAACAGATGACGAGCAAGCAAAGATGCACAGATAACTACCTGCTGATTTTTGTGATTTTGGCTTAGAGCTTGCGGAACCCATACACCCGATTTTTGAACCTTCACTATTGCATGCAGATGTCGTACGATGGTGGAATTATGACAGTTCATCACATTTGCCAGTTCGGATATGTCCGAAAGAACAGACACCATATACATATTCAGATAATTAAGCCGAGACTGGCAATGATATCTCCAGTGCAGATGTACACCAGACTCGAACTCTTACAGTAATCGGCGAAATGCGGCAAGTAATGAGGATAATAGGCAGGTGCCCATAAGTATAGTCCGTGCAGTTGCAATGACCATTGTGTTAGGGTTGCTCAGCGATGACGGCTGCCTCTTACTGGCTGCCCGCTTCTTTACGGTGCTCCCAACGGGTAAGCTGCCCCTTTTTCGTTCACATTATCGTCATAATTTTTGGCGTATGTCTCCCATGTATTTGTTGGTTATTATATAAAAAAAAAGAAAAAAATGTGACTGTGTGGTAGGAGGAGAGAGACATCATGGCCATGCCTCGGAATTCGACCTATGCCCGCCTTTCCTCCTCAGCATGCCGCTGACTGTGCTCATTAATTATGTAGAAAAATTAAATAAACAAATTAAACTTTGTAGAAGGCCCGGGTTCGATTCCCTGACGATGCATTTGTTTTTAATTTACTGTTCCGTTTCCGTATGCAGGAGATAAACAAATGCAGTGATATTTTTTGCCACCAAGTAAACAAACCGTTTTTTTCAAATCGCCAAATGATTTCTTTTGGGGAAATACGAAGGGAAAAAATAGTTACTAAAAGCAAAAAATAAAAACATCACAGAAATTAAAAAACAAAGAAAAAGTTATCGGAGCATCTGCCCATTAAGAAGGAGACCTGTGTTCTAATCCCAGACCGTCACAAATTTTCAGCTTAGCCATTGCTTTCAGTATTATATGTACTGGACCATGCATCATTCCAACATTTTGTAACGATCCATTGGCAGAAGGCAACTCACACTGGAAAGTTAGGTGAGGTCGGGGCTTACAAACACTGTACATGATGTGTCCCTCACATAATATCCACCAAACATTCTACCTGGAACCATTGGTTTCTGAACCTATGTCTGTCAGGAATATTTACTTGTTTCATTGTTTACTCGAGTCTTCTTTTTGCACTTACAATAGACTCCCCGTATAGGGAAATACAGGAAGAGCTTCACCGGATCGTCGTTCTGTGCAGCGACTGCCAGTTTCTCCTCAGCATAAATAAATGTAACGTCTTGCGCGTAAGGAAGGAGCATCACTGGAAGCAGTCACGTCTATTCAATATATGGAGGCAGGCATACGGAGAGGTTTAAAGTGGAACGGTAGCAGTGGTAAATGCTAAACTGAGCCTCATCGGAAGGGTCCTCACGTTGTGTGTACATCCACGAAGGAAGTACCTTACAAGACCCTCTTTCGACCGACACTTGAATATTGCTCCCCACTTTGGAACACTTACCAGGTAAGATTAACAGGAGAGATGACGAAGAGAAGCTTGTTTCGCCACTGGTACTCTCAGTAAGCGTGAAAGTGTTACGGAGAAGCATGTCCAGCTCCAGACGCGGACGGTACAAGAGACGTGCTATGCATCAATTGTGGTTTACTGTTAAAATTACGAGTGTGAGTTCTTGTGGCAAGAGTAAATTGTAGGCCTGCTTGGAGGTTGTTTGGTGCATTCGGTGTGAAATACGCCGGTAAGTTGTTGAAGAGTTCATTTCATGAAACCAAATCACATAGCGAGCACGCCCCGCACCAACGAAAGTAACCATTTTCATTGCGCACTATGCTGGCGCTCCTGGTGGCGGAATGGCGTACTGATGCACTACGTGAATCAAGCTTGAGGTTGTTTGCTACAAAGTGACACATCTACCAGCTCTGTTAAGTTATCTCAATGTTTCTATAACATTAAAAAGTTGTAAAGTCCATTTTGACTTGCCCTGTACAGCTGAAGATACAACATTGTCATGTACCTAGGAACAAATATTCTATTCAAATTCGGAAGAGTTGCAAGTGGGACAGTCATATCAGTAATGTATTTCATGGCCTGTGTGTTTCATTATTACTCTACAGCAGGCCCCGAATCAGTAAGTGAAATCAAGATGGAGTGTTGTCAAAAACAACTTAGACGTTAAAAACATTTTGAAATGGAAACTGTTCGCAAATAACACAAATTTCCATTTTTAAGACAGGAAAGCTGTTAAGACATTAAAGCAATTCAGTTCATTACCAAACATCACGTGTTCTGTGGTCAGACAAGTTCCATTCCAAGATACAAGATGGTTCATGAAGATGAAACATTCCTTAACCGACCACATGTTATATGACTTGTTTTAAATGTATAGAGAATATTACACACCATAAAACCCTGTAACTGAAAAATAAACAATATGTTCAAAATACCTTAAATATACAGTTTCGAGTTGTACTTTTAAAACTGAACATGGTGAGTTGATTTTAGTCAATAATGTCTTTAAGGCGACAAAGACGCCATTATCAACACCTCACTGAGTTCGAACGAGGTCGTGTAATAAGGATTCGAAAAGAAAGTGAATGTTCCTTCCGTGAAATTGAAGAAAGACTTGCGAGGAATATAGCCACTGCACATGATAGCTGGCAGAAGTGGTCACGGGAAAGTAGAGTCCCAAGAATACCAGGCTCCATATGGCCACATAGCGCTTCCTGTCGGGAAGACTATTGTGTTCAGCGCATGGCTCAGCCGCATCGTGCTGCAGCTGCAGCAGCAATTTGAGCAGCAGTTGGCACCACAGTGACACAACGAACTGTTACAAATAGGTTACTTCAAGGATAGCTCCGAACAGGACGCCCTCTAGCGTGCATTCGAATGACCCCAAACCAGCGCCATTTGCGACTCGAGTAGTGTCAAGTAAGAGCTCATTCGAGGGCAGGGTAGAGGTCTCTCGTGTTCTCTGATGAAAGCTGTTTCGGTGCCTGTGATGGCTATGTGCTCGTTTGGAGGAAGTTAGCTGAGGGCCTGCTACCAACGTGTCTGCGTCCTAGACGCACTGTACCTACAACTGCAGTTATGGTCTGGGGTGCGATTTCGTATGACAGCAGAAGCACTCTCGTGATTATCCCAAACATCCCGATTGCAAATCTGTACGCCAGTCTGGTGGATCGATATGTTGTGCTGCCATTCAAGGACAGCATTCCTGGGGCTGATTTCCAACTGGATAATACTCGCCCACATAGCACTGCTGCAAACCCAACATGCTTTGCAGAGTGTCGACATGTGGCGCTGGATGCTCGCTCACCAGATTTGTCTCTAATTCAGCACGTATGGGGCATCACAGAACGACAACTGCAGCGTCATTCATAAACAATATTAACCGTCCCTGTGTTGACCGTCCAAGCGCAACAGGCATGGAACTCCATTCCACAGGCTACCACCTGTACAATACTACGTAAGCACGTTTGCATGCTTGCATTCAACAATCTTTACACCCGTTACAAAATTACCAGCATCTTACAGTTTGAATGGCTCATCTCGTACTTATTGTAACCTGTTATTTTGCAATGTTAATCACTTACACTTGTTACCTCGACAAACGTTTTCCCGAAATTACATTTTTGTACGTTATTGTTTTTTGCGTTTCTGATTTTTTCCTTCACTGTATTTTACAGTACATAAATATGCAAAACCCTTAGTAACTACAAACGCAGCACAAAACACAGCCTCATGTGCACAACAACAATAACAATAGACAATGCCGGCCGCGGTGGTCTAGCGGTTCTAGGCGCTCAGTCCGGAGCCACGCGACTGCTACAGTCGCAGGTTCGAATCCTGCCTCGGGCATGGATGTGTGTGATGTCCTTAGGTTAGTCAGGTTTAAGTAGTTCTAAGTTCTAGGGGACTGATGACCATAGATGTTAAGTCCCATAGTGCTCAGAGCCATTTGAACCAATAGAAAATGCCGGAAGCTGGTAACGGTGGTCTCTATTGCGAGTTCCTTCGTCTGATTAGGTCACTAGACAGAAACACCGACCAGGTACGCTATCCTCCAGGCACATCATTTACGCTCGTTTTATTGCTCACGGAAACCGCACATTGTATGTTGCACCACCATACAGCGAGACCTTCAGAGGTGGTGGTCCAAATTGCTGTTCACACTGGTACCTCTAATACCCAGTAGCACGTCCTCTTGCATTGATGCATACCTGTGTTCGTCGTGGCATACTATCCACAAGTTCATCAAGGCACTATTGGTCTAGATTGTCCCACTCCTCAACGGCGACTCGGCGTAGATCCCTCAGAGTGGTTGGTGGGTCACGTCGTCCATAAAATGCCCTTTTCAATCTATCCCAGACATGTTCGATCGGGTTCATGTCTGGAGAACATGCTGGCCACTCTAGTCGAGCGGATGTCGTTATCCTGAAGAAAGTCATTCACAAGGTATGCCCATTGAGACACGAATTGTCGTCCATGTAGACGAAGGCCTCGCCAATATCCCGCGATATGGTTGAGCTATCGGTCGGAGGACGGCATTCATGTATCGTACAGCCATTAAGACGATTTCCGTACGTCGGCCCCACATAATGCCACCCCGAAACAGCAGGGAACCTCCACCTTCCCATACTCCCTGGAGAGTGTGTCTAAGCATTCAGCTTGACCGGGTTGCCTCCAAACACTTCTCCGACGATTTTCTGGTTGAAGGCATATGCAAAACTCATAACTGAAGAGAACGTGATGCCAATCCTGAGCGGTCCATTCGGTATGTTGGGCCCATTTCTACCGCGCTGCATGGTATCGTGGTTGCAAAGGTGGACCTCGCCATGGACGTCGGGAGTGAAGTTGCGCATCATGCAGTCTGTTGCGCACAGTTTGAGTCTTAACACGACGTCCTGTGGCTACACGGAAAGCATTATTCAACATGGTGGCGTTGCTGTGAGGTTTCCTCCGTGCCATAATCCGTAGGTGGCGGTTATCCACTGCAGTAGTAGCCCTTGGGCGGCCTGAGCACGGCATGTCATCGACAGTTCCTTTCTCTCTGTATCTCCTCAATGTCCGAAGAACATCGCTTTGGTTCACTCCGAGACGCCTGGGCACTTCCCTTGTTGAGAGCCCTTCCTGACACAAAGTAACAATGCGCACGCGATCGAACCGCGGTATTGACCGTCTAGGCATGGTTGAACTACAGACAACACGAGCCATGTACCTCCTTCCTGGTGGAATGACTGGAACTCATCGGTTGTCGGACCCCCTTCGTCTAATAGGCGCTGCTCATGCATGGTTGTTTATATCTTTGGGCGTGTTTAATGACATCTGTGAGCAGTCATAGGGCGTGTGTCTTTGATACAATATCCACAGTCAACGTCTATCTTCAGGAGTTCTGGGAACTGGGGTGATGCAAAACTTTTTTTGGTGTGCGTACGGAAGCAAGTAGAAGCTGGTGTAATTAATACGTTGTCAGACATAGTGCCATCTGCAAAATGTGCTGTTTAATACTGGTGCTATGTTTCGGTGGTACCAAAAATCTGCTCAGGAAACGCTAGACTTGATAGTAAATATCCGGCCGTTGTGACCGAGCGGTTCTAGGAGCTTCAGTGTGGAACCGCGTGACCGGTACGGTCGCAGGTTCGAATCCTGCCTCGGGCATAGATGTGCGTAATGTCCTTAGATTAGTTAGGTTTAAGTAGTTCTCAGTTCTAGGGGACTGATGATCTCAGATGTTAAGTCCCATACTGCTCAGAACAATTTTTGATAGTAAATAGTTACTTATTGCAGTGTTATCCCTGTTTCTCCGAATTGACACTATTTTTCAGTGAAACAGCGTTGTGAGCTACATCTAAACTTTAGACTGCAGATGTTAGACGGCACCGTAATAGTTGTATGTGCGAGTGCTTAGGAGATTTAAGCTAGCGAGGCGAATGGTAGGCAGCTATTTTGGCACTCAAGAATGGTTTCTATTTTCGTAGACACCAATAGAGCGCTTTGTTTCAACCGTTCTGGCTAGCGTCACAGAAGAAACGACGAAATTTGAGAGAGCAGAGAACGATAAACACAGCTTTCAGCAAAAGTATCTGCTAAACTGACGATGAGCTTCGAAGTCAGTCGGAAGCTACTTCATTTACTTGCGACTTATTGTTCTCTTAAAACCATAAGGCGCTACCGGTACCACTGCTGTTGTGTGAATACCTTTTTTTTTATTTCGATGCTGTAACCACTTACAACCTGCATTACCTCGTCAGAATGATAATGCTATTCAACTAGTATATTTATGTGTTGGTGCGACGGAACTCATTTCTAAGAGATAATTGTTTTTAGCAGCTCTCGCTGCCTAAAAACCTGGATTTGCGTATTGTGTATCGTACTAAGCTTCAGTATAATTGTATTCACAATGAACCCCTCCGATAGATAAGTATGTAGGATCAGCCGTATATAGATTGAAGTGTAGATATTGAGAAGAGCCATTTATAGGCCAGATTGACAGAAGGTTCAAGACCAGGATCGGGGAGAACCTGTTAAATAAGAAAGGTCAGATAAACAAAATTCCGTATTAGCTGTGGATCTAAAGTCCAGTGGACACCTCTCCTCCACAGTAGAAAACCTGAGGATACTACACCTTGCTTAGAAGGGGAAGATGTTGAGTCTACTAGAGGAGCTGGAAATTGTTACACATTTTACTGAACGATCTACTTGTTAGCAGTAATAAAATATATTATGATACAATGTTAACAGTGTTCCGAATTTTGCTGCAATATTATTTTATGTCGCCAGCACCACTTGTTTTCTTGTGTGGGAAGTTGGGGGAATCATATTTTAAATAGGAATTTTTAATGACTTTTAGCCGTACATGGCTTTACGTCTTTAGATTTGATGAGTCTTGTTTCTTTATTCTAGTGATTAAGAATGTTTTTGTCTCTTGTTTGCGATGCTTAAGGGTGCCCCGATCCTGGTATCTTGAAGTTTTATCGATTCAGAATGCATACGCTATGAATGTACTCCAAAATGTGGCTGTTTTACTCCCTGTGATGGTGTTTTAATGACATATTTTTTATATAATCACTTTATCTATTCTTTATATGGGGGTAGTTATATTTTTTGAGGTTTTATTTGTTTGATTTGGTTTAATTATATGTATTTTAATTACTATTTGTCCGTACCGTTGGTTTTCGAAAATATGTCTTAAGCTGGTCATGCGCGCCGTCTGGGCAGTTCTTGTCGCACTATACGCGGCAGCTGTATATCAATTTGTCACAGTAATGTTTGATTGCGCGCCAACACAGACAGTGTCGCATGTAAGCTGTACCGTGGTTTTGTAAGCGTGGCACTATCTTGTACTGCCACCGTGGAACCGGCTGGTGTGCTTAAGGTGACATACGATAACCGTGACAAATTTTTCGGCCACATGTTTTCACAGTGTTTGTTGTAACAGTCTGCCACGATGGAATGGAACATTTTTCCTTACATTAAATGTTTGTACATGCAAACACCTGACTTAATACCCATTCAGAGCAGTGCCAAAAACGTGCTTCTGTAGGTGAAGTAGGTTACAATAAAGCAGTTTACAAAGTTTCGCGTTTAGCTTTTGAGATATACACTCATGCTCATAAAGTAAGGATAATGCTGATACGTGGTGAAACAATGCCCTGGTGGGCGGTTTGTGGGTTTAAATCATCTCGGGGTATGACCATGCAGTGAATTTGACCTGTGGTCGTCGCACGGTGGCGTTGGTAGCAGTCCACATCCGCAGAGGTGTTTTGGTGCATGTCAGAGTACGGTGCAGCGAGTAAGTGCGCAGACGTTTTCAGACGTGCTAATGGTGACTGTGTGTTGAAAATGGCTCAAATAACACATACTGATGACGTTATGAGGGGTAGAATACTAGGGCCACTGGAGGCTGGTCAAACACAGCAGGTCGTAGCACGGGCCCTCCGTGTGCCACAAAGTGTGATCTCAAGATTATGCCAATGATTCCAGCAGACAGGAAACGTGTCCAGGCGCTACAGTACGGGACGTCCTTAGTGTACAACACCACAAGAAGACCGATATCTCAGCATCAGTGCTCACAGACTGCCACGAAGTACTGCAGGTAGCCTTGCTCGGGACCTTACCGCAGCCACTGGAACAGTTGTCTCCAGACACACAGTCTACAGATGACTGAACAGACATGGTTTATTCGCCCGGAGACCTGCAAGTTGTATTCGTATGAGCCCTGGTCGCCGGAGAGCCCGTAAAGCCTGGTGTCAAGAACACAGTACATGGTCGTTGGAACAGTGGTCCCAGGTTATGTTCACGGACGAGTTCAGTTATAGGCTGAACAATGATTCTCGCCGGGTTTTCATCTGGTTTGAACCAGGAACCAGATACCAACCCCTTAATGTCCTTGAAAGGGACCTGTATGGAGGTCGTGGTTTGATGGTGTGGGGTGGGATTATGATTTGTGCCGGCCGAAGTGGCCGTGCGGTTAAAGGCGCTGCAGTCTGGAACCGCAAGACCGCTACGGTCGCAGGTTCGAATCCTGCCTCGGGCATGGATGTTCGTGATGTCCTTAGGTTAGTTAGGTTTAACTAGTTCTAAGTTCTAGGGGACTAATGACCTCAGCAGTTGAGTCCCATAGTGCTCAGAGAGATTTGAGCCATATGATTTGTGCACGTAAACCCCTGCATGTCTTTGACAGAGGAACTGTAACAGGTCAGGTATATCGGGATTTCATTTTGCACCAGTATGTCCACCTTTTCAGGGGTGCAGTGGGTCCCACCTTCCTCCTGATGGATGATAACGCACGGCCCCACCGAGCTGCCATCGTGGAGGAGTACCTTGGAACCGAAGATATCAGGCGAATGGAGTGGCCTGCCTGTTCTCCAGACCGTGTCGTATGTGTTCCCTATGTGCCAATGATATTAGCGCCAGTTTTGTGTAGAGCCACGTTGTGTGGCACTACATTCTGGAATTATCCTTAATTTATGAGCAAGAGTGTAGATACATCGACTGTAACAAAAATCATTTAGTGAAAATAGAGTTTGAAGCTGCAAATGATAAAAAGAAGTTCCTCATATTTTTAAACGAAGGCTCAAAAGCACCCAGTAGCTTCGTCAGGATCTTATCCCTTGTCTTCTCTTTCTCTGAAAGCATCTTTCTTCAGGATGAGTTCGCTTATTTGGTGCTGAACTCAGCTGCTGCCTTCAACTTGGCAAATTTTAATTCATCTGTAGCTTGCAGTCCCTTTAGAGTATGACAGCCAGGGCCCATGTAGAAATGCAGTAGCACTCTTATTCTCCCCGTGTTTTTATCATCAACTGATAACATAGCATCATTGACTGCCCATTTCAGAGTTTTTATCACCTCTAACACTCCTATTCTTTGGTACTTGTGTCATTACTCATTGGGATTCTAAATGCGCACACGTAGACACTTTCGGAAGACGTCTGGCTGAGGCATATCACTATAAATTGGCT